>NC_140424.1:45337489-45937489 GCF_965140295.1 Lepidochelys olivacea
CCACCCATCCATCCACACCCTCTATCCATCTGTGACGAAGTGGGTCTGTTCTTAATGTTTCCTCCGAATATTGTGGGGGTGCCTCAGTTTCCCCTATGCAGTTCTTAAGTATCTAGGTGGTGGGGTAAGGGTGTATGATCATTGCAGAGCCCTAGAGGGCAGGTGTGTGCAGGGGTCTGGACACAGAGAATGGCCGACACCCTATTTCCTGGCAACTGATGGCCTGGGCCCTTCCCCCCCTTGCAAGGTGAGAGCTAAAGGGTTGGAGAACAAAGGAATCAGGTGACCTCCTGGCCCGGGAAAGGAACAAAGCCCAGAGGAGGAGGGGCTGGAGGGAGTTTCAGTTTGGGGCTGGCTGGGACATGGAGTGAAGTGCAGACGGGGTTGTCTGGCTCACTGCCCCCCAAAATGGACCCAGCTGAGGGGTCCCGTTCTCTGCACCTGCAAGCTCTGTTTTAGACCATGTTCCTGTCGTCTAATAAACCTTCTGTTTTACTGGCTGGCTGAGAGTCACGTCTGACTGCGAAGTTGGGGTGCAGGACCCTCTGGCTTCCCCAGGAGCCCTGCCTGAGCGGACTCGCTGTGGGGAAGCACACGGAGGGGCAGAGGATGCTGAATGCTCCGAGGTCAGACCCAGGAAGGTGGAAGCTGTGTGAGCTGTGTGTCCTGAAGACAGGCTGCTCACAGAAAGGCGACTACCCCAGAGTCCTGACTGGCTTCATGGGGAGCAGTTCCAGAGCATCGCCCGGGGACTCCGTGACACCATCCACCCACCCACCAACACCGCTCTGTCCAGCCATGTGAACACATAACCTTCTCTCTCTCTCCATCTGTTGAATGGACATAGACAGGTCATGGAAGCTGCAGACTGGGAAGCGTCATCCCAGGAAGGTCCTAGCCTAGTGGCCAGCAGCCCTGCCACACTGCAAAACAAAGGGGGGTGGGTGGGGAAGGGGCTAGTGCCCGGGAGCAGCTGCTGACCTGTGACGGTGTCGGTGGAGATGGAGCCGAGGCGCTTGCGGCCGGAGATGCCGTAGAGGTTGAACTTGTATCGGCGGGAAGGGGCCAGGTTGGAGACGGTGACCCTGCGGGATCCCCCATCCACGGGCAGCGCCTGGTGTTTGCCCTCCGCGTCCTTGTACTGGAGGAGGAAAGAGTCGAAGGTCCCAGCTTGGATGGTCCAGGAGAGCAGGGCGGAGTCGTGGGTGACGTTGGAGGCCGAGAGCTCCCCCAGGCTGGGCTGGGGGGCGGGTTCCTCCTCCCGCGGTGCCGCGGCTGGAACAGAGAGAGGGGGGTGAAGCGCATGGCCAGCAGGAACACTTGCCGGGTCCTTGGGGGAGCCGGTTATTGCCAGCCACAGGGGATCAGCAGAGAGAATTAGCAGGGGAGGGTGCAGGGAGCCCCAGGGACCGGCCCCAGGACACAGCGGATCCTGCTGCTGGGAAGGAGACCTGGGGACAGACAGAGGCACGGGGCATGTCTCCAAAGAGAGTCCTGCATTCCAAGGTTCCCCGCGGCCATCCCGCCTCCGTGGAGGGGTCGGCCCAGAGCGACCAGCACAAAACTCAGTGAGAGCTGAGCTGAGATGGGAGGAGAGAGGGGGAAGGAAGAACAAATGACAGCAAGAGAGAAGGGGGTGAACCAAAGCCTCCGTCAATGGAAAGATCCTCACTGACACCCATCCAGCCCAACCCAAACCTATACAGCCATTGATCACCATATCATACACCCATCCAGCCACGCATCTATCATCATACTCACCGTGTCCCATTGCTCACAATGCCACCTGGCCACACATCTACCCATGAATCCCCCAAAATACCCATCCATCCCCACACACATCCACCCACCTTACCATCTGTATGTCCACCCTTCCATCCATACCCACACAAATCCACCCACCCTACCGTCTATCCGTCCACCCCCATATATGTCCATTCCTCTATCCATTCATTACCATCGTCTCCATCCATCCATCCATCCATCCCCATACAAATCTATCCATTCAATTAACCTGCCCACGACACATTGATCCAGTTGTCTGTCTATCCATCTATCCATCCATCCCCATCCACACTCGTCTCTCTACCCATTGAGTGGCCGGCAATCTGCTTATGGAGGCTGGAGGATTGAAAGTGTCTTCCTGGGAAGGTCCTGGCCCAGTGGTCGGCGTTTCTGACACTGCAAAGCAAAGGGGGTGGGAAAGGGGCTGGTACCCCGGGTCCAGCTGCTGACCTGTGACGGCGTCGGTGGAGACGGGGCCAAGGCGCTTGCGGCCAGAGATGCCGTAGAGGTTGAACTTGTATCGGTGGGAAGGTGTCAGGTTAGCGACAGTGATCGTGCGGGATGCCCCGCCCACGGGCAGTGCCTGGGGGTTGCCCTCCGCGTCCTTGTACTGGAGGAGGAAGGAGTCGAAGGTCCCCTCCTCCACGGTCCAGGAGAGCAGGGCAGAGTCGTGGGTGACGTTGGAGGCCGAGAGCTCCCCCAGGCTGGGCTGGGGGGCAGGTTCCTCCTCCCGCGGTGCCGCGGCTGGAACAGAGAGCGGGGGGTGAAGGGCATGGCTAGCAGGAGCAGCTCGTTGGGTCCTTGGGGGCCAGGTTATTCCTAGGCCAGAGGGGATCAGCAGAGAGGATTAGCGTGGAGAGGGTGCAGGGAGCCCCACAGACTGGCCCCAGGACACAGACAGATGGACGGGGCATGTCTGCAAAGAGGATCCCACATTCCTGGGTCCTCTGCAGCCATCCCTCCCCATGGAGGGGTCGGCCCAGAGTGACTGGCACAAACCACAGGCAGAGCTGAGCTGAGACGGGAGAAGAGAGGGGAAGGAAGAACAAATGAGAGAGAAGGAAGGGGGTGAACCAAAACCACCACCATCAACGGAAAGATCCCCATTGACACCCATCCAGCTCCAGACACTCCTCCATCCATCCCTCCATCGCTATACACATCCCTCCCTCCATCCACCACTGTACCATCCATCCATCCATCCATGCATCTACCAATCCATCCCCATACACAGCTATCCCTCCCTTCATCCCAACACACATCCACCCACCCACCCACCCATCCATCTACCAATCCATCCATCCATCTATCCATCCATCTACCAATCCATCCCCATAGACAGCTATCCCTCCCTTCGTCCCAACACACATAGAATCACAGAATCATAGAATATCAGGGTTGGAAGAGACCTCAAGTGGTCATCTAGTCCAACCCCCTGCTCAAAGCAGGACCAATCCCCCATAGTTGCCCCAGATCCCTAAATGGCCCCCTCAAGGATTGAACTCACAACCCTCGGTTTAGCAGGCCAATGCTCAAACCACTGAGCTATCCCTCCCCCCGATTCACCACCAACAGCCCCCACCTCATTTCCCTAAACTTTGATCATAGAGTATTTTTATAAAGGCCTCATACTGGGCTTATTGTAATACATCACCTGGATAGCAAAGGTACCAACCCCACCTGAAGCGCCGAAAATTAATATTCGTTTCCCATCCACCCACCCACCAATCCATCCATCCATCCATCCACCCACCCATCTACCAATCCATCCATCCATCCATCCACCCACCCACCCACCCATCTATCTACCCATCCATCCACCCACCCATCCATCCATCCATCCATCCACCCACCCACCCACCCACCCACCCACCCACCCATCCACCAATCCATCCATCCATCCATCTACCAATCCATCCCCATACACAGCTATCCCTCCCTTCGTCCCAACACACATCCACCCACCCACCCATCCACCCACCCATCCATCTACCAATCCATCCATCCATCCATCCACCCATCCATCTACCAATCCATCCATCCATCCATCCACCCACCCATCCACCAATCCATCCATCCACCCACCCATCCACCAATCCATCCATCCACCCACCCACCCATCCACCAATCCATCCATCCACCCACCCATCCATCTACCAATCCATCCATCCACCCACCCATCCATCTACCAATCCATCCATCCACCCACCCATCCATCTACCAATCCATCCATCCACCCACCCATCCATCCACCAATCCATCCACCCACCCACCCATCCACCCACCCATCCATCCACCCACCCACCCATCCATCCATCCATCCACCAATCCATCCACCCATCCATCCATCCACCCACCCACCCATCCATCCATCCACCCATCCATCCACCCACCAATCCATCCACCCATCCATCCATCTACCAATCCATCCATCCATCCATCTACCAATCCATCCATCCATCCATCCATCCATCTACCAATCCATCCATCCATCCATCCATCCACCAATCCATCCATCCATCCATCCACCAATCCATCCATCCATCCATCCATCCATCTACCAATCCACCAATCCATCCATCCATCCACCAATCCATCCATCCATCCATCCACCCATCCATCCATCCACCCATCTACCAATCCACCCATCCATCCATCCATCCATCCACCCACCCACCCATCTACCAATCCACCCACCCATCCATCTACCCACCCATCCACCCATCTACCAATCCATCCCCATACACAGCTATCCCTCCCTTCGTCCCAACACACATCCATCCATCCATCCATCCATCCCCATACACAGCTATCCCTCCTTTCGTCTCAACACACATCCATCCATCCATCCATCTACCAATCCATCCCCATACACAGCTATCCCTCGATCTTTCACAACACATATCCACCCATCCATCCACACCCTCTATCCATCCACCCACCCACCAACACCGCTCTGTCCAGCCATGTGAACACATAACCTTCTCTCTCTCTCCATCTGTTGAATGGACATAGACAGGTCATGGAAGCTGCAGACTGGGAAGCGTCATCCCAGGAAGGTCCTAGCCTAGTGGCCAGCAGCCCTGCCACACTGCAAAACAAAGGGGGGTGGGTGGGGAAGGGGCCAGTGCCCGGGAGCAGCTGCTGACCTGTGACGGCGTCGGTGGAGATGTGGCCGAGGCGCTTGCGGCCGGAGATGCCGTAGAGGTTGAACTTGTATCGGCGGGAAGGGGCCAGGTTGGAGACGGTGACCATGCGGGATCTCCCGTCCACGGGCAGCGCCTGGGGTTTGCCCTCCGCGTCCTTGTACTGGAGGAGGAAGGAGTCGAAGGTCCCGGCTTGGACGGTCCAGGAGAGCAGGGCGGAGTCGTGGGTGACGTTGGAGGCCGAGAGCTCCCCCAGGCTGGGCTGGGGGGCGGGTTCCTCCTCCCGCGGCGCCGCGGCTGGAACAGAGAGAGGGGGTGAAGCGCATGGCCAGCAGGAACACTTGCCGGGTCCTTGGGGGAGCCGGTTATTGCCAGCCAGAGGGGATCAGCAGAGAGAATTAGCAGGGGAGGGGGCAGAGAGCCCCAGGGACCGGCCCCAGGACACAGCTGGATCCTGCTGCTGGGATGGAGACCTGGGGACAGACAGATGCACGGGGCATGTCTCCAAAGAGAGTCCTGCATTCCAAGGTTCCCCGCGGCCATCCCGCCTCCGTGGAGGGGTCGGCCCAGAGCGACCGGCACAAAACTCGGGGAGAGCTGAGCTGAGATGGGAGGAGAGAGGGGGAAGGAAGAACAAATGACAGCAAGAGAGAAGGGGGTGAACCAAAGCCTCCGTCAATGGAAAGATCCTCACTGACACCCATCCAGCCCAACCCAAACCTATACAGCCATTGATCACCATATCATACACCCATCCAGCCACGCATCTATCATCATACTCACCGTGTCCCATTGCTCACAATGCCACCTGGCCACACATCAACCCATGAATCCCCCAAAATACCCATCCATCCCCACACACATCCACCCACCTTACCGTCTGTATGTCCACCCTTCTATCCATACCCACACAAAGCCACCCACCCTACCGTGTATCCGTCCACCCCCATATATGTCCATTCCTCTATCCATTCATTACCATCGTCTCCATCCATCCATCCATCCATCCATCCATCCCCATACAAATCTATCCATTCAATTAACCTGCCCACGACACATTGATCCAGTTGTCTGTCTATCCATCTATCCATCCATCCCCATCCACACTCTTCTCTACCCATTGAGTGGCCGGCAATCTGCTTATGGAGGCTGGAGGATTGGAAGTGTCTTCCTGGGAAGGTCCTGGCCCAGTGGTCGGCGTTTCTGACACTGCAAAGCAAAGGGGGTGGGAAAGGGGCTGGTACCCCGGGTCTAGCTGCTGACCTGTGACGGCGTCGGTGGAGACGGGGCCGAGGCGCTTGCGGCCAGAGATGCCGTAGAGGTTGAACTTGTATCGGCGGGAAGGTGTCAGGTTAGCGACAGTGATCGTGCGGGATGCCCCGCCCACGGGCAGCGCCTGGGGGTTGCCCTCCGCATCCTTGTACTGGAGGAGGAAGGAGTCGAAGGTCCCCTCCTCCACGGTCCAGGAGAGCAGGGCAGAGTCGTGGGTGACGTTGGAGGCCGAGAGCTCCCCCAGGCTGGGCTGGGGGGCAGGTTCCTCCTCCCGCGGTGCCGCGGCTGGAACAGAGAGAGGGGGGTGAAGGGCATGGCTAGCAGGAGCAGCTCGTTGGGTCCTTGGGGGCCAGGTTATTCCTAGGCCAGAGGGGATCAGCAGAGAGGATTAGCGTGGAGAGGGTGCAGGGAGCCCCACAGACTGGCCCCAGGACACAGACAGATGGACGGGGCATGTCTGCAAAGAGGATCCCACATTCCTGGGTCCTCCGCAGCCATCCCTCCCCATGGAGGGGTCGGCCCAGAGTGACTGGCACAAACCACAGGCAGAGCTGAGCTGAGACGGGAGGAGAGAGGGGGAAGGAAGAACAAATGAGAGAGAGGGAAGGGGGTGAACCAAAACCACCACCATCAACGGAAAGATCCCCATTGACACCCATCCAGCTCCAGACACTCCTCCATCCATCCCTCCATCGCTATACACATCCCTCCCTCCATCCACCACTGTACCATCCATCCATCCATCCATGCATCTATCACCTTACCCATCCGGCCCTTCTGGTTGACAATGCGACCTAGCCACAGAGTTATACATACACATCTATAAATCAAACTCCCAAAACACCCATCCATTCCCACACACACCCACCCACCCTACCATCTGTACGTCCATCCATCGATCCTCATAAACATCCATCCACCCTACCGTCTGTACATCCATCCATCCATCCCCTTACACATCCACCCACCGTACCATCTGTACGTCCATCCATCGATCCCCATAAACATCCATCCACCAGTCTGTCCTTCTGTCCATCCCCATACACATCCACCCAGGTACGCATCCATTCACCAGTCGCCATGCACGCCTGCCCACCAGTCCGACTGTCGAACCATCAGCTACACATCTGCCTACCCCCCCCATCCATTTGACCATCCCAATATATATCCATTCTTCTTTCTATTGACCCATTACCATCCCCTCCATCCATCCATCTCTATCCACCCACAAAGACATCCTGTTAATTCATCCATCCATCCCTATACACATCTATCCATTCACTCAACCTGCCCCATGCACATCCATACAGCGGTCTGTCTATCCATCCATCCCCATCCACACTCTTCACTCTACCCATTGAGTGGCTGGCAATCTGCTTGTGGAGGCTGGAGGCTTGGAAGTGTCTTACTGGGAAGGTCCTGGCCCAGTGGTCGGCATCCCTGACACTGCAAAGCAAAGGGGGCGGGAGGGGACGGAGCCGGCGCCCCGGGTCCAGCTGCTGACCTGTGACGGCGTCGGTGGAGACGGGGCTGAGGCGCTTGCGGCCGGAGATGCCGTAGAGGTTGAACTTGTATCGGCGGGAGGGGGCCAGGTTGGTGATGGTGACCGTGCGGGATCCCCCGTCCACGGGCAGCGCCTGGGGTTTGCCCTCCGCGTCCTTGTACTGGAGGAGGAAGGAGTCGAAGTTCCCAGCCTGGACGGTCCAGGAGAGCAGGGCAGAGTCGTGGGTGACGTCGGAGGCCGAGAGCTCCCCCAGGCTGGGCTGGGGGGCGGGTTCCTCCTTCCGTGGTGCTGCGGCTGGAACAGAGAAAGGGGGGGTGAAGGGCAGGGCCAGCAAGAGCAGCTCGCTGGGTCCTGGAGGGTGGGGTTATTCCTAGGCCAGATGGGATCTGCAGAGAGGATTAGCGGAGGAAGGGTGCAGGGAGCCCAAGGGACCGGCCCCAGGACAGACCCCAGGACACAGCTGGACACAGCTGGATCTGCTGGGAAGGAGAAAGAGAAGGGGGTGATCCAAAGCCACCATCAATGGAAAGATCCCCATTGACACCCATCCAGCCCCAGATGCTCCTCCATCCATTTCCCCATCACCATATGCACCCGTCCCTCCATCACCATACGCACCCATCCCTCCATCCCTCCATCCATTCCTCACTACACCATACGTCCATCCATCCATGCATTTATCACCTTACCCACCCAGTCTTTCTTGCTGACAATGTGACCTAGCCACAGAGTTACACAGACACATCTGTAGCCACCTTCCTGTATACAGTGCTATAAAATCCCTCCTGGCCAGAGGCAACATCCTGTTACCTGTAAAGGGTTGAGAAGCTCAGCTAACCTGGCTGGCACCTGACCCAAAGGACCAATAAGGGGACAAGATACTTTCAGATCTTGGGGTGTGGGGGGAGGCTTTTGTTTGTGCTCTTTGTTTACAGGGTTGTTCTCTCTTGGGACTGAGAGAGGCCAGACAGAAATCCATCTTCTCCAACCCATCCTAACCCAAGTTTCCGATATTGCAACCAGTAGAGGTATGCCAGGCAAGGCAGATTAGTTTATCTTTTGTTTTATGTGAATTTTCCCTGGGTTAAGAGGGAGGTTTATTCCCGTTTTCTGTAACTTTAAGGTTTTGCCCAGAGGGGGATCCTCTGTGTTTTGAATCTGAATACCCTGTGAAGTATTTTCCATCCTGATTTTACAGGGATGATTTTTACCTTTCTTTTTTTTTTAATAAAATCCTTCTTTTAAGAACCTGACTGATTTGTCCATTGTTCCAAGATCCAGGGGTTTGGGTCTTTGATGATTTTGATGACCAGTTGGTTAGGATATTATTCTCAAGCCTTCCCCAGGAAAGGGGTGTAGGGCTTGGGGGGATATTTTGGGGGAAGACGTCTCCAAGTGGGCTCTTTCCCTGTTCTTTGTTTAACTTGCTTGGTGGTGGCAGCATAGGGTTCAAGGACAAGGCAAAGTTTGTACCTTGGGGAAGTTTTTAACCTAAGCTGGTAAGAATAAGCTTAGGGGGTCTTTCATGCAGGTCCCCACATCTGTACCCTAGAGTTCAGTATGGGGAAGGAACCTTGACACACATACACATCTACAAATGCATCCCCTAAAATACCCATCCATCGCCACACACATCCATCCACCCTACCATCCATCCATCCATCCATCCTTCCACAAACACATTCACCCACCCTTCTATCCCTCCATCCCTCTCTATATATCCACATTTCTCTTTCTATCCATCCATTACCATTCCCTCCATTCATCAATCCCTCTATCCATCCATCCAACCAAATCGAAGCACTCCATCCATTCCTCCGCACACACCCCCATCCATCCCCATACACACTCATCCATTTGTCTATCACCATACCACCTGTCTGTCCAGCCACCTATGCATCCATCACCATATGCAACACAGTCCTTATGGCTGCCAGTATCACCTGCCAAAAGGGTTACACGTACATACACGTACACCTCAATGCGTGCATCTCCAAAAACAGACATCCATCCCCATACACATCCACCCACCTGCCTGTCCCTCCGTCCATCTCCATAAACATCCACCCACCTGCCTGTCCGTCCCTCCATCCCCATAAACATCCGCCCACCTGCCCATCCACCCATCCATCCCCATACACATCTACTCCTCTATCTATCCGACCATCCCCTCCATCCATCCATCCACCCCTGCAGACAGCCATTCACCTACCTTTGTATTCATCCATCTGTCCCCATACACATCTGTCCATTCACTCAACCTGCCCCATAGACATCCACCCATCCACCCACCCATCCCCATCCACACTTTTCTCTCTACCCACTAAATGCCCGCAGTCTGCTTCTGGAGGTTGGAGGTTTGGAAGAATCTTCCTGTGAATGTCCCAGCCCAGTGTTTGGCGTCCATGTCACGCTGCAAAGCAAAGGGGGCGGGAGGGAAGGGGCCAGCACCCCCGGGAGCAGCCGCTGACCTGTGACGGTGTCGGTGGAGACGGGGCCGAGGCGCTTGCGGCCGGAGATGCCATAGAGGTTGAACTTGTATCGGCGGGAGGGGGCCAGGTTGGTGACCGTGACCGTGCGGGATCCCCCGTCCACGGGCAGCGCCTGGGGTTTACCCTCCGCGTCCTTGTACTGGAGGAGGAAGGAGTCAAAGTCCCCGGCCTGGATGGTCCAGGAGAGCAGGGCGGAGTCGTGGGTGACGTCGGAGGCCGAGAGCTCCCCCAGGCTGGGCTGGAGGGTGGGTTCCTTCTCCCGCGGCGCCGCGGCTGGAACAGAGAGAGGGGGATGAAGGGCGCAGCCAGGGTGGGAGGCAGCTCACTCGGTCCTTGTGGGCCTTCATTATTCCTAGGCCAGAGGGGATCTGCAGAGAGGATTAGCGGGGGAGGGTGCAGGGAACCCACAGACCGGCCCCAGGACACAGCCGGATCCTCCTGCTGGGAAGGAGAGCTGGGGACAGATAGACGGACGGGGCATGTCTGCAAAGAGCATCCCACGTTCCCCGGTTCCCCACAGCCATCCCGCCTCCGTCACAGGGTTGGCCCAGAGTGACCGGCACATACCATGGTGACGGCTGAGCTGAGACAGGAGGAGAGAGGGGGAAGGAAGAACAAACAACAGAGAAAGAGAAGGGGGTGAACCAAAGTCACCAACGTCAATGGAAAGATCCCCATTGACACCCATCCATCTCCGGACATTCCTCATCCATCCCTCCATCCATCACCATACACACCATTCCATCCATCACCATACACATCCATCCATCACTACACCGTAGGTCTATCCATCCATGCATCATTCACCTTACCCACCTAGCCTTTCTTGCTGACAATACGACCTAGCCACAGAGTTACACAGACACATCTACCACTGAATCCCCTAAAACACCCATCAATGCCCACACACATTGACCCACCCTACCGTCTGTACGTCCATCCATCCATCCATCCATCCATCCATCCATCCATCCATCCATCCATCCATCCATTCACAAACACATCCACTCATACTTCTGTCCATCCACCCGTGTACACATCTGCCCCCCTTTCTATCTGTAAGTCTGTCCATCCATCATCCGCATGCACATCCATCCACCCTCCAGACAGCCATCCCCATTCATATCCGCACACCCACTCATCCATCTATCCATCCACCCCTGTAGACAGCCATTCATCTACCTTTGTATTCATTCATCCATCCCCATACGCATCTGTCCATTCACTCAACCTGCCCCATAGACGTCCATCCATCCATCCCCATCCACACTCCTCTCTCTACACATTGAATGGCCGGCTTTCTATTTCTGGATGCTGGAGACCTGGAAGCATCTTCTTGTAAATGTCTCGGCCCCGTGGTTGGCGTCAGTGTCACCCTGCTCACCTGTGACGGCGTCGGTGGAGATGGGGCCGAGGCGCTTGCGGCCGGAGATGCCGTAGAGGTTGAACTTGTATCGGCGGGAGGGGGCCAAGTTGCCGACGGTGACCGTGCGAGATCCGCCATCCACAGTCAGTGCCTGGGGTTTGCCCTCCGCGTCCTTGTACTGGAGGAGGAAGGAGTCGAAGTCGCCGGCCTGGACGGTCCAGGAGAGCAGGGCGGAGTTGTGGGTGACATTGGAGGCCGAGAGCTCCCCCAGGCTGGGCTGGGGGGCAGGTTCCTCCTTCCGTGGTGCTGTGGCTGGAACAGAGAGAGGGGGGTGAAGGGGAAAGCCAGGGTGGGGGATGGCTCACTGGGACCTTGGGGGGCCAGGTTATTTCTAGCCAGAGGGAATCTGCAGGAAGGATTAGTGGGGGGAGGGTGCAGGGAGCCCCAAGGACTTGTCCCAGGACACAGCCGGATCCTGCTGCTGGGAAGGAGAGCTGGGGACAGACAGAGGAACGGGGCATGTCTGCAAAGAGGATCCCACATTCCCAGGTTCCCTGCAGCCACCCCACCTCCGTGGGAGGGTTCAACAGAGAGTGACCGGCACAAACCTCGGTGAGAGCTGAGTTGAGACAGAGGGAAGGAAACAGAAACGAGACAGAAAGAAAAGGAGGTGAACCAAAGCCACCAATGTCAACGGATGACACCCATGCAGCCCCAGACACTCCTCCATCCATTCCTCCATCCCCATACACATCCATCCATCCATCCATCGGTCCATCGCTATACCATACGTTCCTCCATCCATGCATCTATCACCTCACCGACCCTGTCCTTGTAGCTGATAATGCAACCTAGCCACAGAGTTACAAAAATACAGGTACCCATGAATCCCCCAAAACACCCATCCAACCACTCTACCGTCTGTACGTCCATTCATCCATCACCAGACCCGTCCACCCAGCCTTCTGTCCATCCGTCCATCCACCACTTGCCATACACACACGCACCAGTCTGTCTGTCCATCCATTCCCCTATGCATCCGCTCACCTGCCCGTCCATCCATCCATCCATCCATCCATCCATCCCCCTACACATCCACCCACCCACCCACTCATCTGTCCATCCCCATATATATCCATTCTTCTATCTATCCATCCATTACCATCCCCTCCATCCGTACATCCATCCATCTCTATCCACCATCATAGACAGCCATCCATCTACCTATTAATTCATCCATCCACCCCATACACATCTATCAATTCATGGAGGCTAGGTCCATCAATGGCTATTAGCCAGGATGGGCAGGGATGGTGTCCCTAGCCTCTGTTTACCAGAAGCTGAAATGGGCGACAGGGGATGGATCACTTGGTGATTCCCTGTTTTGTCCATTCCCTCTGGGGCACCTGGCATTGGTCACTGTCAGAGGACAGGATTCTGGGCTAGATGGACCTTGGTCTGACCCAGTAGGGCCATTCTTATGTTCTTATCCATTCACTCAATCTGTCCTACACACATCCATCCAGCTGTCTGTTTATCCATCCATCCATCCACGCATCCATCCCCATCCACACTCCTCTCTCTACCCATTGAATGGCCGGCAATCTGCTTGTGGAGGCTGGAGGATTGGAAGTGTCTTTCTGAGAAGGGCTCGGCCCAGTGGACGGCGTCTCTGACACTGGAAAGCAAAGGGGGCAGGAGGGGACGGAGCTGGCACCCCTGGGTCCAGCCGCTGACCTGTGACGGCGTCGGTGGAGACGGGGCCAAGGCGCTTGCGGCCGGAGATGCCGTAGAGGTTGAACTTGTATCGGCGGGAGGGGGCCAGGTTGGCGACGGTGACCGTGCGGGATCCCCTGTCCACGGGCAGCGCCTGGGGTTTGCCCTCCGCGTCCTTGTACTGGAGGAGGAAGGAGTCAAAGTGCCCGGCCTGGACGGTCCAGGAGAGCAGGATGGAGTCGTGGGTGACATTGGAGGCTGAGAGCTCCCCCAGGCTGGGCTGGGAGGCGGGTTCCTTCTCCCGCGGCGCCGCGGCTGGAACAGAGAGAAGGGGGTGAAGGGTGCAGCCGGTGTAGAGTCAGCTCTCCAGGTCCTTATGGGGCCGGGTTATTCCTAGCCTAATGGGATCTGCAGAGAGGATTAGTGGGGGGGAAGGTGCAGGGAAACCACAGACCAGCCCCAGGACACATCCAGATCCTGCTGCTGGGAAGGAGATTTGGAGACAGAGAGATGGATGGGGCATGTCTGCAAAGATGATCCCACATTCCCAGGTTCCCGGCGGCCACCCCGCCTCCGTGGAGGGGTTGGGCGAGAGCAACCAGCACAAACCACGGTAAGAGCTGAGCTGAGACAAAAGAGGAGAGAGAGGGAAGGAAGAACAAATGAGAGAGAAAGAGAATGGGGTGAACCAAAGTCACCGTCAGTGGAAAGATCCCCACTGACACAAAATCATCCCCAAGCACTCCTCCATTATCTGCATATACACCCATCCATCCATCCCTCCATCTCCATACATACCAACTCATCCATCCACCCCCATACCATATGTCCATCCATCCATACATCTATCAACTTACACACCCTGTCCTTATTGCTGAAGATCCTTTCATGGCTTGAGAACTGCTTAAAAGACAGGGAACAAAGGGTAGGAATAAAGGGTCAATTTTCAGAATGGAGAGGGGTAACTAGTGGTGTTCCCCAAGGGTCAGTCCTAGGACCATTCCTGTTCAACTTATTCATAAATGATCTGGAAAAGGGGTAAACAGTGAGGTGGCAAAGTTTGCAGACGATACTAACCTGTTCAAGATAGTTACGACCAAAGCAGACTGTGAAGAACTTCAAAGAGATCTCACAAAACTAAGTGATTGGGCAACAAAATGGCACTGAATGACCGGAACCCAGCTTGTGGAGGCCGGGGGCTTGGAGGCCTGGCCCTGTGGTCGGCATCCCTGACACTGCAAAGCAAAGGGGGCGGGAGGGGACAGAGCCGGTGCCCCGGGTCCAGCTGCTGACCTGTGACGGCATCGGTGGAGATGGGGCCTAGGCGCTTGCGGCCAGAGATGCCGTAGAGGTTGAACTTGTAACGGCGGGAGGGGGCCAGGTTGGCAACGGTGACCGTGCGAGATCCCCCGTCCATGGGCAGCGCCTGGGGGTTGCCCTCCACGTCCTTGTACTGGAGGAGGAAGGAGTCGAAGTCCCCGGCCTGGACTGTCCAGGAGAGCAGGGCGGAGTCGTGGGTGATGTCGGAGGCCGAGAGCTCCCCCAGGCTGGGTTGGGGGGCGGGTTCCTCCTCCCGCGGTGCCGCGGCTGGAACAGAGAGAGCGGGGTGAAGAACGCGGATGGGATGGGAAATGGCTCACTGGGGCCATGAGGGGCTCGGTAATTCCTAGCCAGAGGGGATCTGTAGAGAGGATTAGCAGGGACAAGGTGCAGGGAGCCCCAAGGACCGTCCCCAGGACACAGCTGGTTCCTGTTCCTGGAAAGGAGAGCTAGGGACAGAAAGATGGATGGGGCATGTGTGGAAAAAGGACCCCACTTTTCCGGGTTCCCCGCAGCCAGCCCACCTCCATGGACTGGTTGGCCCAGAGCGATCAGTACAAACCTCAGTGAGAGTTGAGCTCAGACGGGAGGAGAGGGGGGAAGGAAGAACAAATGAGAGAGAAAGAGAAGTGGGTGAACCAAAGCCTCCAGCATCAATGGAAAGATCCCCGCTGACACCCATCCATCCCCAACCACTCCTCCATCTGTTCCTATACACACCGATCCATCCCACACATATCTACCCACCTTTCCATCCATCCATCCACCCCCATACATCTCTACCCAGGTGTGACGAAGCGGGACTGTCCTTAATGTTTCCTCTGAATATTGTGGGGGTGCCTCAGTTTCCCCTAGGCAGTTCTTAAGTCTCTAGGGGATGGGATAAGGGTGTATGATCGTTGCAGAGCCCTAGAGGGCAGGTGTCTGCAGGGGTCTGGACACAGAGAATGGCCGACACCCTGTTTCCTGGCAACTGATGGCCTGGGCCCTTCCCCCCTGCAAGGTGAGAGCGAAAGGGTTGGAGAACAAAGGAATCCGGCGCCCTCCTGGCCCGGGAAAGGGACAAAGCCCAGAGGAGGGGGGCTGTAGGGAGTTTCAGTTTGGGGCTGGCTGGCTGGCTCACTGCCCCCCAAAATGGACCCAGCTGAGGGGTCCTGTTCTCTGCACCTACAAGCTCTGTGTTAGACCATGTTCCTGTCGTCTAATAAACCTCTGTTTTACTGGCTGGCTGAGAGTCACGTCTCACTGCGGAGTTGGGGGGCAGGACCCTCTGGCTTCCCCAGGACCCCGCCTGGGCGGACTGGCTGTGGGAAGCGCACGGAGGGGCAGAGGAGGCTGAATGCTCCGGGGTCAGACCCAGGAAGGTGGAAGCCGGGTGAGCTGTGTGTCCTGCAGACAGGCTGCTCACAGGGAGGAGACTTCCCCAGAGTCCTGCCCAGCTTCGTAGGGAGCAGTTCCCGAGCATCGCCCAGGGACTCCGTGACACCAGCCTTCTATCCATCCCTCCATCCACCCCCATACATATCTTCCCACCTGCCCATCCATCCATCCATCCCCATACGAATCCATTCCTCTCTCTACCCATTGATGACCATCCCCTCCATCCCTCCATCCACCCCTGTAGACACCCATTCATGTACCTATCTGTTCATCCATCTGTTTACATACACATCATTCCAGTCACTCAACCTGTCCCATGCACACCCATCCAGCTGTCTGTCTGTATATCCATCCATCCATCCATCCATCCATCCCCATGCCTATCCACTCTCCTCTCTATCCACTCTCTTCTCTAACCAGGAGGCTTCGAAGCATCTTCTTGGGAATGTCCTGGCCCAGTGTTCAGCATCCACGTCACACTGGAAAGTAAAGGGGGCCGAAGGGGACAGAGCCGGCGCCCCCGGAGCAGCCACTCACCTGTGACAGCGTCGGTGGAGACGGGGCCGAGGCGCTTGCGGCCGGAGATGCCGTAGAGTTTGAACTTGTATCGGTGGGAAGGGGCCAGGTTGGCGATGGTGACGGTGCGAGATCCCCCATCCACGGGCAGCGCCTGGGGTTTGCCCTCCGCATCCTTGTACTGGAGGAGGAAGGAGTCGAAGTCCCCGGACTGGACGGTCCAGGAGAGCGGGATGGAGTCGTGGGTGATGTTGGAGGCCGAGAGCTCCCCCAGGCTCGGCTCGGAGGCGGGTTCCTCCTCCCGTGGCTCAGCAGCTGAAACAAAGAGGAGGGTAAGGGCATGGTTGGGGAAGAGGGCGGCTCACCAGGTCCTTGGTGGGCCGGGCTGTTCCTAGCCAAAGAGGATCAGCAGAGAAGATTAGTGGGATGAGGGTGCAGGGAGCTCTCGAGACCAGCCCCAGGACACAGCTGGATCCTGCTGCTGGGAAGGAGAGCTGGGGAGAGGCAGATGAACGGGGCATCTCTGCAAAAAGAATCCCACATCCCCGGGTTCCCTGAAGGCGTCCATGGAGACGTCGGCCCAGATCAACCGGCACAAACCATGGTGAGAGCTGAGCTCAAATGGGAGGAGAGTGGGGGAAGGAAGAACAAATGAGAGAGAAAGAGAAGGGGGTGAACCAAAGCCACCACCATCAATGGGAAGATCCCCTTTGACACCCATCCATCCCCAACCACTCCTCCATCCATCCCTGTACGCACCCATCCATCCACCCGTCCATGCATGCATCACCACACCCAACCCAGCCCTTGTGGCTGCTGGAACTACCTGGCGGAAGGGATACACATACACCTCTACCCGTGCATCCCCCAAAACCCCCATCCACCCCCATTCATATCTACCCACCCTTCCGTCCATCCATCCATCCTCCCCCATACATGTCTACCCGTGCTTCCCCCAAAACCCCCATCCACCCCCATACAAATGTACCCACCCTTCCGTCCATCCATCCATCCTCCCCCATACATGTCTACCCATGCTTCCCCCAAAACCCCCTTCCAGCCCCATACAGATTTACCCACCCTTCCGTCTGTCTGTCCATCCATCCACCCCCATACATATCTACCCACCCTTCCGTCTGCCTAGGTTTCTATCCATCCCCATACATATCTACCCACCCTTCCGTCTGTCCTTCCACCCGTTCACCCCCATGTATACACACCCATCCATCCATCTACCCTCATACATAGAATCATAGAATATCAGGGTTGGAAGGGACCTCAGGAGGTCATCTAGTCCAACCCCCTGCTCAAAAGCAGGACCCATCCCCAGTTAAATCATCCCAGCTAGGGCTTTGTCAAGCCTGACCTTAAAAACTTCTAGGGAAGGAGATTCCACCACCTCCCTAGGCAAGGCATTCCAGTGTTTCACCACCCTCCTAGTGAAAAAGTTTTTCCTAATATCCAACCTAAACCTCCCCCACTGCAACTTGAGACCATTACTCCTTGTCCTGTCCTCTTCCACCACTGAGAATAGTCTAGAACCATCCTCCCTGGAACCACCTCTCAGGTAGTTGAAAGCAGCTATCAAATCCCCCCTCATTCTTCTCTTCCGCAGACTAAACAATCTCAGTTCCCTCAGCCTCTCCTCATAACTCATGTGTTCCAGACCCCTAATCATTTTGGTTGCCCTTCGCTGGACTCTCTCCAATTTATCTACATCCTTCTTGTAGTGTGGGGCCCAAAACTGGACACAGTACTCCAGATGAGGCCTCACCAATGTCGAATAGAGGGGGACGATCACGTCCCTCGATCTGCTCGCTATGCCCCTACTTATACATCCCAAAATGCCATTGGCCTTCTTGGCAACAAGGGCACACTGCTGACTCCTATCCAGCTTCTCGTCCACTGTCACCCCTAGGTCCTTTTCCGCAGAACTGCTGCCTAGCCATTCGGTCCCTAGTCTGTAGCTGTGCATTGGGTTCTTCCGTCCTAAGTGCAGGACCCTGCACTTATCCTTATTGAACCTCATCAGATTTCTTTTGACCCAATCCTCAAATTTGTCTAGGTCCCTCTGTATCCTATCCCTGCCCTCCAGTGTATCTACCACTCCTCCCAGTTTAGTATCATCCGCAAATTTGCTGAGAGTGCAATCCACACCATCCTCCAGATCATTTATGAAGATATTGAACAAAACCGGCCCCAGGACCGACCCCTGGGGCACTCCACTTGACACCGGCTGCCAACATCTCTACCCAGACTTCCGTCTGTCTGTCCATCCATCCATCCCCATACATATCTGCCCACCTGCCCGTCCATCCATCCATCCCCATACGAATCCATTCCCCTCTCTACCCATTGATGACCATCCCTCCATCCACCCCTGTAGACACCCATCCATGTACTTATCTGTTCATCCATCTGTTTCCATACACATCATTCCAGTCACTCAGCCTGCCCCATGCACACCCATCCAGCTGTCTGTCTGTATATCCATCCATCCACCCCCGTGCCTATCCACTCTCCATTGAATGTATTGAATGGCCGGTAATCTGGAAGTGGAGGCAGGAGGCTTCGAAGCATCTTCTTGGGAACCTCCTGGCCCAGTGTTCGGCGTCCACGTCACACTGGAAAGCAAAGGGGGCTGAAGGGGACGGAGCCGTTCTCCCAGAACAGCTGCTTACCTGTGACGGTGTCGGTGGAGACGGGGCCGAGGCGCTTGCGGCCGGAGATGCCGTAGAGGTTGAACTTGTATCGGCGGGAGGGGGCCAGGTTGGTGACAGTGACGGTGCGTGATCCCCCATCCACGGGCAGCGCCTGGGGGTTGCCCTCCGCATCCTTGTAGTGGAGGAGGAAGGAGTCGAAGTCCCCGGACTGGACGGTCCAGGAGAGCAGGGCGGAGTTGTGGGTGACGTCGGAGGCCGAGAGCTCCCCCAGGCTGGGCTGGGGGGCGGGTTCCTCCTTCCGTGGCACCGCGGCTGGAACAAAGAGGAGGGTAAGGGCATTGCTGGGGTGGAGGGCGGCTCACCAGGTCTTTGTGGGGCCGAGCTGTTCCTAGCCAAAGGGGATCAGCAGAGAAGATTAGTGGGATGAGGGTGCAGGGAGCCCTACAGACTAGCCCCAGGACACAGCTGGATCCTGCTGCTGGGAAGAAGAGCTGGGGATAGACAGATGGACAGGGCATCTCTGCAAAGAGGATCCCACATCCCCGGGTTCCCTGCAGCCACCCCGCCTCCATGAAGGGGTCGGCCCAGATCAACCGGCACAAACCTCAATGAGAGTTGGGCTGAGACGGGAGGAGAGAGGGGAAAGGAAGAACAAACCAGGGAGAAAGAGAAGGGGGTGAACCAAAGCCACAAACATCAATGGAAAGATCCCCATTGACATCCATCCATACCCAACCACTCCTCCATCCATCCCTGTACGCACCCATCCATCCACCCGTCCATGCATGCATCACCACACCCAACCCAGCCCTTGTGGCTGCTGGAACCACCTGGTGGAAGGATTACACATACATCTACCCGTGTATCCCCCAAAACCCCCATCCACCCCCATTCATATCTACCCACCCTTCCGCCCATCCATCCATCCACCCCCATACATGTCTACCCGTGCTTCCCCCAAAACCCCCTTCCAGCCCCATACATATCTACCCACCCTTCCGTCTGTCCTTCCACCCGTTCACCCCCATGTATACACACCCATCCATCCATCCATCTACCCTCATACATCTCTACCCAGACTTCCATCTGGCTGTCCATCCATCCATCCCCATACATATCTGCCCACCTGCCCGTCCATCCATCCATCCCCATACAAATCCATTCCTCTCTCTACCCATTGATGACCATCCCCTCCATCCCTCCATCCACCCCTGTAGACACCCATCCATGTACTTATCTGTTCATCCATCTGTTTCCATACACATCATTCCAGTCACTCAGCCTGCCCCATGCACACCCATCCAGCTGTCTGTCTGTATATCCATCCATCCATCCACCCCCGTGCCTATCCACTCTCCATTGAATGTATTGAATGGCCGGTAATCTGGTAGTGGAGGCAGGAGGCTTCGAAGCATCTTCTTGGGAACCTCCTGGCCCAGAGTTCGGCATCCACGTCACACTGGAAAGCAAAGGGGGCTGAAGGGGACGGAGCCGTTCCCCCAGAACAGCTGCTTACCTGTGACGGTGTCGGTGGAAACGGGGCCGAGGCGCTTGCGGCCGGAGATGCCGTAGAGGTTGAACTTGTATCGGCGGGAGGGGGCCAGGTTGGTGACGGTGACGGTGCGAGATCCCCCATCCACGGGCAGCGCCTGGGGGTTGCCCTCCGCATCCTTGTACTGGAGGAGGAAGGAGTCGAAGTCCCCGGACTGGACGGTCCAGGAGAGCAGGGCGGAGTCGTGGGTGACGTCGGAGGCCGAGAGCTCCCCCAGGCTGGGCTGGGGGGCGGGTTCCTCCTCCCGTGGCACCACGGCTGGAACAAAGAGGAGGGTAAGGGCATTGCTGGGGTGGAGGGCGGCTCACCAGGTCTTTGTGGGGCCGGGCTGTTCCTAGCCAAAGGGGATCAGCAGAGAAGATTAGTGGGATGAGGGTGCAGGGAGCCCTAGAGAGTAGCCCAAGGACACAGCTGGATCCTGCTGCTGGGAAGAAGAGCTGGGGACAGACAGATGAACGGGGCATCTCTGCAAAGAGGATCCCACATCCCCGGGTTCCCTGCAGCCACCCCGCCTCCATGGAGGGGTCGGCCCAGATCAACCGGCACAAACCACGGGAGAGTTGGGCTGAGACGGGTGGAGAGAGGGGGAAGGAAGAACAAATGAGGGAGAAAGAGAAGGGGGTGAACCAAAGCCACCAACATCAATGGATAGATCCCCATTGACACCCATCCATCTCCAACCACTCCTCCATCCATCCCTGTACGCACCCATCCATCCACCCGTCCATGCATGCATCACCACACCCAACCCAGCCCTTGTGGCTGTTGGAACCACCTGGTGGAAGGATTACACATACATCTACCCGTGTATCCCCCAAAACCCCCATCCACCCCCATTCATATCTACCCACCCTTCCGCCCATCCATCCGTTCTCCCCCATACACATATACCCACCCTTCCGCCCATCCATCCATCCATCCACCCCCATACACATCTACCCACCCTTCCGTCCATCCATCCATCCACCCCCATACACATCTACCCACCCTTCCGTCCATCCATCTATCCATCTTCCCCCATACATATCTACCCACTCTTCCGTCCATCCATCTATCCATCCTCCCCCATACATATCTACCCACCCTTCCGTCCATCCATCTATCCATCCTCCCCCATACATATCTACCCACTCTTCCGTCCATCCATCTATCCATCCTCCCCCATACATATCTACCCACCCTTCCGTCCATCCATCTATCCATCCTCCCCCATACATATCTACCCACCCTTCCTTCTGTGCGTCCATCCATCCCCTCCAATACATATGTACCGACCCTTCCATCCATCTATCCATCCACATCCATACATATGTACCCACCCTTCTGTCGTTCCATCCATATGTATCCACCCTTCCATCAGTCCATTCACCCATCCCCATTCCTCTATCTCTCCATCGATGGCCATCCCCTCCATCAATCCATCCACCCATGTAGACACTCATCCATCTAACTATCTGTTCATCCATCTGTTCCCATACACATCATTCTATTCCCTCAACCTGTCCCATGCATATTGATCCAGCTGTCTGTCTGTCTGTCTATCCATCCATCCACCCATCCCTATCTACTTTCTTCTCTCTATCCATTGAATGGCCAGCAGTCTAGTTATGGACAGACGGACCACTGGACTGACAGATGGACTTGGGGATGGACGGATGAGTGGACAGGTGGATGGATGGATGGATGGACGGATGCTCTCGTCCCTCCATGCTGCTTCCACACTCCAATCCTTGCTGCTTTCCCTCCTTTGCTCATCCTCCTCTCTCATTTCCTTGGAAACATCTTCTTGGGAAGGTCCAGTGGTCAGTGTCCCCACCACACTGCAAAGCAAAAGGGGCACAAGGGGAAGGGGCCGGTGCCCCGGGTCCAGCCACTGACCTGTGACGGTGTCGGTGGACACGGGACCAAGGCGCTTGCGGCCGGAGATGCCGTAGAGGTTGAACTTGTATCTGCGGGAAGGGGCCAGCTTGGTGATGGTGACCGTGCGGGATCCCCCGTCCACGGGCAGCGCCTGGGGTTTTCCCTCCGCGTCCTTGTACTGGAGGAGGAAGGAGTCGAAGGTCCCGGCCTGGACGGTCCAGGAGAGCAGGGCGGAGTCGTGGGTGACGTCGGAGGCCAAGAGCTCCCCCAGGCTGGGCTGGGGGGTGGGATCTGCTGGTGCTGGCAGGGAGAGGGCAGGAGGGATGGTCCCATCAGTTCTGGGTCAGGGTGTGGGGTAGGGGAAGGGGAGTGGAGAAGTGGGGTGGGATCGCTGAGTGTATCTGCCCCGCGTCTGTTTGCCATCTTTCCCATGCCATCGCTTCGGTTCTCTCCCCACATCACTGCCGTGAGCGATTCGTCCCTTTTCCTTTCTCCCTGCCACACTCCCACCGCGCCTTGCTTCCGGTCACGGCCCATCCCTCCCTCAGGCTCCTGCCCTTCCCGGCCACTGTCCCTTGTCGCTGTCTCCTTCTTCCTCTCCTCCACGCTGTCAGCCGGTCTCCCCTTTCCTCCAGCACGTTTCTCTTTAGTCTGTCGCGCTTCCTACTGTCACCGTCGCCTGCGGTCACCACCCCCCCCCAGTCCCTTCACTCGTTTCCCTTCTTCTGTTTCTTTCCTTTGTCCCTTTCTTCCCTTCACCCTCCGTCCATCGGCACACACCTCCCTTTCTCTGCCACCTTCTTTCTGTTTTCCTACGGGGGCCGCTCCTTGCTCCCTCCCTGCCTCGTTGAAGGGGAGTGGGGGCTGGTGGGTTAGGGCAGGGGGGCCGGGAGCCAGGACTCCTGAGTTCTCTCCCAGCTTGGGGAGGTGAGTGTGGGCTGGTGGGTTAGAGCAGGGGGGCTGGGAGCCAGGACTCCTGGGTTCTCTGCCTGGCTCTGGGAGGGGAGTGGGGGCTGATGGGTTAGAGGAGGGGGGGCTGGGAGCCAGGACTCCTGGGTTCTCTGCCTGGCTCTGAGAGGGGAGTTGGGGTTAGTGGGTTAGAGCAGGGGGTCGGGAGCCAGGACTCCTGAGTTCTCTGCCCGGCTCTGGGAGGGGAGTGGGGGCTGGTGGGTTAGGGCAGGGGGGCTGGGAGCCAGGACTCCTGGGTTCTCTGCCCGGCTCTGGGAGGGGAGTGGGGGCTGGTGGGTTAGGGCAGGGGGGCCGGGAGCCAGGACTCCTGAGTTCTCTGCCCGGCTCTGGGAGGGGAGTGGGGGCTGGTGGGTTAGGGCAGGGGGGTCGGGAGCCAGGACTCCTGGGTTCTCTGCCCGGCTCTGGGAGGGGAGTGGGGGCTGGTGGGTTAGAGCAGGGGGGCTGGGAGCCAGGACTCCTGGGTTCTCTGCCTGGCTCTGGGAGGGGAGTGGGGGCTGGTGGGTTAGAGCAGGGGGGCTGGGAGCCAGGACTCCTGGGTTCTCTGCCCGGCTCTGGGAGGGGAGTGGGGGCTGGTGGGTTAGGGCAGGGGGGCTGGGAGCCAGGACTCCTGGGTTCTCTGCCCGGCTCTGGGAGGGGAGTGGGGGCTGGTGGGTTAGAGCAGGGGGCTGGGAGCCAGGACTCCTGGGTTCTCTGCCCGGCTCTGGGAGGGGAGTGGGGGCTGGTGGGTTAGGGCAGGGGGGTCGGGAGCCAGGACTCCTGAGTTCTCTGCCCGGCTCTGGGAGGGGAGTGGGGGCTGGTGGGTTAGAGCAGGGGGGCTGGGAGCCAGGACTCCTGGGTTCTCTGCCCGGCTCTGGGAGGGGAGTGGGGGCTGGTGGGTTAGGGCAGGGGGGCTGGGAGCCAGGACTCCTGGGTTCTCTGCCCGGCTCTGGGAGGGGAGTGGGGGCTGGTGGGTTAGAGCAGGGGGCTGGGAGCCAGGACTCCTGGGTTCTCTGCCCGGCTCTGGGAGGGGAGTGGGGGCTGGTGGGTTAGGGCAGGGGGGCTGGGAGCCAGGACTCCTGGGTTCTCTGCCCGGCTCTGAGAGGGGAGTTGGGGTTAGTGGGTTAGAGCAGGGGGCTGGGAGCCAGGACTCCTGGGTTCTCTGCCCGGCTCTGGGAGGGGAGTGGGGGCTGGTGGGTTAGGGCAGGGGGCTGGGAGCCAGGACGCCTGGGTTCTCTGCCCGGCTCTGGGAGGGGAGTGGGGGCTGGTGGGTTAGGGCAGGGAGGCTGGGAGCCAGGACTCCTGGGTTCTCTGCCCGGCTCTGGGAGGGGAGTGGGGGCTGGTGGGTTAGGGCAGGGGGGCTGAGAGCCAGGACGCCTGGGTTCTCTGCCCGGCTCTGGGAGGGGAGTGGGGGCTGGTGGGTTAGGGCAGGGGGGTCGGGAGCCAGGACTCCTGGGTTCTCTGCCCGGCTCTGGGAGGGGAGTGGGGGCTGGTGGGTTAGGGCAGGGGGGTCGGGAGCCAGGACTCCTGGGTTCTCTGCCCGGCTCTGGGAGGGGAGTGGGGGCTGGTGGGTTAGGGCAGGGGGGTTGGGAGCCACGACTCCTGGGTTCTCTGCCCGGCTCTGGGAGGGGAGTGGGGGCTGGTGGGTTAGGGCAGGGGGGTCGGGAGCCAGGACTCCTGGGTTCTCTGCCCGGCTCTGGGAGGGGAGTGGGGGCTGGTGGGTTAGGGCAGGGGGGTCGGGAGCCAGGACTCCTGGGTTCTCTGCCCGGCTCTGGGAGGGGAGTGGGGGCTGGTGGGTTAGGGCAGGGGGGTCGGGAGCCAGGACTCCTGGGTTCTCTGCCCGGCTCTGGGAGGGGAGTGGGGGCTGGTGGGTTAGGGCAGGGGGGTCGGGAGCCAGGACTCCTGGGTTCTCTGCCCGGCTCTGAGAGGGGAGTGGGGGCTGGTGGGTTAGGGCAGGGGGCTGGGAGCCAGGACTCCTGGGTTCTCTGCCCGGCTCTGGGAGGGGAGTGGGGGCTGGTGGGTTAGGGCAGGGGGGTCGGGAGCCAGGACTCCTGAGTTCTCTGCCCGGCTCTGGGAGGGGAGTGGGGGCTGGTGGGTTAGAGCAGGGGGGTCGGGAGCCAGGACTCCTGGGTTCTCTGCCCGGCTCTGGGAGGGGAGTGGGGGCTGGTGGGTTAGGGCAGGGGGGCTGGGAGCCAGGACTCCTGGGTTCTCTGCCCGGCTCTGGGAGGGGAGTGGGGGCTGGTGGGTTAGGGCAGGGGGGCTGGGAGCCAGGACTCCTGGGTTCTCTGCCCGGCTCTGGGAGGGGAGTGGGGGCTGGTGGGTTAGAGCAGGGGGGCTGGGAGCCAGGACTCCTGGGTTCTCTGCCCGGCTCTGGGAGGGGAGTGGGGGCTGGTGGGTTAGGGCAGGGGGGCTGGGAGCCAGGACTCCTGGGTTCTCTGCCCGGCTCTGAGAGGGGAGTTGGGGTTAGTGGGTTAGAGCAGGGGGCTGGGAGCCAGGACTCCTGGGTTCTCTGCCCGGCTCTGGGAGGGGAGTGGGGGCTGGTGGGTTAGGGCAGGGGGCTGGGAGCCAGGACGCCTGGGTTCTCTGCCCGGCTCTGGGAGGGGAGTGGGGGCTGGTGGGTTAGGGCAGGGGGCTGGGAGCCAGGACGCCTGGGTTCTCTGCCCGGCTCTGGGAGGGGAGTGGGGGCTGGTGGGTTAGGGCAGGGGGGCTGAGAGCCAGGACGCCTGGGTTCTCTGCCCGGCTCTGGGAGGGGAGTGGGGGCTGGTGGGTTAGGGCAGGGGGGCTGGGAGCCAGGACTCCTGGGTTCTCTGCCCGGCTCTGGGAGGGGAGTGGGGGCTGGTGGGTTAGGGCAGGGGGGTCGGGAGCCAGGACTCCTGGGTTCTCTGCCCGGCTCTGGGAGGGGAGTGGGGGCTGGTGGGTTAGGGCAGGGGGGTCGGGAGCCAGGACTCCTGGGTTCTCTGCCCGGCTCCGGGAGGGGAGTGGGGGCTGGTGGGTTAGGGCAGGGGGGTCGGGAGCCAGGACTCCTGGGTTCTCTGCCCGGCTCTGGGAGGGGAGTGGGGGCTGGTGGGTTAGGGCAGGGGGGTCGGGAGCCAGGACTCCTGGGTTCTCTGCCCGGCTCTGAGAGGGGAGTTGGGGTTAGTGGGTTAGAGCAGGGGGCTGGGAGCCAGGACGCCTGGGTTCTCTGCCCGGCTCTGGGAGGGGAGTGGGGGCTGGTGGGTTAGAGCAGGGGGCTGGGAGCCAGGACGCCTGGGTTCTCTGCCCGGCTCTGGGAGGGGAGTGGGGGCTGGTGGGTTAGGGCAGGGGGCTGGGAGCCAGGACGCCTGGGTTCTCTGCCCGGCTCTGGGAGGGGAGTGGGGGCTGGTGGGTTAGGGCAGGGGGGCTGAGAGCCAGGACGCCTGGGTTCTCTGCCCGGCTCTGGGAGGGGAGTGGGGGCTGGTGGGTTAGGGCAGGGGGGCTGAGAGCCAGGACGCCTGGGTTCTCTGCCCGGCTCTGGGAGGGGAGTGGGGGCTGGTGGGTTAGGGCAGGGGGGTCGGGAGCCAGGACTCCTGGGTTCTCTGCCCGGCTCTGGGAGGGGAGTGGGGGCTGGTGGGTTAGGGCAGGGGGGTCGGGAGCCAGGACTCCTGGGTTCTCTGCCCGGCTCTGGGAGGGGAGTGGGGGCTGGTGGGTTAGGGCAGGGGGGTCGGGAGCCAGGACTCCTGGGTTCTCTGCCCGGCTCTGGGAGGGGAGTGGGGGCTGGTGGGTTAGGGCAGGGGGGCTGGGAGCCAGGACTCCTGGGTTCTCTGCCCGGCTCTGGGAGGGGAGTGGGGGCTGGTGGGTTAGGGCAGGGGGGCTGGGAGCCAGGACTCCTGGGTTCTCTGCCCGGCTCTGGGAGGGGAGTGGGGGCTGGTGGGTTAGGGCAGGGGGCTGGGAGCCAGGACGCCTGG
Organism: Lepidochelys olivacea; assembly: GCF_965140295.1. Taxonomy (NCBI): domain Eukaryota; kingdom Metazoa; phylum Chordata; order Testudines; family Cheloniidae; genus Lepidochelys; species Lepidochelys olivacea. Next base: position 45,364,930 of record NC_140424.1, read on the forward strand.
GTTCTCTGCCCGGCTCTGGGAGGGGAGTGGGGGCTGGTGGGTTAGGGCAGGGGGGCTGGGAGCCAGGACTCCTGGGTTCTCTGCCCGGCTCTGGGAGGGGAGTGGGGGCTGGTGGGTTAGGGCAGGGGGGTCGGGAGCCAGGACGCCTGGGTTCTCTGCCCGGCTCTGGGAGGGGAGTGGGGGCTGGTGGGTTAGGGCAGGGGGTCGGGAGCCAGGACGCCTGGGTTCTCTGCCCGGCTCTGGGAGGGGAGTGGGGGCTGGTGGGTTAGGGCAGGGGGGTCGGGAGCCAGGACTCCTGGGTTCTCTGCCCGGCTCTGGGAGGGGAGTGGGGGCTGGTGGGTTAGGGCAGGGGGGTCGGGAGCCAGGACTCCTGGGTTCTCTGCCCGGCTCTGGGAGGGGAGTGGGGGCTGGTGGGTTAGGGCAGGGGGGCTGGGAGCCAGGACGCCTGGGTTCTCTGCCCGGCTCTGGGAGGGGAGTGGGGGCTGGTGGGTTAGGGCAGGGGGGCTGGGAGCCAGGACGCCTGGGTTCTCTGCCCGGCTCTGGGAGGGGAGTGGGGGCTGGTGGGTTAGGGCAGGGGGGTCGGGAGCCAGGACTCCTGGGTTCTCTGCCCGGCTCTGGGAGGGGAGTTGGGGTTAGTGGGTTAGAGCAGGGGGCTGGGAGCCAGGACTCCTGGGTTCTCTGCCCGGCTCTGGGAGGGGAGTGGGGGCTGATGGGTTAGAGCAGGGGGGTCGGGAGCCAGGACTCCTGGGTTCTCTGCCCGGCTCTGGGAGGGGAGTTGGGGTTAGTGGGTTAGAGCAGGGGGCTGGGAGCCAGGACTCCTGGGTTCTCTGCCCGGCTCTGGGAGGGGAGTGGGGGCTGGTGGGTTAGGGCAGGGGGGCTGGGAGCCAGGACTCCTGGGTTCTCTGCCCGGCTCTGGGAGGGGAGTGGGGGCTGGTGGGTTAGAGCAGGGGGCTGGGAGCCAGGACTTCTGGGTTCTCTGCCCGGCTCTGGGAGGGGAGTGGGGGCTGGTGGGTTAGGGCAGGGGGGTCGGGAGCCAGGACTCCTGGGTTCTCTGCCCGGCTCTGGGAGGGGAGTGGGGGCTGGTGGGTTAGAGCAGGGGGGTCGGGAGCCAGGACTCCTGGGTTCTCTGCCCGGCTCTGGGAGGGGAGTGGGGGCTGGTGGGTTAGGGCAGGGGGGTCGGGAGCCAGGACTCCTGGGTTCTCTGCCCGGCTCTGGGAGGGGAGTGGGGGCTGGTGGGTTAGGGCAGGGGGGTCGGGAGCCAGGACTCCTGGGTTCTCTGCCCGGCTCTGGGAGGGGAGTGGGGGCTGGTGGGTTAGAGCAGGGGGGTCGGGAGCCAGGACTCCTGGGTTCTCTGCCCGGCTCTGGGAGGGGAGTGGGGGCTGGTGGGTTAGGGCAGGGGGGCTGGGAGCCAGGACGCCTGGGTTCTCTGCCCGGCTCTGGGAGGGGAGTGGGGGCTGGTGGGTTAGAGCAGGGGGGCTGGGAGCCAGGACTCCTGGGTTCTCTGCCCGGCTCTGGGAGGGGAGTGGGGGCTGGTGGGTTAGGGCAGGGGGGTCGGGAGCCAGGACTCCTGGGTTCTCTGCCCGGCTCTGGGAGGGGAGTGGGGGCTGGTGGGTTAGGGCAGGGGGGCTGGGAGCCAGGACGCCTGGGTTCTCTGCCCGGCTCTGGGAGGGGAGTGGGGGCTGGTGGGTTAGAGCAGGGGGCTGGGAGCCAGGACGCCTGGGTTCTCTGCCCAGCTCTGAGAGGGGAGTTGGGGTTAGTGGGTTAGAGCAGGGGGCTGGGAGCCAGGACTCCTGGGTTCTCTGCCCGGCTCTGGGAGGGGAGTGGGGGCTGGTGGGTTAGGGCAGGGGGGCCGGGAGGCTCCTGGGCACTGCCCCCGAACACTGAGGAAGGAGAGCAGGCTGGTGGGCAAGTACCAAGCTGGGACTTAGAGTGGGCAGGGCACAAAGCTGAGGTGTGAGCCGCACAGGGGCCGGCGGTACCTGTCCGGACTCTGGCTCGGAGCGGGGGTGAGAGCTGGCCGCGGTGCACCCCATACAGTGTGACGTTGTACTCGGTGCCAGGCTGCAGCCCCCCGACGCGGGTCGCCCGCTGGTCCCCCGGCACCTCGGCCTCCTGGGGCCCCGTGCGCCCGGCCGCATCTTCGTAGCGCAGCAGGAAGGACTGGAACAGGCCCTTCCACGCCCTCCACTGCAGCCCAAACCCATCGCTGGTCACGTTCCTGACCCCCAGGGCCCCCAGCTCGTTTGGCCCGGGGCCCCCGCCAAGGCGTGCTGCGAGAAAGAGAGAGAGCGTACCGCCGTCAGGATGCCTGGGCTCTCTGGGAGGGGAGGGAAGGGGAGTCTGATGGTTAGAGCAGGGGGGGCTGGGAGCCAGGACCCCTGGGTTCATTCCCCGGCCCTGAGAGGGGACCGGGGGCTAGTGGGTAGAGCAGGGTGGGGAGGGGGACATAGGAGCCAGGACTCCTGGGTTCTCCAAGGCATCCATATAGCCCTGCACAGCCTCGCTGTAAGGACGAGGTGAAGGATCCAGCAGAGGAGGGCTGGCTAGAGTAAGGGGCGGGGGTGTTACCTGTCCACACGCTGGTGGTGATGGGCTCTGAGATGGTCCCGTCAGGTGCCACCCCTCGCAGCTCCACCTCGTACTCGGTGCCGGGGCTCAGCTGGGTGACGATCACACTCCTCTTCCCCCCAGGCACCTGGGTCTGCCTGGGGGGCACCACGGAGCCGGGCTCCCGGTACCGCAGCAGGAAGTGCTGGAAGGGGCCAGTCGTGGCCGTCCAGGTGACGCGGAACCGGTCGGGGGAGACGTCTGTCACGGTCAGGTCCCCTGGGGGTGGCCCAGGGCGGGAGAGGCTGGGCATGGAGGTCTCTGGGGGCTGCTCGGTGCCGGATGCCTCTGGAGCTGGGGGGGGCATGAAAGGGTGAAAGGGCACCCCCCAGAGGGGAAAGACCCCGTGCCCCATTCCCCGCCCCCCTGAGCCAGCCAGTCCTCGCCCTGGGGCCTGATGGGATCCCACACCCCCCAGAGGGGAAAGACCCCGTGCCCCATTCCCCACCCCCCTGAGCCAGCCAGTCCTCGCCCTGGGGCCTGATGGGATCCCACACCCCCCAGAGGGGAAAGACCCCGTGCCCCATTACCCGCCCCCCAGAGCCAGCCAGTCCCCGCCTTGGGGGCAGATGGGAGCCAGCGCCCCCTAGAGGGCACAGGCCCCGAGCCCCATTCCCCGCCCCCCTGAGCCAGCCAGTCCCCGCCCTGGGGGCAGATGGGAGCCGGCGCCCCCTGGAGGGCACAGGCCCCGAGCCCCATTCCCCGCCCCCCTGAGCCAGCCAGTCCCCGCCCTGGGGGCAGATGGGAGCCGGCGCCCCCTGGAGGGCACAGGCCCCGTGCCCCATTCCCTGTTGAGTCCGTGGCGTGAGGCCGGGAGCGGGTGGAAGCCAAACCAGCTGCAGGAGAAAGGGTGGGGTTAATGCCGGAGGAGAGAGAGGGCGGGAAGGGGACGGAGGGAGGGGAGGGTGGAGTCGCCCCGTCCGATGGCCATGCCAGGCCCGTGGGCAGAAGCCAGCAGCCTGCGGGAGAGAGGAGGGCAGAACCGAGCGGCTTAGCACCAGCGGGGGGCATCGGTGAACAGCCAAGGCGGGCGCGTGGCGGGCGCCGTGGCCGGTGGGGTTACTGAGCCAGAGCAGGCGAGCCCCCGCGTCGGACTACCTGTGGAGGCGACAAAGGAATAGGACTTGGACAGCCGCCCCTGGACCAGGCCGTGGATCTCCACCTGGTAGGTGGTGCCGGGCGCCAGGCCCTGGAGGCGAACCGCCGCGGCGTCGCCGGGAACCGCCAGCTCCCCCGCTCCTCCGCCGTCGCCCGCCCGCCAGTGGCGGACCACCACGCGCTCCGCGTGGCCACGCATGCCCTCCAGCGAGACCACAATGGTGCCGGGGGAGCGGGCCACCACCGCCGGCTTGGCGTGGCCCCTGGGCCCCGCGTCCGAGCCGGGGGAGCCCGCCGAGAAGATGCTGCCCACCTCCCCGGCTATCTGGAAGCGGCCGGGGGGCCCCGTGGGCTGCTCCATGGGGTGCCCTTGCGGGGGTGCCATGGCCCCGAGCTCCTTCGAATGCTGGCCCAGCCCCACGTAGACCATCTCCTGTTCCTCCAGGGACTTCCTCTGCACCAGGTAGCGGTAGATGGCCTTGGCCACGGTGGCGATGGTTTGGTTGCCGCGGAGCGGGTAGCGTGTGGCACGGAGGTAGCTCTCCAGGCGCTGAAGCAGGGTCCCGTTGTACCGGGACAGCTTGGCCGTGAGGTTCTGCGTCATGGTCCGGAAGAAGAGCGGGCTGGGGACCGAGGAGGCGTTGGCTGGGACGGGCCGGGGGCCCGGCTTCCCCGCGGGGCCAGGCGGCCGGAGACGGGGCACTGGGGGGCGCGTGGGCTCTGGGTGCGGCCGGCCAGGCGGGGGCAGGGTGGGCATCGGCGCTGCCAGGAGCAAATATTGGTGCAATTAGGGGATCCCATTCCCTGCCCCCCTGAGCCAGCCAGTCCCCCACCCTGGGGTGTATCAGAGCCGGTGCCCCCTAGAGGGGAAAGGCCCCGTGCCCCATTCCTCACCCCCCTGAGCCAGCCAGTCCCTGCCCTGGGGGGAGACGGCACCTGCTGGAGGGGAAATGCCCCGTGCTCCCCGTCCGGTGCCTGTGAGCTAGCTGCGAAGAAGAGAGAAGGGAAGAGAACTGGGTTAGTCCGACCCCCCCGTGGCCGCTTGGCTCCGTGACCTGCGGATCCTAAATGGAGGGGGAGACGGGTGGTGAGTGGGGGGTGGGAGGGGAAGGCGCTGGCTCCGACCGGGCTCCCGGGCAGCCCCACTCTGGGCAGAATGAAGAAATCACTCGCTGTGGGAGAGAGGGAAAGAAAAACCCTGAGCGGAGGAGTGGGGAGAAGAGAAGGAGAAACGTCTGGCTCCCTTATAGACACACGGGCGGACAGACGATGGACGACCAACTGGGCAGACGATTGGAGGGATGGAGGGATGGACGGACGGACAGGTGGATGGACAGATAGACAGACAGGTGGATGGATGGATGGATGGATGGACGAACAGGTGGATGGAGGGATGGATGGATGGATGGATGGATGGATGGACGAACAGGTGGATGGATGGATGGACGAACAGGTGGGTGGAAGGATGGATGGATGGATGGATGGATGGATGGACGGACGGACGGACGGACACGCTCGTCTCTCCGCGCCGCTCCCACACTCCAGTCCTTGCTGCTTTCCCCCCTTCACGCGTCCTCCTCTCTCATTTCCGTCTTTCCCTTCTCTCTCCCCCCTCCCCATCCCCTGCCCCGCTCCCGGGCCCGTGGGACCCACCGGTGCTGGCGTGGGTGGTGGCGGGAGGGCTCTGCTCTGGGCCGCGGTGGGCGGTCAGGGTGAGGGTGTACTGGGTGGTGCCGCGGAGGCCGGTCAGGGTGAGGGCGGTGCGGTCGGGGGGCAGGGCCAGGCGGGTGGGGGGCTCGGTGCTGTCCTGCCCCGCCGGGCCGTAGAGCAGGGTGTATCCGTCGGGCCGGGCGGCCGGGGGCTCCCAGCGCAGGCTCAGCGAGGTGGCCGTGGCCCCCGTGGGGCGCAGGTCGCGGGGCGCGTCGATCCCTGGAGGGGGAGAGGGGTGAGAGTGCGGAAGGGGGGCCCCCTCCCCAGAGAACCCCCCTGCCTCCTAAACTTCCCCCCAGCATCCCCTCCCCCCACGGCGCTCCCAGTCCAGAGAATCCCCCTCCTTACTGCCCCCTCCCCCCACTGGGCCCCCATCCCAAAGAGCCCCATCCCAAAGGGCTCCCATCACAGCCCCCAAAGCTCCTGCCCCCCAGAGCTCCCCCCAACAGCCCCCCAGCGGCGTCCCTCCCGCCACTTACGGGTGCGGACGCTCTGGGTGGCGGGGGGCCCGAGGCGCTGGGCCCGCTGGGCTCGGACGGTGACGCTGAACTCCTGGCCTGGGCCCAGCCCCGAGCGCTCGAAGGACGTGGCCGAGCCGGGCAGCTGCAGGGACTCGGCGCCCTCGGGGTCACCCTGGGGGGGATAAAGGGGGGGGGGGTCAGGGGCTGGGGGACGCAGCCCCCCCGCCCTCTCAGGCACCTCCCCCATCCCAGGCCCCCAAACCCTACGGAGTCACGGCGCTGCTGGGGGTCAGATGGGTCAGGGGATGGGGGTCCCCCCAGCCTCTGTCTGCACCCCCCCATGCTCCCCCACCCCATCCAGACCCCCCACCCCCTCTTCCCACCTTCCTTCCAATGCCCCCTCCCAGAAGTGAGGCTCCCCAGGGCGGGGGCTGGGGGGTCACACACCCTCCTCCCCCACTGACATCCCCTGCCCTCCAAGGCCCAGATCCGGGACCAGCCCCCCTGCAGTGGGGGGAGGGGATGATTGACACCCCCCCTGGGACCCCATTACCGTGGGGACGAGGTGAATTTCATATCCATCCACGTGGGTCTTGGGGCGAGTCCATTGCAGGCGGAAGGAGCCCTCGTCCCGGCGCCCCACACGCAGCATCACGGCCGGGATCTCTGCGGGGGGACAGGGGTGAGTGCCCCGAACCCCCTTCCCTGCCCCCAGCCAGCCAGACCCCCACCCTGCGGCTGGCGCCCCCTGGAGGGGCCAGGCCCCGTCTCCCATTCCTTGCCCCCCTGAACCAGCGAGTCCCCTGCCCTGGGGCCAGATCGGGGCTGGCGCCCCCTAGAGGGGACAGGCCCTGTGTCCCAGGCCCCTGCCCCCCAAGACAGCTGCCCCCTCCCCCTGCCCCATAGAGGGAAAAGGCCCTGTGTGCCGGTCTGCACCCAGGGCCTCCCCTCTCCATCCAGCCAGGGCCTTTGATCTCTGTCCCGTCCTGGGCGGGGATGGAAAGCAAACACCTTGGGGAACAAGCGCGGCTCACATCCCTGCCCCCCCGGCACCGCGCCCCCCGGCCGGGATGAATGGGGCCGATTCTATGGGGGAACCGGAGCCGGAGGGGGCGCGGTGCCAAGGCTGATCTTGGCCTGCCCGGCTGTGGGATGGGCGGCTCCTAACAGGGGGTCTCTGTGCCCTGGGACGGGACGTCCCGGGCAAGGGGGCACCAGCTGCCGTATAGATCTGGGGGGAGCTCCCCCCCGCCTTGGCCATGGGTCAGGAGAGGATTAGGCAGCACAAAGGCCCTTCAGCTCGGTGCCCAGCGCTGCCCCACATGGGGGGAGGTCAAGGACAGGGCGCCCCCGACCCTGCCTCAGGGAGGGATGCCCAGGGACGTGGGGAGCAGGCACAGAGGGGGATTGTGGGTTGGGGGGCAGGACACAGAGGGGGATTGTGAGTAAGGGGTGGGGCACAGAAGGGGATTGTGGGTAGGGTGGCCAGGGCGGTCCAGGACACTGTGGGTAGGGTGGCCACAACGGCCCAGGGCACTGTGGGTAGGGCGGCCGGGGCGGCCCAGGGCATTGTGGGTAGGGCGGCCGGGGCGGCCCAGGGCATTGTGGGTAGGGTGGTGGGGGCAGCCCAGGGCATTGTGGGTAGGGTGGCCACGACAGCCCAGGGCATTGTGGGCAGGGCGGATGGGGTGGCCCAGGGCACTGTGGGTAGGGTGTCCGCGACAGCCCAGGGCATTGTGGGCAGGGCGGTGGGGGCAGCCCAGGGCACTGTGGGTAGGGTGTCCGCGACGGCCCAGGGCACTGTGGGTAGGGTGTCCGTGATGGCCCAGAGCATTGTGGGCAGGGTGGTGGGGGTGGCCCAGGGCACTGTGGGTAGGGTGTCCGCGACAGCCCAGGGCATTGTGGGCAGGGCGGTGGGGGCAGCCCAGGGCACTGTGGGTAGGGTGTCCGCGACGGCCCAGGGCACTGTGGGTAGGGTGTCCGCGACGGCCCAGGGCATTGTGGGCAGGGCGGTTGGGGTGGCCCAGGGCACTGTGGGTAGGGCGGATGGGGTGGCCCAGGGCACTGTGGGTAGGGTGTGCGCGACGGCCCAGGGCACTGTGGGCAGGGTGGTGGGGGTGGCCCAGGGCATTGTGGGTAGGGCGGATGGGGTGGCCCAGGGCACTGTGGGCCGGGCGGTGGGGGCGGCCCAGGGCACCGTGGGCAGGGTGGTGGGGGTGGCCCAGGGCACTGTGGGTAGGGTGTCCGCGACGGCCCAGGGCACTGTGGGCAGGGCGGTGGGGGTGGCCCAGGGCATTGTGGGCAGGGTGGTGGGGGCGGCCCAGGGCACTGTGGGTAGGGCGGTGGGGGTGGCCCAGGGCACCGTGGGCAGGGTGGTGGGGGCGGCCCAGGGCACCGTGGATAGGGTGTGCGCGACGGCCCAGGGCACTGTGGGCCGGGCGGTGGGGGCGGCCCAGGGCACTGTGGGTAGGGTGTCCGCGACGGCCCAGGGCATTGTGGGCTGGGCGGTGGGGGCGGCCCAGGGCACTGTGGGTAGGGTGTGCGCGACGGCCCAGGGCACTGTGGGCCGGGCGGTGGGGGCGGCCCAGGGCACTGTGGGTAGGGTGTCCGCGACGGCCCAGGGCATTGTGGGCTGGGCGGTGGGGGCGGCCCAGGGCATTGGGGGCAGGGTGGCCGTACCTATGGTGCAGTCCTCGCCGGCGTAGCCCTCCTGGCAGTGGCAGTCCCCGAGCCGGCACTCCCCGTGCCCCCCGCAGTCCCCGGGGCAGCCCCGGGTGCCGCAGTCTGGGCCGGTGTAGCCGGCTCTGCAGACGCAGCGCCCGGCCTGGCAGCGCCCGCGCCCCCGGCAGTCCCCGGGGCAGTCGGGCGTCTCGCAGGCCGGCCCCGAGTAGCCGGGGAAGCAGACGCAGCGCCCGGCCTGGCAGCGGCCCTGGTCGTTGCAGTCGTCGGCGCAGACGGGCGTCTCGCAGCGGGGGCCGGCGAAGCCGGGGGGGCAGGTGCAGCGCCCGGCCCGGCACTCGCCCCGGCCCCCGCAGCCCCCCGGGCACTGCGGCTCGGCACAGGTGGGGCCGCCCCAGCCCGGCTGGCACACGCAGCCGCAGGTGGCCAGGTCGAAGGTGCCCTGCCGGCTGCAGAGGCTCTGGGTGTCCGTCTGGCCTGGGGCGGGGAGGGAGGGAGACGGGGCTGGGGTGAAACTGCAACCCGCCTGCTGCCCACTGGGGGGCGCCGCCTGCCTCGGCCCTGCCCCCCACTCCTGGCCCCGCCCCTCGGCGGCTTCCTTGCTCCACCCCTTTTTGACGCCCTCGCTGCTCCTTTGGCCCCACCTCCCTCTGTTGCCCCTCCCACTGCTCCACCCTCCACCCCTCTCCAGGTCCCCACCCCTTTCTATGGCCCCGCCCCATCCCACACTGGCCCTGCCCCTGCCCCTGTTGGACACCCGGCCCCCTCCTCTGACTCTGCCCCATGCTCCTCCTTGTGTCCCCCCCTCCCCATGCCCCCCCTCCTGATGGCCACACCCCCTTCCCATCAGCCCCTCCCTCCTGGCGTCCCTGCCCTTGCCCCCTTCTCCATCACCCCGCCCCCCATATCCTCCATCAGCCCCTCCCCCCGGTCCCCATCAGCCCCCCAACCTCACCTGTGCCGGCCTGGGCGGTGGCGGAGGAGGGGCAGCAGCCCTTGGCCCCACACTGCTCCCGCAGGGCCTGGACCTGGGCCTCCAGGGCCCGCAGCCGGCTCAGCGCCTCCCGCAGGGCCCCGCCGTCGCCCCCCCCCTCGCAGTCGCAGGCCGGGGGGGGCAGGTTGATGCGGTGGGTGAAGACCACCTGCTCGTCCCCCTCCAGCGTGTGCTCGTAGAGCCGGGGGGGCTGCTGCTGGCTGGGGGGGGCCAGCACCTCCTGTGGGGTCTCAGGCCCCGCCCCCCCGGCCCCCTCACCCGCCCCCCGGCGGATGCTGTAGATGTGGGAGAAGACGGTGGCGTTGGCGGGGGCCCGGCGGGGGTGGGGGGCCCGGAGCCCTGTGCCCGGGGGGGGAGGGGCCCCCTGCACCAGGGCCAGCAGCAGCAGCCAGGGCCCCATGGCACGGCCCGAGGGGCGCCCACCTGTGGGGGAGGGGCAGGCAGTTAGTGACGGGGGTGCAGGGACCCCCCCCAGGGACCCCCCCAGGAACCCCCCCAAGACCCTTCCCCTCTAGCGCCCAATTCACACTCCGGCCAGAAACCAACTTCACACCCCCAGGAGCCAAAGGGGGAGAAACAACCAAACCGCGACCCAAATCCAGTCCTGGGAGCCCCGGCACCGAGACAGGCCCCCCCCGCCCCACCTCCCAGCCCCCGGGATCCCCGCACCGAGACAGCCCCCCCCCCGCCCCAGCTCCCAGCCCCCGGGACCCCCGGCAAGGAGACAGGCCCCCCCGCCCCACCTCCCAGCCCCCGGGACCCCTGGCACCGAGACAGCCCCCCCCCCGCCCCAGCTCCCAGCCCCCGGGACCCCCGGCACGGAGACAGGCCCCCTGCCCCACCTCCCAGCCCCTGGGATCCCCGCACCGAGACAGGCCCCCCCGCCCCAGCTCCCAGCCCCTGGGACCCCCGGCACCGAGACAGCCCCCCCCGCCCCACCTCCCAGCCCCCAGGACCCCCAGCACCGAGACAGGGCCCCCCACCCCACCCGCGATCTGGAGGCAGGTGCCGTGGCAGGACCGGTCCCGGTGGGACGCCAGGCCCAGGGTTCAGGTCGGGGGCTGCTTGGCCCGTGCTGCGCTTGGGGGGCAGGGGCAGGATCCGGCGCTGGGACCCCCGGGTGGCTGGCCAGCCAGAGCTGCATGGCTGTGGGGCAGGTGTGGGGAGCCCAACGCCCCCCGGTGCCGGCTCCTGTGACAACAACCCGGATTCATGCAGCAAAAATGTGCCTGGAGCCGGGCCAGGGGCCGGTCCAAGAGCCGGAGCTTGGCAGGGCGCCGGGGGCGAGAGATACGAGCCGGGGTAGCAGAGAGAGCGGACGCGTCCCACGCTGGGCCGGAGCAGCGCCGGACTGCAGGCCTGGGGACCCCGACCCCGGGACACGGCCCCGTCCCCCCCATGTCCCAGCCGCCGGGACCCCCAGCCCCGGGACATGGCCCCGTCCCCCCCATGTCCCAGCCGCCGGGACCCCCAGCCCCGGGACACGGCCCCGTCCCCCCCATGTCCCAGCCGCCGGGACCCCCAGCCCCGGGACATGGCCCTGTCCCCCCCATGTCCCAGCCACCGGGACCCCCAGCCCCGGGACATGGCCCCATCCCCTCCCCATATCCCAGCTGCCAGGACCCCCAGCCCTGGGACATGGCCCCGTCCCCCCCATGTCCCAGCCACCGGGACCCCCAGCCCCAGGACATGGCCCCGTCCCCCCCATGTCCCAGCTGCCAGGACCCCCAGCCCCGGGACATGGCCCCGTCCCCCCCATGTCCCAGCTGCCGGGACTCCCAGCCCTGGGACACAGCCCCATCCCCTCCCCATATCCCAGCTGCTGGGACCCCCAGCCCTGGGACACAGCCCCATCCCCTCCCCATATCCCAGCTGCCAGGACCCCCAGCCCCAGGACACGGCCCCATCCCTCCCATGTCCCAGCTGCTGGGACCCCCAACCCCAGGACACAGCCCCTTCCCCATCCCGTGTCCCAGCCACTGGGACCCCCGGCATCGAGACACAGCCCTGCCCCCCCCGCAATATCCCACCCCCCCGGGAACCCCCACTATTAAGAAATAGCTGGTTTAAGAAGAGTGGCCTTTGTGTTCTGGACTCCTGGGAGGAGAGTGGGGTCTAGTGGTTAGCATGGGATGTGGGGCTGGGAGCCCAGGACTCCTGGGTTCTAGTGCTGTTCTGTGCCTCAGTTTCCCCTCCCCATAATGAGAATATTGTTGGCCAGGCTGTGGGGTTTCTGCGGCCGAGCCAGTGGCCATTCACACTCAGCCCGGCCTTCCTGAGCTCTGCACAAACCTCTGTGGCTTGTTATTTTTACAGCTGCAGCCCAAGATCCTCACGGCTTTCCCATAACCGCTCGGACTTCCCCTGGGCTCCCCCGGGGGCTGCTGCTTCTTGGGCCTTGTACACCCCTCACTGCTCCTTTCATGTTCCTGCAACCGCCAGACACGGGGACGGAACCCCGGAGTCCTGGCTCCCAGCACTCCCCCGCTCTAACCACCAGCCCCCACTCCCCTCCCTGAGCTGGGAGAGAACCCAGGAGTCCTGGCTCCCAGCCCCCCAACCCACTAGACCCCACTCCCCTCCCAGACTCTGGGGGTTGCTGTGCTGGGGGGTCCCAGCCCTGCCCCCGGGTCTCCTCCCTCCTGCAGCCCCCTGGTGGCATGGGGGAGAGGCTGGGGGGCAGACCGGGGGTGCTGTGGGGTGTGTGGCCCTGGCAGCCCCTGGAGAAGATCCCGGCAGGTTCCAACCCCAGCCTGGCTCCCTCCCAGCAAGTTGCTGACGGCCGGGGAAATTCCTGCGTGAGGAGATAAGGGTCCCACCCAGATCCCAGCCTGGCCCGGCTGCGGGGGTGGGAGATGGGGGTTGGGGGGACTGGCTGCTCAGGGGGCGGGAATGGGGCAGGGGTCTGTCCCCTCTAGGGGGCTCCCACCCGGCCCCAGGTCAGGGACTGGCTCAGCGGTGGGTGTGGGGGGACACAGGGCCTTTCCCCCCTGGGGAACCAGGGCTCGTCACCCTCTCCCCCCATGTCTTTGGCCTCACGGCCGGGTCTCTGCTCATCTGTGGGACCCACCAACCCACCTGCCTGGGCACCCTCCTGCCCCCAACCCCGACACACACAGGCCTCTGTCCTCCCGCCCGCAGCCCCCTCCCTCGGGGCTCTGGCTCCCCCTGCCCTCCCTACCACTCTCCATTCCCGACCCCAATATTCTCACCCCCCGGACCCCTACATTGGGGGGCGCAGGGCCACTGTGCTGGGACGGGAGGGTCGTCAGGCCGGAGGGGGAGGGGGCACCAGCGGTGGGGGCTACAGGGGTGGGGGAGATACAGGAGTTTGGTATGGTGGGGTACCATGGGGCTTGCTGGGGACTAGCCCCCCAGCACCTGCCTTTGCTCAGGCAGTGACGGGGGCGGGGGTGGGTCAGTGCTGGGGGGGTTAGGGGTTACCAATGGGTCATTCCCTGTGGCACCCGGCTCCCCCAGCTTCATCATGTCGCACTGGCCCCATCGATGCACTCCTCATCCCTCCCTCCACCAATGGATCCAGCCATCTCCATCCCTCCATCCTTCCAAATCTCCATCCCTCCATATCTCCATCCATCCCTCCATCCTTCCCTATCTCCATCCTCTGTCCCTCCCTATCTCCATCCCTCCTTCTGTCCCTCCATCCCCCATCTTTTCCTATCTCCATCCCTCCATCCTTCCAAATCTCCATCCCTCCTTCCATCCCTCCATCCTCCATCCATCCTCCATATCTCCTTCCCTCCTTCTGTCCCACCATCCCTCCATCCTCCATATCTCCATCCTCCATCCTTCCCTATCTCCATCCTCCATCCCTCCATCCTCCATCCCTCCCTATCTCCATCCCTCCATCAATAGATCCAGCCACCTCCATCCCCCCCATCTCCATCCCTCCTTCTGTCCCTCCATCCCCCATCCTTTCCTATCTTCATCCTCCATCCCTCCCTCCCTCCCTCCTCCATCCTTCCCTATCTCCATCCTCCATCCCTCCATATCTCCATATCTCCATCCCTCCTTCCATCCCTCCATCCCTCCCTATCTCCACCCTCCATCCCCCCATCTCCATCCCTCCTTCCGTCCCTCCATCCTCCATCCTTCCCTATCTCCATTCTCTATCCCTCCATCCTCCATCCCTCCACCCGTCCCTCCATATCTCCATCCTCCACCCCTCCCTATCTCCATCCTCCATCCCTCCCACCATCCATCCTCCATCCCTCTATCCCCCTCCCTCCCTCCATCCCTATCTCCATCCTCCATCCCCATCGTTATCTCCATCCCTCCCTATCTCCATCCATCCCCCCAACCATCCCTCTACCCACCCATCTCTCTGTATCCACCTACCCCCCGCCCCGCTCTCCGTCCATCCATTTCTGTCTATCCCCACTCCCCCCCCCCATCCATTCCCCCCCCACACACACACAGCTGTTGCGGGGCCCGGGGAGCCTCTCGCTCGGGCACTTTCCAAACTCCCTGCAACCCCCCCCCTCCGCCGCCGCCACCACCCCACCTGCTGCCCCCTCGGTGCCCGGCCCTTGGGGCGCGGGGCCCTACCTGGGAGCGGGGCGGCGGCTGCAGGGGAGACGCTGCTGCTCCGGGCTGGGGGCTCCGGGGGCTCCGCGCTGCGCTAAGGGTGGGGGCTCCGGGCCGGGGTCTCCGCGCTGCGCTCCGGGCCGGGGTCTCTGCGCTGCGCTCCGGGCCGGGGTCTCCGGGGGCTCCGCGCTGCGCTCCGGGCTGGGGGCACCGCGCTGCGCTCCGGGCCGGGGTCTCTGCGCTCCGGGCTGGGGGCTCCGGGGGCTCTGCGCTGCGCTCCGGGCCGGGGTCTCTGCGCTCCGGGCCGGGGGCTCCGGGGGCTCTGCGCTGCGCTCCGGGCCGGGGGCTCCGCCCTGCGCTCCGGGCCGGGGTCTCTGCGCTCCGGGCCGGGGGCTCCGCGCTGCGCTCCGGGCCGGGGTCTCTGCGCTCCGGGCCGGGGGCTCCGGGCTCTGCGCGCTGCGCTCGGGTCTGTCCGCGCTGCGCTCTGCGCCCCGGGGCCGGGCCGGGCCGGGCTGGGTGGCGGGGGCGGGTGTGGCCGGGGCGGCCGCTCGCACTTTCATACACACGGTTCGTCCCCTCGCTCCCTGCGCTGGGGGGCGGGGGGGGGGTGATGTCATGGCCGGACCGGGTCAGCGTCCGCCCGAACCTGCCCCGCCCCGCCACGGGCCGCCCCGCTGGCCGGTCCCGCCCCGAGCCTCCCCCGGCCCGGCTGGGACCCCCCGCCACCTTCTCCTGTCTCCCAGCTGGGCTTGCTGGGCCCAGTCCGGGCAGGGGGCTGGGGGGGGGGGGACATGACCCCAGCCAGGCGGCTCCAGGCCCTCCCCTCCCCTCAGCACAAGTGGGTCCAATAACAGCTATTTTGGCCCCCACCGGGTCTCTCTAATATCCGGGAGCAGCCTCCTCCCGCACACACCAGACGCCCACCCCGGGCCTTTCTCCCACCTCCCCAACATCTGGGGTCTGGCAGGGGGACCAGGGGGCAGGCCCCAGCTCAGACTAGGCCGGGGGGCTGGAGGTGTCTGGGCCGAGGAGAGCGGCCAGCGGGTCCAGGAGTCTCCATCTCTCCCTGGCGCTGCCTCCTGAGTGTCCAGCTTCCTTCGCTCCGTCTCCCTCCCCCCGTCACCCTCCGCACCTCGTCCCAGGGCAGGAGTCTCCCCCCAGCCGACACCCGCATGGCCCCTCCTCGCCCTGTCTCAGAGTCCGGCTCAGCAACCCGAGGGACCCCCAACAATCCCTCCGGAGCAGGGGGAGCCTGATGAGGGGCAGGGGGTCCCCCCTTGCACAAAGCCCCCTTCCAAGGCGTCTGGAAACCTGGGGAGGTTATGAATGGCCACGAACCACCCACCCCTCTGCAGGGGGCCCTCGGGCCCGGGTGGGGACTGGGGCGTTTGCCCCGGCTACAAACCAACCTGAGACCCAGCAAACTTGTTCCACTAATTGGAGCCAGTGCCCCACAGAGGGGACAGGCCCCGGGCCCCATTCTCTGCCCCCTGAGCCAGCCAGTCCCCACCCTGCACCTGAGCTGGTGCCCCCTGGGGTGAACGGCCCCATGACCCCGTCCTCCCAGAGTCAGGGTGGACGCGGGCTTCAGCCAGTTTACCCTCGGCTGCCTGACCACAGCGGCCTCGGCCAACCCACAGAGGGAAAAGGCCCAGGACCCCCCACGGCAACCCACAGCCGCCTTCATTCCATGGCATTAGCCTTGCCAACCACAGTTCAACGGTCAGGAGCGAGGGGCACCAGCAGGGCTGTGGGGAGCCCAGGGCTGGGCTAGCAGGGGGCTGCGGGTTGGGGGTGAGGGGCACCGGCAGAGCTGGGGAGGGCAGGGGGCTGCGGGTCAGGGGCTTGTGCTGCGGGGGAAGGGGAGGCTCGGCAGGAGGTGTCATGCTGCAAGGGGGGGCTCGGCAGGGGGTGTCATGTTGGGGGGCTCAGCAGGGGGTGTCATGCTGCAAGGGGGGGCTGGGCAGGAGGTGTCATATTGGAGGGCTCAGCAGGGGGTGTCATGCTGCAAGGGGGGCTCGGCAGGGGGTGTCATGCTGCGGGGGGCTCAGCAGGGTGATCGTGCTGCAGGGAGCAGCGTTGCT
Organism: Lepidochelys olivacea; assembly: GCF_965140295.1. Taxonomy (NCBI): domain Eukaryota; kingdom Metazoa; phylum Chordata; order Testudines; family Cheloniidae; genus Lepidochelys; species Lepidochelys olivacea. Next base: position 45,381,111 of record NC_140424.1, read on the forward strand.
CTAGGAGGCTAAGGGGCTGCCGTCCCCCACCCAGAGGCAGCTGCAATTTAATAACAGGGTTGGGGTGGGAGCTCGGAGCCCGGAATCTCCTCCAGCCTGCTTGACTCCAGTCCCCATCCCCCACCCGCCCGCCGTGGGGTGCGCCCCCCACGAGGGCTGAAAGGCCCCAGTGATGCCGCGGCAGCTCCGTATCCCAGCCCCGGTGCCAGGGGTTCCCGGAATCTGGCCGCGGCTCCGCGGCGTTTGCTTTGGCCGGGCTGGGCCGGGCAGACACACGGGGCTCTGTGCACCGGGTGGCCCAGGGCCAAGGACAGCAGGGAAGGCCTGGGGCAGCGAGCATGAGGACGAGAGAGGAACAGGGGGTGCCCCGAGCCGAGTGGGGCCAAGATACGGACGAGGGGCCCATATAAACAGTGTGAGACCCTCGTGTCCCGGGCCCCCAGGCCCCGTGTGCCTCAGCTCCAGATGGCCCCAGGACCCCCCCCTTCAGGATGCCAGCCCTTCTCGTGGGGCCGCTCGCCTTCTGGGGTTCAACCCTGGGCCCTGCCACCTCCTAGGACCGCACCTCTGAGCCTCCAGCCACCTGGCTCTGCCGGGGGCCTCTCAGGGAGTCCCCTTGCTTGGGGCCCCCGGGGCCCCACCCCCAGAGGGAGCAACCCCCCACCCCCATATCCAGCCCGCAGCGACTCTCCGCCAGCGTCACCCAGGGGGGTTTATTGAGCGTCTGAACCCACCACAGGAAACTCTCCAGGCCTCAGGCCTGGCCCCCCTCAGCCCAGCGCATCTAGGTCTGTCCCACACCCAGGGGGGCTCTGGCTGCTCTGTCTCCCCGGCCCAGCCGCCCCACCTCGCTGATCATCCGATATCCCCTCCCCCACCCTTTGTCTTCCGTCCCCGGTAACCAGGTCACCTCAGCCCATTGTCCTCCCACTGGCCAGAACCGGCTGCTCCCGAGCTGGGGGGCGGGGGGGCCTCCCGGTCACCAGTCGCTGGGTCCCCCATCTCCAGGCCGGTGTCTGGGATCCTGGCTGCCAGGCGAGGTCACACCTGGTCCCCTGCAACAACAACCCCCCCGCCCCCGTCATTACACACGCAGCACACGGGGAAACTGAGGCACGCACCGTATGCCTGCAGAACACTAAGAAAATTCCCCACTTTGTCACACCTTGTAATGAGTCACCTGACCAGAGACCCCCAGCGTGGGAGCAGAGATATAAAAACAAACCCACTGAAGCGGCCGTGACCCCCCCGCCCCCCACATCACCTTAGCTGGGGAGGAATCGGGGGCTGGGATGGGGGAGGGATTTGGGGGACTCGAAGGGAATGACCTTAGCCTTCTTAAACCAGTGGGGGGGGAGACACATCCCAAACCCCTGCGGGGGGAGGGGGGGCAGGGATAGGGGCAGGGTCTCTGGGAGATCAGTGGGGGCAGGGCAGAGAGGTCAGAGCCGCCCCCCCCCCCGGGTCGGAACACGGGTCCAGCTGGGCTGGCGGCTGCTGGACGTGCAGCCGGCTGAGCTCATGGATAAAAATACATTAATGAGCCCCCCGGGGGGGGGGAGAGTGTGAGAAAGTACAAGGATCGGTCTCTGCATCAACGTGGGGGGGGAACCCAGGGCTGGGCGAGCTGGGGCTGCGGGTCGGGAGTGAGGGGCACCAGCGGAGCTGGAGGGAGCCCATGTCTGGGCTAGCAGGGGCTGTGGGGTGGGAGTGAGGGGCACCGGCATGTGGGGGGACCCAGGGCTGGGCTAGCAGCGGGCTGCGGGTCGGGAGTGAGGGGCACCGGCGGAGCTGGGGGGTGGCCGGGGCTGTGGGGCACCAGGGGAGCTGGTTGGGGGCAAGCTGGTGCAGACGTTCCCTGCCCTGGGATCTCCCCCACACTTCTCTGGGTCCCAGCTCTCAGCAGGCTTCCAAGGCCCGGGGCGCCCTCTATGGGCCAAGAGGGGGCAGGACCCTGAGGTCAGGTAACGCATCTGCCACCTAGAACGTGTAGGGCTGGGAGCCTGCTCTGCCTATGGGACCCCATCCCCCAAGCTCAGAGAACCCAGGAGTCCTGGCTCCAGCCCCCCCCTGCTCTCACCCACCAAGCCCCACGCCCCTCCCAGAGCCGGGAGAGAACCCAGGAGTCCTGGCTCCCTGTCTGATACATCAGCGGAAGGAACAGAAGAAATCTGTCACAATGATTTAATAATTATTAGTTTGACAGGACTCGGCAGATCCCCAGCAGCAAGGCCGGATTGGAGCCAGCGTTCCCTGGAGGGGGAAAGCCCCGTGTCCCATTCGTATCGGTATCGTGCCCATGCTGCAGACAGAGAAACTGAGGCAGGGCCAGAGGCTGTGCCAGGCCCCTGCTCCTCCCCCGGCTGCCCAGCGCGGCAGCGAGTGAGCCAGAGTCACCTCACAGTTTCCTGGCGCTTGGTCCGAGACACCGAACAGCTTGGAAACAAGCGCCCGTCTCCGGCCATCACCCCTGGGGCCATCAGCACAAACACGGGGCAATTCCGGAGCCGTGGGCCCAGCCGCCAACGATGGGCACCAGCTCCAGGCCAGGCAGCCTAGAGGGAACAGACCCCAGGAGTCCTGGCTCCCCCTGCTCTAACCACCAGGCCCCACTCCCCTCCCAGAACTGGGAAGAGAACCCAGGCATCCTGGCTCCCATCCCCCCTGCTCTAACCCACCAGACCCCACTCCCCTCCCAGAGCTGGGGAGAGAACCCAGGAGTCCTGCCTACAAGCCCCCCTGCTCTAACCCCCCAGACCTCACTCCCCACCCCGAGCTGGGGAGAGAACCCAGGCGTCCTGGCTCCCAGCCCCCCTGCTCTAACCCCCCAGACCTCACTCCCCACCCCGAGCTGGGACAGAACCCAGGGCCCCCCCCCCGCGCTGTTTTTTCGCTGGACGGGGACGGAAGGGGGTCAGGACGGAAGGAAAGTTCCCGCACTTGTTTACCCATCCTCCGGCCGTCGCCCCGGCAACCAAACATCTGCATCACAGCGACAGATGTTGGAGCATCCAGATGCCATAGCAGAGCGATGAGGCAACCCGGCCGGCGGGGGGCTCGGGGCGCAGCCGGAGGGTGCGGGCAGAGACAGGCCCCCCACTGCTGGGGCTCCCTTCAGGGCCAGTGCACAGCCCCCCCCGGCCCCCACGACGGGGTCTGTCTGTGTAACACAACCAACGGGGCAGCCCTGCTGATCAGTGTGACACACAAACACAGGTGCCCCCCACCCCGACCCGCACCCCTGTGAGCCCCGCCCTGCCCCCCCCAGCCCTGCCGGTGCCCCTCACCCCGACCCGCACCCCTGTGAGCCCCGCCCTGACCCCCAGCCCTGCCGGTGCCCCCCACCCCGACCCGCACCCCTGTGAGCCCTGCCCTGCCCCCCCAGCCCTGCCGGTGCCCCTCACCCCGACCCGCACCCCTGTGAGCCCTGCCCTGCCCCCCCAGCCCTGCCGGTGCCCCCCACCCCGACCCGCACCCCTGTGAGCCCTGCCCTGCCCCCCCAGCCCTGCCGGTGCCCCCCACCCCGACCCGCACCCCTGTGAGCCCTGCCCTGCCCCCCCAGCCCTGCCGGTGCCCCCCACCCCGACCCGCACCCCTGTGAGCCCTGCCCTGCCCCCCCAGCCCTGCCGGTGCCCCCCACCCCGACCCGCACCCCTGTGAGCCCTGCCCTGCCCCCCCAGCCCTGCCGGTGCCCCCCACCCCGACCCGCACCCCTGTGAGCCCTGCCGTGCCCCCCCAGCCCTGCCGGTGCCCCTCACCCCGACCCGCACCTCTGTGAGCCCTGCCCTGCCCCCCAGCCCTGCCGGTGCCCCTCACCCCGACCCGCACCCCTGTCAGACCGGCCCTGACCCCCCAGCTCTGCCGGTGCCCCTCACTCCTGACCCGCAGCCCCTTCCAGATGAGCCATGGGCTCCCCCCAGACACACACAGTGCCCCCCTGTCCCTGTGCAGGGGAGTGAGGTCGGTGCTGACTCAGGGGGAGCGAGGAAATAAACAGAATAATAAAACGCCGTCCCGCCCAGGCCCTGGCCCCGACCCCGGGGCTGGCGCGGGCCCTGGCAGCACGGAGCCGTCAGTAGCTCTGGGCTGAGACATCCCACGGCTCCTGGCTCAGTGGTCCTGCTGGATGGGGAGGGGGGGTCAGATTTTCCATTGTCTTGTCCCACGAGGGGCGGGGGGTGTCGTGCTCGGCCCCCGGGTCTGGTTTAGTCATTGACAGGGAAAAGGGTGAGGTCACCTCTGGGGCGGGGGGGGGGGGGGGACGGGACGAACAAAAAAACAAGGGAAAAGCCAGTGAAAGAAAGAGGAAGGAAGGAGAAAGCGGGAAGCCAGCACCAGGCTGGGGGAACGGAGAAAGGAAAGAAGGAAGGTAGGAAGGACGGAAGGAGAGAAGGAAGGAAGGAAGACGCAGGAAGCCAGTGCCAGGCTAGCGAATGAAGGAAGGAAGGAGGGAGGGAGGGAGGAAGGAAGGAAGGAGGAAGCGGAAACCAGCACCAGGCTGGGAGGCAAAGGAAGGAAGGAAGGAAGGAAGGAAGGAAGGACGCAGGAAGCCAGCGCCAGCCTGCGGGATGAAGGAAGGAAGAAGGTATTCTTACCACAGTATTCTTGCCAGCAAGTTAAAGAAGTCTGGGCTGGATGAATGGACGATAAGGTGGATAGAAAGTTGGCTAGATTGTCGGGCTCAACGGGTAGTGATCAATGGCTCCATGTCTAGTTGGCAGCCGGTATCTAGCGGAGTGCCCAAAGGGTCGGTCCTGGGGCCGGTTTTGTTCAATATCTTCATAAATGATCTGGAGGAGGGTGTGGATTGCACCCTCAGCAAGTCTGCAGATGACACTAAACTGGGGGGAGACGTAGATACGCTGGAGGGCAGGGATAGGATACAGAGGGACCTAGACAAATTGGAGGATTGGGCCAAAAGAAATCTGATGAGGTTCAATAAGGATAAGTGCAGGGTCCTGCACTTAGGACGGAAGAATCCAATGCACAGCTACAGACTAGGGAGCGAATGGCTAGGCAGCAGTTCTGCGGAAAAGGACCTAGGGGTGACAGTGGACGAGAAACTGGATATGAGTCAGCAGTGTGCCCTTGTTGCCAAGAAGGCCAATGGCATTTTGGGATGTATAAGTAGGGGCATAGCGAGCAGATCGAGGGACGTGATCGTTCCCCTCTATTCGACATTGGTGAGGCCTCATCTGGAGTACTGTGTCCAGTTTTGGGCCCCACACTTCAAGAAGGATGTGTATAAATTGGAGAGAGTCCAGCGAAGGGCAACAAAAATGATTAGGGGTCTGGAACACATGAGTTATGAGGAGAGGCTGAGGGAGCTGGGATTGTTTAGCCTGCAGAAGAGAAGAATGAGGGGGGATTTGATAGCTGCTTTCAACTACCTGAAAGGGGGTTCCAAAGAGGATGGATCTAGACTGTTCTCAGTGGTAGAGGAGGACAGGACGAGGAGTAATGGTCTCAAGTTGCAGTGGGGGAGGTTTAGGTTGGATATTAGGGAAAACTTTTTCTCTAGGAGGGTGGTGAAGCACTGGAATGCGTTATATAGGGAGGTGGTGGAATCTCCTTCCCTAGAAGTTTTTAAGGTCAGGCTTGACAAAGTCCTGGCTGGGATGATTTAGTCGGGGTTTGTCATGGAGTGTGGGGGAGTCCAGGCCCTGCACCCCTCTTCCTGGGATCCACTGAGACTCTCAGCCAGCCAGTAAAACAGAAGGTTTATTGGACAACAGGAACACAGTCCAAAAACAGAGGTTGTGGGTGCACCCAGGACCCCTCAATCACGTCCTTCTGGGGGAGCAGGGAGCTTAGACCCCAGCCCTGGGGTTCCCTGTGTTCCTCTCCCCAGCCCCAAACTGAAACTAAACCCACCCAGCAGGTTCCCTGCTGCAGCCTCTGTTCACATTCCTGGGCAGAGGTGTCACCTCCCTCTCCCCCTCCTGGCTCAGGTGACAGGCTCTCAGGTCTCCCACCCCCAGGGCACATTCCCAGGTCAACACTCCCCCCTCCCTGCTGAGTCACATCCTCACATCTCTCCCCCCTTCGAGACTGAACTGAGCGGGGTCACGCTGACCAGTGACCTGGGGAAGTTCGGGGCCCCCTCTCCGGGACAGCGCATCCGCTATCAGGTTGTCCCTTCCCTTCACGTGGACCACGTCCATGTCGTAATCCTGCAGGAGCAGGCTCCATCTCAGGAGTTTGGCGTTGGCTCCTTTCATCTGGTGCAGCCAGGTCAGGGGAGAGTGGTTGGTGTAGACGGTGAAGTGTCGCCCGAAGAGATAGGGCTCTAGTTTCTTGAGGGCCCACACCATGGCCAGGCACTCCTTCTCGATGGCCGCGTGGTGTTGCTCCCGGGGTAGCAACTTCTTGCTTAGGTATACAATGGGGTGTCTCTCCCCCTTTTCATCCTCCTGCATTAACACCGCCCCCAGTCCCGTGTCTGAGGCGTCGGTGAACACCACAAAGGGCTTGTCAAAGTCTGGGTTTGCCAGAACTGGGCCACTGACCAGAGCCTTCTTCAGCGCCCGGAAAGCCACCTGGCACTGCTCGGTCCAGACCACCTTGTCTGGCTTCCCCTTCTTGCATAGCTCAGTGACGGGGGTGGCGATGGCGCTAAAGTGGGGCACAAATCTTCAGTAGTATCCTGCCATCCCAATAAAGGCTTGGACCTGCTTTTTGGTGTGGGGAGCGGGCCAGTCTCTGATCACCTTCACCTTGGCTGGTTCCGGCTTTAGGCGGCTGCTCCCCACCCGATGGCCCAGGTAAGATACTTCCGCCATCCCCACCTTGCGCTTCTCCGCTTTTACAGTCAGCCCAGCCCCCTGGAGTCGGTCCAGCACTTGTCTAACCTGGGACACGTGGTCCTCCCAGGTCTGGCTAAAGACACAGATGTCATCAATATACGCCACGGCAAAACTCTCCATCCCCCTCAGGAGCTGGTCCACTAGGCGCTGGAAGGTGGCCGGCGCTCCCTTGAGGCCGAAAGGCAGGGTCAGGAACTCATAGAGCCCCAGAGGGGTGATAAAGGCCGATTTCAGCCGGGCATCTGCATCCAGCGGCACTTGCCAGTAGCCCTTTGTAAGATCCATGGTGGTGAGGTACCGAGCTCCTCCCAGCTTGTCTAGGAGCTCGTCCGGCCTGGGCATGGGGTAGGCATCAGATACAGTGATGGCATTGAGCTTCCGATAGTCCACACAGAACCGGACCGACCCGTCCTTTTTGGGGACCAGCACCACCGGCGAGGCCCAAGGGCTGGCAGATGGCTGGATCACCCCCAAAGCCAGCATGTCCCGGACCTCTCTTTCCAGGTCCTGAGCAGTTTTTCCTGTGACTCGGAAGGGGGAGCATCTTATCGGCGGGTGCGACCCTGTCTGCACCCGGTGGACAGTCAGATTAGTGCGTCCAGGCTGGTTGGAAAACAGCTGTCGGGACGGATGCAGCACCCCCCTGACCTCAGCTTGCTGGGCAGGGGTTAGCTGATCCGAGAGGGGAATTGTTTCTAGGGGGGAACCAGCTCTGGTCCCAGGGAATAGATCTACTAAAGGGTCATCTCCCTGCTCTTCCCACTGTCCACACACGGCCAACACCACATTCCCCCTGGCATAATATGGCTTCATCATATTCACATGGTACACCCGGCGGTGGTGCGCCCGGTTCGACAGCTCCACCACATCGTTTACCTCATTGAGCTGCTTGACGACCTTGAAAGGGCCCTCCCAGGCGGCCTGTAGTTTGTTCTTTCTCACGGGGATGAGAACCATCACCTGATCCCCGGTGGCGTAGGCACGGGCCCACGCCGTGCGGTCATACCAGACCTTCTGCTTCCTCTGGGCTCTGGCCAGATTCTCCCTGGCCAGGCCCATGAGTTCAGCCAGTCTCTCTCGGAAGATCAGGACATACTCCACCACTGACTCTCCATCGGGAGTGGCCTTCCCCTCCCACTCGTCTCTCATCAGGTCCAGGGGGCCCCTCACCCTCCTGCCATATAACAGTTCGAAAGGCGAAAATCCGGTAGACTCCTGGGGCACCTCCCTGTACGCGAACAGCAGGTGCGGTAAGTACTTGTCCCAATCCTGCGGGTGCTGGTTCATAAAGGTTTTCAGCATCATCTTTAGCGTCCCGTTAAACCTCTCCACCAGCCCGTTGGACTGGGGGTGATAAGCTGAGGCCCAGTCGTGCCGGACCCCACATTTCTCCCACAAGCACCGGAGCAGGGCCGACATGAAGTTGGAGCCTTGGTCTGTCAAGACTTCCTTGGGGAACCCCACTCGGCTGAAAATGGTCAGGAGCGCATCGGCCACGGTGTCTGCTTCAATGGAAGCTAAGGGCACTGCCTCGGGGTAGCGGGTGGCGAAATCTACCACCCCCAGAATGTATTTCTTCCCCGACCGGGTCGTCTTGCTGAGAGGCCCCACGATGTCCATGGCCACCTTCTGGAAAGGCTCCTCTATGATGGGCAAAGGTCTCAAAGCCGCTTTCCCCTTGTCCCGGGCCTTCCCCACCCTCTGACAGGGGTCACAGGATCGGCAATACTGCCGGACCGTGGTAAAGACCCCGGGCCAGTAAAAGTTCTGTAGCAGCCTCTGCCGGGTGCGCCGGATTCCCTGGTGCCCTGCGAGGGGGATGTCATGGGCCAGGTACAGGAGCCTGCGGCGATACTTCTGGGGGACCACCAGCTGCCTCCTGATCCCACAGGACTCTACTTCCCTTGTGGGAGCCCATTCTCGGTACAGGAACCCCTTCTCCCACAGGAACCTCTCCTGGCAGCCTCTCCTCATGGTCCGTACCACACCAAGGTCGGCCAGGTCCCTGAGCTTCCGCAAGGAGGGATCTTTCCTCAACTCGGCCTGGAACTCAGCGGCTGGGGAAGGGATGGGGCCCGGTTCCCTCTCGCTGGCCAGGTCTGAGGCCTCCGCCTCTCTGAGCCGTGCCCCTCGGCGCTCCCTCCCCACCAGGGTAGGGTCCTGCGCCTCCGGTGTGGTACCCTCCCCAAGGTCAGGGTGCAGTGCCCCTCACCGGCTCTGGCTACGCGTCACAACCAGGGCGGCCTGGGGCTTGCTTGGCCAGTCCTCTAGGTCTCCCCCCATCAAAACCTCAGTGGGCAAATGGTGGTGTACCCCCAAATCCTTGGGGCCCTCCTTGGCCCCCCATTTCAGGTGTACCCTTGCCACGGGCACCTTGAATGGGGTCCCGCCCACCCGTCAGGGTCAGGTAGGTGTTGGGCACCACCTGATCTGGGGCCACCACCTCAGGCCGGGCCAGCGTCACCTCCGCGCCCGTATCCCAGTATCCATTGACCTTCCTCCCATCCACCTCCAGGGGAACAAGGCACTCTCTCCGGAGGGACAGCCCCGCGCACACCCTGTAAACTGAGCACCCTGAGTCCAGAGCCTCCAGCCCTCTGGCGGAGTTGGCCTGGGGCACTCTTCCCTCCTGAGCAGGTGGTAAACTGGCAGCCCCCCTTTCCTGGGTCGTCTGCCCCTCGTCCAGCTGGGTCCCTACCCAGTTAACCCTGGGTAGGTTGGGTCTGCTCAGTCTGTCCCTGAGCCCGGGGCACTGGGACCGTACGTGGCCTCTCTGGCCACAGTGATAGCAGCTCAGGTCACGTTGGTCCCCTCGAGCGGGTCGGAGGGGCCCGACGCCAGGCGTTCCCCTCTGGAGGGGGTTCTCCCTATTTCCCCGCTGGGAGGCCCCATGGTGACTCTCTCTGCATCGGGGGGGGCCTGTTCTTTTGGGGCTCCTCCCGGCTACCCCCTGACCGACTGTTCACAAACTCGTCGGCCAGCTGCCTTGCGTGCTGGGGGTTCTCGAGCTTTTTGTCCACCAGCCACAGCCTCAGGTCGGACGGGCACTGATCATACAGTTGCTCCAGTACGATTAGGTCAAGCAGGTCCTCTTTAGCTCGGGCCCCAGCTGTCCACTTGCGGGCATATCCCTGCATCCGGTTGACCAGCTGTAGGTAGGTGACCTCAGGCGTTTTACGCTGACTCCGGAACCTTCTCCGGTACATCTCGGGGCTCAGCCCAAACTCACGGAGCAGGGCCTGTTTGAACAGTTCATAGTCCCCTGCCTCCGGCCCTGTCATCCGGCTGTACACCTCCACGGCTTTGGGGTCCAGTAAGGGGGTGAGGAACTGGAGCCTGTCTGCAGGGTCAACCCTGTGCAGCTCACAGGCATTCTCAAAGGCCGTCAGGAAGCTATCTATGTCCTCCCCCTCCTTCCGCTGGGCCAGGAAGCACTTATCAAAGCTCCTTGCAGTCTTGGGTCCCCCCGCACTCACCGCAGCCGGGACCCCACTGCTCCTCAGCCTGGCCAGCTCCAGCTCATGCTGTCTTTGTTTCTCCTTCTCCTGACGCTCCCTCTCCTTCTCCTCTTGCTCATGTTGACGTTGTTTCTCCTCATGTTGACGTTGTTTTTCATGATCCTCCAGCTCCCTCATTTTCATCTCCCTCTCCCATTCCAGCCGCATCCGCTCCAGGGATGGGGAGCTCCGCCGGGAGGATCCCCTGCTGGGTGCCGGGGTCAGGGTGCCCTCGGTATTCGCTGGGCTTCCCCCAACCCCTTCCCCAGACATAGGTAGGAAGGGTCTCGGGATGTCCTCGGCAGCAGTCTGACCCCTCCCAGCCCGGTCAGGCCCCAGGGCCCACGCTGCGCCCCCCGGGCAGCTTCCCTCAGGGACAGGGATCGGGTCATCCAAGTGATCCCTCTCCTCCAGCTGGGCAATCAGCTGTTCCTTGGTGGACCTCCCGATGCGCAGCCCCCTCTGCCTGCACAGCTCCACCAGGTCGCTCTTAAGGCGTTTAGCGTACATCTCCCTGCTGGCCACTCGCAGGCCGGGCAGTTTCCAGGAAAAACTCCTCGTGTGCCAGTCCTTCTTGAGGTCACCACCTCTTTGCCAGGGTCGAGCTGCAGACTCCTCCACCCCTGGGACCGCTCGCTGCGATCCCCCGGGGGACCCTGTTACGGCAAAAGTCCTTCTCTCTGGTCACACATTCCCAGGGGTTAACCACCCCCCGAAACCGTCTCTCTCTGAATCTTCAGCACGCCTGGTCCCCGTCAATCCCCCTTCGTTTTACTGTTCCCCAGTCACTTACTGCAGGAAGCGCCGTTCACGGGGTGCAGTACATCCCACCGCTGCCACCAGTTGTCACGGAGTGTGGGGGAGTCCAGGCCCTGCACCCCTCTTCCAGGGATTCACTGAGACTCTCAGCCAGCCAGTAAAACAGAAGGTTTATTGGACAACAGGAACACAGTCCAAAACAGAGCTTGTGGGTACAACCAGGACCCCTCAGTCGAGTCCTTCTGGGGGAGCCCTGGGGTTCCCTGCTGTGACGAAGTGGGACTGTTCTTAATGTTTCCTCTGAATAGTGTGGGGGTGCCTCAGTTTCCTCTAGGTAGTTCTTAAGTATCTAGGGGGTGGGGTAAGGGTGTATGATCATTGCAGAGCCCTAGAGGGCAGGTGTGTGCAGGAGTCTGGACACAGAGAATGGCCGACACCCTGTTTCCTGGCCACTGATGGCCTGGGCCCTTCCCCCCCTGCAAGGTGAGAGCTGAACGGTTGGAGAACAAAGGAATCCGGTGACCTCCTGGCCCAGGAAAGGAACAAAGCCCAGAGGAGGAGGGGCTGGAGGGGGTTTTCAGTTTGGGGCTGGCTGGGACATGGAGTGAAGGGCAGACGGGGTTGTCTGGCTCACTGCCCCCCAGAATGGACCCAGCTGAGGGGTCCCGTTCTCTGCACCTGCAAGCTCTGTGTTAGACCATGTTCCTGTCGTCTAATAAACCTCTGTTTTCCTGGCTAGCTGAGAGTCACATCTGACTGTGGAGTTGGGGGGCAGGACCCTCTGGCTTCCCCAGGAGCCCCGCCTGAGCGGACTCGCTGGGGGAAGCGCACGGAGGGGCAGAGGATGCTGAATGCTCCGAGGTCAGACCCAGGAAGGTGGAGCCGGGTGAGCTGTGTGTCCTGAAGACAGGCTGCTCACCGAAAGGCGACTGCCCGAGAGTCCTGACTGGCTTCATGGGGAGCAGTTCCAGAGCATCGCCCAGGGACTCCGTGACAGGGACGAAGGAGGGAAGGTGGGAAGGAAGGAAGGAAGGAAGGAAGGAGGAAGACAGCCCCAGGCTGGGGGGACAGAGGAGGGAAGGAAGGAAGGAGGAAGCGGGAAGCCAGCGCCAGGCTGGGGGACGAAGGAGGGAAGGAAGGAGGGAGGGTGGGAAGGAAGGAAGGAAGGAAGGAAGGAAGGAAGGAAGGAAGGAAGGAAGGAAGGAAGGAAGGAAGGAGGAAGACAGCCCCAGGCTGGGGGGACAGAGGAGGGAAGGATGGAGGGCAGGAAGGAAGGAGGGAAGGATGGAGGGAAGGAAGGAAGGAGGAAGTGGGAAGCCAGCGCCAGGCTGGGGGACGAAGGAGGGAAGGAAGGAGGGAGGGTGGGAAGGAAGGAAGGAAGGAAGGAAGGAAGGAAGGAAGGAGGAAGACAGCCCCAGGCTGGGGGGACAGAGGAGGGAAGGATGGAGGGCAGGAAGGAAGGAGGGAAGGATGGAGGGAAGGAAGGAAGGAGGAAGCGGGAAGCCAGCGCCAGGCTGGGGGACGAAGGAGGGAAGGTGGGAAGGAAGGAAGGAAGGAAGGAAGGAGGAAGACAGCCCCAGGCTGGGGGGACAGAGGAGGGAAGGATGGAGGGAAGGAAGGAAGGAAGGCAGGAGGAAGCGAGAAGCCAGTGCCAGGCTGGGGGACGAAGGAAGGATGGAGGGAAGGAAGGAGGAAGGGAAGGAAGGAAGGAAGGAAGCGGCAAACCGGCCCCAGGCGGGCAGGACAGAGGGACATGCGTCAGGACACCCCAAGGGAGACCCAGCGAAAGGCCGAACTGAAGAGCCCCCGAGTGAAGGCCGCGAACAAACGAGCGACCCGGAGATGGGACCCGGCGCCCAGCGAGCGGGCAAACGACCCCGGGAAAGGCTGAAGGAGGACGGGAGGCCGAGCTGGCGAGTCTGCCCTGGGGGGTGAGGGAGATGTGGGGCTGAGGGGCCCAGGGGGCTAATGGGGGCTGGGAGGGGATGCCTGGTTGGGAGCGGCCAGGCAGGGGTCTGGTGTCACGGAGTGTGGGGCAGTCAGGGGCCTGCACCCCCCACTTCCCGCGATTCCCCGGGACTCTCAGCCCGCCGGGGAAACAGAAGGGTTATTAGACGACAGGGACATGGTCTGACACGGAGCTTGTAGGTGCAGAGAACAGGACCCCTCAGCTGGGTCCATTTTGGGGGGGAGCCTGGACCTCAGTGCTGGGCCTTCCCCTGCCCCGTTTCCACAGCCAGCTCCAGACTGGAACCCCCTCCAGCCCCTCCCCCAGCCCCCCCTCCAGCCCCTCCCCCAGCCCCCCCCCACTCCAGCCCCTCCCCCAGCCCCCCCACTCCAGCCTCTCCCCAAGCCCCCCCCCACTCCAGCCCCTCCCCCAGCCTTTGTCCAGCTTCCTGGGCAGAAGGTGTCCCCCCCCCCCCCCGCTCAGGTATTGTCCCTCAAGTGACGTCACCCCCGGAGACCCCCCCCCACCAGCCAGCACCAACACAGACAGGCCCCTGCCCCATTCCCCGCCCCCCCGAGCCAGCCAGTCCCCGCCCTGGGGGCAGATGGGAGCCGGCGCCCCCCAGAGGGGACAGGTCCCGGCTTTGCGTCTCCTGCGGGGGTCGCTGGGTGGAAATTCAGCCCTTCCCCCTCTCTAGCCCCCGCGTCTGCCCTGGCCTCCCCCGAGGGCTCGTTCCGAGCGGCCCCCGGGGGCAGATCTGGAATCACAGGCTGTTCTGGCCGGCGGGAGGCCTGGCAGCCACAGGGGGCCTGGATGGACGGACGGATGGACGGAGGCGAGGGGGGCGAACATGACTCACGCTTGGCCCACACCCCAGGGTCACTCCCTCCCTGTTGTTGTTTCTCTAATGACATGGAAGAATTCGGCTGGCTCCGAATCCAGCCCGAGCCAGGGACCAGGCAGCCAGGACTCCTGGGTTCTACCCTGGCGGGGGGGCTGGGAGCCAGGACTCCTGGGTTCTACCCTGGCAGGGGGGCTGGGAGCCAGGACTCCCGGGTTCTACCCTGGCGGGGGGGCTGGGAGCCAGGACTCCTGGGTTCTACCCTGGCGGGGGGGCTGGGAGCCAGGACTCCCGGGTTCTACCATGCCGGGGGGGGCTGGGAGCCAGGACTCCTGGGTTCTACCCTGGCGGGGGGGCTGGGAGCCAGGACTCCCGGGTTCTACCATGCCGGGGGGGCTGGGAGCCAGGATCCAGGACTCCTGTGTTCTTCCCTGGCCGGGGGGGGGGCTGGGGGGGGGCTGGGAGCCAGGACTCTCTTCCTGCCTCGGGGAAGGGAGGGGGTCTAGTGGGTCAGATCTGCGTGTTTTGCTGGATGAAGCCTCTGATCAGACCGTGAGTCAGCACGTGTCGGGGGGCCCTAGGGAGCGACCCTGGGGTGGGGGTGTCTAACCGGGCACGAGCAGGTGCCGAGGCCGATGTGCTGGAGCGGGGTCCCCAGGGAGGTTTCTTGCGTGTCTGTGTGTTTGTTTTCTCCCTTGCAAAAGAATTCCGTCTCCATGGGAAGCAGCCGTAAATCACGGGGCCGGAGCCGCGGGGGCCGGGCCGCCCTGCACCCAAACCCCGCACGGTCCAGCAGGCTCAGGCCAGGGAACCCAGCCCTGGGTGATGGACGCCCGGCCGGCCAAGAGCCCCTGCGTGCAGGGAGCCTGCCCGTAGGGGGCACTGCTGAGGAGCGCACCATGCAGAGCGAACCCAGGCGTCCTGGCTCCCAGTCTCCCCCTGCTCTAACCACTAGACCCCACTCCTCTCCCTGAGAGAACCCAGGCATCCTGGCTCCCAGCCCCGCTGCTCTAACCCACCAGCCCCCACTCCCCTCCCTGAGCTGGGAGAGAACCCAGGAGTCCTGGCCCACACTCGACTCCCAGAGCCGGGGAGGAACCCAGGAGTCCTGGCTGGGGGTTGGTGCTGAGGACGGAGCAGGAGCAGCGGAGGAGGCCAGGGGCGTGAGGGAGAGCCAGGATAAGGGCTGGTCTCCTTCCCCCCCCCCCACCCCGCCGCCCGGCTCCGGGCCACATCTGGGATCCATCGCCCGGCCCAGCTGCAAAAGTTCACGGGCTCCTTTCGCTTCCAACCCTGAGCTCATCCCGGCGCTCGCCGCCCAGCCACTGAGTCACCCCCCTGCTCCCCACGGCACAGCCCCCTCGCGCCGCCCTGGGGCAACGGGGCAGCCCTGACTGCCCAGGGCACAGTGTCCCCTGCTGCCCCTTCCCCGCTCCCTGAGGTACAGCCCCCCAGTGCTGCCTTGGGGCAATGGGGCAGCCCTGACCGCCAGGGGAGAGCCCCCTGCTGCCCCGCCCCCCGCAGCCCAGCCCCCCAGTGCCGCCCTGGGGCAACGGGGCAGCCCTGGCTGCCCGGGCAGAGCCCCCTGCTGCCCCCCCCGCCCCCCCCGCAGCCCAGCCCCCCAGTACCGCCCTGGGGCAACAGGGCAGCCCTGGCTGCCCGGGCAGAGCCCCCTGCTGCCCCCCGCCCCGCTCCCTGCAGCCCAGCCCCCAGGGAACCCCCACTGGCACTGCCGGCGGGCATAGGGCCAGGGTGGGGTGTCACGGAGTGTGGGGGAGTCCAGGCCCTGCCCCCCTCTTCCTGGGATCCACTGAGACTCTCAGCCAGCCAGTAAAACAGAAGGTTTATTGGACAACAGGAACACAGTCCACAACAGAGCTTGTGGGTACAACCAGGACCCCTCAGTCGAGTCCTTCTGGGGGGGCAGGGAGCTTAGACCCCAGCCCTGGGGTTCCCTGTGTTCCTCCACCCAGCCCCAAACTGAAACTAAACCCCCCCAGCAGGTTCCCTGCTGCACTCCCCGTCCACATTCCCGGGCAGAGGTGTTACCTCCCCCCTCCCCCCCTCAGGTGACAGGCTCTCAGGTCTCCCACCCCCAGGTCAGCACTCCCCCCCACCCCCCCACGTCCCATCCTCACAGGGGGTTAATGATCTGAGCTGCCAAGTCTCCTCCCCTGCCCGTCACCCACTTTCATTTTCACTCTCTCTCGGCACCTCAGCTGGGTCCTGCTGGGCCGAGCTCCCCCTACCCGGACACGGACGCCCACCACATCCCCCCGCCCGGCTGGGGGCTCCTGCCCCGCCCTGCTCCCGGACGCCTGGGTCCCTGATCGCTGCCGCGGGGATGGGGCTCCGGAAACACCTGCTGCTGGTGTGGCTGGCGCTGTGGCCCCTACTAGGCCTGGGCGAGCCAGGTGGGTCCCGGGGCGGGGACAGCCGGACACCCCGGGTCAGGGCCGGAGCAGTGGGGTGTGAGGAGGGGAGAGCTCCAGGGAACGGGGGGCTGGGGGCACCCTCACCCCACCAGGAAATCCGGACTCTGTGCTGCAGGGAGTGGGGTGGGGGGCTCAGCAGGGGGCGCTGTGCTGGAGGGGGCAGGGTGGGGGGCACTGTGCCGGAGGGGGAGGCGGGGTGGGTGGTTCCCACCCCAAACTCACCCCCTCTCCCGCCCCGGCGCAGCCTCCGACGGGCCCCACAGTCTGGCCTACCACTACGTGGGCACCTACGACGCCTCGGGCCTGCTGGAGTTCGGGGCGGCCGGGCTGCTGGACGGGGCGCCCATCGACGGCTACGACCGGGCCGCCCGCGCCAAGGTGCCCGCCCAGCCCTGGGTGGGCGACGGGCTGGACCCCGAGTACTGGCGCCAGGGGAGCGTCTCGCGGGCCGCCAAGGAGGACTGGTTCCGGCGCAACGTGGAGATCCTGAAACAGAGAACCAACCAGACGCAGGGTGAGCGGGCCCCCCCCCGGCCCCCCGGCCCCCCACAGCCCCCCACCCCGAGACATCTGTGCCACGCGGAACTTCTCACCCCACTGCCCCCAATCCCCTCTGTGGCCCCAGATCCCCCCCTCTGCCCCCCCAAGGCCTCCCCACCCCCCTGTGCCCCCATTTCCCTTGAAACCCCTCCTGCCCCCAAGGCCCCCCTACCCCCCCATTTCTGGTGTCCCCAGTGGAGTCCCCTCCATGGCTCTGCAAAGCTTCCAGATGGGTCTCCCCATCCTGCCTAGTGTCCCACTGATCCCCCCCCGACTCCCTCCCCACGTCTCCGACCACACCTCTCCCCCTTTCCCATGCCTCCCCCTGTGACCCCCCGGGGCTGCAACCCCGTGGCTCCCTCTGGGGTCCCATCGTCCTGCTCCATGACTCCCCCCGTGGTCCCCATGCGCCCCCGAGCCCTCTGTGGCCCATGGCCTAGCATGTAGCTCCCCCCATGACCCCATGGCCTGGCGCGTGGCTCCCCCCGTGGTCCCCATGCCCCCACAAGCTCTCCGTGGCCTGGTGCATGGCCCCCCTGTGGCCTGACCCGTGGCTCCCCCGTGGTCCCCATGCCCCCCCGAGCTCTCTGTGGCCTGGCGCGTGGCTCCTCCTGTGGCCTGGCGCGTGGCTCCCCCCGTGGCCCATGGCCTGACCTGTGGCTCCCCCTGTGGTCCCCATGCCCCCACGAGCTCTCCGTGGCCTGGTGCATGGCCCCCCCATGGCCCGGCGCGTGGCTCCCCCCGTGGTCCCCATGCCCCCCGAGCTCTCTGTGGCCCGTGGCCTGACCCGTGGCTCCGTCCCCAGGCCGCCACACCCTGCAGTGGGCACTGGGCTGCGAGCAGGAGCCCGGGGGCGTGGTCCGCGGCTGGTACCAATTCGGCTACGACGGGCAGGACTTGGTGGTGTTCGACCGGGGGAACCGGCGCTGGCTGGCGGCTCTGTCCTGGGCCGAGGCCACCCGGCGCCGCTGGGACGCCCAGCCCGAGTTCGGGGAGCGGCTGTACCACTACCTGGGGGACACCTGCGTGGAGTGGCTGGGCCGGTTCCTGCGGAGCCGGCGCGCCTGGGCCAGGAGGGCAGGTAGGGGCTGGGGGGCAGCCACCCCATGGAACGGGGCTGGGGGGCAGTCACCCCATGGAACGGGGCCGGGGGGGCAGCCACCCCATGGAACGGGGCCGGGGGGGCAGTCACCCCATGGAACGGGGCTGGGGAGGGGTCACCCCATGGAACGGGGCCTACCTGGGCAGGGGTCGTCACCCCATGGATTAGGGGGCTGGGAGGAGGGGTAACTCCAGGATCTGGAGGAGGGGCGACCTCAGGGGTTGGGGTGACCCCTACAGATTGGGGGCAGGAGTGACCCCAAAGTAAGGGGGGACGAGTGACCCCACAGATCAGGGGCTGGGGTGACCCAAGGAAAGGGGGGCTGGGGTGACCCCAAGGAGAAGGGGGACGGGTGACCCCACAGATCAGGGGCTGGGGTGACCCCCCAGATCAGGGCTCTCACCCTCTCTCTCCCCCAGCTGCCCCCCAGTTGCAGGCCTGGTCCTGCCCGACCCCCAGCCGCCCGGGCTGGCTGACTCTCGAGTGCCTGGCCTGGGGGTTCCCGACGCGGGACATCGAGGTGTCCTGGCTGCGGGGGAACGCGACCCTGCCGGGGGCCGAGGCAGGCGCGGGGCTGCCCAGCGGGGACGGGAGCTACCAACGCCGGAGCCGCCTGCCGGTGCCCGAGGGACAGGCCCAGGGGGTGCAGTGCCAGGCCTCGCACGGGGACCTGGAGATGCCCCTGGAGACGCCCCTGGAGACGACGTGGGGTAAGAGTCCTGCCCCAGCGCCCCCCAGCCCTGCCACCGGGATCCCCCCAGCGACCCCCACTGCCCCCTTCCTCCTGCAGCCCTGCCACCGGGATCCCCCCAGCACCCCTTTGCCCGCACTGCCCTGCCAGCCCCCTGCTGCCGGGATCCTCCCCTGTACCCCCCACACCACCCCCTTCCCCCCACAGCCCTGCCAGCCCCCCACTGACGGGAGCCTCCCCCCCAATTTCTAACCGCTCTCCCCATGGCTCTGTCCCAGCCCCCAGGAGCATGTCGTGCAGAGGGGGCATCTCCCCCGGGACCGTGGCCGGGGCAGCTCTGGGGGCGCTGGGAGGCCTGGCCTGCCTGGCCGGGGGGCTGCTGCTGCTGTGGAGGAGGCGAGGTAAGAGCGGGGCAGGGCAGGGGGCTCGGGCGCCGGCTCTGGGGTGGGTGGGGGCTCAACTGGGCTGAGAACGGTCACGACTCGTCTCCCGAACTCACCCACCACTTGTGTCTTTGCAGCTGGCTGGAGCCTGGGAGAGTCCAAACTGGGCCTCGTCTCAGGTGAGAGACCCCACCACGGCATCCCCTTTATACAGGGAGTGGGGTCCTGGGGGGGATATGCTCCCGGGGTCTCCCCCCCCTGCCCCCAGGGCCTCCTTCCTGTCCCTCCCCAAGGGGGTATGCCCCCGGGCTCCCCTTCCCCACAGGGAAACCCCCTCCAGAAGCCCCCCCGGCCTCCCCCTGCCCCCTCCCTGTTGGTGATACACCTCCTGGGGCCCCCTCCCCCTGGGGCTTCACCCCAGGAGTTCCCTGCCCCACCCCCACGCACCCCCTTCCCCATGGGAGACATACCCCTGGGAGCGCCCCCTGTGCCCCCTTCCCCCTTGGGGCATACCCCCCCACGAACCCCCTTGATACCGGGCTGGGGGGGATGCACCCCCCACCTCCGTGCCCTGACTAACCTGCCCCGCTTCTCCTCCCCCAGAGGAAGAGCTGCCAGAAGACAGCTGATCCCGTGGGTCTGGTAAGTGCAGTGACCCCCTGCCCTCCATCAGAGCCCCCGATCCGCACCTGGGGATTTCTGGGGAGCAGATCCGCCACCCCGTGGCCACAGCGGGTACTCCAGCCCTGGACTTCCCCCGCTCCCAGTACAACCAGTCAGCCCCTCCCGCTACCCAGTGGGGTTCCTATGGGGGTGTGACCCCCGCCCTTCCCCCAGCTAATTCCTTTACTGACAGCAGCAGGTTTCCCCTCCACCCTCCGCTCTGTTCTCGCTCATTCCCTGGTTTTTCCCCCAGGCCAGATTTTCCACCTGGACGCCTGGGCTCCTAGCGGCCGGAGGCAGATCGCGTCCCCGGGCTGGACACGTGACTTGATTCTGAAATGTCGCCTGGACCTTGAGAACCTGGGGGCCCCACTGATTGCCAATTGATTTCCACCCCCCAGTTCTGCTGACCCCTGGGTTCACTGTCTCTCCTCCGCACCCCCCGTGCTGTCCCGCCCAGGGCCGCCACGCCAAGGCAGGAAGCTAATGGCTGCAGAAGGCAGGGAGTGTGGTGGGAAATCACCCCCTTCCTTCGCTGGACGTACAGCACCGAGCACCTGAGACCGGGGCACTGCTGCAATATAGGATCATAAAGAATCACTTGTAATCGTCACCCGCGTCAGTGCCTCAACCCAGCGCCAGGGCTTGGCAGGGAAACAAGTCCCAGCAGCAAAACCCAAGGGGCTGGCGGATTCACAGAACCAGCACCCCACAGGGGTCAGGCCCCGTACCCCTTTCCCTGCCCCCTGAGCCATCCAGTCCCTGCCCTGGGGCCGGAGCCCCCTAGAGGGACAGGCCCCGGGCCCCATTCCCCACCCCTCTGAGCCAGCGAGTCCTGCCGTGGGGCCGGAGGGGAGCCGGTGCCCCGTAGAGGGAGAGGCCCCTGCCCCATTCCCTGCCTGAGGCAGGCTCCGTGTTCACCCATCAGGAGTCACCAATCTGGAGCTGAATTCTGCTCATCACATTTATTTACACAAGGGGGAAAATCAGCAGAATCCCCCCCGCCCCTCACCGGTGGGAAACCCCCCTTTGCGAGGACTCCCTGGAGGGGAACGAGCTGCCGTGGTGCTGGGCACGAATCACCACACAGGGGCCTGCGCACCCAGCCGCTCTCTGCAAACCGTTTGGTCCAGCCGGCCCCTGCTCCCCACCCCTGGGACCTCCCGCGCGTCACCCAACGGGAACAGGGGAAGCCGCGTGTTCCTGCTACTTCCCCGTGCGCTGGGTGCCCCGGGCAGGGGGTGAACGGAGGAGCTCACACCCCTCGCAGTGACGGGCTCAGGCTCTCTGCACACTCAGGCAGGCGCCAGGGTCCCACTTTGGTGCTTTTCTCCACGTCCAAGAGAGCTGACACCATTTCTTAACTGCAAGCTGAGACTTGCCATGCTAACCTGACTCCGGGAGCAGGGCCCTGCCCTGGGCCCGTAGCATCCGCGTCCGGCTCCGGCCTGGAGCCTGTGATCTCTAAAAGCAGCCCTAGGCAGCAAAGGCAGAGCTGGGGGGCAGCCCCAGCAGGGACAAATCCCAGGGGTCAGGTCCTCAGGGACAGAGGGAAATGCAAGAGAGGAGGGGGAAATCAGTCCTAAGAGCCAGGCTATCCTCAGAGACTGGAGAATATAAAAGAGCCAGGGAGAGAACCCAGGAGTCCTGGCTCCCAGCTCCCAACCCCCCCCCCCACACTAACCCACCAGACCACACTCCCCTCGCAGAGCTGGGGGGAGCCGTGTCTCAGGGCTACCTCTCCTGAGCATGCAGCCTCTGATGTGGCTGTGGGGCAGTACATGGCACCCCCCAGGGTTCCCCCGGCTCAGAGTGGCCGCGCCCGGGCGCGTACAGAGATGGGCCGTCCCGTGGGGGCCGGGGTCCCCGGCTCAGAGCGGCCGCGCCCGGGCGTGCACCCGCAGGTGGGCCGTCAGGTGGGAGCTGTGCCGGAAGCGCTTGCCGCACTGGGCGCAGGCGAAGGGCCGCTCGCCGGTGTGGGTGCGCTGGTGCCCGGTGAGGGTGGAGCCCTTGCTGAAGGCCTTGCCGCACTGGGCGCAGGCGAAGGGGCGCTCGCCGGTGTGGGTCCGCTGGTGCTGCAGCAGGTCCGAGCTCTGGCCGAAGCGCTTGCCGCACTGGGGGCAGGGGTAGGGGCGCTCGCCGCGGTGCAGCCGCCGGTGCGTCCGCAGGTTGGAGCTGCGGCTGAAGCTGCGCCCGCACTCGGCGCAGGCGTAGGGCTTCTCGCCCGTGTGCACCCGCCGGTGGGCCACCAGGTCCGAGGCCTGGCTGAAGCGGCGGGGACAGTCGGGGCAGCGGTGCGGGCGCTCGCCCGTGTGGATGCGCTGGTGCTTGACCAGCACGGAGGTGTCCCCGAAGCGCTTGCCGCACTCGGGGCACGGGTAGGGGCGCTCGCCCGTGTGCAGCCGCCGGTGCGTCCGCAGGTTGGAGCCCCGCAGGAAGCCCCGCCCGCACTCCGGGCACCGGAAGGGCTTGTCGCCCGCGTGGATCCGCTGGTGGGCCACCAGGTTGGAGCTGCGGGAGAAGCGCTTCCCGCACTCGGGGCAGGGGTAGGGACGCTCGCCCGGCTGGAGGGCGGGGGGCCGAGCCGGGGGGCCCTGCTGGGGGGCAGGATCTGAGCCATGACCCACAGTGCCAGGCTGGGGGGCCGGACCCTGATCTATGGTGCCCTGACTCAGGGGGTTCTGCTGGGGGGCGGGATGTGACCCGTGATCCATGGGGGCCTGACTCAGGGGGTTCTGCTGGGGGGCGGGATGTGACCCGTGATTCATGGGGGCCTGGCTCAGGGGACCCTGCTGGTGGGTGGGATCTGACCCATGACCCACGGGGCCCTGGCTCAGGGGACCTTGGTCAGGGGTGGAATTTGACCCATGACCCACGGGGGCCTGGCTCAGGGGACCCTGCTGGGGGTCAGGATTGGAGCTGTTACCCAGAGGGCCCTGCCGGGCGAAGGCGTCCTCTGAGCTGTGACCCAGGGAGTCCTGCTGGGGCGGGGGGCTGGAGCCCTGACTCAGGGGGCCTGGCTGGGGGGCAGGCTCCTCCCCTGGGGGCGTGGGCTGAGGCTCCGGACTCCCGCCCGGCCCGGTGCCCTGGGGCCCGTGGCCCCGCCGATGGCGGGCCAGGGTGGAGCTGCGGGCGAAGCTGGCCCCGCAGAGCTGGCAGGGGTAGGGCCGCTCCCCAGTGTGTCTCCGCTGGTGGTTGACCAGGGTGGAGGCCAGGCTGAAGCCAGCGCCGCACTGGCCGCAGCGGAAGGGCCGCTCGCCCGTGTGGGCCCGCTGGTGCTGCACCAGGTCGGAGCTGCGCCGGAAGCCCTTGCCGCAGTCGGGGCAGGCGAAGGGGCGCTCGCCCGTGTGCCGGCTCCGGTGGGCGGCCAGCCCCGACTGCACGGCGAAGGCCTCCCCGCACTGGCCGCAGCGGTAGGGGCGCTCGCCGGTGTGCAGCCGCCGGTGCTTGGCCAGCGAGGAGCTCTGGGAGAAGGTGCGGCCGCAGTGGGGGCAGCGGTAGGGGCGCTCGCCGGTGTGCAGCCGCCGGTGCCGCTGCAGGGTGGAGCCGGCGCGGAAGCTGCGTCCGCACACGGCGCAGTCGTAGGGCTTCTCGCCCGTGTGCACCCGCCGGTGGGCCAGGAAGTTGGAGCTGGCGCTGAAGGCCCGGCCGCAGTCGGGGCAGACGTAGGGCCGCTCGCCCGTGTGGATCCGCAGGTGCTGCGTCAGGTGGGAGCTCTGCCCGAAGGCCTTGCCGCACTCGGGGCAGGCGTACTGCCGCCCAGGGGCCGGGGTCCCGGGCGGTCTCGCTGGGGCGCAGATCCGCGGCTGGGCTGCCAGGGCAGAGCTGCGGGGCGTCCCTGCTGCCCGGATCGTGGATTCCTCCAGCCCCCTGTCAGCTGCCCTGCGGAGAGCCGGCTCCGCGTCTCTCTCCCCAGCAGGGTTTCCCCGTCGGCTCTCGCAGGCTCCGGGGCTCGGCACACCGCTCTCCTGGGGTTGTCCCGGTAACTTCCCGTCTGGCTCCGCTCGCTCACGCCCTTCCGGCTGGGGATCCCCCTCCTCGGCCTCGCTTGCTGGCCCATCACCTGCGGGGGAAAGGATCGCGTCAGTATTCTCACGGTGCTGGAAATCCACCCCCCAAGCAGGGTTTATTAATTATTTGATTCTGCTTGGGGTTTTATTGTAAAGCCGCAGGGTAACCCAGGGCTAACGGCCCTGCCAAGTGCGCTCTGCACAGCCTTCCGCGTGTCCTTTCCTCTCATGCACTCCTCACTGTGCAGTCCTTTTGCTCCATATTTCATGGTTTTCCCAGGGCAGATGGGTTTTTTCCCCTTCTTCAGTGAAGCAAAGTTCTCGGCTCGGTCCCAGGTCTGTCTGTGAACCACCTGGAGCCCCCCTGGGACAGAGAGAGGGAATCAGACCCAAGCCGTCCCTGCTCGGAAAAGGGAACAAACCAGCCTGCAGACGGCAGACCCCGGGCCTCTGCTGCTGCTCAGAGCCTCCCAAGGGGACAAAGGGAAACTGACCAGAGCAGCCAGTTTCGGAGCTGCTGGCAGGCTGACCTGAACCAGGCTGGTTTCTCTCTGCTGCTGCTGGGCAAGCTCTGAGCAGCAGCTGGGGCAGCCCTGGGTCTGGCAGGGGCAGAGGGACAGAGTAAGATCTAGAGAGCAGGACAGACGGACCCGCTGGTGAAGTCAGGCCCCAGCCGGGCTGTCTGTGGGGCCTGATCCCGGCACTTCTAGGCCTGAAAACATGAGCCTCCAGCACCCAGGGACAGAGGTCTATGGACCGACAGGCAGGCAGGCATCCAGGGATGGAGACAGACCTCTAAACATAGCGAGGAACACACACAAAATGGAGGTTGTGAAATCATGACACACGGCAGGGGCAGCACCTGGAAGGCCTGTAAATCCCCTGCTGTTACTACCCATATTTAAAGGCTCCAGGAAGCCAGGGGTGAATTTCCGAGCCGGTTTAAGCGATTCCTCACCTGTGCGGGCGTCTCTCGGGGTCTCCTCAGCACCCCGGGGGCCTGGGACCCGCAGCTCTGCCCCTCGCTCCATCCGGGAGAGCGCGTCCGGCCCAGGGATGAGAAATCCTGCTCGGGGGACGGGGACAGGCGAGATCAGGGCGTGCGATGCGGCAGGAGAATATCTGCTACAAGGAACGTCCCGTGATTTGAACCCAGCCCCGGCCTGCTCCGGGGGACGTGGTCTGACCCCAGGGGCAGGGAAGAGGCAGGATACCGGGTGGGATGGGTCCGTGGGGCTGACCAGTGGGGGCAGGGAGGGGACGGGATGGGCCCAAATTGGATAACCCAGGGGGCGGGTGGGGGGCAGGATACCAGGCTGGATGGGCTCATGGGGGTGACCCGGGGGGAAGGGAGGGGGTAGGATACCGGGTGGGATGGGCCGGGGGGGCAGGGAGGGGGCAGGATACCGGGCGGGATGGGCCCGGGGGGCAGGGAGGGGGCAGGATACCGGGCGGGATGGGCCCAGGGGGCTGACCCGGGGGGCAGGGAGGGGGCAGGATACCAGGCGGGATGGGCCCGTGGGGCTGACCCGGGGGGCAGGGAGGGGGCAGGATACCGGGCGGGATGGGCCCTGGGGGCAGGGAGGGGGCAGGATACCGGGCGGGATGGGCCCGGGGGGCAGGGAAGGGGCAGGATACCGGGCGGGATGGGCCCGTGGGGCTGACCCGGGGGGCAGGGAGGGGGCAGGATACCGGGCGGGATGGGCCCGTGGGGCTGACCCGGGGGGCAGGGAGGGGGCAGGATACCGGGCGGGATGGGCCCGTGGGGCTGACCCGGGGGGCAGGGAGGGGGCAGGATACCGGGCGGGATGGGCCCGTGGGGCTGACCCGGGGGGCAGGGAGGGGGCAGGATACCGGGCGGGATGGGCCCGTGGGGCTGACCCGGGGGGCAGGGAGGGGGCAGGATACCGGGCGGGATGGGCCCTGGGGGCAGGGAGGGGGCAGGATACCGGGCGGGATGGGCCCGGGGGGCAGGGAAGGGGCAGGATACCGGGCGGGATGGGCCCGGGGGGCAGGGAAGGGGCAGGATACCGGGCGGGATGGGCCTGGGGGGCAGGGAGGGGGATACCACCCCGGGGGGTACCACAGCCCTGGGGGCTCCCTGTCCCCGCTACAGACACCCGGGGTGGGGGGGCTGTGGGAGGGCCGGGGGGGCTGTGGGATGTTCAGATCTCAGTCGCCCCCCTGCCCGGTGCCCATCAGCCGGTGGGGGCTGCTCCTGCCCGCCCCCTTCCAGCCCCCCCCGCGGCCCCCCGCACCTGCCGGCCCCGGCTCAGCAGCTCCCCCGGCGGAGCTCGGCGCTGCGCGGCCCAGGGGCGGCTCGAGCCCAGCGCGGCCCCCGGGCTCCCCCCGCCCGGGCCGGGCGCAGCAGCGGGGCCGGGCGCGGATGCAGCCGCGGCGCTGACCCAGGAAGCCCAACCCCCGGGCGGGGGGGCGGGGAGAGCGGCCCCCGGGATGGGGGGGCATGGACCCGCCCCCGGACCCGCCCCTCCCGGCGCGGGGGCTGCTGCTGCCGGGCCCGGCAGGAAATGCTGCAGCTGCTGGGTTCAGAGCCGCTCCCCCGGGGGGAAATCAGCCCCCCCAGCGACGGGCTCAGCCCCCCCCCCGCCAGAGACGGGCTCAGCCCCCGCCCGTCAGAGACAGGCTCAGCCCCCCAGCGACGGGCTCAGCCCCCCCCCCGTCAGAGACAGGCTCAGCCCCCCAGCTACGGGCTCAGCCCCCCCCCATCAGAGACAGGCTCAGACCCCCCCCCGCCAGAGACGGGCTCAGCCCCCCCCCATCAGAGACAGGCTCAGACCCCCCCCCCCGCCAGAGACGGGCTCAGCCCCCCCCCATCAGAGACAGGCTCAGACCCCCCCCCCGCCAGAGACGGGCTCAGCCCCCCAGCTACGGGCTCAGCCCCCCCCCATCAGAGACAGGCTCAGACCCCCCCCCGCCAGAGATGGGCTCAGCCCACCCCGCCAGTGACGGGCTCAGCCCCCTGCCAGAGACAGGCTCAGCCCCCCCAGCTACGGGCTCAGACTCCCCCCCCCCGTCAGAGACAGGCTCAGACCCCCCCCCCGCCAGAGATGGGCTCAGCCCCCTGCCAGAGACAGGCTCAGCCCCCCCAGCTACGGGCTCAGACTCCCCCCCCCCGTCAGAGACAGGCTCAGACCCCCCCCCGCCAGAGACAGGCTCAGCCCCCCAGCTATGGGCTCAGCCCCCCCCCCATCAGAGACAGGCTCAGGACCCCCCCCGCCAGAGATGGGCTCAGCCCACCCCGCCAGTGACGGGCTCAGCCCCCTGCCAGAGACAGGCTCAGCCCCCCCAGCTACGGGCTCAGACTCCCCCCCCCCCCGTCAGAGACAGGCTCAGACCCCCCCCCCGCCAGAGACGGGCTCAGCCCCCCAGCTATGGGCTCAGCCCCCCCCCCATCAGAGACAGGCTCAGGACCCACCCCCGCCAGAGACGGGCTCAGGCCCCCAGCTATGGACTCAGCCCCCCCCATCAGAGACAGGCTCAGACCTCCCCCCCCGCCAGAGACAGGCTCAGACCCCGCCCCCCCCGCCAGAGATGGGCTCAGGCTCTCGGCACACTCAGGCAGCATCAGTCATGCCAGGGACTCTGGGCGAGCCGTCCCAGTGCCATTTGGACAATGCGTTTTTGAATAAACAGCTGCCGTGGGAGAGCCCCGGAGAGCTCAGCGCTCCCTGTGCGGCCCCGGGACAGGCCGCTGGCCGGACACAAACCAGCCGCGACGGGGCCGGCCGCTCCCCTGGCTGAGAGGGGACGCGGGTCCGGCCGGCCTCGTCCTTACAGAGGGGAGATGGGGCCTGACCTTGAGTTACCGCCCAGGGGTGCAGTCCCAGGGAAGACAAGGCCGCTGGGCACCGGGCACAGAGCCCACGCCCATGCACGCGGACACACGCCCATGCACACGTGCACACACACACGCTGACTGCCGGGTCACACGAGCAAACTGTGCGAACAGTGACTGATGCGGGACGTGGCTTTTGGCCAGGATGCCCCAGCTCCCGCCCAGGCCCTGGCCGGGAACAGTCCTTTGAACCCCACCCAGGGGTTTTCTGTGGCCCCAGGCCCAGCACACGGACCCTGTGGGCTGCGAGTCTCCGTCCCCTGGCCAGTCTGGGTCTCCGCACCTGCCCTGGTGTGCCAGGCGAGCTGCAGAGCACCGTCCCCTCCTGCTTGCGAAGCGGGGCAGGCTGACTTCTTGCTGCCTCAGAGGAGTTGACCTCCACCTCTCCCTAGGGACCCCCTGGGAAACCCACCGCCCTTTAAAACGCTCCCATGGGTTCAAAGGGTCCCGTGAGCTCCCATCAGTCGGGTCTCGTCCTCGGCAACGTCACAGAGCGTCCCCCGGCGCGACAGAGACGCCTGCCTGTGAGCACAACAAACGCCTAAGGTTCACGACGGTTTGTCCAGGACTGGCCACCTGCGCCATCAGCCCCATAGAACAGCCGCCCCCGACATTGGGGCTAAACTGTGACCGATAACAATCCTAAATGACTGCAGCTCTGGCATTCATGAGCAATGCCACAATAACAAAGCCATGTGACCACAGCCCTGGCACACATGAGAGCTGAAGAGCATAAGAACAGCCATATTGGGTCAGACCGATACAGACTAACACGGCTGCTACTCTGAAACCCATCTAGCCCAGTATCCTGTCTGCCGACAATGGCCAGGGCCAGGTGCCCAGAGGGAATGAACAGAACAGGGAATGATCAAGTGATCCATCCCCTGTCGCTCATGCCCAGCTTCTGACAGTCAGAGGCTAAGGACACCCAGATCATGGGGTTGCGTCCCTGCCCATCCTGGCTAATAGCCATTGATAGACCCGTCCTTATCTAGTTCTGTTTTGAACCCTGTTATAGTCTTGGCCTTCACAACATCATCTGGCAAGGAGTTCCACAGGTTAACTGTGTGTTGTGTGAGAAAATATTTCCTTTTGTTTGTCTTAAACCTGCTGCTGATTCATTTCATTGGGTGACCCCTTGTTCTTGTGTTATGAGAAGGAGTAAATAACACTTGATTTGTTTTCTCCACACCCATCATGATTTTATAAACCTCTATCATATCCCCGCTTCATCACTTCTTTCCCAAGTTGAAAAGCCCCAGTCTTTTCAATCTCTCCTCATATGGAAGCCGTTCCATACCCCTAATAATTTTTGTTGCCCTTTTCTGTACCTTTTACAATTCCAATAGATCTTTTTTGAGATGGGGTGACCAGATCTGTGCGCAGTATTCAAGACGTGGGTGTACCATGGAATTATATAGAGGCAGTATGATATTTTCTATTTTGTTATCTATCCCTTTCTTCATGATTTCCAACATTCTGTTCGCTTTTTTGGCTGCCGCTGCACATGGAATGGATGTTTCCACAGAACTCTCCACAATGACTCCAAGATCTCCTTCCTGAGTGGTAACAGCTAATTTAGACCCCATCATTTTGTATACATGGTTAGAATTATGTTTTCCAACATGCGTTGCTTTGCATTTATCAACGCTGAATTTCATCTGCCAGTTTGTTGCCCAATCACCCAGTTTTCAGAGATCTCTTTGTAATTCTTTGCAGTCTGCTTTGGACTTAACTATCTTGAGTACTTTTGTATTGTCTGCAAATTTTGCCACCTCACTGTTTACCCCTTTTTTCAGATCATTTATGAATATGTTGAATGGTGCCGGCTCCAGTACAGACCCCTGGGGGACACCACTAGTTACCTCTCTCCATTCTGAAAACTGACCGTTTATTCTTACCCTTTGTTTCCTGTCTTTTAACCAGTTACCGATCCATGAGAGGACCTTCCCTCTTATCCCATGTCCGCTTACTTTGCTTAAGAGCCTTTGATGAGAGACCTTGTCAAAGGCCTTCTGAAAGTCCAAGTACACTATATCCACTGGATCCCCCTTGTCCACATGCTTGTTGACCCCATCAAAGAATTCTAGTAGATTGGTGAGGCATGATTTCCCCTTACAAAAACTGCTTAAACACAACAACTTGTGTTCATCTAGGCGTCTGATAATTCTGTTCTTGACTAAAGTTTCAGCTAGGTTGCCCGGCACTGAAGTTAGGTTTCCTGGCCTGTAATTGCCAGGATCACCTCTGGAGCCTTTTTAAAAATTGGTGTCACGTTAGCTATTCTCCAGCCATCTGGCACAGAAGCAGATTTAAACGATAGGCTACCCATACCACAGTTCGTCGTTCTGCAACTTCACATCTGAGTTCCTACAGAACTCTTGGGTGATACCATCTGGTGCTGGTGACTTATTGCTGTTTAGTTTATCACTTTGTTCCCAAACCTCCTCTAATGACACCTCAATCTGGGACAGTTCCTCATATTTGTCACCTAACAAGAATGGCTCAGGCGTGGGGATCTCACTCACATCTTCTGCAGTGCAGACCGATGCAAAGGATTCATTTAGCTTTTCTGCAATGGCCTTGTCGTCCTTGAGTGCTCCTTTAGCTCCTCGATTGTCCATCGGCGCCACTGATTGGTTGCCTCGCTTTCTACTTAAAACAATTTTTGCTGTTAGTTTTTGAGTCTTTGGCTAGTTGCTCTTCAAATTCCTTTTTGACCGCCCTAATCATACTTTTACACTTCACTTGCCAGAGTTTATGCTCCTTTCTGTTTTCCTCCCTGGGATTTCACGACCACTTTTAAAGGAGGCCTTTTTGCCTCTCACGGCTTCCTTCCCTTTGTCAGCTAGCCACGGTGGCTCTGTGTTGGGCCTCTTCGTATGGTTTTGCTTTGGGGCACACGTCGAACGGGAGCCGCCCTTCCGGCGTTTTGAAAGTTTGCGAGCAGCTTGCCGCATCTCGGCCTGGGGCTGGCCCTTTCCGTTCCCGGGTTTCCGTGGAGGTCCCCTTTCGGCAATGCCGCGCTCCGGCGGGGCGGCTGTGGAGTCCCCCCCGGGAGGTCGTGTCCCGAGATGGCGGTGGCCGGTCCTGAGCGGGTCGGCTCTCGTCAGCTCCTGGGCCAGATCCTGTTTGTGCTCCCCGGGGCTGACTCCCCCCGCGGGGGCCAGGGCTGGCTGCTCCAAGCCGCAGCCATGGAGCCTCATGGACACTCTGGGTCGCTGGAGCCTTTTCTACCTTTGGGCGACCCTACAATAAACCCTGGGGAGGGCCCTGCGCTCCCTCCCGCTCCCCTGCTCAGGGGCGCTCTGCCTGGCAACTAGTGACGAGTGATGCGGTGATACCTTCTGATTGGTCGCCCGGCCTGAGGGTGAGGGAGGGGAAAGAGAGGAGGCGGGATCTGAGAGAGGCAGGGGGAGGAGGGGCCATGGAGTGGGCGGGGCTGATGGGAGGGAGTGTGGGGGAGAGGACTCCCCCTCCCCCATGCTCCCCTCAGGTGACAGTTGGCCCCTCCTCCCCTCACAGGGGTCGTCGGCGCCTCGCGCTGACTCACCGCCCATTTCCCGCCCTTTCCCCCCCTCCTCCCCGCGTCTGTTCGGCTGACTCTGCCCGGCAACTAGTGACGCATTAAAGGACGACGCTTCTTGATTGGCTGCCCGGCTTTAAAGGGGGGGGAAAAAACCAGGAAAGGAGAACGGATGAGGGGAGGGAGTGGGAAGGGCTAAGGGGGGAGGGAGAGGGAGGGGCTATTGGAAAGGGGGAGGGGCTATTGGAAGGGGGAGGGAGGGGCTAATGGGAGGGGAGGGGCTATTGGCAAGGGGAGGGGCTATTGGCAAGGGGGGGGCGAACGAGCAGGGAGGGAGGCTGGGGGTCCTGCCCTCCCTCCACCCACCCGTCTCTTCCCCCCCTTCTCTCTCCCCGTCCCCTCCCTTCTGTCCCCCTTCTCTGACCCCCCCCCGTTGGGGTCTTGAGGGGTTTGGGGTTCGCAGTGGGGGAGACGTTGGGGGCGGGGCGAGTCATGGACATCGCCAAGACAGTGGGAGGTGGGGAGCGCTGCCGTGCCCCCCCCGCTCCCGTGGGAGCCCCAGGGTCCCCCCAGCCAATGGCTGTCCCCCCAGCCGACGGCCATGTTACTGGCAGAGGGGGTCTGGGGGCGCCCCCACCAGTGACAGGGTGGGGCACCGGTGGGATCCCCCCCACGCCCTCCCCATCCCAGTGTGCGTGGGGAGAAGGGGCCGGCCGGGGGGCCGGGTCTCCGGGGCGGGGGAGACCGTTTGCTCTCGGACAAGGCTAAGGCACAGGTGGGGGTGGTCCCTGGCTGTCCAGATCTTAGGCCCCAGATCAACGGAGCTCTTGAGAAGACAATGGCAGATCCGGACGGGGACACCTAGCCCCCACCGCCCCCCAGAGATCTGCACGTCCTTGCCCCTCCGCGGGGGCCGAGCGGCATTTCCCCAGGACTGGGGAGGTGGGAGAGCTTCAGAGCTCGGGGCACATGCGGGGAGCAGGGGGCCTGCAGGCCCAGATGTCCAGCCTCGGGGGGTGGGGAAGCCATGGGGCTTCCCCTGGAGGAAGAGTGAGACCCCGTGGGGATCTGGCCCCCAATGGGTCCTCCCACCGCCTGCTCCCGAGCTGGGGCCGTAGCCCTGATCCGGTGGGTCTCCGGCCCGCTCCGGAGGGGGGCAGAGACTCAGGAGGGGGTGCTGGGCCCCGTACAGTGCTGGGGTGTCCGTGCTGGGAGCAGCAATACACCCCCTGCCCTTCCTGCTCTCACGTCCTTGAGGTGAGCCTGGGACAGGGCCTGGTTCTGAAACCTGGCGCAAGGGGGGGATCCCCCGTCTGCTCCTGCCCTGACTGGCCCAGGGCTGGGGGGGGGGCACCTCCGAGCAGAGCCAGAGAAATGCAGAAGTTTGCTGAGATGTGTGGCCCGGAGCAGAACCGAGAACATGTGGGTGACCCCAGCCCCGCGTCCTGCTCCCCAGCCCTGCTCCCCAGCCCAGCTCAGGTCCCCTGCCAGGAGGCTATGCCTCTGCTCCTCTCCTGGGCTTGGGGGCCCTGGCTGGTAAGTGGGGACCCCCCACCTGGACCTTTTCGCTACGGGGGGGGGGTAGGGGATGTCATCGTAGGGTCAGAGTGGGGCAGCACCATGCTGGGCTTGTGGGGTGCAGGGGGAGATGGGTTCGGCAGGGAGAGACCTGATGCCAGGGATGAGGGGTGCTCAGGAGACTGGCACTGATTCATCTTGTTCCTCACCCTGCTCCGTCCTCCCCTTTCCTTCCCACCCCCCACCCCCAGCGTCTCTCACCCTCCGGCTGCTCCAAACCATCGTCTTCCCCAGCGCCAGCTCCGCGGACATGGAGCTGAAGGCCCTGCTGGGCGACCTGGAGACCCACTCCCTGGACTGCAGCCCCTGCAAGATCCGCTTCCTGCAGCCCTGGGCCCAGCGGGCCTGACCCCGAAGCAGTGGCAGGACCTGGAGCTGCTGATCCATCGCTACCAGTCCAGCTTCATCCGTCTGATGAACAAAGCGGTTAAGGATGCAGGAGAGGGCTGTGAGTATGGCGCGGTCTGAGGGGGTCACTCCCCAAACCCAGCAGGGAGCTGAGAACTGACACACTCACAGCAGCGACTGAGTGGGTCCTGACAGGGTGACAAATATGATGCCACTTGATTGGCCATTCCCTGACTCCCCCAAGCCAGCCAGTCTCCTGCCTTGGGGCCAGATTGGAGCGGGGACCCCCTAAAGGGGAAAGGCCGTGTATGCCTTTTCTCGCACCACTGAACTAGCCAGTCCCCACACTCTGGGGCCAGTGGCGGATTAGCCAATGGGCAAATGGGGCCCATGCCCAGGGCCCTGGCCAATTGGGGGGCCCCGGAAAAGTGCATGCCCCCACACTCCGACCTGCTCCACCTGCCTGCGCACCCTAGAGGGGAAACACCCCGTGTCCCATTCTCCACCCCACTGAGCCAGTCCCCCAGCTCTGGGGCCAGATTGTAGCCTGCGCACCCTAGAGGGGAAAGGCCCCGTGTCCCATTCTCCACCCCACTGAGCCAGTCCCCCAGCTCTGGGGCCAGATTGTAGCCTGCGCACCCTAGAGGGGAAAGGCCCCGTGTCCCATTCTCCACCCCACTGAGCCAGTCCCCCAGCTCTGGGGCCAGATTGTAGCCTGCGCACCCTAGAGGGGAAAGGCCCCGTGTCCCAGCCCCTGACCCGGCTCGTGGCTACGTGTCCTACCGAAGGCCTTTGTGGAAGGAGCGTGTCGGCTGCTCACGGTGCCACCTGTCCTCCCTGAACGTTGAAAACTGACACCTTTGCGAACCACGAAACACCCAGCCCACGAGCAGGAAATGCAGAGCTAAGATAGTGCCTCCCCCCACAACCCGCGCTGCCCCGGGGCATGGGACAGACCCAGCTCCCTCTGCTCAGCTGCTCAGCCCAGGGTCTGTGCTGGAGCACTAAGGTCCCCCGGGGAGACTTTCTCTCAGGAACCCCTTAACCACCTGCCCCCAAATGAGCACCACAAAGTCCCCCCGGCACCTTGCTGGGGCAGAGCTAGGTGCGTTTCACGACAGCGGGAGAGCCGGCCTGCTTCGTCGACATCCTTGAGGAAGAAATTGAAGAATTAATTGAGAGCCATAGAGAAACATTGACTAATGAAGAGTTAGAGGAACTGACTAAACGGTCTACAGAAGACGAAGATGATGACGATGAACAGGAAGAGCCAGCAAATTGGAATCTTCATCAATTTGCTGACATGTTCCAAGCAGCAAAACACCTGAATGATTTAATTTGTGAATGCGATCCCTCTATGGAACGAAGCCTCAAAATCACACATTGTATTACGGATGATTTGAGACCGTACCAAGAAATGTTTGAGCAGCTCAAGAGACAACAGCGACAGTTGCCAATCACCATGGTTTTCAAGGAAAAACAACCAGCAGCAGACGAGACTACGCAATCAACTTCTCGAGCTGAACCGGAGCCAACCACTTCGTCTACGACTCGCTCTCCGTCACCCAAGCTCTCCGTCACCGCCGTCTCCTGGATCGACATCAAGCCCTGACGACCCCGCAATAGTGTTGTCAGGGAAAGAGGAAGACTAATCATCGGAGTGTGTACAGCACTGTAAAATTATATTTTGCATATGTACTCTTTATTATATAATGTACATTACTGTATACATTATATATTTATACATATTACTGTACAGGGTTGTAGACACAAAACCATGTACAGTATACTGTACTTTATGGCGATTTAAGGGATTTTCAAGAGTAATTTTGACTATACGTGATTTTCGCCTTATGCGCTGATGTTAGAACCTAACCCCTGCGTAAGATGCCACTCCACTGTACTTATAACTTTAAATACAAAAATGATACATGCATCCAGATAGCATAATCATAACCAGCAAATCGTAACCTTTTCATAGACACCTTATTTGACCTCCTTTGTACAAGATTTGGTGCCACTACGGGACCTTGGTTGCAACAATGATCTATATGGTCCCAGTTTGTGTCGATAACGTCACACCCCCAACGCAAAATGGATGCAGGAAGGGATGACACAAACATCACTGACTGCATCCCAAGGGCTCCCCCTCCTTGGTTCTGTCTTACTACAGCAAGTATTGGGTTAGAGGCCGTACCAGTGTACAACAGAAATGATTTATCAAAGTCATGTTCAATAACATGATTGAATCTCTTTACAAACTCAAGGTAAAACTTGGTTAGAAAAACAGTGGATTGGATCTGCTCTTGCAGCATGTAGGTGTCATGTGATCTTGCCAAGAGCTAAAGAACATAGCTACTTTATCCATACAAGCTCTGACAAATGATTGGAACCCAATTAATAGCGAGCCAGTGTAGATCCACCGCGCCTGGCTCAACTGCGTCCCGCTCAACGGAGCCGTCCGCCACAGGAACCGAGACAAGCGTTGCAGGAAGTGCGGCTACTCCAACGAGACCCTGCCCCACGTCCTGTGCAGCTGCAAGCCCCACTCCAGAGCCTGGCAGCTGCGCCACAACGCCATCCAGAACCACCTAGTGAAAGCCATTGCACCAAGCCTGGGGGAGGTCGCTGTGAACTGCACCATCCCCGGCACTGACAGCCTGCTGCAACCCGATGTGGTTGTCACCGACGAGGCCCAGAAAAAGATCATCCTCATCGACATCACGGTCCCCTTCGAGAATAGGACCCCGGCCTTCCGAGAAGCCCGAGCTCGGAAACTGGAAAAATACGCCCCTCTGGCTGACACCCTGAGAGCAAAGGGCTACGAGGTGCAGCTGGATGCCCTGATCGTCGGAGCCCTGGGCACTTGGGACCCCTGCAACGAGCGTGTGCTGCGGACCTGCGGGATCAGTCGACGCTACGCACGGCTCATGCGGCGCCTCATGGTCTCGGACACCATCCGATGGTCCAGGGACATCTACATCGAGCACATCACCGGCCACCGACAGTACCAGGAGGAGTGAGCCGGTACGACATCGTGCACCCACTATGGGAAAGGGACTGAGAGCCTTTCCCCATTGGACCGTATGAACTGGAACCGTAAACCCACTGAACATTAAATCCCACCAAATGAGGGTAGACCCATCCCCACCATCGTATCCACTCACTATACTCCACACCTGAACATAGCTGTTATGTGGATAACTTACCCCCATATCGCAATGTCTGTACTCTGACCGGTTAAACTTTTACCCCCAGTCGGGGAGATTGCAGATTATTATGTAATCCTTACTCCACCAGCTCCTAAATCGAATTTCGCACCCCTTGATAATCTGTACCTTATCCCCTTGACAACCAGAAACTTCTATGCTTGAACTCTGTACCGTTTCTTATTTCAACATTATCTTAATAACATTAATGTAGTCCATAGTACAGGGATCTTGGCATTTAGCCGGGAAAGCAATGTGGTGGTGTGCAATATGCAAGTGTCCATCTACAATCATGTTTGTTCTGCCACGCCTTTGGCCCAACGCCATTGGGGTTTGGGCCCTTTAGGGTTACCCTGTGGCTTCCCTTTGCAAAATTAAGTTCTCTCTTTCCTCCTTGCCCTGAAGGATCAAACCCTGATTTCTCTTGCTTAACAGAATCCATTGGGTGTGCTCTCTGTGCTAACAGCTATTAGCAAGTCTTTCTCCCTCTGTCAGCCAGGTAATGTTCATCAACACACCCACTAGCCTCTTTACTGGTTTTCAGGTTCTCAACTGTTACCAATTCCAAGGCTGGACTCTGTCTTAAAGAGATACCATCCATTTTCACTGGCATGTTAGATGCAAGGTTCTGTTGTCCTTCCATTACCAACCTCTGCTTCCACATGGTATTATACGTTAAGTCCACTGAGAGACTACAAGTCAGATCCCAAGTGTTGAGAGGTGAGAGTTGACCTGCCCTTCC
Organism: Lepidochelys olivacea; assembly: GCF_965140295.1. Classification (NCBI taxonomy): domain Eukaryota; kingdom Metazoa; phylum Chordata; order Testudines; family Cheloniidae; genus Lepidochelys; species Lepidochelys olivacea. The sequence goes on from NC_140424.1 coordinate 45,418,045, forward strand.
CTGCATTCTCCAGAGATTAACTGCCCAGCTGTTCTGCTCTGCAGACTCAGCTCCCCAGTCTTCCCTCTGAACCTGGGCCACATACTGTTCACTCACAGAACCAGCATGGAGACATTCCTCCCTCAACAACCTGGTCTCCCCAACAAGCTGGCCAAACACAGCCACTTGGTTATAGGACTGTTTAACTTTCTAAACAGCTTTCACCCCATCTGAGACCTCCTCAAAGCTATCCACACTGGATCCTTCAACAGGAAAGTCAGTGGATCCATTCACAACAGAACATTTCTGGCTGTTAGGAACTGAAACTTCCTTGATTAAATCACTTTCACACCCTTCAGCTGCAGCAAACTGCTTGCAAAAGTACCATGAGGATTATTTTCCTTAGGAGCTTCTTCGAGCAACAATTCACCCCTCACAGAAATTCTGCCCTTACCCTCTTCACCTCAGGCTTGCCCTAAAGGAATATTTTTCTGAGCAACAACAGACTCTTTCTGGGTCTCACTTACATCCAGAATCACCTCTGGCCCATCCAGATGATTTTTACACCACCTCCTTTCAGGCAAGCTCATAGACTTACTAGATAAAAGGTTAGAGGTACCCTCTTTCCCTCTGCAACTTTCCTCCTTGTTGCAAGTTTCCACACTGTTAGTGGGTAACTCAACCAAATCACCTTCATGCTCTCCTTGTGCCCTGGTTAGGATCTCACCCTGATTAGACAGAGTTGCGACACCCTTTCCCAACAACACACAAGCAACAGGCAAAATACAAGAACCAGAATTGTCTGGTCTCTGGGATTTTACATAGACACTAACTGGATGTGACCTAGTTACAGGGCCATTCTCCTGAGCAGACACAAACTTAGGACCATTCCCTTTCTGGGCTTTAGCTGTATCCAGAACCAACTCTGAGACAACTGCACGACCCTCAACCATCACAGGCTGAAAGGCCCGTTCTGTTTGCTCCACAGACCAAGAAGAGCCGGACACACTTTCTCCTTTACCAGACACACAGCTTGGGATCTCATTCCCTTTGTCCCAGCACACAAGGCTGGTCACAGACAACTGCTTGGAGATCAGGGTAGCTCCCTCCACAGGCAAGTCAATACCCCTGACAGACACAGGCACGTTTCCTTCCCTGTCCCAATTCTCCACCCAGCTAACAGGTAAGGTCCAGGGACACTCCTCTTCCACTCTCCTCTCCTTCCCGCCCTGCTGACTAGACACAGCCATCAGCTCACAAGGCTGCCTAGGCTCCTCCAAAATTTCCTTGTCCTCCTCTCCCTCATCCCAGCACCCAGGGCTGGTTCCAGACAAATACTGGGAAAGTGGGGCAGCTTCCTTTCCACGTAACCTGCTGTTCTCCACACTACACGGAGCTACTTCCAGCAAACCACAGTCACCCTTTTGAGGTTCACTTTTACAAGCTGTACTTGCCCACAATCCACCACCCATCAAAAATCTCCCCTTTCCTTCCTCAGTTAGGGCTTCACCCTGACCATCCACTTTAATCTGCTCCTGGGAAACATTGTCCTGACCAATGAGATCTTTCTATGCTTGATCTAATTCCAGATTCACTTCTGAGACATTAGACAGACATTCAGAAACTTCATTCACAGACAAACAGCTATTTGCCTCCTTTCCCAGGTTAGAGTCACCCTCTCCCTGGCCGTAGCAAAACTGGTTCAACACAGACAACTGCTCAGGATAATACAACATGCCAACATTGATAGAAACTGGACTTTCAAGGGGATAGTTTCTGCTGTTGTTCCCTTGCTTTTTTGACCTGGAGCTGAAGTCTGGCAGTTTCTTGTTGCATCTCTTGAACCCTCTCCTCAGCAGCCAGCAGTTCCATACGCCCCCTACGAGCCCTTTCCTCCCTTTCAGCACCTTCCTTCTGGCTTATGGTTACTGATCTTTAACCAACAATACCAAAATTCAAATTTGGATAGCGTGGGGTTCTGATCCAGAGCTTAATTGACCTGGTTCTGTGGATCCAGCACGACTACGCCCTTGTAACAATGCGGCCTTTGGCGGGACACAACTGAGAGTATTGTTGGGGTCCCAGGGCATGGCCACTAGGTAAGCCGAGGGGATGGAAGGCCATGAGTGCTGAGGCAGTCTCTTTGCTCAACCCCCCTTCACAGAATTCAGTCCTGGCTGGCCTGAGAAAGCCCTTGCACTCCCAACATAATGCTGCAGCTGCAGACAGAGCTGTTCTGTGCAGGTTTAGCTGGTGCCACGTTAGGATAACGGCAGGAACCAGCTACAAGGCCATAACCGCTTATTTGCCTCGTTAATCACAAGGCTAAGCAGGCTGTGCTGTTGTTTTGAATTGCTAAAATGCTCATTAAAGGTTGCTGGAAAAAGTATTGTTGTAACCCATGTAAGGCGAAGCAGTTTACTTGGCTGATGTGTAATGCAACAGAGATGAGGAGTAGAAAGGTATGTGACTCTGCCGGCTCCGTGGGCAGGATTTGAGATTCTGTTCTCCCTGCACCTTCTTTGGAGCTCCAAATAAACCGTTCTGCTTCTCCACCCCGTTGTGTTTATTGGGTGACGCACACCGGGCAGCGAACCCCTGCTGCCGCTTGCCTCTGGCACTGGGTGCCGGCAACAGTATCAATTCAGGACAAATCGCTTAGAGCAGGGCACAGGTCCAAGTCGCCAGGAGAGGGGCCAATGCCCACGCTTGGGCTGGTGTCGCCCCTTCAGGCCCTGGACTCCCCTGGTCCAACGTCCTGGTAGCCCCTGGAAGGAGAGAGCAGAGGGGATGGGTTAGGGGGTGTAACGGTCCCACCCCCACCCCTGAGAGGGAGAGGACTCACCTGCGTCTGCTCCTCCACAGCACCGCGGCCACGGCGGCTACGGCCAGAGCCCCCAGGGTGATGCCCACGGCCAGGCCGGGGCCCCAGCCCCTGCTGTGCCCTGTAAAACAGGGGGTGCCATGCTGGGAACGGGGACAGGAGTATGGGCCCTGGTCCCTCCGCCTCTCCCGCAGTCCCCCCCAGCCACCCGACCCACTGCCCTCAGCCCCCCTGACCGTGTTCCCTCAGCCTCCCCCGCAATCCCACCCCTTTCTCCCCCCACCTTCCCACCTCCTCAAGTTCTGCTCCCCCATCCCAGTCCTGTCCCGTCCCCCTCAGCTCCTCCATCCTGCTCCCCCTGGTCCATCCCCACAACCCTCACTCACCCCTCTGCTTCCCTCCGCCCGAATCCCGCTGCCTGGACCCACCCCCGTCCCACTCAGGACGTGCAGGAAAAGCCCCCAGAGACCACGACCGCACCCCCCTGGGGACGTGCCCCTACCCCAGGGGATCAGCAGGCTCTGGCCCCCCAGGCTGCTGTGCTCCACCCGGCAGGCGTAGCTGTGCCCGTCGCCTGGCTCCACGGCCAGGGAGCTGCGCAGCTGGTAGGTCAGGTCCGCGTTGGGCAGGATCCCGCTGGAGCTCACCCGCCCGCCCGGCCCCACCTCCTCCCCGTCCTGCAGCCAGGCCACGCGGATGGGCCGGGGGTAGAAACCGGTGACCCGGCAAACCAGCAGTAACGGCGCGGGGGTCCCGGCTGGGGAAGGCGCTCGGGCAAACACCACGGCGACCGGCCGCTCTGAGACAGGGGGAGAGAGACGGAGCGGGGGAGAGGGGACGATTCAGTCTGAGCCTCAGGGACTCACTAGCCAAGCCCAGCTCCATCCCCCGGGGTCAGGCGTTGGCCCCACTGTGCTGGCCAGGCCCCAATTCTGTCCCCTGCAGTTACCAGTGGTGAGGGAATCCCCCTTCACTTCCTGTCCTAAACGGCTGTGCAGTGCAGCTATGAAATGGCTACGGTGCTCCACCCCAGCTATAGCTGCATTTGTACACCAGGCAAGGGGTCCCTGGATAAACGGCCCCCTGCCCCACCCCAGAGGTGGCTGCATCTCAGTCCAAGGTGAGGGATCTTTGTACAAACAGCCCCCATGCCCAACCTCAGAGATGGCTGCATAGGAGCACTGGGTGCGGGATCTCTGTATAAACAGCAAACACACCCCACCCCAGAGGTGGCTGCATGGCAGCGAGTGGTGTCCAGCCTCACCTTGCCTCTCCAGAGACTCTTTCCCATGCTGGACAAAGCTCTTGATCTGATTGACACACGTCATTCTCAGGAGAAACTGAAGCGTGATGGCTGTGCTCTTATCCAGGTTGAGAAGGTCCTGGGCGTAGAGCGCCAGCTTGTCCCCCTGCCGAGCGACCCATTTGCCTGCGTCCGCGTCGAAGCTGATAAAGTCCTCCCCATTCACTCCGGTGTCATCGAATCCCCTCGAGGTGCCGTTGGGGTGCAGCTCGCAGCCGAGGGAGGCCGGGGTAATGAAGGGGTCTGGAACAGGAAGGGCAGGGGGATGAGGAGGGGCATCTGGAGGTCCCAGGAGGGGGCAGAAATAGAGAGATGGGGGAGCAAAGACATAATGTCAGGTGCCATGAGGATGTTGGGCCACACGTGGGCAGTGGGATTGTGGGGCGGCCCTGGCTGGAGTTAAGGGTAAGTTGCAGTTTCTCTTTGTCACGGAGTCCCTGGGCAATGCTCTGGAACGGCTCCCCATGAAGCCAGTCAGGACTCTGGGGCAGTCGCCTTCCTGTGAGCAGCCTGTCTTCAGGACACACAGCTCACCCGGCTTCCACCTTCCTGGGTCTGACCTCAGAGCAAAACAGTAAGACTCACACAGGCTCACATACAACATAACAATGACAGGTTTCAGAGTATCAGCCGTGTTAGTCTGTATCTACAAAAAGAAAAGGAGGACTTGTGGCACCTTAGAGACTAACCAATTTATTTGAGCATAAGCTTTCGTGAGCTACAGCTCACTTCATTGGATGCATACTGTGGAAAATACAGTGGGGAGATTTATATACACAGAGAACATGAAACAATGGGGGTTACCATATACACTGTAAGCAGAGTGACCAGGTAAGGTGAGCTATTACCAGCAGGAGAGCGGGGTGTGGGGAGAGAAAACCTTTTGAAGTGATAAACACCCATTTTTTCATGGTCTGTGTGTATAAAAACCTCCTCACTGCATTTTCCACTTTATGCATCCGATGAAGTGAGCTGTAGCTCACGAAAGCTTATGCTCAAATAAATTGGTTAGTCTCTAAGGTGCCACAAGTCCTCCTTTTCTTTTTGCGGATACAGACTAACACGGCTGCTACTCTGAAACCTGTTGCAAAATTGGCACCCTTAAATCTCAAAGGGATTGAAGTGTTCTCCTACAGGTTTTTGAATGTTATGATTCCTGATGTCTGATTTGTGTCCATTTATTCTTTTACGTAGAGACTGTCCAGTTTGCCCAATGTACATGGCAGAGGGGCATTGCTGGCACATGATGGCGTAGATCACATTGGTGGATGTGCAGGTCAACGAGCCTCTGATAGTGTGGCTGATGTGATTAGGCCCTATGATGGTGTCCCCTGAATAGATATGTGGACACAGTTGGCAACGGGCTTTGTTGCAAGGATAAGTTCCTGGGTTAGTGGTTCTGTTGTGTGGTGTGTGGTTGCTGGTGAGTATTTGCTTCAGGTTGGGGGGCTGTCTGTAAGCGAGGACTGGCCTGTCTCCCAAGATCTGTGAGAGTGATGGGTCGTCCTTCAGGATAGGTTGTAGATCCTTGATGATGCGTTGGAGGGGTTTTAGTTGGGGGCTGAAGGTGACGGCTAGTGGCGTTCTGCTATTATCTTTGTTGGGCCTGTCCTGTAGTAGGTGACTTCTGGGAACTCTTCTGGCTCTGTCAATTTGTTTCTTCACTTCAGCAGGTGGGTATTGTAGTTGTAAGAATGCTTGATAGAGATCTTGTAGGTGTTTGTCTCTGTCTGAGGGGTTGGAGCAAATGCGGTTGTATCGTAGAGCTCGGCTGTAGACAATGGATCGTGTGGTGTGTCCTGGATGAAAGCTGGAGGCATGTAGGTAGGAATAGTCAGTAGGTCAGTAGGTTTCCGGTACAGGGTGGTGTTTATGTGACCATCGCTTATTAGCACAGTAGTGTCCAGGAAATGGACCACTTGTGTGGATTGGTCTAGGCTGAGGTTGATGGTGGGATGGAAATTGTTGAAATCATGGTGGAATTCCTCAAGGGCCTCCTTCCCGTGGGTCCAGATGATGAAGAGGTCATCAATGTAGCGCAAGTAGAGTAGGGGCGTTAGGGGACGAGAGCTGAGGAAGCGTTGTTCTAAGTCAGCCATAAAAATGTTGGCATACTGTGGGGCCATGCGGGTACCCATAGCAGTGCCGCTGATCTGAAGGTATACATTGTCCCCAAATGTGAAATAGTTATGGATGAGGACAAAGTCACAACGTTCAGCCACCAGGTTTGCCGTGACGTTATCGGGGATAGTGTTCCTGGAGGCTTGGAGTCCATCTTTGTGTGAAATGATTGTGTAGAGGGCTTCTACATCCATAGTGGCCAGGATGGTGTTTTCAGGAAGATCACCCATGGATTGTAGTTTCCTCAGGAAGTCAGTGGTGTCTCGAAGATAGCTGGGAGCGCTGGGAGCGTAGGGCCTGAGGAGAGAGTCTACATAGCCAGACAATCCTGCTGTCAGGGTGCCAATGCCTGAGATGATGGGGAGTCCAGGATTTCCAGGTTTATGGATCTTGGGTAGCAGATAGAATACCCCTGGTCGGGGTTCCTAGGCATGTGTCTGCACAGGTCTGTGCCTGTGCTTTTTCAGGGAGTTTCTTGAGCATATGGTGTAGTTTCTTTTGGTAATCCTCAGTGGGATCAGAGGGTAATGGCCTGTAGAATGTGGAGTCTAGAAACAGTCCACAGGTTATAGTCCAATGTCCATATTCAGGGTGACTCCAGTCAGTGACTGGGGATCTCAATCCTTATGGCTTAAGGTTTCCCCCTCTTGAACCCCAAAACAGATCTGAGATGAAGAAGGATCGGGTCCCGGGGTCTTTATACATTTCCTGCAGCCTTTTGGCCTGAGAAAACAATTGGCTTAACTTTCCTCCTCCCAAACATCCTGGCAATTAGCCCAGGGTCATTTCTCCATTAAACAGTTCAGACACAGGTTATCACAACCTTCCCAGAGACATAGAGACAATCTTACTAGTTCCCTCCAGTGTCTTCCTAAATATTAATATGCCTTTTTGATCTTTGGATCAAAGCCACAGCCATAGACAAGACTTGTTTGCTGACATCACAAGACCTGAGCACGCAGCTCCCCTTCTCTCTCTAACCATGCCGGCTGCATTGCAAACCTCTCTTCATTTCCAGATCTTCCTAACCAGTCTTTACAGTTCAGCCCTGGGTCACGTCAGTCTGTGAGTTAATAACTCTTTCTGGCCCTGTCACCCGTCAATGAGATATGATATTACACGCAGAATGTCACGTTCACATGTCTCCCGGCATGGAGATTGAACTGAGCAGGGTCACCTTAGCCAGTGACCTGGGGAAGTTCAGGCCTCCCTCTCCGGGACAAAGCACCACTCTCACCTCATAATCCTGGAAGGACAGACTCCACCTCAGGAGCTTGGCATTGGCCCCTCTCATCTGGTTCAGCTGTGACAGGGCGAGTGGTCCCTGTACACAGTCAAGTGGCCCCAAAGAGATCCGGCTGCAGCCTGTTAAGAGCCCACCCAGGGCCTTCTCTATGGCCGCATAGCCCTGCTCCCAGGGCAGCAGCTTCCTGCTCAGGGACATGATGGGGTGTTTCTCCCCCATTGCATTGGCCTGCCTCAGCACCGCACCCAGCCCTGTGTGGGGGGTATTGCAGGGATCCCCAGGGCTGCGGTCTAAGCTCCCTGCCCTCCCCACCTGTCACGGAGTCCCTGGGCAATGCTCTGGAACTGCTCCCCATGAAGCCAGTCAGGACTCTGGGGCAGTCGCCTTCCTGTGAGCAGCCTGTCTGCAGGACACACAGCTCACCCGGCTTCCACCTTCCTGGGTCTGACCTCGGAGCATTCAGCCTCCTCTGCCCCTCCGTGTGCTTCCCACAGTGAGTCCGCACAGGCGGGGTCCTGGGGAAGCCAGAGGGTCCTGCCCCTCAACTCCGCAGTCAGACGGGACTCTCAGCCAGCCAGTAAAACAGAAGGTTTATTAGACGACAGGAACATGGTCTGAAACAGAGCTTGTAGGTGCAGAGAACAGGACCCCTCAGCTGGGTCCATTTTGGGGGGCAGTGAGCCAGACAACCCCGTCTGCCCTTCTCTCCATGTCCCAGCCAGCCCCAAACTGAAACTCCCTCCAGCCCCTCCTCCTCTGGGCTTTGTTCCTTTCCCGGGCCAGGAGGTCACCGGATTCCTTTGTTCTCCAACATTTTAGCTCTCACCTTGCAGGGGGGAAGGGCCCAGGCCATCAGTTGCCAGGAAACAGGGTGTTGGCCATTCTCTGTGTCCAGACCCCTGCCCACACCTGCCCTCTAGGGCTCTGCAGTGATCATACACCCTTACTCCACCCCCTAGATACTTAAGAACTTCATAGGGGAAACTGAGGCACCCCCACACTATTCAGAGGAAACATTAAGAACAGTCCCACTTCGTCACACCCCCTGAAGGACTTGACTGTGAAGTCCTGGTTGTACCCACAAGCTCTGTTTATGACTGTGTTCCCATTGTCCAATAAACCTTCTGTTTTACTGGCTGGCTGAGAATCCCAGGAATCACAGTGAATCCCAGGAAGAGGGGTGCAGGGCCCGGACTCCCCCACACTCCATAATACCTGTCCACAGCCCAGCGTTCCTCAGTGACCCTACAATAACAACCCAGCCTGTCCACAGCCCAGCATTCCTCAGTGACCCTACAATAACACCCCAGCCTGTCCACAGCCCAGGGCTGGCCCCATTGCCCCAGGGCGGCGCTAGGGGCTGGGCTGCAGGGAGCGGGGCGGGGGGCAGCAGGGGGCTCTGCCCGGGCAGGCAGGGCTGGCCTGATGCCCCATTGTGGCGCGGGGGCTTTGCTGGGAGCAGCGGTACCGCAGGCTGGAGGAGATGGAGGGGGCGTCTCACACACACCATGGCCGCAAAAAGGTGCGCAGCATCCCAGCTGGTTGTCGGCAGGAGGGAGCTCTCCTGCCGACAAAAAACATCCACCCCCAGGAGCAGCAGTGGCTTTGTCGGCAGGAGCACTATTCACAACCGCACGCTTCCTCAGGAAAACTCTTGTCCTTCGGGAGTGTGTTTTTAACACCGCTAAACGACAAAAGATTTGCGGACAAAGTGCCAATGTGGACAGAGGCTGAGTCTGCCGGGGACAGGGCCTGGTTCTGATCTTGCTGCCGGGATCCCCCTCCCGCGCTGCCCCCGCTCCCCGACTCCCTCTGCCCTGATTGGCTTGGGGCTGGCAGCCGTGGGGACAGCGCTGAGAAAGCACAGAGAAAAAGAGAAGTTGTCGTAGAGGCGTGTAGGATGCGGAGGAACTGAAAGCACATGGGGATCCTGGGCCCCACGTCCCGCTGCCCTGACATCTGCCAGAGCCCGAATCCCCCTTCCCCTGCCAGGATGCTGCTCTCTTTGCTGCTTCTCTCCTGGGAATGGGGGGCCCGGGCTGGTAAGTGGAGACCCCTCCTGCCCTTTCTGCTACCAGGGATGCATGTGAATGGTGTAATACTAGGGGCAGGGTGGGGAAGTACCATGCTGGGCTAGTGACTCTTGCTGCGGGAGTAGGACGGGGGAGACAGGTTAGGGATCAGCAGGGAGACCCCGGAGTGCAGGATTGTTTAAGGGACAGAGACTCATTAATCTCTCTCCCCACCCACTTTGTCCTCCTCTTCTTCCCTGCCTCAGCCTCCCCTCCTCTCCCGCCAGCGTCTGTCACCCTGCGGCTGCTCCAGATCAATGTCTTCCACAACGCCAGCTCCACGGACATGGAGGGGATGGCCCTGCTGGGCGACCTGGAGACCCACTCCATGGTCTGCAGCACCTGCCAGATCCGCTTCCTGCAGCCCTGGGCCCAGCGGGGCCTGACCCCGAAGGAGTGGCAGGACCTGGAGCTGCTGATCCATCACTACCTGTTCAACTTCAACCGTACTGTGAACAGGATAGCTCAGCAGCAGGGAATGGCCTGTGAGTACGAAGCGGGGTGCTGGGAACTGACACACTCACCACAGCCACTGAGCGTGTCCCTGGGGGCAAGACAGCCAGTCCCTGGCCCGTAGGCTGTTTGGAGCCGGCGTCCCTCAGAGGGGAAACACCCGTACCCCATTCCCCACCCCAGAGTCAGCCAGCCAGGTCTGGGGCCAGATTGTAGCTTGAACTTCCTAGAGGGGAAAGGCCCCACGTCCCACTCCCTGAGCCGAGGCTCCGGGTCTTTCCTGACATGTAGCCTGACGCTTTGAAAGCAGGTCATTTGGGCGGGGGTCTGTATCTCAGGAACCCCGTGACCGAGGAACCCCAAATTTGCACCACAAACTCTGCCTCAGGCACCAATTTAACGCAGTGATTTTCAAGCCAATCTGACTGCACGTGAAAAATCAGTTTGAAACAGAAACTGCAATTTACCCTTAACTCCAGCCAGGGCCACCCCACAATCCTGCTGCCCTTGTATGGCCCAACCTCCTCATGGCACCTGACATTATGTCTTTACTAACCCCGTCTCTCTATTTCTGCCCCCTCCTGGGACCTCCAGATGCCCCTCCTCATCCCCCTGCCCTTCCTGTTTCAGACCCCTTCATTACCCAGGGCTCCCTCGGCTGCGAGCTGCACCCCAACGGCACCTCGAGGGGATTCGATGACACCGGAGTGAATGGGGAGGACTTTATCAGCTTCGACGCGGACGCAGGCAAATGGGTCGCTTGGCAGGGGGACAAGCTGGCGCTCTACGCCCAGGACCTTCTCAACCTGGATAAGAGCACAGCCATCACGCTTCAGTTTCTCCTGAGAATGACGTGTGTCAATCAGATCAAGAGCTTTGTCCAGCATGGGAAAGAGTCTCTGGAGAGGCAAGGTGAGGCTGGACACCACTCGCTGCCATGCAGCCACCTCTGGGGTGGGGTGTATTTGCTGTTTATACAGAGATCCCGCACCCAGTGCTCCTATGCAGCCATCTCTGAGGCTGGGCATGGGGGCTGTTTGTACAAAGATCCCTCACCTTGGACTGAGATGCAGCCACCTCTGGGGTGGGGCAGGGGGCCGTTTATCCAGGGACCCCTTGCCTGGTGTACAAATGCAGCTATAGCTGGGGTGGAGCACCGTAGCCATTTCATAGCCGCACTGCACAGCCGTTTAGGACAGGAAGTGAAGGGGGATTCCCTCACCACTGGTAACTGCAGGGGACAGAATTGGGGCCTGGCCAGGACAGCGGGGCCAACGCCTGACCCCGGGGGATGGAGCTGGGTTTGGCTAGTGAGTCCCTGAGGCTCAGACTGAATCGTCCCCTCTCCCCCGCCCCGTCTCTCTCCCCCTGTCTCAGAGCGGCCGGTCGCCGTGGTGTTTGCCCGAGCGCCTCCCCAAGCCGGGACCCCCGCGCCGTTACTGCTGGTTTGCCGGGTCACCGGTTTCTACCCCCGGCCCATCCGCGTGGCCTGGCTGCAGGACGGGGAGGAGGTGGGGCCGGGCGGGCGGGTGAGCTCCAGCGGGATCCTGCCCAACGCGGACCTGACCTACCAGCTGCGCAGCTCCCTGGCCGTGGAGCCGGGCGACGGGCACAGCTACGCCTGCCGGGTGGAGCACAGCAGCCTGGGGGGCCAGAGCCTGCTGATCCCCTGGGGTAGGTGCACGTCTCCAGGGGGGTGCGGTTGTGGTCTCTGGGGGCTTTTCCTGCACGTCCTGAGTGGGACAGGGTGGTTCCAGGCAACGGGACTGGGATGAAGGGAGGCAGAGGGGTGAGTGAGGGTTGTGGGGATGAACCAGGGGGAGCAGGATGGAGGAGCTGAGGGGAATGGTACAAGATTGGGATGGGGGAGCAGGACTAGAGTGGGGGGAAGAGGAGGGGTTGGGAAGGTGGGAGGAGAGGGGGAGGGACTGCAGGAGAGGTGGAGGGACCCGGGCCCATACTCCTGTCCCCGTTCCCAGCATGGCACCCCCTGTTTTACAGGGCACAGCAGGGGCTGGGGCCCCGGCCTGGCCGTGGGCATCACCCTTGGGGCTCTGGCCGTAGCTGCCGTGGCCGTGGTGCTGTGGAGGAGCAGACGCAGGTGAGTCCTCTCCCTCTCGGGGGTGGAGGTGGGACTGTTACACCCCCTAACCCATCCCCTCTGCTCTCTCCTTCCAGGGGCTACCAGGACGTTAGACCAGGGGAGTCCAGGGCCTAAGGGCGGCACCGGCCCAGGTGTGGGCATTGGCCCGTGTCCTGGGGACATGGACCTTGGAGCTGGATTCGTGCCCGGCTCCAGAGCTGAGGGCCCCGAGGGCAGGACTGGATCGGGGCCCTGGGAGGTCTGAAAAACTGGGTTTTTTACCCGCAAAAGCTTATCCCCAAATAAATCTGTTAGTCTTTAAGGTGCCACCGGACTCCTTGTTGTTTTTGTGGATACAGACTAACATGGCTACCCCTTGATACTCCTCCCTCTGGGACGTTCAGGGGACGTTGGACACTTGGGGGAGCTGTGGGATCGCTGGGATCCAGGAGCCGCATGGAGCCGGCGCTGGCCTGTGCCATTCAATAAACCCTTCAGGGAGGGGCTGCCCAGCGGGTCCCACCAGGGGCTGTAGGAGCCAGGGCCTGGGTGCAGGGGTCAGACACGGCTACATACACCAAGGCGGTGGGTGTGGGTGGGGGCATGGGAACCAGAAGGGTCCTGGCAGGGTGTCCAGGCTGGGCTGGGGTGCCCGGGTAGCAAGTGGGTTGCCCATGGGACATAGGCCCAGCTACCCACAGGGAGCCTGACAACACTACGCCCCCCAGGGCGCCGGGGAGGCAGCTGGCTGGGCTGGGCTGAGAGCTCCTGGGGGCAGGGCCCCTCCAGAGCTGGGTGCGAGGGACCCAGGCTCCAGGGGTAGGTTCTGTGTTTTTGTTCTGCGTCTGGGCAGCACCGAGCCCAAGGGGGTCGTGGGCACGACCGGGCTCCTCGGCCCTGCGGTAATACAGCAATAATAATAGTCCTGGCTGGGGAGGGGGAGTGGGCTCGAGTGGTGGGAGTGGGGGCTATTCAGGACTCCTGGGTTCTATCCTGAGCTCTGGGAGGGGAGTGGGGTCTCGTGAGTTCAAGCAGGGGGCAGGCTAGTCAGGACTTCTGGGTTCTACCCCAGTCTGGGGGTGGGGGTGGGGGGGGAATTCCCCCCACGGGGCCCGGTCTGTGCCCTTAATATGTAGCGTTGCTCCATGTCCCCTGCCCAAACCCGGCCTCCCCCAATGGCACCACCTTCTGGGAGGGGGCTGGGTCCAGTGGGTTAGGACAGGGGGGCTGGGAGCCAGGACTCCTGGGTTCTCACCCCAGTGTAGGAGGGGAGTGGGGTGTAGCCGGTTAGAGCAGTGGTGAGTGCGCTGATCAGCCTGTTACCAGGTAGAACAGCAGCCCAGAGCCACACCAAGAGATGGACAAAGTCACACCCAGCCCGAAACTGAAACCAACCCCCCAGCAGGCTCCCTCCTGGAGCCTCTGTCCACTTGCCGGGCAGAGGTGTTACCTCCTCCATCCCCCTCCCGGCTCAGGTGACAGGCTCTCAGGTCTCCGGTCCCCAGGGAACATTCCCAGGTCAACACTCCCCCCTCCCTGCTGCCTCACAACAGGCCGGGTTGTCATTGTAGGGTCGCTGGGGAGCGCTGGGCGGTGGATAGGCTGGGGTGTTATTGTAGGGTTGCAGGGGAGCGCTGGGCCGTGGACGGGCTGGGGTGTTATTGTAGGGTCGCAGGGGAGCGCTGGGCGGTGGACGGGATGGGTGTTATTGTAGGGTCTCTCGGGAGCGCTGGGCGGTGGACGGGCTGGGGTGTCATTGTAGGGTCGCTGGGGAGCGCTGGGCGGTGGACAGGCTGGGGTGTTACTGTAGGGTCGCAGGGGAGCGCTGGGCGGTGGACGGGCTGGGGTGTTACTGTAGGGTCGCAGGGGAGCGCTGGGCGGTGGACGGGCTGGGGTGTTATTGTAGGGTCGCAGGGGAGCGCTGGGCGGTGGACGGGCTGGGGTGTTATTGTAGGGTCGCAGGGGAGCGCTGGGCGGTGGACGGGCTGGGGTGTTATTGTAGGGTCGCAGGGGAGCGCTGGGCGGTGGATAGGCTGGGGTGTTATTGTACGGTCGCAGGGGAGCGCTGGGCCGTGGACGGGCTGGGGTGTTATTGTAGGGTCGCTGGGGAGCGCTGGGCAGTGGACGGGCTGGGGTGTTATTGTAGGGTCGCTGGGGAGCGCTGGGCGGTGGACGGGCTGGGGTGTTATTGTAGGGTCGCAGGGGAGCGCTGGGCGGTGGACAGGCTGGGATGTTATTGTAGGGTCGCTGGGGAGCGCTGGGCCGTGGACGGCCTGGGGTGTTATTGTAGGGTCGCTGGGGAGCGCTGGGCGGTGGACGGGCTGGGGTGTTATTGTAGGGTCGCAGGGGAGCGCTAGGCAGTGGACAGGCTGGGGTGTTATTGTAGGGTCGCTGGGGAGCGCTGGGCTGTGGGGAGGCTGGGTTGTTATTGTAGGGTTGCTGAGGAGTGCTCAGGCTATGGACAGCATTGTGCTGACACAGGAAATGCTCCGGGGAGGGGAGACCCCTTAGCTCAAGGACCCACCTGTCCTGGGACTTATAGCTCAGCAGCCCGGTGGGGAACAGCCGGGGGCCCCTGGAGCAGCAAGGAAAGCTCTCCCCCGCAGCCACCCTCCCAGGATGTGGGGCAGCCTGAGGAGAGAGCAGGGAGATGTGGGGTGAGGGAGGAGAATGACAGTAACACTGAGCACCCACGGATGGAGAGGACACCGGGGAAAGAATGGGAGAGACGAGGAGAGTGGGGGGCAGGTAGGACCCCGAGTAGGGGGTACACAGGGAAAGGCAGAGGGTGCCCAGAGCTTGTGGGGTCCAATCCCCCGACATACTCAGCGTCTGCCCAGCACGGAGCCCCCAGCGGCATGTGGGTCCAACCTCCTCCTCCCCCGTTACACCCAGCGCCTGCTGGGACTGGGCTCCCCAGGCTGGGTGGGATCCAGCCCCTCCCAATACACCTAGCACCGACCCAGAATGGGGTCCCCAATGGCCTGTGGGGTCCCATCCCCTGATACACCCAGCAGCCACCTAGGACGGGGCTCTGCACAGGGTTGCAGTGAGCAATGAGCCAGGTGGGTTCTCAGCACCGTCAGTGTCACGAGCAGAGCCCCAGCCCAGCGGCTCCCGGCCCCCAGGATCCGACCCGCTCCCATCGCGGCTCAGGAGGGAGAGATCTGGAAAGTCGTCGGGACCCCCCAGCCTGAGACCTTCTCTGCCCAGCTCTGAGCACCAGCCCGGAAGGCTCGTTTCCATACTTCTCCCTGCTAGGGGACAGACTGCGGTCAGGCTGCCGGACTCGCCCGGCACCTACAATGGCCCCATGGCCGTCCGGGGGCAACGCTACCCCACAGCCCAGATGCCAGCAAAGCAGGACACATGGCAAAGGACCTGGGGCGCTCCAGCCCCTTCCCTAGGGCCTGGTGCCCAAACCCCTTTCTGCTGGGGGCGGGGGAGGACGTGTGTCTGTGGGGATTGGGCGGATGGGTCTGTGTGAATTATTCCCAGTGGAAGGTTCGGGGCTGGCAGAAGTTCTGAGTCCCAACCCCCCAAAGGGCCCTGTCACAGCTCCCCAGGTTTGGTGCCTTGGCCCAGCCTTGGACCTGGGTCTGGGGGACCCGTTTGGAGTATCAGACCCCCCCTCGACCCCCCGGGTCCCGCTCTGCCGTCAGGGGAGCCACGTGGCTTCCCTGCCCCCTTGGGTCAAACCTCGGAGCCGTTAGCACCCCAGCCTCACACTGTGAGCATCCTTCAGCGAGTCCTCCTGGGCTGGACACCTCCGAGAGATGTGTACCCCAAAGGGGGCGATGCCCCCCCCCAGAATGTGCAAGGACTCAGGCAGCCTTGTCAAAGCAGGCGGGTTTATTAGGTGACTAGCACACGGCATAGGAAGCCCTCATTCCAGCACAGAGAACTGGGGTACAGCAGAGTTCCTTTGGGGGGTCTCCCAGCCCCAGCCAAGCTGTGTGGACCCCTTGGCTCCCGCTCTGGGCCTCTTTGTCCCCTGTCCCCTCTTTGTCTCTAGTTCCCGGGTGAGCTCACCCCCCACCTGGCCCCTCCTCAGGCCGTGTTCTTGGCCAGGGGAATGGGGCGCAGCTCCCTTGCTGAGAGGCAGGAAGTCGACACGATCAGGATCATTTGTTGGGTGCTAGGTGGCAAACGTTGCCGTGTTTGGCTTTGCTACATGAACCTGGGCCCCAAAGCCGAGACAGCCGGGCACCAGCCACACCTGCCTCGCTGGGCCTCTGCAAAGAGTAAACAGCCGTTTCCCCCACCTAGCGAACAATGCAGCATGTAGGGGAAACTGAGGCACATACAGTATTCATACAAAATATTACAGAAAATTCCCACTCCGTCCCACCCTCCACCTCCCATCCCATCCTGATGTGCGCAGTGTGAACATCCAGCGCGTTAGACGGAGCGGGGAAGGTGGTGCCATTGGGGGAGGCCGGGTTTGGGCAGGGGACACGGAGCAACGCTACATATTAAGGGCACAGACCAGGCCCCGTGGGGAGGAATTCTGGTCACTAACATCAGAGTGGAGCTGGCACTGCAGGAGGGTAAAGGCCCCGTGCCCCTTGCCCACCTCCTTCAGCCAGCCCAGCCCCTCCCCTGCCCTGGGGCTGGATTGGAGCCAGTGCACCCTAATGGGAAAGGCCGTGTGTCCCATTCCTCACCCCACTGAGCTGCCAGTCCCCCCACCCTGGGGCTGCATTAGAGCTGGAGCCCCCTGGAGAGTAATGGGCCCACGTCCCAGCCTCCCACGGATGGTCTCCCCGAACCCTGCCTGTGGCCTGGTCTACACTTAACGCTTATCCCAGCAGAGCTCTGCAGTTAGGTGTGACACGACCCCCGGGACACACACAGAGCTCCGGGGGTCAGAGGTGTGACCCCACACCCCAGCACACCGCTGTGTCGCCAAGCCCCCCGTGTGCACACAGTCGCTCTGCAGAGCAGGGCATGTGTGGACCGGGCGAGGGCCGTGCGGGGAGGTGCTGTCCCCACACTGGGGATAAACCCCTCCTGGCTGCGCTGCGTCCACACTCGCTAGCCTCCCTCTCTTCCCCTCCCCAGCCAGAACTATTATTATTGCTGTATTACCGCAGGGCCGAGGAGCCTGGTTGTGCCCAGGACCCCCTTGGGCTCGGTGCTGCCCAGACGCAGAACAAAAACACAGAACCTACCCCTGGAGCCCGGGTCCCTCACACCCAGCTCTGGAGGGGCCCTGCCCCCAGGAGCTCTCAGCCCAGCCCAGCCAGCTGCCTCCCCGGCGCCCTGGGGGGCGTAGTGTTGTCAGGGCTCCCTGTGGGTAGCTGGGCCTATGTCCCATGGGCAACCCACTTGCTACCTGTGACGCAGCAGGGAGGGGGGAGTGTTGACCTGGGAATGTAGCAGGGGAGTTTCCCTGGGGACCGGAGACCTGAGAGCCTGTCACCTGAGCCGGGAGGGGGATGGAGGAGGTAACCCCTCTGCCCCACAATGTGGACAGAGGCTGCAGGAGGGGGCCTGCTGGGTGGGTTTAGTTTCAGTTTGGGGCTGGGTGGAGGAACACAGGGAACCCCAGGGCTGGGGTCTAAGCTCCCTGCTCCCCCAGAAGGACTTGACTGAGGGGTCCTGGTTGTACCCACAGCTCTATTTGTTCCTGGTGTCCAATAAACCTTCCATTTTACTGGCTGGCTGAGAGTCACAGTGAATCCCAGGAAGAGGGGTGCAGGGCCCGGACTCCCCCACACTCCATGACACCCCGATCCAGTCCTGCCCTTGGGGCCCTCAGCTCTGGAGCTGGGCACGGATCCAGCCCCAAGGTCCATGTCCCCAGGAGATGGGTCAATGCCCACACCTGGGCCGGTGCCGCCCTCAGGCCCTGGACTCCCCTGGTCTAACGTCCTGGTAGCCCCTGGAAGGAGAGAGCAGAGGGGATGGGTTAGGGGTGTAACGGTCCCACCCCCACCCCCAAGAGGGAGAGGACTCACCTGCGTCTGCTCCTCCACAGCACCCCGGCCACGGCGGCTACGGCCAGAGCCCCCAGGGTGATGCCCACGGCCAGGCCGGGGCCCCAGCCCCAGCTCTGCTCTGTAAAACAGGGGGTGCCATGCTGGGAACCGGGACAGGAGAATGGGCCCTGGTCCCTCCGCCTCTCCTGCAGTCTCCCCCTGCTCCCCCCATGTGACGAAGTGGGACTGTTCTTATGTCACGGAGTCCCTGGGCGATGCTCTGGAACTGCTCCCCATGAAGCCAGTCAGGACTCTGGGGTAGTCGCCTTTCTGTGAGCAGCCTGTCTGCAGGACACACAGCTCACACAGCTTCCACCTTCCTGGGTCTGACCTCAGAGCATTCAGCATCCTCTGCCCCTCCGTGTGCTTCCCCCAGCGAGTCCACTCAGGCGGGGCTCCTGGGGAAGCCAGAGGGTCCTGCACCCCAACTTCGCAGTCAGACGGGACTCTCAGCCAGCCAGTAAAACAGAAGGTTTATTAGACGACAGGAACATGGTCTAACACAGAGCTTGCAGGTGCAGAGAACGGGACCCCTCAGCTGGGTCCATTTTGGGGGGCAGTGAGCCAGACAACCACATCTGCACTTCACTCCATGTCCCAGCCAGCCCCAAAATGAAACTCCCTCCAGCCCCCCCTCCTCTGGGCTTTGTTCCTTTCCTGGGCCAGGAGGTCACCTGATTCCTTTGTTCTCCAACCCTTTAGCTCTCACCTCCCAGGGGGGAAGGGCCAGGCCATCAGTTGCCAGGAAACAGGGTGTCGGCCACTCTCTGTGTCCAGACCCCTGCACACACCGGCCCTCTAGGGCTCTGCAAGGATCATACACCCTTACCCCACCACCTAGAGACTTAAGAACTACCTAGGGGAAACTGAGGCACCCCCACACTATTCAGAGGAAACATTAAGAACAGTCCCACTTCGTCACATCTTAATGTTTCCTCTGAATAGTGTGGAGGTGCCTCAGTTTCCCCTAGGCAGTTCTTAAGTCTCTAGGGGGTGGGGTAAGGGTGTATGATCCTTGCAGAGCCCTAGAGGGCAGGTGTGTGCAGGGGTCTGGACACAGAGAATGGCCGACACCCTGTTTCCTGGCAACTGATGGCCTGGGCCCTTCCCCCCTGCGAGGTGAGAGCTAAAGGGTTGGAGAACAAAGGAATCCGGTGTCCTCCTGGCCCGGGAAAGGGACAAAGCCCAGAGGAGGAGGGGCTGGAGGGAGTTTCAGTTTGGGGCTGGCTGGGACACGGAGTGAAGGGCAGACGGGGTTGTCTGGCTCACTGCCCCCCAAAATGGACCCAGCTGAGGGGTCCTGTTCTCTGCACCTACAAGCTCTGTGTTAGACCATGTTCCTGTTGTCTAATAAACCTTCTGTTTTACTGTTTGGCTGAGAGTCCCGTCTGACTGCGGAGTTGGGGGGCAGGACCCTCTGGCCCCCCCAGGACCCCGCCTGCGTGGTGTCGCTGTGGGAAGTGCAGGGAGGGGCAGCGGATGCTGAATGCTCTGAGGTCAGACCCAGGAAGGGGGAAGCTAGGTGAGCTGTGCGTCCTGAAGACAGGCTGCTCCCAGAGAGACTTCCCCAGAATCCTGCCTGGCTTTGTAGGGAGCAGTTCCAGAGCATTGCCCAGGGACTCCGTGACACCCCACCCCAACCCACTGCCCTCAGCCCCACATCCCCGCACCGTTCGCTCAGCCTCCCCCACAGTCCCCCTATTTTCTCCCACAGTCCCACCCCCTGCTTCCCCCCAATCCAGTTCTGCTCCCCTCTGTCCAATCCCCACCATACCCATGTCTTTTTCCGCATACCCCACAGACCCTCCCCAGCTCTGCTCCCCGCACCTCCTCTGCCCCACTCTACACAGCTCTCTGCACCCCGTCCCATTCGCGCTCTCCTCAGCCACCACTGCTGCCTCCCTCCATCCCAGTCCTGTCCCGTCCCCCTCAGCTCCTCCATCCTGCTCCCCCTGGTCCATCCCCACAACCCTCACTCACCCCTCTGCCTCCCTCCATCCCAGTCCTGCCCCGTCCCCCTCAGCTCCTCCATCCTGCTCCCCCTGGTTCATCTCCACAACCCTCACTCACCCCTCTGCCTCCCTCCATCCCAGTCCCGTTGCCTGGAACCACCCTGTCCCACTCAGGACGTGCAGGAAAAGCCCCCAGAGACCACGACCGCACCCCCCTGGAGACGTGCACCTACCCCAGGGGATCAGCAGGCTCTGGCCCCCCAGGCTGCTGTGCTCCACCCGGCAGGCGTAGCTGTGCCCGTCGCCCGGCTCCATGGCCAGGGAGCTGCGCAGCTGGTAGGTCAGGTCCGCGTTGGGCAGGATCCCGCTGGAGCTCAGCCGCCTGCCCGGCCCCACCTCCTCCCCGTCCTGCAGCCAGGCCACGCGGATGGGCCGAGGGTAGAAACCGGTGACCCGGCAAACCAGCAGTAACGGCGCGGGGGTCCCGGCTGGGGAAGGCACTCGGGCAAACACCACGGCGACTGGCCGCTCTGAGATAGGGGGAGAGAGACGGGGCGGGGGAGAGGGGACGATTCAGTCTGAGCCTCAGGGACTCACTAGCCAAACCCAGCTCCATCCCCCGGGCTCAGGCGTTGGCCCCGCTGTCCTGGCCAGGCCCCAATTCTGTCCCCTGCAGTTACCAGTGGTGAGGGAATCCCCCTTCACTTCCTGTCCTAAACGGCTGTGCAGTGCGGCTATGAAATGGCTACGGTGCTCCACCCCAGCTATAGCTGCATTTGTACACCAGGCAAGGGGTCCCTGGATAAACAGCCCCCGTGCCCCACCCCAGAGGTGGCTGCAAATCAGTTCAAGGTGAGGGATCCCTATATAAACAGCTCCCACACCTGACCCCAAAGGTGACTTCTTCTCAGTGCTGGACCAGGGATCCCTGTATAAACAGCCCCCACATCCTACCCCAGAGGTGGTCGCATGGCAGCGAGTGGTGTCCAGCCTCACCTTGCCTCTCCAGAGACTCGTTCCCATACTGGACAAAGCTCTTGAGCTCATTGATACAGGTTGCTCGCAGGAGAAACTGAAGCGTGATGGCCGTGCTCCTCTCGTGGTTAAGAAGGTCCCGGGTGTAGAGCGCCAGCTTGTCCCCCTGACGAGCGACCCAGGTGCCTGCGTCCGCATCGAAGCTGACGAAGTCCTCGCCGTTCACCGCGGCCTCATAGAATCCCCTCGAGGTGCCGTTGGGGTGGAACTCGCAGCTGACAGAGACCTGGGTAACAAAGGGGTCTGGAGCAGGGAGGGCAGGGGGATGAGGACGGGCGTCCCGAGGTCACCGGGAGGCAGGGGTAAGGGTCAGAAATAGAGAGGCAGCGTGAGGGATGGGAGGGGGGAACAGACTTGTCAGGTACTATGAGGACGTTTGGCCTCAGGACAGCGGCGGGATTGTGGGGCAGCCCTGGCTGGAATTCAGGGCACGTTGAAGTTTTTGTTTAAAGCTGATTTTTCACGTGCATAGTCAGATTGGCTCGAAAATCGCTGCATTATATCGGGGCCTGAGGCAGAGTTTGTGGTGCAAATTTGGGGTACCTTGGTCACTGGGTTCCTGAGATACAGACCCCCGCCCAAATGACCTGCTTTTCAAAGGGTCAGGCTACATGTCAGGAAAGACCCAGAGCCTCGGCTCAGGGAGTGGGACGTGGGGCCTTTCCCCTCTAGGAAGTTCAAGCTACAATCTGGCCCCAGACCTGGCTGGCTGACCCTGGAGTGGAGAATGGGGTACGGGTGTTTCCCCTCTGAGGGACGCCGGCTCCAAACAGCCTACGGGCCAGGGACTGGCTGTCTTGCCCCCAGGGACACGCTCAGTGGCTGTGGTGAGTGTGTCAGTTCCCAGCACCCCGCTTCGTACTCACAGGCCATTCCCTGCTGCTGAGCTATCCTGTTCACAGTACGGTTGAAATTGAACAGGTAGTGATGGATCAGCAGCTCCAGGTCCTGCCACTCCTTCGGGGTCAGGCCCCGCTGGGCCCAGGGCTGCAGGAAGCGGATCTGGCAGGTGCTGCAGTCCATGGAGTGGGTCTCCAGGTCGCCCAGCAGGGCCATCCCCTCCATGTCCGTGGAGCTGGCGTTGTGGAAGACATTGATCTGGAGCAGCCGCAGGGTGACAGATGCTGGGGGGAGAGGAGGGGAGGCTGGGGGAGGGGGCAGGAAACAAGTGGAGGACAAAGCAGGTGGGGAGAGAGCTGAATGAGTCTCAGTCTCCTTAAGTCCTTCGCGACAGGATCTCCCTGCTGAACCTAACCCACCTCCCCACTCCTTCTACTCCCCCAGCAAGGGTCACTAGCCCAGCGTGGTGCTGCCCTACCCTAGCCTTGGGATTACACCATCCCCACCTCCCAGGTTCAAAAACGGTGGGGGAGGGGTCCCCAATTACCAGTCCGGGCCGCCCATGCCCAGGGGAGGAGCAGCAGAGGGAGCAGCATCCTGGCAGGGGAAGGGGAAGCCGGGCTCAGGCGGGCCTCAGGGCAGCGAGATGAGGGGCCCAGAGTCACTCACATGCTCTCGGTTCCGCCCCAGGGCACACGCCTCTTTGCCCACTTCTCTCTTTGTCTGTCTCTGCTCAGCTGCGTCCCCGCAGCTGCCAGCCCCGAGCCAATCAGGGCAGAGGGAGTCGGGGAGCGGAGGCAGCGCGGGAGGGGGATCCCCGGCCGCAAGATCAGAACCAGACCCTGTCCCCGGGTCAGTGCGTGTGTGTCACGCCCCCTCCATCTCCTCCAGCCTGGGGTACCACTGCTCCCAGCCCAGCCCTTAGCGCCGCCCTGGGGCAATGGGGCCAGCCCTGTCTGCCCGGGCAGAGCCCCCTGCTGCCCCCCGCCCTGCTCCCTGCAGCCCAGCCCCTAGCGCCGCCCTGGGGCAATGGGGCCAGCCCTGTCTGCCCGGGCAGAGCCCCCTGCTGCCCCCCGCCCTGCTCCCTGCAGCCCAGCCCCTAGCGCCGCCCTGGGGCAATGGGGCCAGCCCTGACTGCCCGGGGAGAGCCCCCTTCTGCCCCCTGCCCTGCTCCCTGCAGCCCAGCCCTTAGCACTGCTCTGGGGCAATGGGGCCAGCCCTGACTGCCCGGGCAGAGCCCCCTGCTGCCCCCCGCCCTGCTCCCTGCAGCCCAGCCCCTAGCGCCGCCCTGGGGCAATGGGGCCAGCCCTGACTGCCAGGGGACAGCGCCCCCCCACTCAGAGCCAGATTCACCCACAGGCAGACTAGGCAGGTGCCCAGGGCTCAGATTCACGGCCAGCATCCTGCTCCTCACCCCGCCCACGGGCTCCGCCCACAGCAGCACCCTCAGCCCCGGAACGTCACCCCAAACCTGCCCCGCCGCAGAGGGCAGGCTTGGGGTGGGGGAGCCAGCCTGCCCCCACTCACCCCGCAGGGGTGGTCCTGTACTGTGGGGCTGGGGCTGGCTCCTCCCGCTGGGGGGCAGCCGGGCTGAACCTAGGGGCACCAGTTCAGGTTTTGATGTGGCGGGGGGGACGACAAATTTTAACTGTGATTCCCGGGGCTCCCGAGGCACCTGATCAGATAACGACTTAGAAAGTAGCCGACAGGAGCACTGTATCTCCTTCCCACAGAGCGAAAGACAATTCAATCCGTCTTAGAGCTGGGCTCTGAGCTGCCACGGCCTCCTTCCCAACCGCCGTCTCCCAGAGGTGGCCTGCCGGGTTTGGCTCCCCGCCGTGAGACAGGTCGCCCGGAGGCAGCTGGCTTCGTCCGGCTACCCCCGCGCCCGCCCGGTCTGCCGGCAGGCCGGCGCCTTCGGGACGGAGCCCCCCCAGGACGCAGCTCGGCATCTCGCGGGGCTGACGACGAGCCTGACCTCCTGGGCGCCCTTGGAAATCCCGCTCGGTGCGGAAACGGCTTTGAAGAGCCGGCCCTTCGCCTCAGGGCCCCCCGCACAAGGGGGAGAACCGCCCGGCCCAAGCTCCCCGAGGGGCTGGGAGGGGACGGAGCTCAGGCTCTCGCAGGTGCTCTGATACTGCGGTGAGGGGGCGAAGACGTGGGCCCCGAGGGGACCCCCCCTACCAAACTCGGGGGGGGCATAGGAGTCCCCGGCCCCTAAACGGCACCTCTGGCTGGACCTGAATGACAGGGGCAGTGCCCCCCTAAGCTGCCCCCTCCATGCCAACATCCCCTCCCCCGCCCCGATGCCCCCCTCCCGAAAGCCCTTCCCCCGCCCTTCCTTTAGCCCCTCCCACTCTGTGCCCCATTCTCCTCTGTTCTCCTCCCAGGCCCCCGGGCGCCTCCCTTTCTCCCATGCTGGTGGACCGGCCAATCAGAAGGTGCTGCTGCCTATCAGCATCACTAGTTGCCGGGGCAGTTCTAGCAAGTGAGGGAAAAAGGCGGGAAACGGGCGGAGATGTGGCAGGAGGCGTCAACAGCCCCTGAGAGTGTGATGCGGGAGGGGGCAACTGTCACCTGAGGGGGCAGGAGCGGGAGGGGGCAACTGTCACCTGAGGGGGCAGGAGCGGGAGGGGGCAACTGTCACCTGAGGGGACCCCAGCAAATGTCCCTGTGACGGGGTGGGTCACAGAGACCCCCTTGGGACGGTCACCGGACGTGCTGAAAGTACCTCGGAGCCCGTTTCCCCTGCCCGCGGGGGACGCCAGACCCTGCCTGGTAGAGCCAGGCACGCCAGCCTGCTGCGAACACAGACCCAGGGGCTGAACCCCCCCCACAAAGCTGCCGAGGTCACGGAAAACCAGCACCCAGACCCCCAGCTCCCAGTGGGGTCAGCAGGTCCCCCGTCTCCGGCACCCAGACCCCCAGCTCCCAGTGGGGTCAGCAGGTCCCCCGTCTCCGGCACCCAGACCCCCAGCTCCCAGTGGGGTCAGCAGGTCCCCCGTCTCCGGCACCCAGACCCCCAGCTCCCAGTGGGGTCAGCAGGTCCCCCGTCTCCGGCACCCAGACCCCCAGCTCCCAGTAGGGTCAGCAGGTCCCCCGTCTCCGGCACCCAGACCCCCAGCTCCCAGTGGGGTCAGCAGGTCCCCCGTCTCCGGCACCCAGACCCCCAGCTCCCAGTGGGGTCAGCAGGTCCCCCGTCTCCGGCACCCAGACCCCCAGCTCCCAGTGGGGTGAGCAGGTCCCCTGTCTCCGGCACCCAGATCCCCAGCTCCCAGTGGGGTGAGCAGGTCCCCCGTCTCCGGCACCCAGACCCCCAGCTCCCAGTGGGGTGAGCAGGTCCCCCGTCTCCGGCACCCAGATCCCCAGCTCCCAGTGGGGTGAGCAGGTCCCCCGTCTCCGGCACCCAGACCCCCAGCTCCCAGTGGGGTGAGCAGGTCCCCCGTCTCCGGCACCCAGATCCCCAGCTCCCAGTGGGGTCAGCAGGTCCCCCGTCTCCGGCACCCAGATCCCCAGCTCCCAGTGGGGTCAGCAGGTCCCCCGTCTCCGGCACCCAGACCCCCAGCTCCCAGTGGGGTCAGCAGGTCCCCCGTCTCCGGCACCCAGACCCCCAGCTCCCAGTGGGGTCAGCAGGTCCCCCGTCTCCGGCACCCAGACCCCCAGCTCCCAGTGGGGGCAGCAGGTCCCCCGTCTCCGGCACCCAGACCCCCAGCTCCCAGTGGGGTGAGCAGGTCCCCTGTCTCCGGCACCCAGACCCCCAGCTCCCAGTGGGGTCCAAACCCCAAAGGACTCCGTCTTACCCTGTATAAAGCTCAGACAGGGTAAACGCAGGAATTGCCCGCCCTCTACAACACTGACAGAGAGAGATGTCCAGCGATTTGCTCCCCAAGGTGTTCATCACGTACCCTGGGTTTATAAATAAATCACGGTGATTTTATTAGTATAACAAGTAGGCTTTAAGTGGTTTTGAGTAATAACAGAGAGAACAGAGTAAGTCACAAATCAAAATAAAACAAAACAGGCAAGTCTAAGCCTAATACATTAAGAAACTGATTACGGGTAATATCTCGCCTTCAGAGCTGTTCCAATGAGCTTTTTCACAGACTAGACTCCTTCCTCATCTGGGCCCGATCCTTTCCCCAGTACAGTCTTTGTTTGAGCCAGCAGACATCTCTGGTGGTAAGCAGGGGTTTTCTCATGACTGGCCCCCCCCCCCCTTTGTCCTGCTCCACCCCCTTTTATAGCTTTGGCCATGGCGGGAATCTTTTGTCTCTCTGGGTCCCCACCCCTCGTTCTAAATGGAAAAGTACCAGACTTAAGATGGATTCCAGTACCAGGCAACATGGTCACATGTCACTGTGAGACCGCTCGTCTCCATTCTTCCTGGGTTGGCCCACACCTCCACAGGAAGGCTTGCAGGTAAATAAACCATTTACAACCAATTGTCCTAGTCCGTGGGAGCCATCAAGATTCTAAACCCCCATTAATGGCCCACACTTTGCATAATTACAACAGGACCTCAGAGTTATACTTCATATTTCTAGCTTCAGATACAAGAATGATACATGCATACAAATAGGAGGAATATATTCCCTAGTTTATAACCTTTGTTATGATACCTTACAAGCATATTCCAGTTACATCATATTCACACTCATAAGCATATTTCCATAAACATATGGAGTGCAACATCACAGTCACCCTGACTTCTTGGTCTGTGGACTTTCTGCTTTGTTATTGTGGGATTGCTGGGGAGCGCTGGGCTGTGGACAGGCTGGTTTGTTCTTGTAGGGTTGCTCGGGAGTGATGGGTGTGTAGACATGCTGGCTTGTTATTGTAGGATTGCTGTTGATAAGCTGGTTTGTTATTGTAGGGTTGCTCCTCAGTGCTGGGCTGCCTCACGCTGGTCTCATGGTAACAGTGACATGCAATGACCATCCCCGGTTGGTTCTGGATGAAAATCGCTGCCTGGTGTTTGGGACCCTATGTGAGGTGCGGCTGTTCTGGGGGCGGGGGGACCTCGCTGTGCAGGGGTAGCCCCCGGCTTGGTTTTTCCCA
Organism: Lepidochelys olivacea; assembly: GCF_965140295.1. Taxonomy (NCBI): domain Eukaryota; kingdom Metazoa; phylum Chordata; order Testudines; family Cheloniidae; genus Lepidochelys; species Lepidochelys olivacea. The sequence continues at coordinate 45,444,995 of NC_140424.1, forward strand.
CTTGGCCCTGGAGCAGACGCTGCTTTTCCAGAGTGAATCTCCCCCAATTCATCCTCTGGGTTCCGGCTCTTGTCTCAACCCCATTGTTAGGGTCAGGGCAGGTCTGGGTTTTGGGCCCTGCCCCCCTCAGGGTCCCCTATTTCCTCCAGCCCAGAGTAAGTGAGCCGACGATTGACACACGCAGCGGAGGGTGCAATCCCCTGGGGTGACCCCCCCTTCATGACACCCCCACTGAGCCGTGTGACAGAGGGAAGAAGGCCCGGCAGTCGCAGCTGCAGACAGACCCCGCACGTCCTGCCGGAGGAGGCCACGTGCCGTCCCTGTATCTCCACTGTGGAGCAGGCACCGCGGGTCCCTGCACGGCGAGACAGCAGGAGAGACTGGGGAGCGGCCCCCCAGGCCCCGGTGAGCGCAGCGAGGTGCGTGCCATGGGTTCACACCGTTTTGCGGTGGTGCTCCGCAGTGCTGCTGCTGGGGTTTGTCTGCTTCTGCAGCAGGGGGCTTTGTTATTTTGTCTTGTGTGTTTGAGGGTCGACATTTGAGCTCTGGGGCAGCACAGAAATGACCTTCCTGGGACACACCAGCGTGTTCGGTCCCTGGGCCATTACGAGCGACAAGAAGACGACACAGGCTGGTTTATTTCAGCGAGGTCACTTGTTAGCACCAGGGCTGTGCACATTCTGGCTTCTCACCATTTCCTCATGTGGTTTCAGGTTTGCGCTGACAGTTAACCCACCAGCCAAGCAGGCAAACGCCATTAGCCCTTGTTCCAGAGAGAAGGAAACGGGGAGGTGACGTGACCTGCCTGAGGTCACGCAGTGAAACTGCAGCAGAGCTGGACAGAACCCAGGTGTCCTGATGTAGCTGCAACACCAGCCCCTGCAGTGAAGGCTCTGACGGCTTTTCTTCGCATGCCCCTGCTGTACACACTGTGTGGAAGCAAAATGTGACTATAGGCAGGACTATGTCTGGATTGTTTTATTCCACAGACGGGGGTACCAGTAAGTGGTGGTTGACATTGGCAGTGACCCTCCCAGCCACGCTCCTGTTAGAGAGCCAGAGAAGCTGGCAGGGGTGAGCTAGGAACAAGGATTCCTCAACCAGAGCAGAGAAGTGGCTCCCTTGTATCTGCTCTCCTGTTTTCTTCCAAGAAATCTGTGTTGTACCCAGCCCCCAGCACGGCTCCTCCGCCTGCTGGAAACTAGGGCCTGGGTCTGGGGGGTCCCCGGCCCCAAGGCTGCTGGTCTGCCCAACCTGCTTCCTGCAGCCAGGGGCCACAGGAACTAGAGGCCCCAGCCTTTTCCCTGCCAGTTCCCCCTGGCCACAGCGAGCTCTGAGCAAGCAGGTTCCTTGGGGAGCTGGCGTATTAGGCAGTGCAGCAGTTATAACAGAAAATGACCTCTTTGCAGCTTCCCCCACAACCTCACAAAGGCACCCCCGGGGCCCTGTAAGTATGAGTCACCAGGCATGAGGCGAGTGATTATGGTTACGATTAGCCACCAGCCACAGCAACACAAGCTCTGCGGAGTGACAGGCATTCCCCAGCCCTGCCCACAGTGAAAAGAAATGTCAGTTTATTTAACAAAGGTTAGAGATACGAGAAGACACAAGTAGAATTATTGAGGAAAAAATGGCTCATATAAAATAAAATCATAACACACATTCTAGAGACTAATCTTTATTACCAAGATACTTTTCTATGTATCTAATGAAGCTTAGCTCTTCCAAAATGTCAGCAGTGTTTTCCAGCCAGGCAGGCTGTGATATCTTTCTCAGGAAACAAGCCACGCTCTTAACTTCTTGCCTCTGTGAAGGATACTGTGTGTCTTTTTGCACCCCCAGGTATATTAAATAGTCCATTGAGCTTTATTCATAAACTGGACACCCTCCCACTGTGTGTTCCTTCCTGTAGATTTGGGGATCCCTTGTTGATTTCGCAGTCTGGATTAGCTGGTAGCTCCCTATGCAAATAGACTTACATTGTGAGATGCACAATACACAATGGCCAGCCAGAGGATAAACGACTCCTAACCCCTGCCTGCACAGAAACGTGTTTTAAACTTCACGTGACCTGCCTGTTCTCTACTTTAAGAACATAGTTTTTATGTTTAGCTACAGCTGTGACCAGCTGTCCCTGTGCTGCCCAAATGTAAGGAAAAGCCAGCGCCCTCACGGGAGGGCTCACACACTGAGTTTGGGGTGCGATCCCAATGAGTCGAAAGAATAGTAAATATGGCAGGCGACCAGCTTGGCTTAATGGTGAAATCCTAGCGGATCTTAAACATAAAAAAGAAGCTTACAAGAAGTGAAAGGTTGGACATATGACCAGGGAAGAGTATAAAAATATTGCTCGGGCATGTAGGAATGATATCAGGAGGGCCAAATCGCACCTGGAGCTGCAGCTAGCAAGAGATGTCAAGAGTAACAAGAAGGGTTTCTTCAGGTATGTTGGCAACAAGAAGAAAGCCAAGGAAAGTGTGGGCCCCTTACTGAATGAGGGAGGCAACCTAGTGACAGAGGATATGGAAAAAGCTAATGTACTCAATGCTTTTTTTTGCCTCTGTCTTCACTAACAAGGTCAGCTCCCAGACTGCTGCGCTGGGCATCACAAAATGCGGAAGAGATGGCCAGCCCTCTGTGGAGATAGAGGTGGTTAGGGACTATTTAGAAAAGCTGGACGTGCACAAGTCCGTGGGGCCGGACGAGTTGCATCCGAGAGTGCTGAAAGAATTGGCGGCTGTGATTGCAGAGCCATTGGCCATTATCTTTGAAAACTCGTGGCGAACGGGGGAAGTCCTGGATGACTGGAAAAAGGCTAATGTAGTGCCAATCTTTAAAAAAGGGAAGAAGGAGGATCCTGGGAACTACAGGCCAGTCAGCCTCACCTCAGTCCCTGGAAAAATCATGGAGCAGGTCCTCAAAGAATCAATCCTGAAGCACTTGCATGAGAGGAAAGTGATCAGGAACAGCCACCATTCACCAAGGGAAGGTCATGCCTGACTAATCTAATCGCCTTTTATGATGAGATTACTGGTTCTGTGGATGAAGGGAAAGCAGTGGATGTATTGTTTCTTGACTTTAGCAAAGCTTTTGACACGTCTCCCACAGTATTCTTGTCAGCAAGTTAAGGAAGTATGGGCTGGATGAATGCACTATAAGGTGGGTAGAAAGCTGGCTAGATTGTCGGGCTCAACGGGTAGTGATCAATGGCTCCATGTCTAGTTGGCAGCCGGTGTCAAGTGGAGTGCCCCAGGGGTCGGTTCTGGGGCCGGTTTTGTTCAATATCTTCATAAATGATCTGGAGGATGGTGTGGATTGCACTCTCAGCAAATTTGCGGATGATACTAAACTGGGAGGAGTGGTAGATACACTGGAGGGGAGGGATAGGATACAGAAGGACCTAGACAAATTGGAGGATTGGGCCAAAAGAAATCTGATGAGGTTCAATAAGGATAAGTGCAGGGTCCTGCACTTAGGACGGAAGAACCCAATGCACCGCTACAGACTAGGGACCGAATGGCTAGGCAGCAGTTCTGCGGAAAAGGACCTAGGGGTGACAGTGGATGAGAAGCTGGATATGAGTCAGCAGTGTGCCCTTGTTGCCAAGAAGGCCAATGGCGTTTTGGGATGTATAAGTAGGGGCATAGCGAGCAGATCGAGGGACGTGATCGTTCCCCTCTATTCGACATTGGTGAGGCCTCATCTGGAGTACTGTGTCCAGTTTTGGGCCCCACACTACAAGAAGGATGTGGATAAACTGGAGAGAGTCCAGCGAAGGGCAACAAAAATGATTAGGGGTCTAGAACACATGACTTATGAGGAGAGGCTGAAGGAGCTGGGATTGTTTAGTCTGCTGAAGAGAAGAATGAGGGGGGGATTTGATAGCTGCTTTCAACTACCTGAAAGGGGGTTCCAAAGAGGATGGCTCTAGACTGTTCTCAATGGTAGCAGATGACAGAACGAGGAGTAATGGTCTCAAGTTGCAGTGGGAGAGGTTTAGATTGGATATTAGGAAAAACTTTTTCACTATGAGGGTGGTGAAACACTGGAATGCGTTACCTAGGGAGGTGGTAGAATCTCCTTCCTTAGAGGTTTTTAAGGTCAGGCTTGACAAAGCCCTGGCTGGGATGATTTAACTGGGAATTGGCCCTGTTTCGAGCAGGGGGTTGGACTAGATGACCTTCTGGGGTCCCTTCCAACCCTGATATTCTATGATTCTATGATTCTATGATCCCTTGTGTCTATTTACCCTTGCTGTCCATTCCTGACTGGGTGGCAGGTTGACACATGTCAATCACTATTGTCTCCTTTCTCCCCGGGTCACGCATGCATTGTCATCATCACTTTATGAGGAGACAACTTTTACGTTTCTCAATAACTGGAGGAAATATTTTTCTCATGTTTTCTTGTGTGTGGGACATTGGCTAGAAAGTGTCCCTGTCTCAATCTCTCCGGTCCTGCTGGCTGCAGTTGCTCTTTTCTGGGTTTAGACTTTGCTTTGTACTTTCTGGTCTGTACCCCAAGGTTGAGGTCTTAGAGTCTGCCAAAATTTTGCACATTTCACTATGGTCACATATCTGCTAGCATGATTGTTCTGTGCAGGGACCGGGGGCCATCCCAGACAGGTTCCCACATGGGCAGCGACATCAGCAAGAGTGACTGTGGGGCTGGGCAGGGGGCCAGGAGACCGTTAACTCGGGACGTGTGCACGAGGGAAAGTGAGGACTCCCCCAGGTGGGAGCAGCACAGGAGGGTGGGGAGAGCCCAGGGAGGAGACAATGACAGAAAGGGACATTCAACCAGAGGGCACCAGGCCTCGATCAGCAGTGCAGAAGTGGGCTCCTGGGCTCCCAGCTTCTACATTCTCCAGGATGGGATCAGATGCAGGAGCCCTGCAGGGAGAGAGAGGTATCACCACCTGGTACTGAGGCTAGCCGAGACCAATGTAGAGTCAAAATCCAGCTCCAGCCCTGTCACGGAGTCCCCGGGCGATGCTCGGGAACTGCTCCCTATGAAGCCAGGCAGGACTCTGGGGAAGTCTCTCGGGGAGCAGCCTGTCTGCAGGACACACAGCTCACCCGGCTTCCACCTTCCTGGGTCTGACCTCGGAGCATTCAGCATCCTCTCTGCCCCTCCGTGCACTTCCCACAGTAAGTCCACCCAGGCGGGGTCCTGGGGAAGTCAGAGGGTCCTGCACCCCAACTCCGCAGTCAGATGGGACTCTCAGCCAGCCAGTAAAACAGAAGGTTTATTAGACGACAGGAACATGATCTAACACAGAGCTTGTAGGTGCAGAGAACAGGACCCCTCAGCTGGGTCCTTTTTGGGGGCAGTGAGCCAGACAACCACGTCTGCCCTTCACTCCTCGTCCCCAGCCAGCCCCAAACTGAAACTCTCTCCCGCCCCTCCTCCTCTGGGCTTTGTCTCTTTCCCGGGCCAGGAGGTCACCTGATCTCTTTGTCTCCAACCCTTTAGCTCTCACCTTGCAGGGGGGAAGGGCCAGGCCATCAGGTGCCAGGAAACAGGGTGTCGGCCATTCTCTGTGCCCAGACCCCTGCATACACCTGCCCTCTAGGGCTCTGCAATGATCATAACCCCTTACCCCACCCCCTAGATACTTAAGAACTGCCTAGGGGAAACCGAGGCACCCCCACACTATTCAGAGAAAACATTGAGAACAGTCCCACTTTGTCACAAGTCCCTCCACAGTCTCTTTGTCTGATTTAAGGCGAGACTTTTGTGCTTTTAGAAATATTGTTTTAAAGGCGAAAGGCCCCAGGAAAATGTGGGAAGTGGTGTGTGAGTGTGAATGGGACGTTGTTGCTCATGTCAACCCACCTGGGAAAATAATTAGAGAGTGAGTGAGCGCAGGTAAGGGAAAAACGGGTGTCACGCAGTCAACGTTTTGACCTGCAAGTTATTACAGTTTCTTTCACACGTTTAGGCAAAAAGGGAAGCAGCTTTGAGGGTAGCATAAATAAGTGTCAGAATTCAGGATCAGGAGTTCATCAATTTCTGGTGTGTTTCTCAAGTGAGTCTGGTCTCCATATTTTTAAAAGGAGAAGTGGATTTGTTTCATAACTAGAGAGGAACTGACTGATCTGCGGGCACTTCAAACTGTGTCTGCAACTCCCTGATGTTCCAGGACTGTGTGGGACTAGAGAGGAGAAGTGGAGGGGAGGCCAGGAGGGCATGACTGTAGCTCAGACTCTGAAGGGGCTGACTCAGGTTTATGGGAAGCCAGGGGCTGGGATTAGCCCTGCACTTCCTGGACGTGGGCAGAGAGATGGGCAGGAAGTTTCTGAGTCACTAGAAAACTGGATTCGAGCCTGAAGAGAAAATTAAAGCAAAGTGCGGTGAACCAAAATCCTAGCGAAACCCTCCAGTGCCATTGCATCATGGCCCCACTGGGGACTCGTTTCCTGGGGCTGCCGGCCCCATCCCTGAGCCAGTCACCTTTCTTATTCCTCAGGTAGACGAGCAACCCCAGGACCACGAAGACCAAACCCAGCACGAAGCCCCCGACCCCAGCCAGCTTCTTGCCCTAGCAGAGTCAGCCAGTGCCTGTGTGGAAACAAGAGCACAGCTGGTTTAGGCTGAGCTCAGCCTCTCCTTCCCCTTGTGCTCTCTGCCCGCAGGGGTGGGGTGGGGCTGTGACCCAGGCCCATCCCCTGGGGGCTCTACAGAGCGAGGGATGCCTTTGTGGGGCTCAGGGGCTGCCCCACACCCAGAGGCTCTTACCCCAGTGCACACTGAGGGGGTCCCGCAGGCTGATGTGCTCCAGCTGGCAGGTGTAGACTCCCCACGCCAGGGGCTCATCTCCAGCATCACCAGGATCTGGAAGGTCCAGTCTCCGTTCTGGAGCAGCTCCGTGGACACCACCCCGGCCGTCTGCTCCTGCCCGTTCTTCAGCCACTTGATCTCGATCCCCAAGGGGTAAAACCCTGTCACGGAGCAAACCAGCAGGTTGCAATGGGCTGGGACCCTGATTTCATGGGGGAAACTTTCACCTTGGACTGAACTGGGAGAAGCAGGGAGAGAGAGAGAGATGGGAAAGGAGTAAGAGACAGAGCAGGACTCAAAGAGACCAGGTTCCAGTTCCAATTTTTACAATCTTCCTTCACCCCAGAGGTACCATTGTTAACCTTTGGTATTCCCCCATTGTCCCTGTCTGGGGATACCTACTCGGACAGATATGACGATATCTTGCAATGTCCTGGATACACCTTATTGAACTAAGTGAAACCTTACTGAATTAAATATTTTAGGAGTCCATTGTATTCCAAATGCAGTGGTTTAAGTGTTATTATGGAATTGTGCGTAACTTCTAGGCAACATGACTAACGTGATCATGACATGAGAGACTTTGTGATTCTAGGGAAAGAAAGGAGTGAAAGCAGCAGATCTGGGACAGTGGACTTCAAAAAATCAGACTTCAGCCAAGTCAGAGAGCTGGTAGGTTAGGAAGAAAATCTAAGGAAAAAAGGAGTTCAGAAGAGCTGGCAGAGTCTCAAGAAGACAGTATTCAAGGCACGACTGCAAACTATCCCAATGGAAAGAAAAGATAGAAAGAGTCTGTCACAGAGTCACAGGATCTGGTCTATGCCCGGCCTGTAACCGGAACGACCCCTTAGTGTGCCGGGCCTCAAGGACCCACACAGTTCCATAGGGGCAGGCCCGGGGCCTCCAGGACTCTGACACTGGGCCTTTGTCACCAGCAAACCCTGTCTCTCGCCATGGCTCCCTGCAACCAATCCAGCCCAGCCAGACCCCTATGGGAGGCTTGTGCTGTAGTTCTGGGCTCCGTGCTGTCAGGGAGGATTTGGAGCAACACTGGGGGGCTTTTCAAAACAAGGGAACCATTTCTCAGTCCCCTGGCCTACAGAACCTGAAAGTCCTTAGGTTAGCAAAGGGGGTCAGAAGTGAAGCCGTCATGCACCCTGGCCAAGTCAGTGCCCTGAGGAGCCAGCCAAGCTGTAATGGACTCCCTTTCTCGCGCTCTCCCCAGGGCTGAGCTCCTGAGTCCCCCCTTCTTCCAGTCACCCGACACCTTCTTCTCCAGCGTCCCCAGTTCTACCTGCTGGGGATTCCTGCTCTTTGGTCTTGATCGTTGGGTCTCTAGGGCGTCTCTTTGTCTAGCTGCAACTTCTTTTGGTTTGGGTCTGTTTTAGCCAGTTTTTCTGATGACTATAGTCATTCCGCCAGACAGCGAGGTGACACACACATCTTCCGTCTCCTGTGCTGGTCCAGGAGCAGTGCTGACCCTATCAATGTGACGTACAGAGGGAGACTGAGGCAGGCCTAGGGTTCATAACATAGATCACAGAAAATTCCCACTTCAGCACAGAGGCCAACATGGCTCCATCGGGAACTCTCTAATCACCTGGAAATCAAAAAGGAATCCTACAGAAAGTGGAAAGATGGACAAATTGCTAAGGAGGAGCACAAAAGAACAGCACAAGCACATAGGGATAAAATCAGAAAGACCAAGGCACAAAATGAGTTACACCTAGCAAGGGACATAAAAGGCAATAAGGAGAGGCTCTTTAAATACTTTAGGAGCAAGAGAAAGACAAAGGAAAGTGTAGGTCCTCTACTTCGTGGGGAAGGAGAGCGAATACCTAACAACATCAAGAAGGCTGAGGTGTTTAATGCCTATTTTGCTTCAGTCTTCACTAAATAGGTTAATGGTGACCAGATACTCAACACAATATTGACAGCAAGGTGGAAGAAACACAAGCTGAAACAGGGAAAGAACAGGCTAAAGAATATTTAGATAAGTTGGATGTATTCAAGTCAGAATCTCCTGATGAAATTCCCCATGGGATACTTAAGAAACTAGCTGAAGCAATCTCAGAACCAGTAGCCATGATCTGTGAGAGCTCATGGAGGTAGGGTGAGGTCCCACAGGACAGGGAAAGGGCAAACCTAGCCCTTTTCTTTATAAACGGGAACAAAGGGGACCTGGGGAATTATAGACCAGTCCTCTTAACTTTGGATACCTGGAAAGATACTGTCACGGAGTGCAGGGGAGTCCGGGGCTGCACCCCTCTTCCTGGGATTCCCTGAGACTCTCAGCCAGCCAGTAAAACGGAAGGTTTATTGGACAATAGGAACACAGTCTCAAGCAGAGCTTGTGGGTACACCCAGGACTCCTCAGTCCAGTCCTTCTGGGGGGCAGAGAGCTTAGACCCCAGCCCTGGGGTTCCCTGCGTTCTACCACCCAGCTCCAAACTGAAACCAACCCCCCCAGCAGGCCCCCTCCTCTAGCCTTTGTCTATTTCCCCAGCAGCGGTGTTACCTGGCCCCAACCCCCTCCTGGCTCAGGTGACAGGCTCTCAGGTCTCCCATCCCCAGGGAAACTCCCCTGCCACATTCCCAGGTCAACACTCCCCCCTCCCTGCTGCGTCACAGATGCTGGAACAAATTATTAAGCAATCAGTTAGTAAGCACCTGGGGGATAATAGAATTATAAGGATTAGCCAAGAACAAATCTTGCCAAACCAACCTAATTTCCTTCTTGGACAGGGTTACTGGCCTGGTGGACAGGCGGGAAGCAGTAGACATGATAGGTTTCAGAGTAACAGCCATGTTAGTCTGTATTCGCAAAAAGAAAAGGAGTACTTGTGGCACCTTAGAGACTAACCAATTTATTTGAGCATGAGCTTTCGTGAGCTACAGCTCACTTCATCGGATGCATGCCGTGGAAACATGATGGATCTTGATTTCAGTCAGGCTTTAGACACAGTCCCGCAGGACGTTCTCATAGGCCAACCAGGGAAATGTGGGCTAGATGACATGATAGTCGTGTGGGTGCACAACCGTTTGAAAGGCCATCCTCAGAAAGCAGTTCACAGTTGTTTGCTGTCCAAGCGGGAGGGTGGATCTAGCGGGGGCCCCAGGGGTCAGCCCTGGGTCCAGTACTAGTCTATAGCTTCATTAATGGCTTGGATAATGGAGTGGGGAGCCCTGCAACATTAACTCCATGTAACCCACGCAGCCACTGCGGCTCTCCAGTCCCATCTAGTGCCTGACAGAGGTGGCCCTGTTGGCAGTAGAAGCTCCCACTTGAGGATCCCGAGATCGAGGATTCAATTCCCCTGCCTGCCCACCACCCACACAAGATGTTGAGTTACACCCTCCACTCACCTCTCCCGCCATTCACCTTTGCCCCGCCATCGACAGAATGTATCCAGAGACACCTGTCTTTTATCTAGCGCCTCCTTCTGGCTGCTCGACGAGCCACCGGCCCCACTCGGTGATGGCCGCATAGACACCCACATCTCTATGGAGGAAGCCGAGCTCCTGCTGGTGCCAGACGTCCCTTTCCTCAGACACTCACCTGCAGCCTGCTCTGAGAGGGGAGAGACAGGGACCCACCTGCCTGGCCTCTGCTGCAACCTCCCCATCCCAGTGGCAGCCTCCGCCCAGCCCTCTACCCACGGTCCCTAGACCTTCAGCTTTGGCTCTGCGAGGGGAACAGGGAGCCCCAAGCTCAGGGCTGGGCACGGCTTTCCTGTGGCACTTCCCCAGAGGGGACGTCCCAATGTCTGCTCGGCAGCTGCTGCGGCTCTGTGCAATGAGCCAGGTGGGTTCTCAGCACCGTCACAAGCCGAGGCCCAGCTCCCGGGCCCCAGCCAGCCCCCAGGGCTGCTCCAAAGGGAAGGGCCCGGGGAGACTCACCCAGACCGCGAACTTCTCTGCCCAGCTCCCGCCCCATTACCCCGGGGGGGCACCCCCAGCCAAAGGGCCAGGCAGCATGGGGAGCATCACCAGGGAGAGCTGGACTCGGCTGCCCCCTTCCCCGAGTGCCGTGGGGAGGGGAGGGGACACATGGCCCGGGGTCAGGCCCAGACAGGGCAGGACGTGAAGGGAAGCAGGGGAGACGCCAGGCGGGTTAGGTTAATTTAACCCCCTTGGTGCTGTCTCCGTCTGAGCCACGCGGGGGCCCTCAAGAGCCGCCTTGCAGGCGCGGGGCACAGACCCTGGGCAGAGGGAGGCCTGGGCGGATGGTGCGAGGGCGCCGCCCAGTGGACAGTCCCGGGAATGACGGTGCTGCCCCCGTCCCTGAATTCTGGCTCCTGCCCTAGACGCAGAAGGGGCTTCCCCCCTCTCGGACTCCTAGACCCCCAGGCCAGAAGGGACCATTGTGACCATCTAGTCTGACCCCCCTGTACAGTGCAGGCCAGAGACCTGCCCCACGATAATTCCTAGAGCAGATCTCAGAGAAAAACAGCCAGTCGTGAGTTAAACATCGCTGGGGTGGGGAATCCACCACCGCCCTGGGGAACTTGTTCCACTGGTTATTTCCCCTGTTAAACATTTACACCTTATCTCCAGTCTGAATTTGTCTATCTTCAACTTCCAGCCACTGGATCATGTTATGCCTTTGTCTGGCACATTGAGGAGAACCAGTATCAAATTTCCGTTCCCCCTGTAGGTACTTAAGGGCCTGTAATCAAGCCATCCCTGGGGACAACCTGGAACTGTGGGACCACTGGGCCCCCTTCACGCTCCAGCCTGGGCTGTCTCTCACAGAGCTAGGTCAGTGATAAGCAGCAAACCCCTCCAGGTGCCCAGCCTATGGAGCCCTACACCCTACACCCAGCTAAATTGCATGAATGCTCCCCGAGCCACTCATACATCACACACAGAGAGGCACCAGCCAATCCCGCCAGCCTTGCACCCCAGAACTATACCGTCTGACATGGCTCAAGGGTCCCTTGGACAGTGCAACATCGTTAATTAGTCCGCCACTTCGACAAAGGGTAGTGAATATGCGACACCCCTTGTTAACCTGAGCTGAGATTCCCTGAGCACTTCCAACAAAACTGCACTGGTTTAGGTAAAATATGAAACTGATTTATTAACCACAGAAAGCTAGATTGCAAGTGATTATAAGTAGAGATAGGGATCAAAGTTGGTTACATAAGAAATAAAAAACAACTTGTAGTCTAAATGCTACAGACTAAGCAAGATTTGAATCAAGCAGTTTCTCACCTAACTGGCTGTTTCAGGCACTTTACTGTTCTTATTACACAGGGGGAATTTCCTTCTCCGCCTAGGACCAGTCTCCCCAGTTAAAGTCTTTGTCTTCTAAACGATCTTCCAGGTGTTGAGATGGGGGAGAGAGGCCAAGTGGTGATGTCCCTGTCCCTCTTTTATACTTTCCTTCAGCTACTAGGAAGACCCTTGCTGTGTCACACTGGGCCGCCTCCATCCTGTAAGTGCCCTCTGAGTCGGTCTCTGAAATAACCAGGAGTCCGGTGGCACCTTAAAGACGAGCTGATTTCTTTGGGCAGAAGCTTTCATGAGTAAAAAACCCCCTTCTTCAGATGCATGGAGTGAAAATGACTGAGGCAGGGATAAATTTACTGACACATGAAGAGAAGGGAGTTACCTTCCCAGTGGAGAACCAGTGTTGATTGAATTGGGGTGGAGTGGGGGAAGGGCAGAGCGGGGTGGGAAGGGGTGGAGTGGAGGCACTCCCTGGGGCGGGGGTGGGGGGGGGTCCCAGGCCCTGTACCGCCCTAGGGAATGGCCCTGGGCAGGGTGTTGAGGTCTGGCAGCTCTGATCTCGGGCCATGTCCTGGAGTTGGTTGCAAAGAACTTCCAGTTTTGACCCGTTTCTATAGTGAAACTTGAGTCCTGCTGAGCTCCCAGAAGTTACCTACTACAGGACAGGCCTAACAAAGAAAATAACAGAACGCCGCTAGCTGTCACCTTCAGCCCCCAACTAAAACCCCTCCAACGCATTATTAAGGATCTACAACCTATCCTAAAGGATGACCCAACACTCTCACAAATCTTGGGAGACAGGCCAGTCCTTGCCTACAGACAGCCCCGCAACCTGAAGCAAATACTCACCAACAACCACATACCACACAACAGAACCACTAACCCAGGAACTTATCCTTGCAACAAAGCCCGTTGCCAATTGTGCCCACATATCTATTCAGGGGACACCATCACAGGGCCTAATAACATCAGCCACACGATCAGAGGCTCGTTCACCTGCACATCCACCAATGTGATATATGCCATCATGTGCCAGCAATGCCCCTCTGCCATGTACATTGGTCAAACTGGACAGTCTCTACGTAAAAGAATAAATGGACACAAATCAGATGTCAAGAATTATAACATTCATAAACCAGTCGGAGAACACTTCAATCTCTCTGGTCACGCAATCACAGACATGAAGGTCGCTATCTTAAAACAAAAAAACTTCAAATCCAGACTCCAGCGAGAAACTGCTGAATTGGAATTCATTTGCAAATTGGATACTATTAATTTAGGCTTAAATAGAGACTGGGAGTGGCTAAGTCATTATGCAAGGTAGCCTATTTCCTCTTGTTTTTTCCTACCCCCCCCCCCTGATGTTCTGGTTTAACTTGGATTTAAACTTGGAGAGTGGTCAGTTTGGATGAGCTATTACCAGCAGGAGAGTGAGTTTGTGTGTGTATGGGGGTGGGGGGGATGTGAGAAATCCTGGATTTGTGCTGGAAATGGCCCACCTTAATTATGCACATTGTAGGGAGAATGGTCACTTTGGATGAGCTATTACCAGCAGGATAGTGAGTTTGTGTGTGTGGTTTTTGGGAGGGGGGTGAGGGGGTGAGAGAACCTGGATTTGTGCAGGAAATGGCCCAACTTTATTATCATGCACATTGTGTAAAGAGTTGTCACTTTGGATGGGCGATCACCAGCAGGAGAGTGAATTTGTGTGGGGGGGTGGAGGGTGAGAAAACCTGGATTTGTGCTGGAAATGGCCCACCTGATGATCACTTAAGATAAGCTATTACCAGCAGGACAGTGGGGTGGGAGGAGGTATTTTTTCATATTCTCTGTGTATAAATAAAGTCTGCTGCAGTTTCCACGGCATGCATCCGATGAAGTGAGCTGTAGCTCACGAAAGCTCATGCTCAAATAAATTGGTTAGTCTCTAAGGTGCCACAAGTACTCCTGTTCTTTTTGCGAATACAGACTAACACGGCTGTTACTCTGAAACCTGCTGAGCTAGACCTTAACCGATCCTTATACTAAAGTCTTACAAAATAATTCTTTGACCAATCCTAACGTATTGCAAAACCACTCTTTACCCCGTCATACCCCACCGCCTCAGCTGATTGAAACCTTGCCCAATTAGTTATGCAGCAGACAGGAACAATTACAGAAGCGGACAGAGCCCAGGCAGATAAACAGCAGGGAACTGGGGACCCTACAGGCCCAGCAAGAAAGAGGCCGAGAACTCACAGCCACAAGCATTGATCTGCGAGTTCCTGCCAGGCAGATGCCATCAAACAACGTTTTCTTGAACCATCTTAAGATCTGTTTCGGTAGCCGGTGGTGATGGTAGCATGGGAGCCTTCTCAGCCGCCTGACAGTTCATTGTTTTGACATCATTCAGAAGGAATGTGAGGACCTGACTTCCTGCTCCTTGGCTCATGGCTGCTGCTGTGCTAATGTGGCTGCAGAAAATGGCCTCAGACCTTACAGCAGTGGGGGCTGGGAGCCAGGACTCCTGGGTCCTATCCCAGCTCTGGGAGGGGAGTTGGGGTGAGTGGGTTAGAGCAGGGGGGCTGGGAGCCAAGCTTCTTGAGTCACCAAACTCTTCCTGCTCCTGCCCCCCGTGTAGGCCCTGTCTCCACACCAGGATATGGGGGGGTGCCACAGTGATGAGAGCAGGACCCATTCTGTCTCTGGCCCTTTCCCACCCTTCCCTGACCCCCCAATTGAGCCCAAGGTGAAAGTTTCCCCCACGAAATTAGGGTCCTAGCCCCATCCCGACCTGCTGGTTTGCTCGGTGATGGGGTTTTACCCCGGGGGGATCGAGATCAAGTGGCTGAAGAACAGGCAGGAGCAGACGGCCGGGGTGGTGTCCACGGAGCTGCTCCAGAACGGAGACTGGACCTTCCAGATCCTGGTGATGCTGGAGATGAGCCCCCGGCGCGGGGACGTCTACAGCTGCCAGGTGGAGCACATCAGCCTGTGGGGCCCCCTCACCGTGCACTGGGGTAAGAG
This sequence comes from Lepidochelys olivacea, assembly GCF_965140295.1. Taxonomy (NCBI): domain Eukaryota; kingdom Metazoa; phylum Chordata; order Testudines; family Cheloniidae; genus Lepidochelys; species Lepidochelys olivacea. The sequence goes on from NC_140424.1 coordinate 45,460,019, forward strand.
CCTCTGGGTGTGGGGCCACCCCTGAGCCTGCAGGGGCACCCCTGGGGGAATGGGCCTGGGGCAGAGAGCTGGGACGTGAGAAGGGGAACGGGAGGCCAGGCTGAGACCGAACCCCCCAAGCTCCTGTTTTTCCAGCGGTGCAGCCTGACTCTGCCAGGAGCCCGATGCTGACGGGGGTCGGGGCCTTCGTGCTGGGGCTGATCTTCCTGGCGCCGGGACTCCTCACCTACCTGAAGGGAGGTGACTGGCTCCGGCGGGAACGGTGGCGCCAGGGGGTGTGGTCAGGTGGGCTGCGGGGAATCTGGAGCTGGGCTCCCTTTGGCAGAGGGCTGGAGGAACCCAGGCCCCCCATGCTAGACACACCGTAACCTGGTCCGGCAGGGTATGTCTACACTGCAATTAGACACCTGCAGCTGACCTGTGCCAGCTGACTCAGGCTATGGGAAGGGCCCTGCCCCCGGGAGCTCTCAGCCCAGCCCAGCCAGCGACTTCGCGGGCCGTAGTGTTGTCAGGGCTCCCTGTGGGTAGCTGGGCCTATGTCCCATGGGCAACCCACTTGCTTCCCGGGCACCCCAGCCCAGCCTGGACACCCTGCCAGGACCCTGCTGGTTCTCGTGCCCCACCCGCGCCCACCGCCTTTGTGTATGTAGCCATGTCTGACCCCTGCACCCAGGCCCTGGCTCCTACAGCCCCTTGTGGGACCCGCTGGGCAGCCCCTGTCACGGAGTCCCCGAGCAATGCTCTGGAACTGCTCCCCATGAAGCCGGGCAGGACTCTGGGGAAGTCTCCTTTCTGGGAGCAGCCTGTCTGCAGGACACACAGCTCACCCGGCTTCCACCTTCCTGGGTCTGACCTCGGAGCATTCAGCCTCCTCTGCCCCTCTGTACGCTTCCCACAGCGAGTCCATCCAGGCGGGGTCCTGGGGAAGCCAGAGGGTCCTGCCCCCCAACTCCGCAGACAGACGTGACTCTCAGCCAGCCAGTAAAACAGAAGGTTTATTAGACGACAGGAACAAGGTCTAACACAAAGCTTGTAGGTGCAGAGAACAGGACCCCTCAGCTGGGTCCATTTTGGGGGACAGTGAGCCAGACAACCCCGTCTGCCCTTCACTCCATGTCCCAGCCAGCCCCAAACTGAAACTCCCTCCAGCCCCTCCTCCTCTGGGCTTTGTCCCTTTCCCGGGCCAGGAGGGCACTGGATTTCTTTGTTCTCCAACCCTTTAGCTCTCACCTGGCAGGGGGGAAGGGCCCAGGCCAACAGTGGCCAGGAAACAGGGTGTCGGCCATTCTCTGTGTCCAGACCCCTGCCCACACCTGCCCTCTAGGGCTCTGCAATGATCATACACCCTTACCCCACCCCCTAGATACTTAAGAACTGCCTAGGGGAAACTGAGGCACCCCCACACTATTCAGAGGCAACATTAAGAACAGTCCCACTTCGTCACAGCCCCACCCTGGAAGAAGTTTATTGGATGGCACAGGCCAGCACCGGCTTTCTGCGGATCCTGGATCCCAGCGATCCCATGGTGCCCCCAAATGTCCAACGTCCCCTGAACGTCCCAGAGGGAGAAGAATCCCACCCCCCACCCAGAGCCCCGATCTCCCAGGGCCCCGATCCAGTCCTGCCCTCGGGGCCCTCAGCCCTGGAGCCAGGCATGGATCCAGCCCCAAGGTCCATGTCCTCAGGAGACGGGCCAATGCCCACGCCTGGGCCGGTGCTGCCCCCTGAAGCACTGGACTCCCCTGGTCCAGCGTCCTGGTAGACTCTGGAAGGAGAGAGCAGAGGGATGGGTTAGGGGGTGTAAAGGCCCCACCCGCACCCCTGAGAGGGAGAGGACTCACCTGCGTCTGCTCCTCCACAGCACCGCGGCCACGGCGGCTACGGCCAGAGCCCCCAGGGTGATGCCCACGGCCAGGCCGGGGCCCCAGCCCTTGCCCTGCTCTGTAAAATACAGGGGGTGACGCAGCGGGAACAGGCCCACTCCTCACAGATCTCTCCACCCTGTCCCATTCGCGCTTCCTTCAGCCCCCACCCTGCTCCCGCACCCCAGTCCTGTCCCGTCCCCCTCAGCTCCTCCATCCTGCTCCCCCTGGTCCATCCCCACAACCCTCACTCACCCCTCTGCTTCCCTCTGCCCGAATCCCGCTGCCTGGACCCACCCCCGTCCCACTCAGGACGTGCAGGAAAAGCCCCCAGAGACCACGACCACACCGCCCTGGAGACGTGCACCTACCCCAGGGGATCAGCAGGCTCTGGCCCCCCAGGCTGCTGTGCTCCACCCGGCAGGTGTAGCTGTGCCCGTCGCCCGGCTCCACGGCCAGGGAGCTGCGCAGCTGGTAGGTCAGGTCCGCGTTGGGCAGGATCCCGCTGGAGCTCACCCGCCCGCCCGGCCCCACCTCCTCCCCGTCCTGCAGCCAGGCCACGCGGATGGGCCGGGGGTAGAAACCGGTGACCCGGCAAACCAGCAGTAACGGCGCGGGGGTCCCGGCTGGGGGAGGCGCTCGGGCAAACACCACGGCGACCGGCCGCTCTGAGACAGGGGGAGAGAGACGGGCGGGGGAGAGGGGACGATTCAGTTTGAGCCTCAGGGACTCACTAGCCAAACCCAGCTCCATCCCCCGGGGTCAGGCGTTGGCCCCACTGTCCTGGCCAGGCCCCAATTCTGTCCCCTGCAGTTACCAGGGGTGAGGGAATCCCCCTTCACTTCCTGTCCTAAACGGCTGTGCAGTGCGGCTATGAAATGGCTACGGTGCTCCACCCCAGCTACAGCTGCATTTGTACACCAGGCAAGGGGTCCCTGGATAAACGGCCCCGCACTTGACACCAGAGGTGGCTGCATCTCAGCGAGCAGGGAATGGTGACCAGCCTCACCTTGCCTCTCCAGAGACTCTCTCCCGTACACGACAAACGTCCTGAGCAGATAGATGCAAGTTATTCTAAAAAAAAACTGAAGCCTGGCGGATGCGCTCTTATCCCAGTTGAGAAGGTCCCGGGCGTGGAGCGCCAGCTTATCCTCTGAACGAGCGACCCAGGTGCCCACGTCCACCTCAAAGCTCACGACGCCCTCGCCATTCCCCGCAGCGTCATAGAATCCCCTCGAGGTGCCGTTGGGGTGCAGCTCGCAGCCGAGGGAGGCCTGGGTAACAAAGGGGTCTGGAGCAGGAAGGGCAGGGGGGATGAGGAGGGGCATCTGGAGGTTATCCGGGGGGGGGGCAGAAATCGAGAGACGGGGGAATAAAGGTGCGTGATAGGTGCCATGAGGATGTTTGGCCACAAGACGGCGGCAGGATTGTGGGGCGGCCCTGGCTGGAGTTACGGGTACGTTGCCATTTCTGTTTAAAATTGATTGTTCGAAGTGCTCTGAGGCTCACATGCAGCCTGATTGGCTCGAAAATTGCTGCGTTACAACGGGGCCTGAGGCAGAGGCTGTCGTGCAAATTTGGGGTCCCTTGGTCACGGGGTTCCTGAGATACAGACCCCCGCCCACATGACCTGCTTTCAAAGGGTCAGGCTCCATGTCAGGAAAGACCAGGAGCCTCGGCTCAGGGAGTGGGACGCGGGGCCTTTCCCCTCTGGGGGCCACCAGCTCCAATCAGCCTAAGGGCCAGGGACTGGCTGTCTTTACCCCGCCGACACACTCAGTGGCTGTGTTGAGTGTGTCAGTTCTCAGCACACCCCCCCCCCAGTAGGTGTGGGGAGGGATCCCCTCAGCTGGCTCCGTACTCACAGCCCATTCCCTGCTGCTGAGCTATTCTGGTCACTGTGAGGATGAAGTCGGACAGGGAGCGATGGATCAGCAGCTCCAGGTCCTGCCACTGCTTCGGGGTCAGGCCCTGCTGGGCCCAGGGCTGCCGGAAGCGGACCTGGCAGGTGCTGCAGTCCAGGGAGTGGGTCTCCAGGTCGCCCAGCAGGGCCTTCAGCTCCATGTCCGCGGAGCTGGCGTTGTGGAATCGGGAGGTTAGGAGCACCCGGAAGGTGACAAACCCTGGGGGGACAGGAGGGAAGGCTGCAGGGGTGGGGGTAAGAGAAAACAAGTGGAGAACAAAGCGGGTGGGGAGAGAGATTAATGAGTCTCCCGGGCTCCAGAATCTCCCTGCTGAACACTAACCCGCCTCCCCCTCCTCCTTCACTAGCCCCAGGTGGTGCTGCACCCCGCCCCGGCTTTACACCATCCCCACCAGCCCAGTAACAAAAATGGCAGGGGCGGGTCCCCACTTACCGGCCAGGGCCCCCCATGCCCAGGGGAGGAGTAGAGGGAGCAGCATCCTGGCAGGGGAAGGGGGATCCGGGCCCAGGCGGGCGTCAGGGCAGCGGGACGAGGGGCCCAGAGTCGCCCACATGCTCTCGGTTCTGCCCCAAGGCACACGCCTCTCTGCCAACTTCTCCCCGTCCGTGTCTGCTCAGACCTGTCCCCTCGGCTGCCAGCCCCGAGCCAATCAGGGCAGAGGGAGTCGGGGAGCGGAGGCAGCGCGGGAGGGGGATCCCCGGCCGCAAGATCAGAACCAGACCCTGTCCCCGGGTCAGTGCGTGTGTGTCACGCCCCCTCCATCTCCTCCAGCCTGGGGTACCACTGCTCCCAGCCCAGCCCTTAGCGCTGCTCTGGGGCAATGGGGCCAGCCCTGTCTGCCCGGGCAGAGCCCCCTGCTGCCACCCGCCCTGCTCCCTGCAGCCCAGCCCCTAGCGCTGCCCTGGGGCAATGGGGCCAGCCCTGACTGCCCAGGGAGAGCCCCCTTCTGCCCCCTGCCCCGCTGCCTGCAGCCCAGCCCCTAGCGCTGCCCTGGGGCAATGGGGCCAGCCCTGACTGCCCGGGCAGAGCCCCCTGCTGCCCCCCGCCCTGCTCCCTGCAGCCCAGCCCCTAGCACCGCCCTGGGGCAATGGGGCCAGCCCTGTCTGCCCGGGGAGAGCCCCCTTCTGCCCCCCGCACTGCTCCCTGCAGCCCAGCCCTTAGCACTGCTCTGGGGCAATGGGGCCAGCCCTGACTGCCCGGGCAGAGCCCCCTGCTGCCCCCCGCCCTGCTCCCTGCAGCCCAGCCCCTAGCACCGCCCTGGGGCAATGGGGCCAGCCCTGACTGCCCGGGGAGAGCCCCCTTCTGCCCCCCGCACTGCTCCCTGCAGCCCAGCCCTTAGCACTGCTCTGGGGCAATGGGGCCAGCCCTGACTGCCCGGGCAGAGCCCCCTGCTGCCCCCCGCCCTGCTCCCTGCAGCCCAGCCCCTAGCACCGCCCTGGGGCAATGGGGCCAACCCTGTCTGCCCGGGGAGAGCCCCCTTCTGCCCCCTGCCCCGCTGCCTGCAGCCCCGCCCCCCAGTACCGCCCTGGGGCAATGGGGCCAGCCCTGGCTCCCAGGGGAAAGCACTCCCAGCTCAGAGCCAAATTCACCCTCAGCCAAACTAGGCAGGTACCCAGGGCTCAAATTTGTGGGGGGACCTAAAATTCTAGGCCAACATCCTGCTCCTCACCCCGCTGAGGGCCCCCCCCGCCCACAGCAGCAGCCTCAGCCCTTGCACCCCGAACCTGGGAGGGAAGATTTGAGGGGGGGGGAGAGGGAGTCCATCCCCGTCACCCCACAGGGGGCCAGATGGGCTGGACCAGATGGAGGAAAGGACCCGGGGGTGGGGGACAAGATAGAGTGAAGGGGAGGGCAGAGCCCCCCCACGCAAGCTGCCCCTCCCCCACTATCCCAGTGGCCCCTCCCTCTCCTAATAGCTCCTCCTTCTCCTGGCCCTCTTTCCTGTTAGCCCCTCCCGCTCATGAGCCCCTCCCTTGCTGTGGCCCCGCCCCCTCATTCTCCTCCCACAGTGCTGGGCGGTGGACTGGCTGGGTGTTATTGTAGGGTCGCTGGGGAGCGCTGGGCGGTGGACAGGCTGGGATGTTGTGACGAAGTGGGACTGTTCTTAATGTTTCCTCTGAATAGTGTGGGGGTGCCTCAGTTTCCCCTAGGCAGTTCTTAAGTATCTAGGTGGTGGGGTAAGGGTGTATGATCATTGCAGAGCCCTAGAGGGCAGGTGTGTGCAGGGGTCTGGACACAGAGAATGGCCGACACCCTGTTTCCTGGCAACTGATGGCCTGGGCCCTTCCTCCCCCCAGGTGAGAGCTAAAGGGCTGGAGAACAGAGGAATCAGGTGCCCTCCTGGCCCGGGAAAGGAACAAAGCCCAGAGGAGTGGGGGCTGGAGGGAGTTTCAGTTTGGGGCTGGCTGGGACATGGAGTGAAGGGCAGACATGGTTGTCTGGCTCACTGCCCCCCAAAATGGACCCAGCTGAGGGGTCCTGTTCTCTGCACCTACAAGCTCTGTGTTAGACCATGTTCCTGTCGTCTAATAAACCTTCTGTTTTACTGGCTGGCTGAGAGTCCCGTCTGACTGCGGAGTTGGCGGGCAGGACCCTCTGGCTTCCCCAGGACCCCGCCTGGATGGACTTGCTGTGGGAAGCGCACGGAGGGGCAGAGGATGCTGAATGCTCCGAGGTCAGACCCAGGAAGGTGGAAGCCGGGTGAGCTGTGTGTCCTGAAGACAGGCTGCTCACAGGAAGGCGACTGCCCCAGAGTCCTGACTGGCTTCATGGGGAGCCGTTCCAGAGCATCGCCCAGGGACTCCGTGACAGATGTTATTGTAGGGTCGCTGAGGAGCACTGGGCTGTGGCAGGCTGGGTTGTTATTGTAGGGTTGCTCCTCAGTGCTGGGCTGCCTCACGCTGGTCTCACGATAACAGTGACATGCAATGACCATCCCCGGTTGGTTGTGGATGAAAATCGCTGACTGGTGTTTGGGACCCTATGTGGTGTGTGGCTGCTCTGGGGGCAGGGGGACCTCGCTGTGCAGGGGGAGCCCCCTGCTTGGTTTCCCCCACTTGGCCCCGGAGGAGATGTTGCTTTTCCAGAGAGAATCTCCCCCAAATTCGTCCTCGGGTGTTGGGCTCTTCTGTAAACCCCGTTGCCAACTTCACGATTTTGTCACTAGATTTCGTGGCTTTTGGGTTTCTCTCGGGAGGAATGAGGTGTCCAAGTGACCCGGGACAGATCTCGCGACTTTCCCTGCCAATTACAGGGATAGTGAGAGGCAGGCGTCGCCAAGTTGTCCGGTCACTACATCACTCCCGAGCAGCTCAGTGGTGGTCATGAAGTCCATGGCTCTGTGGGACACCGAGTCACTGTCACTGCATCTCCCTCGGGCATGGCCTCGGAAGGAAACCCATTCCCGGGCTTCTGGGGCTGGCCGGCCGGGGCTCGGTGTGACTCCCGCTCCTGGGGGCCAAAGGAAGTGGGGCTCAGCCACAATTCCTTGGGGTGGGGAGGGGGGTGGAAAGCCAGAGCTAATGGCGAGGGGAGGCTGGAAGAGGGGAGGACACAAGTGCCCGTAGGGGGACAAGTTAGGATCTTCTGCTTCGTGAAAAGCACTGATGAGCAGGGCAGGCGCCGCTCCCTGGGCGAGGGTGAGGCAGGAAAAGCCCTTTGTCAACAGATCTGTGAGCCTTTGGCCACTGAAATGTTTCCTGATCAAAATCCCCCTCCAAGGGAGCGGGAAGCCGGCTTGTCTAGTTGGGTGAGTCCCGGGTCTCTGCTGGGCCTGCCCCCGTGACTAGCTTCTGCGCTCCCCCTGCCCGGGCTGAGGACACTCCCATGCCGGGCACTCCCTTTCTGGCCGGATCGTCTGGGCAGCTGACTGTATTTTGTTATCATTGACAGGCTCCATGGGCGTCTCTCCCCTGGTAGGGGGCTGGCAAAGGGTTTCTGGCTGTCCTGGTTACACGGGGCAGGGCTGGGGTCCCCCCTATTTCTTAACCTGGCATTTGGCTGCCCCTCCAGCCCTCCCTTCGGGGCTCTGCTCCCTGGCGGCGTGGCCCAGATTCCCTTGGCCCCAGCCAAGGGGATGAGCTGTCCCAGGCAGGGTGAACCTGCCTCCCCCGGAGCAGATGTTGCCTTGAGAAAGGGCTCCTGTGGAAATCGCTCCGCGCCGCCCAAGGGGGCAGTTTGGGCTCTCCAGCCATAAAAATGGTTATTCTTCGTGCTGATCAAATCCCACTGGCGGGTCACGCCTCCCCTAAGTCCTAGGGCTCAGCTCCCAGCCAGCAACCCCCCCAAACCGTGCCTGCGATCGCCAGGGGCTTTGCTGCGAGCGCTGGCTCGGCGGTCTCTGAACGTGACGTCGATTCTCTCCGTCGGCCGGTGCGCGCGTGTTGTCTGCCCGGGGTTCGGCTGTCTGGGGGGGAAGGAGGCTTGGAGGGAGGGAAGGGATCAGATGGGATCTGCGCGTTTCTAGACCACTCCAATGACTGCTGGCCTGGTAGCAAACATCCAGAGCAGTGAGCTGCAAAGGGACCTTTGCTTCTGCCTGAGATTCGCTGCGGGGAAACAGGGGCGAGGGAATACACCCCTCGCAGGGGGTGCCCAGCGTTGCGGTGGTTTCTTGTTCGGCAGCAGGGTGTCCTCCGGCCCAGGCACAGACACTCGGCTAATGCTCGGCTGAATTCTGTGGACATTTTGTTTAGCGACGTTTTTGATGCCGTTTTGAATGCTTAAATAGCGACATCTAGTGACTTTTCAGGGGGCCTCTGGCGACTTCCTGCCATGTGGAGGTGGCAGCTCCGAGCACCAGCCCCGGGACTACGCCCATCGCTCTGGGGATGGGCACCCAGGGGCCAGGCAGCATCGGGGCTGGGCAGCGTCACCCGTCGCCGGGCAGAGCCGGGCCCGGCAGGGCTCGGTTCCATACTTCTCCCTCGTACGCTCTGGGGTCGGGCTGCAGGACTCGCCCGGCGCCTGCCCCAGAACAGCTGAGATGACGCTGGAGAGCGGGGCCAGCCGCCCCATAACAGGACACACAGCAAAGTGTCTGGGCTGCGCCATCTGCTTGGCCTTCTGCCCCAAACCCCTCGCTGCTGGGGCGGGCGGGGGGCAGGATCACTCGGCTTTGTCTCTGTAAATTTAATCTCAGTGAAAGGTTCAGGGCTGGCGTCTCAGGGAAAAGATCTGAGCTCCCACTTCCATGGGCCTGAGCCTTGACCCCCAGGCACCCCACCAGAGCGGGGGGCTCAGTCTCCATGGGTCAGGCACAGCTCAGCCTCCCAGATGGTCCCACCATCAACTTCCATAAGGGGCTTTTCAGGCCTCCCAGTCTCTGAGCCCCTCCCCCCTCTGCTGCATTTGCGCCTCCCCACCCCCCTCCTCAGGACAAGCCAGTGTCTCCATGGCCCAGGTGGGGAGGGAGGCCCAGAGAATTCAGGGACTGGCCCAGGGTCACACATGAAGTCACTGGCAGAGCCAGGAATTGAACCCTGGGATCCAGGCTCAGACGCCAGCCCCTGAGCTCCTGGGTTGTCTCCTCTCTGGACCCCTCTGGGACAGCTCCCTAGGTTTGGTGCCTTGGCCCAGGCTTGGACCTGGGTCTGGGGGACCCGTTTGGATTGTCAGACCCCCCCTCGACCCCCCGGGTCCCACTTTGCCATCAGGGGGAGCCACGTGGCTTCCCTGCCCCCTTGGGTCAAACCTCGGAGCTGTGAGCACCCCGGCCTCACACTGTGAGCGTCCTTCAGCGAGTCCTCCTGGGCTGGACACCTCCGAGAGATGTGTACCCCAAAGGGGGCGATGGCCCCCCCAGCATGTGCAGGGACTCAGGCAGCCTTATCAAAGCAGGCGGGTTTATTAGGTGACTAGCACACAGCATAGGAAGCCCTCAGGTCAGCACAGAGAACTGGGGTACAGCAGAGTTCCTTTGGGGGGTCTCCCAGCCCCAGCCAAGCTGTGTGGACCCCTTGGCTCCCGCTCTGGGCCTCTTTGTCCCCTGTCCCCTCTTTATCTCTAGTTCCCGGGTGAGCTCACCCCCCACCTGGCCCCTCCTCAGGCCATGCTCTTGGCCGGGGAATGGGGCGCAGCTCCCTTGCTGAGAGGCAGAAAGTCTATGCGGGCCATTGGGCCTCTGCAAAGAATAAACAGCCATTTTCCTCCCACCTAGCAACAATGCAGCATAGAGGGGAAACTGAGGCACTCACAGTATTAATACAAAATATTACAGAAAATTCCCACTCCATCCCCCAGCTCACTAACAGCAGATCGGAGCTGGCACCCCTAGGAGGGTAATGGCCCTGCTTCCAATTCCTTGCCCCACACGGGGCTGCTGGCGGACTGCACCCCTCTAGATCCTGCTGTGTAGCCATGCCCGAAGCGGCAGGTGTGTGGCCAGGAAATTGTCCATCTTCTCTCAGTGTGGCTCTGGGCTGCTGTTCTACCTGGTAACAGACTAGTCAATGCAGCCCCACCCCGCTCTAACCCACTAGCCCCCACTCTCCTCCCAGAGCTGGGATAGAACCCGGGAGTCCTGGCTCCCAGCCCCCTGCTCTAACTCACTAGACCCCCCTCCCTGGGCTGATAGAACCCAGGAGTCCTGACTAACTCTCCGCCCCCCCTCCCCGGCTCGAATCCACTTCCCCTCCCCAGCCAGGACTATTATTATTGCTATATTACCGCAGGGTCGAGGAGACGGTCGTGCCCAGGACCCCCTTGGGCTCGGTGCTGCCCAGACGCAGAACAAAAACACAGAACCTACCCCCAGAGCCCGGGTCCCTCACACCCAGCTCTGGAGGGGCCCTGCCCCCAGGAGCTCTAAGCCCAGCCCCGCCAGCGACCTGGAGCGGCCTCCCCCGGCACCCCGCGGGCCGTAGTGTTGTCAGGGCTCCCTGTGGGTAGCTGGGCCTATGACCCATGGGGAGCCCGCTTGCTTCTCGGGCACCCCAGCTCAGCCTGGACACCCTGCCAGGACCCTCCTGGTTCCCATGTCCCACCCGCACCCACCGCCTTGGTGTATGTAGCCGTGTTTGACCCCTACACCCAGGCCCTGGCTCCTACAGCCCCCGGTGGGGCCCACTGGGCAGTCCCTCCCTGAAGGGTTTATTGAGTGGCACAGGCCAGTGCCGGCTCCATGCGGCTCCTGGATCCCAGCGATCCCATGGTGCCCTGTCACAGATCCACAGGTCCCGTGCTCTGGGAGGACCCACAGTCCCTGGGAGGGCCCCTTCAGGGCGCCAGACCCACTTAGTGTCTCACTCTCTGACTAGGGCAAGTGACGTGACTTCACCACCTCCTGGAACCGAACCTTGGAGCCCTCAGCACCCTGCTTCATGCTGTGAGCTCCCTGGGTGGGATGTTTTGCTTATAAGAAGCACAGGGGATCTTTTTCAGGGGAAAAGGCAATACGCCTCGTTTATTAGAGATACAACAATTAGCATATGCATTCAATCACACACACGCTGTCCTGCCAGTTACCAGTCCAGAGTCCGGATCAATCTAGTGGCCAGCTAGGTTGATTATGGGTAGGGAGGAGCCGGGTTCCATCGGTCATGACACGATGCTCCCGGAAAGTCTTGGCAGGACGAACCCAAAGTCTCATGGCAAGGCAGCCTGTTAGATAGTGATCTTCCTTCATTGGGACCAAGGAGTTCTGCACAGTCATGCTGTAATCAGTTGTTGTTTGACGAGTGCTTGTTTTCTTAAATTGTTTTTCTCATCCTTTATCTCGTCCTTTATCCACTTATCTTCTAACACACACATTCCTCATTCACACACAAAACAGGATTGATTTACACGGAGCATTTGAACAGGAGCATCAAGTTGCAATGCAGGAGAAAACAATCATTCCATTCTGTTACTTCTTTCAAAATGCTAAACCGACAATGAAGTGGTGACCCGAAAGGTCTGTCACTGCCTTGAAATCAGCTTCAGACACAAGATTCTGGCCGATGCATCTCTACCAATGGGCCACTGGGCCATTCCTTCCTGCTTTCAGAAAGGGTGGCTGGCAGGATATGGTGAAATCCTACATCAATACATTTAATACATGCTACATTATTCTTCTTTATCCTTCATTCTAAATTATACAAAGTACAACCATAAAATCCTACTACTGCAAGGACGCTGAGAGAGACTTGTGCACCCAAAGGGAGCGCTGCCCTGCCATCTGGGTGTGCCCAGTGGGGGAACAAAGGGCTGAGGAGGGGCCAGGTTGTGGGGGGGGGGCGGGGGCTGGAAGCTGGGGCTCTCTCCTGAGCTGGGACGAAGGAGGAGTCAAAGGACTGTGGGCTTGTGGCTGACCAGGCTGCGACTCTGCTCTCTGTGCTAACCAAGGGCTGTCTGCGCTATGGTGCGGCCAACTAACAGGCCCCACAGCTGGCGTCTGTCACACCCGGGTCCCTGGTCTCTGCAGAGTAAACCACCTTCCCTGCCGCCTAGTTAACCATGCAGCACGTAGGGCTAACGGTGGCACACACAGCAGTTACCCAAAATGTTTCAGAAAATTCCCGTTCTGTGACAGCTCCCAAATGTCCAACGTGCCCTGAACATGACAGAGGAAGGAAAATCCCAACCCCAGAGCCCGGGCCCCGATCCCTCAGCACGCCAAACCAGATCAGCCCTCGGGGCCCTCAGCTCTGGAGCTGGGCACGGATCCAGCCCCAAGGTCCATGTCCCCAGGAGAGGGGCCAATGCCCACACCTGGGCCGGTGCCGCCCTCAGGCCCTGGACTCCCCTGGTCCAACGTCCTGGTAGCCCCTGGAAGGAGAGAGCAGAGGGGATGGGTTAGGGGGTGTAACGGTCCCACCCCCACCCCCGAGAGGGAGAGGACTCACCTGCGTCTGCTCCTCCACAGCACCACGGCCACGGCGGCTACGGCCAGAGCCCCCAGGGTGATGCCCACGGCCAGGCCGGGGCCCCAGCCCCTGCTGTGCCCTGTAAAACAGGGGGTGCCATGCTGGGAACGGGGACAGGAGTATGGGCCCGGGTCCCTCCGCCTCTCCCGCAGTCCCCCCCAGCCACCCGACCCACTGCCCTCAGCCCCCCTGACCTCAGCCTCCCCCGCAGTCCCCTCTGCTGCCCCCACACCTGACCCACTGGGAATGGACACAGGAATATGGACCCTGTTCCCTCAGCCTCCCCTGCAGTCCCACCTGCTCCCCCCACAGTCCCACCCCCTCAGCCTCCCTCTGCTCCAGTCCTTCTCCCCTCTGTCCGACCCCCTCCAGACCCCTGACTCTCTCCCCAACCATCCCAAGCCCTCCCCAGCCCTGCCCCTCCTGGCTCCACACAGATCTCTCCGCCCACCCCATTCGTGCTCCCCTCCGCCCTCACCCTGCTCCCTCCATCCCAGTCCTGCCCCGTCCCCCTCAGCTCCTCCATCCTGCTCTCCCTGGTCCATCCCCACAACCCTCACTCACCCCTCTGCCTCCCTCCATCCCAGTCCTGTCCCGTCCCCCTCAGCTCCTCCATCCTGCTCCCCCTGGTCCATCCCCACAACCCTCACTCACCCCTCTGCCTCCCTCCATCCCAGTCCTGTCCCGTCCCCCTCAGCTCCTCCATCCTGCTCCCCCTGGTCCATCCCCACAACCCTCACTCACCCCTCTGCCTCCCTCCATCCCAGTCCTGTCCCGTCCCCCTCAGCTCCTCCATCCTGCTCCCCCTGGTCCATCCCCACAACCCTCACTCACCCCTCTGCCTCCCTCCATCCCAGTCCTGTCCCGTCCCCCTCAGCTCCTCCATCCTGCTCCCCCTGGTCCATCCCCACAACCCTCACTCACCCCTCTGCCTCCCTCCATCCCAGTCCTGTCCCGTCCCCCTCAGCTCCTCCATCCTGCTCCCCCTGGTCCATCCCCACAACCCTCACTCACCCCTCTGCCTCCCTCCATCCCAGTCCTGTCCCGTCCCCCTCAGCTCCTCCATCCTGCTCCCCCTGGTCCATCCCCACAACCCTCACTCACCCCTCTGCCTCCCTCCATCCCAGTCCTGTCCCGTCCCCCTCAGCTCCTCCATCCTGCTCCCCCTGGTCCATCCCCACAACCCTCACTCACCCCTCTGCCTCCCTCCATCCCAGTCCCGTTGCCTGGAACCACCCTGTCCCACTCAGGACGTGCAGGAAAAGCCCCCAGAGACCACGACCGCACCCCCCTGGAGACGTGCACCTACCCCAGGGGATCAGCAGGCTCTGGCCCCCCAGGCTGCTGTGCTCCACCCGGCAGGCGTAGCTGTGCCCGTCGCCCGGCTCCATGGCCAGGGAGCTGCGCAGCTGGTAGGTCAGGTCCGCGTTGGGCAGGATCCCGCTGGAGCTCAGCCGCCTGCCCGGCCCCACCTCCTCCCCGTCCTGCAGCCAGGCCACGCGGATGGGCCGAGGGTAGAAACCGGTGACCCGGCAAACCAGCAGTAACGGCGCGGGGGTCCCGGCTGGGGAAGGCACTCGGGCAAACACCACGGCGACTGGCCGCTCTGAGATAGGGGGAGAGAGACGGGGCGGGGGAGAGGGGACGATTCAGTCTGAGCCTCAGGGACTTACTAGCCAAACCCAGCTCCATCCCCCGGGCTCAGGCGTTGGCTCCGCTGTCCTGGCCAGGCCCCAATTCTGTCCCCTGCAGTTACCAGTGGTGAGGGAATCCCCCTTCACTTCCTGTCCTAAACGGCTGTGCAGTGCGGCTATGAAATGGCTACGGTGCTCCACCCCAGCTACAGCTGCATTTGTACACCAGGCCAGGGGTCCCTGGATAAACAGCCCCCAGAGGTGACTGCCTCTCAGTGAGCAGGGAGTGGTGACCAGCCTCACCTTGCCTCTCCAGAGACTCTTTCCCATACTGGGCAAAGGTATTGAGCCCATAGACACACATTGTTCTCTCAAGAAACGGGAACAGGGTGGACAGGCTCTTATCCTGGTTGACAAGATACTCGACGTAGATCCCCAGCTTGTCCCCCTGCCGAGTGACCCATTTGCCTGTGTCCATGTCGAAGCTGATGAAGTCCTCGCCGTCCACCGCAGCATCACAGACTCTCCTCAAGGTGCCGTTGGGGTGCAGCTCGCAGCTGAAGAAGACCTGGGTAACGAAGGGGTCTGGAACAGGAAGGGCAGGTGGGATGAGGACAGGCGTCCGGAGGTCACCGTCAGGGGGCAGAAATAGACAGATCGGGGGGGGGGGGCAGGGTTACGACATAATGTCAAGTGATATGAAGACGTTTGGCCACACGATGGCGGCAGGATGGTGGGGCGGCCCTGGCTGGAGTTCAGGGCACCTTGCAGTTTCTGTTTAAAACTGATTTTTCAAAGTGCTCTAAGGTCCACGTGTACAGACAGATCGGGTTGAGAATCGCTGTGAGACATCAGGGCCTGAGGCATCTGGGGTCCCTTGGTCACGGGGTGGGGGAGATACAGACCCCCGCCCAAGTGACCTGCTTTTCAAATCTAGAGCTTTTTTGGAAGTTATTTGTGTTGCTCAGAGGAAAACTGTGGCCCTGAGCCTCGATAAACGTACATCCCTGGGCTCCCCGGAGCGGGGCTCTGCACCGGTAGCAAGGACAGGTTTGGCTTCCCAACGCAACGTTACCCAAGTCCCCGGGCCGTGGTTCTGCGTGTGGAGCGGTAAGCACCTGCGCCCACAGAGAGGTCACCCCTCTGCGAGCGACTGTTTCCTCAGCAGCACCTCAGGGCGACCCCCCGCGTCAGACACTCGCTCAGCGGGAGAGGCAGCAACCTCCGAGCCCCGGGAGGAGCCGTCCGCGCCCTGTCACCGAGAGGGTCCTGTGCCTGTGAGCTGTGAGGGCAGGCCGGCTCTCCCGCTGTCGTGAAACGCACCTAGCTCTGCCCCAGCAAGGTGCCGGGGGGACTTTGTGGTGCTCATTTGGGGGCAGGTGGTTAAGGGGTTCCTGAGAGAAAGTCTCCCCGGGGGACCTTAGTGCTCCAGCACAGACCCTGGGCTGAGCAGCTGAGCAGAGGGAGCTGGGTCTGTCCCATGCCCCGGGGCAGCGCGGGTTGTGGGGGGAGGCACTATCTTAGCTCTGCATTTCCTGCTCGTGGGCTGGGTGTTTCGTGGTTCGCAAAGGTGTCAGTTTTCAACGTTCAGGGAGGACAGGTGGCACCGTGAGCAGCCGACACGCTCCTTCCACAAAGGCCTTCGGTAGGACACGTGGCCACGAGCCGGGTCAGGGGCTGGGACACGGGGCCTTTCCCCTCTAGGGTGCGCAGGCTACAATCTGGCCCCAGAGCTGGGGGACTGGCTCAGTGGGGTGGAGAATGGGACACGGGGCGTTTCCCTTCTAGGGAATGTTGGCTTCAGTCAGCCTAAGGGCCAGGGACTGACTGTTTTGCCCTCCATCCACCCTGCCAGGATACACTCAGTTGCTGTGGTGAGTGTGTCAGTTCTCAGCTCTCTGGCGGGTAGTGGGAGGGACGCCCTCAGACCGCTCCATACTCACAGCCCTCTCTTTGATCCTTAACCACTTTGTTCACCAGACGGATGAAGTCTGACAGGTAGCGATGGAGCAGCAGCTCCAGGTCCTGCCACTGCTTCGGTTTCAGGCCCTGCTGGGCCCAGGGCTGCCGGAAGCGGATCTGGCAGGTGCTGCAGTCCATGGAGTGGGTCTCCAGGTCGCCCAGCAGGGCCATCCCCTCCATGTCCGCGGAGCTGGCGTTGTGGAAGACATTGATCTGGAGCAGCCGGAGGGTGAGAGGTGCTGAGGGGAGAGAAGGGGAGGCTGGGGGGAGGCATCAGGAAAGAAGTGGAGAACAAAGTGGATGGGGAGAGAGATTAATGAGTCTCCCAGGCTCCAGGATCTCCCTGCAGACCTCTAACCCGCCTCCCCCATCCTTCACCCACAGCAACGGTCACTAGGCCAGCGTGGTGCTGCCCCACCCTGGTTTTAGTATTACACCATCCACATCCACCCCAGTAGGAAAAAAGGGCAGGGAGGGGGGTCCCCACTTACCAGCCCGGGCCCCCCATGCCCAGGGGAGGAGCAGCAGAGGGAGCAGCATCCTGGCAGGGGAAGCGGGACCCAGACTGTGGCAGGTGGCAGGGCAGCGGGACAAGGGGCCCAGAGTCGCCCACATGCTGTAGGTTCCTACCCAGGGCACACGCCTCTTTGCCAACTTCTCTCTTTGTCTGTCTCTGCTCAGCTCCGTCCCCGCAGCTGCCAGCCCCGAGCCAATCAGGGCAGAGGGAGTCGGGGAGCGGAGGCAGCGCGGGAGGGGGATCCCCGGCCGCAAGATCAGAACCAGACCCTGTGCCCGGGTCAGTGCGTGTGTGTGACGCCCCCTCCATCTCCTCCAGCCTGGGGTACCACTGCTCCCAGCCCAGCCCTTAGCGCCGCCCTGGGGCAATGGGGCCAGCCCTGTTTGCCCGGGCAGAGCCCCCTGCTGCCCCCTGCCCCGCTGCCTGCAGCACGGCCCCCCAGTACCGCCCTGGGGCAATGGGGCCAGCCCTGATTGCCAGGGGAGAGCCCCCTGCTGCCCCCCGCCCCGCTGCCTGCAGCACGGCCCCCCAGTACTGCCCTGGGGCAATGGGGAGAGTGCCCCACCTCCCGGTAGGGCCAGATTCACACACAGGCAAACTAGGCGGGTAACTAAGGCTCCAATCTGCAGCGGGACCGAAAGCGGTCAGCATCCTGCCCCTTCCTGTGGGGGGGGGTGCTGCCCACCCATCGCTGCCCACCCATCGCTGCAGCCTGGCCCCACGCCCCAACCGTGGCCCCGTGGGGGTGGGGGGGGCATTCGGAGGGGGTTTCCCCCCCACTCAATCCACAGAGGGGGCTGGGGCTGGCTGCCCCAGGGTGAACAAAGGAGACGGGGTGTAGGGGGTCACTCCCTGCCTGCCCCTCCCAATAGTCCCTCCCCTCTTTCAGTAGCCCCGCCCTCCCTGGCCTCTTTCCTATTAGCCCCTCCCCTCTCTGCCCCTTCCACCAGCTCGCTAGCCACGCCCACTCTGGGGCCCCGCCTCCCCATTCCCCTCCCCATTCCCCTTCCCCTCGCTGGGCGGTGGACGGGCTGGGGTGTTACTGTAGGGTCGCAGGGGAGCGCTGGGCGGTGGACGGGCTGGGGTGTTATTGTAGGGTCGCTGGGGAGCGCTGGGCGGTGGACGGGCTGGGATGTTATTGTAGGGTCGCTGGGGAGCGCTGGGCGGTGGACGGGCTGGGGTGTTATTGTAGGGTCGCTGGGGAGCGCTGGGCGGTGGACGGGCTGGGGTGTTACTGTAGGGTCGCTGGGGAGCGCTGGGCGGTGGACGGGCTGGGGTGTTATTGTAGGGTCGCAGGGGAGCGCTGGGCGGTGGACGGGCTGGGGTGTTATTGTAGGGTCGCTGGGGAGCGCTGGGCGGTGGACGGGCTGGGGTGTTACTGTAGGGTCGCTGGGGAGCGCTGGGCCGTGGACGGGCTGGGGTGTTATTGTAGGATCGCTGGGGAGCGCTGGGCCGTGGACGGGCTGGGGTGTTATTGTAGGATCGCTGGGGAGCGCTGGGCCGTGGACGGGCTGGGGTGTTATTGTAGGGTCGCAGGGGAGCGCTGGGCGGTGGACGGGATGGGTGTTATTGTAGGGTCTCTCGGGAGCGCTGGGCGGTGGACGGGCTGGGGTGTTATTGTAGGGTCGCTGGGGAGCGCTGGGCGGTGGACGGGCTGGGGTGTTATTGTAGGGTCGCTGGGGAGTGCTGGGCCGTGGACAGGCTGGGTGTTATTGTAGGGTCGCAGGGGAGCGCTGGGCGGTGGACAGGCTGGGGTGTTATTGTAGGGTCGCAGGGGAGCGCTGGGCGGTGGACGGGATGGGTGTTATTGTAGGGTCTCTCGGGAGCGCTGGGCGGTGGACGGGCTGGGGTGTTATTGTAGGGTCGCTGGGGAGCGCTGGGCGGTGGACGGGCTGGGGTGTTATTGTAGGGTCGCTGGGGAGTGCTGGGCCGTGGACAGGCTGGGTGTTATTGTAGGGTCGCAGGGGAGCGCTGGGCGGTGGACAGGCTGGGGTGTTACTGTAGGGTCGCTGGGGAGCGCTGGGCCGTGGACGGGCTGGGGTGTTATTGTAGGATCGCTGGGGAGCGCTGGGCCGTGGACAGGCTGGGGTGTTACTGTAGGGTCGCTGGGGAGCGCTGGGCCGTGGACGGGCTGGGGTGTTACTGTAGGGTTGTTCGGGAGCACTGGGGCTGTGGCAGGCTGGGGTGTTATTGTAGGATTGCTGTTGATAAGCTGGTTTGTTATTGTAGGGTTGCTCCTCAGTGCTGGGCTGCCTCACGCTGGTCTCATGGTAACAGTGACATGCAATGACCATCCCCGGTTGGTTCTGGATGAAAATCGCTGCCTGGTGTTTGGGACCCTATGTGAGGTGCGGCTGTTCTGGGGGCGGGGGGACCTCGCTGTGCAGGGGTAGCCCCCGGCTTGGTTTTTCCCACTTGGCCCTGGAGCAGACGCTGCTTTTCCAGAGTGAATCTCCCCCAATTCATCCTCTGGGTTCCGGCTCTTGTCTCAACCCCATTGTTAGGGTCAGGGCAGGTCTGGGTTTTGGGCCCTGCCCCCCTCAGGGTCCCCTATTTCCTCCAGCCCAGAGTAAGTGAGCGGACGATTGACACACGCAGCGGAGGGTGCAATCCCCTGGGGTGACTCCCCCTTCATGACACCCCCACTGAGCCGTGTGACAGAGGGAAGAAGGCCCGGCAGTCGCAGCTGCAGACAGACCCCGCACGTCCTGCCGGAGGAGGCCACGTGCCGTCCCTGTATCTCCACTGTGGAGCAGGCACCGCGGGTCCCTGCACGGCGAGACAGCAGGAGAGACTGGGGAGCGGCCCCCCAGGCCCCGGTGAGCGCAGCGAGGTGCGTGCCGTGGGTTCACACCGTTTTGCGGTGGTGCTCCGCAGTGCTGCTGCTGGGGTTTGTCTGCTTCTGCAGCAGGGGGCTTTGTTATTTTGTCTTGTGTGTTTGAGGGTCGACATCTGAGCTCTGGGGCAGCACAGAAATGACCTTCCTGGGACACACCAGCGTGTTCGGTCCCTGGGCCATTACGAGCGACAAGAAGACGACACAGGCTGGTTTATTTCAGCGAGGTCACTTGTTAGCACCAGGGCTGTGCACATTCTGGCTTCTCACCATTTCCTCATGTGGTTTCAGGTTTGCGCTGACAGTTAACCCACCAGCCAAGCAGGCAAACGCCATTAGCCCTTGTTCCAGAGAGAAGGAAACGGGGAGGTGACGTGACCTGTCCGAGGTCACAGTGAGGCTGCAGCAGAGCTGGACAGAACCCAGGTGTCCTGATGTAGCTAAACACCGTCCCGGCCAGCCCCTGCAGTGAAGGCTCTGACGGCTTTTCTTCGCATGCCCCTGCTGTACAAAGGGAACCCTTCTGCCAGGTGGAGTCGGCAGCCACCAGACCAGGTTCCACATCTAGGGACTCCTTGTGACGATGTGACTCAGCAGGGAGGGGGGAGTGTTGACCTGGGAATGTGCCCTGGGGAGGGGAGACCTGAGAACCTGTCACCTGAGCCGGGAGGGGGAGGGGGAGGTAACACCTCTGCCCAGGAATGTGAAGAGAGGCTGCAGCAGGGAACCTGCTGGGTGGGTATAGTTTTCAGTTTGGGGCTGGGGAGAGGAACACAGGGAACCCCAGGGCTGGGGTCTAAGCTCCCTGCTCCCCCAGAAGGACGTGATTGAGGGGTCCTGGTTGTACCCACAAGCTCTGTTTTGGACTGTGTTCCTGTTGTCCAATAAACCTTCTGTTTTACTGGCTGGCTGAGAGTCTCAGTGGATCCCAGGAAGAGGGGTGCAGGGCCTGGACTCCCCCATGCTCCGTGACAACTGGTGGTAGCGGTGGGATCCACTGCACCCCGTGAACGGCGCTTCCTGCAGTAAGTGACTGGGGAGCAGTAAAACGAAGGGGAATTGACGGGGACCAGGCGTGCTGAAGATTCAGAGAGAGACGGTTTCGGGGGGCAGTTAACCCCTGGGAATGTGTGACCAGAGAGAAAGACTTTTGCAGTAACAGGGTCCCCCGGGGGATTGCAGCGAGCGGTCCCAGGGGCGGAGGAGTCTGCAGCTCGACCCTGGCAAAGAGTCGGTGACCTCAAGAAGGACTGGCACACGAGGGGCTTTTCCTGGAAACCGTGGGAAGCTGCCCGGCCTGCGAGTGGCCAGCAGGGAGATGTACGCTAAACGCCTTAAGAGCGACCTGGTGGAGCTGTGCAGGCAGAGGGGGCTGCGCATTGGGAGGTTCACCAAGGAACAGCTGATTGCCCAGCTGGAGGAGAGGGATCGCTTGGATGACCCGATCCCTGTCCCTGAGGGAAGCTGCCCGGCAGACGCAGCGTGGGCCCTGGGGCCTGACCGGGCTGGGAGGGGTCAGACTGCTGCCGAGGACATCCCGAGACCCTTCCTACCTATGTCCGGGGGAGGGGTTGGGGGAAGCCCAGCGAATACCGAGGGCACCCTGACCCCGGCACCCAGCAGGGGATCCTCCCGGCGGAGCTCCCCATCCCTGGAGCGGAGGCGGCTGGAATGGGAGAGGGAGATGAAAATGAGGGAGCTGGAGGATCATGAAAAACAACGTCAACATGAGGAGAAACAACGTCAACATGAGCAGGAGGAGAAGGAGAGGGAGCGTCAGGAGAAGGAGAAACAAAGACAGCATGAACTGGAGCTGGCCAGGCTGAGGAGCAGTGGGGCCCCGGCTGCGGTGAGTGCGGGGGGACCCAAGACTGCAAGGAGCTTTGATAAGTGCTTCCTGGCCCAGCAGAAGGAGGGGGAGGACATAGATAGCTTCCTGACGGCCTTTGAGAATGCCTGTGAGCTGCACAGGGTTGACCCTGCGGACAGGCTCCAGTTCCTCACCCCCTTACTGGACCCCAAAGCCGTGGAGGTGTACAGCCGGATGACAGGGCCGGAGGCAGGGGACTATGAACTGTTCAAACAGGCCCTGCTCCGTGAGTTTGGGCTGAGCCCCGAGATGTACCGGAGAAGGTTCCAGAGTCAGCGTAAAACGCCTGAGGTCACCTACCTACAACTGGTCAACCGGATGCAGGGATATGCCCGCAAGTGGACAGCTGGGGCCCGAGCTAAAGAGGACCTGCTTGACCTAATCGTACTGGAGCAACTGTATGATCAGTGCCCGTCCGACCTGAGGCTGTGGCTGGTGGACAAAAAGCTCGAGAACCCCCAGCACGCAGGGCAGCTGGCCGACGAGTTTGTGAACAGTCGGTCAGGGGGTAGCCGGGAGGAGTCCCAAAAGAACAGGCCCCCCCCCCCGATGCAGAGAGAGAGTCACCAGGGGGCCTCCCAGCGGGGAAATAGGGAGAACCCCCTCCCAAGGGGAACGCCTGGCGTCGGGCCCCTCCGACCCGCTCGAGGGGACCAACGTGACCTGAGCTGCTATCACTGTGGCCAGAGAGGCCACGTACGGTCCCAGTGCCCCGGGCTCAGGGACAAACTGAGCAGACCCAACCTACCCAGGGTTAACTGGGTAGGGACCCAGCTGGACGAGGGGCAGACGACCCAGGAAAGGGGGCCTACCAGTTTACCACCTGCCCCGGAGGGAAGAGTGCCCCAGGCCAGCTCCGCCAGAGGGCTGGAGGCTCTGGACTCAGGGTGCTCGGTTTACAGGGTGGGCGCGGGGCTGTCCCTCCGGAGAGAGTGCCTTGTTCCCCTGGAGGTGGATGGGAGGAAGGTCAATGGATACTGGGATACGGGCGCAGAGGTGACGCTGGCCCGGCCCGAGGTGGTGGCCTCAGATCGGGTGGTGCCCAACACCTATCTGACCCTGACAGGGGTGGGCGGGACCCCATTTAAGGTGCCCGTGGCAAGGGTACACCTGAAATGGGGGGCCAAGGAGGGCCCCAAGGATGTGGGGGTACACCACCATTTGCCCACTGAAGTTTTGATGGGGGGAGACCTAGAGGACTGGCCAAGCAAGCCCCAGGCCGCCCTGGTTGTGACGCGTAGCCAGAGCCGGCGAGGGGCACTGCGCCCTGACCTCGGGGAGGGTATCACACCGGAGGCGCAGGACCCTACCCTGGTGGGGAGGGAGCGCCGAGGGGCACGGCTCAGAGAGGCGGAGGCCTCAGACCTGGCCAGCGAGAGGGAACCGGGCCCCATCCCTTCCCCAGCTGCTGAGTTCCAGGCCGAGTTGAGGAAAGATCCCTCCTTGCGGAAGCTCAGGGACCTGGCCGACCTCAGTGTGGGACGGACCATGAGCAGAGGCTGCCAGGAGAGGTTCCTGTGGGAGAAGGGGTTCCTGTACCGAGAATGGGCTCCCACAAGGGAAGTAGAGTCCTGTGGGATCAGGAGGCAGCTGGTGGTCCCCCAGAAGTATCGCCGCAGGCTCCTGTACCTGGCCCATGACATCCCCCTCGCAGGGCACCAGGGAATCCAGCGCACCCGGCAGAGGCTGCTACAGAACTTTTACTGGCCCGGGGTCTTTACCACGGTCCGGCAGTATTCCCCATCCTGCGACCCCTGTCAGAGGGTGGGGAAGGCCCGGGACAAGGGGAAAGCGGCTTTGAGACCTTTGCCCATCATAGAGGAGCCTTTCCAGAAGGTGGCCATGGACATCGTGGGGCCTCTCAGCAGGACGACCCGGTCGGGGAAGAAATACATTCTGGTGGTGGTAGATTTTGCCACCCGCTACCCCGAGGCAGTGCCCTTAGCTTCCATTGAAGCAGACACCGTGGCCGATGCGCTCCTGACCATTTTCAGCCGAGTGGGGTTCCCCAAGGAAGTCTTGACAGACCAAGGATCCAACTTCATGTCGGCCCTGCTCCGGTGCTTGTGGGAGAAATGTGGGGTCCGGCACGACTGGGCCTCAGCTTATCACCCCCAGTCCAACGGGCTGGTGGAGAGGTTTAACGGGACGCTAAAGATGATGCTGAAAACCTTTATGAACCAGCACCCGCAGGATTGGGACAAGTACTTACCGCACCTGCTGTTCGCGTACAGGGAGGTGCCCCAGGAGTCTACCGGATTTTCGCCTTTCGAACTGTTATATGGCAGGAGGGTGAGGGGCCCCCTGGACCTGATGAGAGACGAGTGGGAGGGGAAGGCCACTCCCGATGGAGAGTCAGTGGTGGAGTATGTCCTGATCTTCCGAGAGAGACTGGCTGAACTCATGGGCCTGGCCAGGGAGAATCTGGCCAGAGCCCAGAGGAAGCAGAAGGTCTGGTATGACCGCACAGCGCGGGCCCGTGCCTACGCCACCGGGGATCAGGTGATGGTTCTCATCCCAGTGAGAAAGAACAAACTACAGGCTGCCTGGGAGGGCCCTTTCAAGGTCGTCAAGCAGCTCAATGAGGTAAACTATGTGGTGGAGCTGTCGAACCGGGCGCACCACCGCCGGGTGTACCATGTGAATATGATGAAGCCATATTATGCCAGGGGGAATGTGGTGTTGGCCGTGTGTGGACAGTGGGAAGAGCAGGGAGATGACCCTTTAGTAGATCTATTCCCTGGGACCAGAGCTGGTTCCCCACTGGAAACAATTCCCCTCTCGGATCAGCTAACCTCTGCCCAGCAAGCTGAGGTCAGGGGGGTGCTGCATCCGTACCGACAGCTGTTTTCCAACCAGCCTGGACACACTAATCTGACTGTCCACCGGGTGCAGACAGGGTCGCACCCGCCGATAAGACGCTCCCCCTTCCGAGTCACAGGGAAAACTGCTCAGGACCTGGAAAGAGAGGTCCGGGACATGCTGGCTTTGGGGGTGATCCAGCCATCTGCCAGCCCTTGGGCCTCGCCGGTGGTGCTGGTCCCCAAAAAGGACGGGTCGGTCCGGTTCTGTGTGGACTATCGGAAGCTCAATGCCATCACTGTATCTGATGCCTACCCCATGCCCAGGCCGGACGAGCTCCTAGACAAGCTGGGAGGAGCTCGGTACCTCACCACCATGGACCTTACAAAGGGCTACTGGCAAGTGCCGCTGGATGCAGATGCCCGGCTGAAATCGGCCTTTATCACCCCTCTGGGGCTCTATGAGTTCCTGACCCTGCCTTTCGGCCTCAAGGGAGCGCCGGCCACCTTCCAGCGCCTAGTGGACCAGCTCCTGAGGGGGATGGAGAGTTTTGCCGTGGCGTATATTGATGACATCTGTGTCTTTAGCCAGACCTGGGAGGACCACGTGTCCCAGGTTAGACAAGTGCTGGACCGACTCCAGGGGGCTGGGCTGACTGTAAAAGCGGAGAAGTGCAAGGTGGGGATGGCGGAAGTATCTTACCTGGGCCATCGGGTGGGGAGCGGCCGCCTAAAGCCGGAACCAGCCAAGGTGGAGGTGATCAGAGACTGGCCCGCTCCCCACACCAAAAAGCAGGTCCAAGCCTTTATTGGGATGGCAGGATACTACCGAAGATTTGTGCCCCACTTTAGCGCCATCGCCACCCCCATCACGGAGCTATGCAAGAAGGGGAAGCCAGACAAGGTGGTCTGGACCGAGCAGTGCCAGGTGGCTTTCCGGGCGCTGAAGAAGGCTCTGGTCAGTGGCCCAGTTCTGGCAAACCCAGACTTTGACAAGCCCTTTGTGGTGTTCACCGACGCCTCAGACACGGGACTGGGGGCGGTGTTAATGCAGGAGGATGAAAAGGGGGAGAGACACCCCATCGTGTACCTGAGCAAGAAGTTGCTACCCCGGGAGCAACACTACGCGGCCATCGAGAAGGAGTGCCTGGCCATGGTGTGGGCCCTCAAGAAACTAGAGCCCTATCTCTTCGGGCGACACTTCACCGTCTACACCGACCACTCTCCCCTGACCTGGCTGCACCAGATGAAAGGAGCCAACGCCAAACTCCTGAGATGGAGCCTGCTCCTGCAGGATTACGACATGGACGTGGTCCACGTGAAGGGAAGTGCCAACCTGATAGCGGATGCGCTGTCCGGGAGAGGGGGCCCCGAACTTCCCCAGGTCACTGGTCAGCGTGACCCCGCTCAGTTCAGTCTCGAAGGGGGGAGAGATGTGAGGATGTGACTCAGCAGGGAGGGGGGAGTGTTGACCTGGGAATGTGCCCTGGGGATGGGAGACCTGAGAGCCTGTCACCTGAGCCAGGAGGGGGAGGGGGAGGTGACACCTCTGCCCAGGAATGTGAACAGAGGCTGCAGCAGGGAACCTGCTGGGTGGGTTTAGTTTCAGTTTGGGGCTGGGTGGAGGAACACAGGGAACCCCAGGGCTGGGGTCTAAGCTCCCTGCTCCCCCAGAAGGACGTGATTGAGGGGTCCTGGGTGCACCCACAACCTCTGTTTTTGGACTGTGTTCCTGTTGTCCAATAACCTTCTGTTTTACTGGCTGGCTGAGAGTCTCAGTGGATCCCAGGAAGAGGGGTGCAGGGCCTGGACTCCCCCACACTCCGTGACACTCCTCTTAATACAGCACAGAACCAGCTCGAGCCCCCACCCAGTCATCTGAGAAAATTAACCACCCCCATCACTCCCACCGCGCCTCTAAGAGGCAACGCTTCCCCTCCCGCAAGCCCTGACCTGTGTCTAGCAAAGAGCACTTATGATACACAGGGGAAAGGAACCCGGCGTTGATTTGGTAAAACACCACAACCACTAGTCATAGGCATGTGCCCATGAGCAAAACGCCCACCTCCGAGTAAGTTGGGCAGTGCCCTTTGCCTGAGTTCCTCATTTGCGCTGGGAAAGTCCAACAACAAATATTCCTTTCACACGCCACTCCCCCTCCCTCCGCTGCACCCCCCTCACAGCTGCTGTCCCTGGCCAGAGAGACTCAGAGTCCGGAGGTGCATTCACGTGCGTTCATCTCCCACCCCCGTTGAGTGATGCCCCAGCTGCTGCTGCCGCGGCAGGGCAATAGAGCCGCGAAGGCCACCGTTCACTCTGCACCCCGCCGTGCCCTTGTTTGCCCTGTCCCAGTTGGCCGCGTTTTCTGCTGCCACCGCCCTGCCTCTCTATTGCAGCCTCTGTGATGCCACATCTCGAGGTCACCCCACTGAACCCAGCGCTCAGTGGCCTCAGCAGTTAGCGGGGGAACCTCACTGCTGGTGCGGGCTGAGCAGTCGCTGTCTCACAGCAGGTCTGGGCCTCAGCGCTTACACCCGGGTGTCAGTGATTTGAGCTCCAGTGGCCACTGAACAAAACAGCGGACTCTCGACTGACTAATCGGCTCTGCCTTTCCATCAGAGAGAGCAGAGGGGTCTAATGGTGCGTAGATTCCTTAGGCTATGTCCACACTAGATCACTTACAGCAGGCGACGGTGCTCCAAGCCGATGGGAGAGAGCTTTCCCCTTGGCTTAATAAATCCTGCCACAGCGAGAGGCGGTAAGTCTGTCGGCCCCGCCTCCACATCAGCACTTAGATGGGTTATAACTACGTCGCTCGGGAGCGTGCAGGGGCGAGAGGAAGGGGGTACGGGCACTTTAATATCGCTGCCCCTTCCCCCCCAGCCGCTGATGGTGGGGGGGCAAAAGAAATAGCTGCCCCGGGGCCACGATTTAAAAGGGCCCCGGGCTCCGGCTGCCTCTGCCGCTACCGCGGCTGCGCCGGCCGAACCCCCAGGCCCTTTAAATCGCTGCGGGAGCCACGGGCGGCGCGGGCCAGGGAGCAGAGACTGACCGGCTGCGGGATGCTGACCCCCAGCCCCACTCCTTCCGCCCGAGGCCTCACCCCTTTCGAGGGGGGGCAGAGCGGCCCCGTACCGGTAAAATCTGCATTTTACTTCCACCCCTAGGAGTGTGGATTATTCCCAAGTCATTTCTAGTGTAGAGATGGTCTTAGGCAGAATCCCCCCCACTGGATAGAAACGCCTCTCCCACCCTCTTTCCCTTCCCACAGGGATTTGGCCCCCCCAGCGCCTGCTTAGCGAGTGCAGTGCCAGGAGCGTAACCCCTCAAGAAAGGTCTGCGAAGCACAGGTCTGCTGCCCTTTACTTATACCATACAGATAACAACTTTGCAGGACCCCTGCGTTCAAATGTAATTGTTTTTATTAAAGCTAATGCTAAAATGATCTCATACACAGGTTAAGGAAAGAGTGTGTGTACATCTGGGTGTCATGCTCAAATTATTCAAATGTACAAAGTTTAGTTTAAAAGTCATAAGACACATACAGACATAAACTGCAATATCCCAAATTAAGGTTAATACATTTAAACATTAGCATCCAACTATTTGGGTACATCACTCCTAAAAAGAGTGGCTTGTGGAAAGCAAATATAACAGTGAGTGTAGATTGTCCCTCAGTAATTGAGAATTTAGGATAGGTTGTCTCTCTGGGAAGTATTTTCGTTACATTTTGACACCAGCCAGAACAGAGTAGGTGTCTTTATGCAAATACGGTCTGGTCCTGAAGTCCAGATGTCAGGGGAGAGCTCATTCAGCCGCGGCTTACACAACCTGTGTGGAAGCAAAATGTGACTATAGGCAGGACTCGGTCTGGATTGTTTTATTCCACAGACAGGAATCAGTACGTGGGTGATTGATGTTGGCGGTGACTTTCGCGACCAGCCGCTCACCTGAGAGAGGGAGCAAGAGAAGCTGACGGGGGTGAGCTAGAAACAAGGACCCCCTAAACTGGAGTAAAGAAGTGGCTTCCTCATGTCTGTGCTCCTGTTTTGTCTAAGGTATGTGTGTTGTACCCAGCACTGCTCCTCTGAACCTGCTGGTAACTAGGGCCTGTTCTGGGGAGTGTGACGAAGTGGGACTGTTCTTAATGTTTCCTCTGAATAGTGTGGGGGTGCCTCAGTTTCCCCTAGGCCGTTCTTAAGTATCTAGGGGATAGGGTAAGGGTGTATGATCGTTGCAGAGCCCTAGAGGGCAGGTGTGTGCAGGGGTCTGGACACAGAGAATGGCCGACACCCTGTTTTCTGGCAACTGATGGCCTGGGCCCTTCCCCCTGCAAGGTGAGAGCTGAAGGGTTGGAGAACAAAGGAATCAGGTGACCTCCTGGCCCGGGAAGGGGACAAAGCCCAGAGGAGGAGGGGCTGGAGGGGGTTTTCAGTTTGGGGCTGGCTGGGACATGGAGTGAAGGGCAGACGTGGTTATCTGGCTCACTGCCCCCCAAATGGACCCAGCTGAGGGGTCCTGTTCTCTGCACCTGCAAGCTCTGTGTTAGACCATGTTCCTGTCGTCTAATAAACCTTCTGTTTTACTGGCTGGCTGAGAGTCCCGTCTGACTGCGGAGTTGGGGTGCAGGACCCTCTGGCTTCCCCAGGAGCCCCGCATGAGCGGACTCGCTGGGGGGAAGCGCACGGAGGGGCAGAGGATGCTGAATGCTCTGAGGTCAGACCCAGGAAGGTGGAAGCCGGGTGAGCTGTGTGTCCTGAAGACAGGCTGCTCACAGAAAGGCGACTGCCCCAGAGTCCTGACTGGCTTCATGGGGAGCAGTTCCAGAGCATCGCCCAGGGACTCCGTGACAGGGAGTCCCCAGCCCCCAAGGCTGCTGATCTGCATTTTGACTTGCAAGTTATTACATGTTTTTTCACGTATTTAGCAAAAAGGGAAACAGCTTGGAGGGTAGCACAAGAAAGTCAAAATTCAGGGTCAGGAGTTCATTCCTTTCTGGTGTGTTTCTCAAGTGACATGCATCCCACGAAAGCTTATGCTCCTATATGTCTGTTAGTCTATAAGGTGCCACAGGACTCTTTGCCGCTTTTACAGCTCCAGACTAACACGGCGACCCCTCTGATACTTTCTCAAGTGAGTTTGGTCTCCATATTTTTAAAAGGGGAAGTGGATTTGTTTCACCACTGGAGAGGAACTGACTGATTTGCAGGCACTTCAAACTGTGTCTGCAACTCCCTGATGTTCCGGGAGTGTGTGGGACTAGAGGCCAATGGCACGAGGAGGCCCACCACTTTAAAACAGGGGTTGCCAACCTGTGGCTTCAGGACTAGAGAGGAGACCTGGAGGGGAGGCCAGGAGGGCATGACTGTAGCTCAGAATCTGAAGGGGCTGACTCAGGTTTATGGGAAGCCAGGGGCTGGGATTAGCCCTGCACTTCCTGGACGTGGGCAGAGAGATGGGCAGGAAGTTCCTTGGTCACCAGAACACTTTATTTATGCCAGAAGGGGAAGCTAAAGTAAATTGTGGTGAATCAAACTTCTAGTAAAAAGAACAGGGGGACTTGTGGCACCATAGAGACTAACCAATTTATTAGAGCATAAGTTTTCGTGAGCTGGACGCAGTGAGCTGTAGCTCACGAAAGCTCATGCTCTAATAAATGTGTTAGTCTCTAAGGTGCCACAAGTCCCCCTGTTCTTTTTACGGATACAGACTAACACGGCTGCTGCTCTGAAACCTGTCAAAATTCTAGTGAAACCCTCCAGTGCCATTGCATCATGGCCCCACTGGGGACTCATTTCCTGGGCCGCTGGCCCCATCCCGGAGCCATTCACCTTTCTTAGTCTTCAGGAAGGTGAGGAGTCCCGGCGCAGGAAGATCAGCCCCAGCACGAAGGCCCCGACGCCCGTCAGCCTCTCGCTCCTGGGGGAGTCAGACTGCGCCGCTGTGAAAACAAGAGCGCAGGTGATTTGGGCTGAGCCCAGCCTCTCTTTGCCTTTGTAATAATGTCCCTGCTCTCTGCCCCAGGGGTGGGGCAGGGCTCTGACCCGGGCCCATCCCCTGAGGGCTTCACAGAGCAAGGGCTGCAGGCTCAGGGGCTGCCCCACACCCAGAGGCTCTTACCCCAGTGCACCCTGAGGGGGCCCCGCAGGCTGATGTGCTCCACCTGGCAGGTGTAGACGTCCCCGCGCCGGGGGCTCATCTCCAGCATCACCAGGATCTGGAAGGTCCAGTCTCCGTTCTGGAGCAGCTCCGTGGACACCACCCCGGCCGTCTGCTCCTGCCCGTTCTTCAGCCACTTGATCTCAATCCCCCCGGGGTAAAACCCCGTCACCGAGCAAACCAGCAGGTGCGGGAGAGGCTGGAAGCCCAATTTCGTGGGGGAACTTTCACCTTGGGCTGAACTGGAAGGGACAGGAGAGAGAAAGAGCTGGGAAAGGGGTGAGAGATGGCAGTAGGACTCAGAGAACAGGTTCCAGCTCCAATTTTTACAGCCTTCCTTGGAAGAGGATGTCCCAGTGTGGGGATCTCTGCCCGGCAGCGCTTTGCTCACCTGGCGCTCTGTGCAGTGAGCCAGGTGGGTTCTCAGCACCGTCACAAGCCGAGCCCTAGCCCCCGGGCCCCAGCCAGCCCCCAGGGCTGCTCCAAAGGGAAGGGCCCGGGGAGACTCACCCAGACCGCGAACTTCTCTGCCCAGCTCCGCGCCCCATCACCCCGGGGGGGCACCCCCAGCCAAAGGGCCAGGCAGCATGGGGAGCATCACCAGGGAGAGCTGGGCTCGGCTGCCCCCTTCCCTGAGTGCCGTGGGGAGGGGAGGGGACACATGGCCTGGGGTCAGGCCCAGACAGGGCAGGACGTGAAGGGAAGCAGGGGAGACGCCAGGCGGGTTAGGTTAATTTAACCCCCTTGGTGCTGTCTCCGTCTGAGCCACGCGGGGGCCCTCGAGAGCCGCCTTGCAGGCGCGGGGCACAGACCCTGGGCAGAGGGAGGCCTGGGCGGATGGTGCGAGGGCGCCGCCCAGTGGACAGTCCCGGGAACGACGGTGCTGCCCCCGTCCCTGAATTCTGGCTCCTGCCCTAGACGCAGAAGGGGCTTCCCCCCTCTCGGGCTCCTAGACCCCCAGGCCAGAAGGGACCATTGTGACCATCTAGTCTGACCCCCTGTACGGAACTGGGGCAGGCCCGGCTGGGCTGGGGGCCGATGGAGGCTGGAAGCCCGAAATCTGCCCCCCCCCGCCCCCAGGCACCAGCAGAGCACACCAGGGAGTTGGGGGGAATTAACCGCGGGGCCAAAGGGGCCTGTGCACAATCGGGGGTCCCAAAACAGGGTGCCCCGGGCCCCGACCCAGCTCCCTGCAGGGTGTGTCCCCTTTTCCCCGGAGTCCCTGTGCCCTGTCTCCCCAGGCGCCATCCGTGCGACGGCCCTTTTTCCTGAAACCCGGCCCCTGCTCTCTGGTCTCCGCATTACGGCTGGTAACACGGGGGAGGGGGTGTTGCCCCTCCCACTTTTAAAAGTGGGGGGCCCACTCCTGCCATGGCACCAGCTAGAATAGCAGCAGCCCCACACTGCCCAGCTCTGCCAACCTGGCCTGGTGCGGGGTCTTGAGGGGAGAGGCAGGGCAGGCACTTCCCAGAGTAGGGGGACAGGGCAGGGCCCGAGAGAGGGGTGGGTCCTTATGGCGAGGGGGGGAGCACCCCCCAATTTTCGGGCCTGAGGGTGAGCGACTGAGGGAGGGGCAGGCTCTTGGGCGAAAGAAGCAGCAGGAGGGTGGGGACTTGGTGGGAGGGGTGGTGTGGGGCGGGGACTCGGGAGAAGGGGCGGTGCAGGGGGCAGGCATCTGCCCTCCGCGGGGGCTGCTCCCCCTGAAGAGCACCATCCTCAGACACCTCCCGGCACCCCCTTCGTCACATGCCCCTTCCCCCAAGGCCCCACCCTCTCGCTGCCCCTTCTCCTAAATCCCTGCCCCCACACCACCCCTTCCCCTGAGGCCCCACCCCCTCCCCTGAGGCCCTGCCCCCTTCCCCGAGTCCCCACCCTCGCGCTGCTTCTTCTGCCCCAGATCCTGACCCACCCCAGCCTCTCTGCCCCGCCCCCCATCCCTCACCCTTAGGGCCAGAAAATTGGGGGGTGCTCCCCCCTGCCATAAGGGAGCACCCTCCCCCCCCGTGGCCCTGGCTTCAATCCTCCTCTGGGAAGTGCAGACCCTGCCTCCTCCTCTCCCCCCAGACCCCGCACCGAGGCCAGGTTGGAGGCCGGAGGAAGCCGGAGCCGGGCAGTGTGGGGTGGCTGCCATGCTTGCTGGTGCCATGGCTCCCCATCACTTTCAATGGGGGGTGGCCAACCTGTGGCCCCAGAGCCGCATGGCTCCTTGCATAGGCCCCGGCTCCAGGGCTGGGGCTACAGACGCTAACTTCCAGTGTGCTCAAATAGATGGGTTCGCCTGTAAGGTGCCACGAGTCCTCCTGTTCTTTTTGCGGACACAGACTCACAGGGCTGCTGCTCTGAAACCACCGGTAAATTCTGGCTCCTTCTCAGGCTGGCCACCCCGGCTTCAAAAAGAGGGGCACCCCTCCCACTTGGCATAAGGAGACAAATCGGGGAGGTGGAGAAGAACAAGGAAGGGGTGGTTTCAGAGCAGCAGCGGTTTCAGATTGAACAATCGGGATGGGGTGGGGGGTAATAGGAGCCCATATAAAAAAAAGCCCCAAATATTGGGACTGTCCCTATAAAATCGGGACATCTGGTCACCCTACGTCCCCTGTACAGCCCCCGCCCTGTGCCCGGGTGTGACAGATATCGCCCCCTCCCCCTCCGGCAGTGTCTGTGGGGCCCCTTGACCTGCGGGATGGTCTGTGTGTGAGCGTGTTCTGCCCTGGGGGTCCCCACAGCTCCCCCGGGAACGAACCACCGAGCGGGGCCCAGGCGAGTCGCTGAGCCTGTGACCAGCCGGGCACCTGCCCTGACCCCCGAGGCCGCACTCTGCTTGTGGCACGGTGCTCCTCGCAGCCGGGCAGCTCACCGGCTATCACTGGGGTCCAACACAGCGGGGACAATTCACCCCCGCGGACGCCCCCAGAGGGAAAGCGCCGGCCAGACGGCACGACAACGACCCCAGGGGCTGCCCAGTCCCTGAATGCAGCGCGCATCGGCCAGGGCAGGCGAGATGTCACCGGGGCTCTCAGCGCCTGGTGTGGGGGGTTGTAGGGCAGCAGCATCTAGGGGCCCTGGGGATAGACCGATGGCACGGGGCGCTGCACGGACACAGAGCCCGCAGACGGTCCCTGCCCCTGTGACCTCACAGACTGCGTTGTGTGTGTGCGAGCGTGTGTGGGTGTGACGATCCCCATCTCCTGGCACAATAGGCTAGAATAGCATTTGCTGGGTGCTGCCTGCCAGGAGCCAGGACTGGCCGACCGGGGAGGGATCCCTCGAGAACTGCCCTGTTCTGTTCGTTCCCTGCGGGGGCCTGGCACCGGCCAGTGTCGGCAGATGGGACACGGGATGGACCCTTGGTCTGACCCAGTCTGGCTGCTCCTAGGATCGTTGGTATTTTTCGGCCCTGGATAGAACCGTTGTGATCCACCCCAGGCAGCGTGCGGCCCTGGGCCCCCAGTGCGGGCTGGGTACCTGTACCCGGCCTTGGAAGGGACGAGAGTTTTATTGGTGAAAGTCAGGAAACGTTGACACGCCCCCCCCATGTTACCGTCGATAATAATGAAAACGTTCGCCGGGCAAGGTAAGAAACGAGCTGCCCGAGCCCGTGTCCACACTCGATTTGGGGCTGTTCCCTTGTGGGGTCTGGCACGCCGTGTCCACATGCTGTGTTCGGACAGCTGCCAAGCTTTAACGTTCGCAGTCTCCCCATCGCTGGCAGGCAATAACCATCCGACCCCCCCATCTCCCACAAGGGCGATGTGTAAAGTGATAAAACCGAACAAACAAAAAGGCTTAAAACCCCCCCGGCTCTGTATTTCACCGAAGGCGAATGGGCTCTGCTGGGGCATCATGCAGGAGAACTACAAGACGGTGGCCTCGCTGGGTAGCCCCCTTGGGCACTAGCGGTTTGGGGGTGTCCAACGTGCCCCCTGTCATCTCCTGCCCAGGATCCTTCCCAGGCCCCCTCGCTTCCTCAAAGCTTGTGGGAGTCTGTCCCCACCTCCCCCAAACCCTCCCAGGGGTAAGTGATTCAGAAACACAGAGGAGATGCTAATCCACTCCCACCCCAAGAGCTTTCGGGGGGCAGAAGGGTTGTGCTCACTAGTTTCAGAGCAGCAGCTGTGTTAGTCTGTATCCGCAAAAAGAACAGGAGGACTCGTGGCACCTTAGAGACTAACCAATTTATTTGAGCATAAGATGAGGCTTTCTTCTGGCAACTCGCAGAAGCTACTAGATCGCACGCCCTAGTTCTCATGGGTGACTTTAATTTTCCTGATATCTGCTGGGAGAGCAATACAGCGGTGCACAGACAATCCAGGAAGTTTTTGGAAAGCGTAGGGGACAATTTCCTGGTGCAAGTGCTGGAGGAGCCAACTAGGGGGGGCGCTTTTCTTGACCTGCTGCTCACAAACCGGGAAGAATTAGTGGGGGAAGCCAAAGTGGATGGGAATCTGGGAGGCAGTGACCATGAGTTGGTTGAGTTCAGGATCCTGACACAGGGAAGAAAGGTAAGCAGCAGGATACGGACCCTGGACCTCAGGAAAGCAGACTTCGACTCCTTCAGGGAACGGATGGCCAGGATCCCCTGGGAGACTAACATGAAGGGGAAAGGAGTCCAGGAGAGCTGGCTGTATTTCAAGGAATCCCTGTTGAGGTTACAGGGACAAACCATCCCGATGTGTTGAAAGAATAGTAAATATGGCAGGCGACCAGCTTGGCTTAACGGTGAAATCCTAGCGGATCTTAAACATAAAAAAGAAGCTTACAAGAAGTGGAAGGTTGGACATATGACCAGGGAAGATTATAAAAATATTGCTCGGGCATGTAGGAATGAAATCAGGAGGGCCAAATCGCACCTGGAGCTGCAGCTAGCAAGAGATGTCAAGAGTAACAAGAAGGGTTTCTTCAGGTAGGTTAGCAACAAGAAGAAAGCCAAGGAAAGTGTGGGCCCCTTACTGAATAAGGGAGGCAACCTAGTGACAGAGGATGTGGAAAAAGCTAATGTACTCAATGCTTTTTTTGCCTCTGTCTTCACGAAGAAGGTCAGTTCCCAGACTGCTGCGCTGGGCATCACAACATGGGGAGGAGATGGCCAGCCCTCTGTGGAGAAAGAGGTGGTTAGGGACTATTTAGAAAAGCTGGACGTGCACAAGTCCATGGGGCCGGACGCGTTGCATCCGAGAGTGCTAAAGAAATTGGCGGCTGTGATTGCAGAGCCATTGGCCATTATCTTTGAAAACTCGTGGCGAACGGGGGAAGTCCCGGATGACTGGAAAAAGGCTGATGTAGTGCCAATCTTTAAAAAAGGGAAGAAGGAGGATCCTGGGAACTACAGGCCAGTCAGCCTCACTTCAGTCCCCGGAAAAATCATGGAGCAGGTCCTCAAAGAATCAATCCTGAAGCACTTACATGAGAGGAAAGTGATCAGGAACAGTCAGCATGGATTCACCAAGGGAAGGTCATGCCTGACTAATCTAATCGCCTTCTATGATGAGATTACTGGTTCTGTGGATGAAGGGAAAGCAGTGGATGTATTGTTTCTTGACTTTAGCAAAGCTTTTGACACGGTCTCCCACAGTATTCTCGTCAGCAAGTTCAAGAAGTCGGGGCTGGATGAATGGACTCTAAGGTAGATAGAAAGCTGGCTAGATTGTTGGGCTCAACGGGTAGTGATCAATGGCTCCATGTCTAGTTGGCAGCCGGTGTCAAGTGGAGTGCCCCAGGGGTCGGTCCTGGGGCTGGTTTTGTTCAATATCTTCATAAATGATCTGGAGGATGGTGTGGATTGCACCCTCAGCAAGTTTGCGGATGATACTAAACTGGGAGGAGTGGTAGATACGCTGGAGGGCAGGGATAGGATACAGAGGGACCGAGACAAATTGGAGGATTGGGCCAAA
Source organism: Lepidochelys olivacea (assembly GCF_965140295.1). Taxonomy (NCBI): domain Eukaryota; kingdom Metazoa; phylum Chordata; order Testudines; family Cheloniidae; genus Lepidochelys; species Lepidochelys olivacea. The sequence goes on from NC_140424.1 coordinate 45,496,319, forward strand.
AGAAATCTGATGAGGTTCAATAAGGATAAGTGCAGGGTCCTGCACTTAGGACGGAAGAACCCAATGCACAGCTACAGACTAGGGACCGAATGGCTCAGCAGCAGTTCTGCGGAAAAGGACCTAGGGGTGACAGTGGACGAGAAGCTGGATATGAGTCAGCAGTGTGCCCTTGTTGCCAAGAAGGCCAATGGCATTTTGGGGTGTATAAGTAGGGGCCTTGCCAGCAGATCAAGGGACGAGATCGTCCCCCTCTATTCGACATTGGTGAGGCCTCATCTGGAGTACTGTGTCCAGTTTTGGACCCCACACTACAAGAAGGATGTGGAAAAATTGGAGAGAGTCCAGCGGAGGGCAACAAAAATGATTAGGGGACTGGAACACATGACTTATGAGGAGAGGCTGAGGGAACTGGGGATGTTTAGTCTGCAGAAGAGAAGAATGAGGGGGGATTTGATAGCTGCTTTCAACTACCTGAAAGGGGGTTCCAAAGAGGAGGGATCTAGACTGTTCTCAGTGGTAGCAGATGACAGAACAAGGAGTAACGGTCTCAAGTTGCAGTGGGGGAGGTTTAGGTTGGATATTAGGAAAAACGTTTTCACTAGGAGGGTGGTGAAGCACTGGAATGCGTTACCTAGGGAGGTGGTGGAATCTCCTTCCTTAGAAGTTTTTAAGGTCAGGCTTGACAAAGCCCTGGCTGGGATGATTTAATTGGGGATGGGTCCTGCTTTGAGCAGGGGGTTGGAGTAGATGACCTCCTGAGGTCCCTTCCAACCCTGATCTTCTATGATTCTATGATTTTGTGACCTACAGCTCATTCATCGGATGACGAAAGCTGATGCTCAGATAAATTGGTTAGTCTCTAAGGTGCCACAAGTCCTCCTGTTCTTTGTTCATTAGTTTGTGTACACACACACACACACACACACACGCGCGCGTGCGGGTGACACTCAGGGATTGGTCTTGGTCCTTGATGCTGCCCCGATCCCTCATTCCCCCTGATTCCCTCCGTGTCTTTCTGTCGAGCAGGGTTCCCGATTTTCACACCCGCGGTGATCTCCCAGCTGGAGCGAGGGGAGGAGGCCTGGGTCCTGGAGCTGCCAATCTCTGAGGAACACACGATCCCCAGGGCCGCCCTAAGAGGTGAGGTGTGGCGGTTCAGTGATGAGACAGAACACAGCTTTATGCAAGCAAACAGGCTGGTCAGCGGAGATGGGCTGTTCTGCCCCCCCGCCTTCCACCTTCTCCTTTTATTATATTTCTCCCCCTAAGCATTACACACTGCTACACAAAGGAATGTATGACGTTGATTCATATGCTTAATTACCATCCTCTATCTACTACAATCCTGGTTCTCAGGCCTTGAGCCCAGGCTAAAGAAACCTCCCACAGTTGCTGTCCAAGCAATCAAGTTCTCAGGGTTCATATCTAGCCCTTGTCCTTGGACAGAGCAATGTGTGCATTGCTCCTAGGAAACAGTCAGGGTGTGCCCCGCCTGCTTCCAGGTGGAATAGCTAGACATTAACCCTTCATCTCCCCTTTTTTGTTTATAGATAGTTGGCCATCTCATGGTAGCCGCCAATTTGTTTTATCATGCTATTTAACTCCCAGACAGACAAGGACATAACCTGGGGAGCTTTCCAGGGCAAAAATTTTACAAAGTCTTAACAAGGAAGGAATACATTGTACACAGCAGCAACAAAAAATAAGCCCAATGATTACAAACACAAAATAACCAAAAGCTTAACATTTGCAATATAATCATCTAAAAGAGGTACACTTCTTTTACTACAATTGTGACCAGCAAAAGGCAATATAAGTATCATTTTACTAAGACAGCAAAGGGTGCCATCACTTAAATTTGCAGGAATATAATTAAAGGTGCATGAACCACAAGTAAAAACCCATCCTGATGGTAGGATGATATGGCCATAATTATATAAAACACTAACAGCATGGGAACAATTTAAAAGGGATTGAGAAATTTTTTGACAGCCCAATGGCACCTTTGTACTAGTGCAGTTAACTACACGCGCACAGGTGACATTGTGAGCCCCGGCCGGGTACGATGTGTGGAGGGATATAGCCGTGCGAGGCAGAGTATAGTTGGCCGGGCCCCAATTAGCCATGCTAGAGTACTGGGAGGAAAGATTAGCATAAGCAGAGAACAGTGTCTTATTCTCCTTCGGGCTTGTAACGGGGGAGGCGCTTCCGAGCCAACCCCTGCAGGAAATAGCAGGCACAAAAGGCACACAATCATCACAGAATTAGCAGTGATTTGGGCGAGAATCGCCACAAACAAAGTCTTAGGAGTTTCTGGCTGCTGATCTGCTGCCAGTTTTCGTTGAGCTGTGGCGACCAATGCTTTTACTGCTCCCCCTGTCACGGGCTGGCTTGGGACGCTACGCCTCCTCCGTTGCCGTCCCGTCGTTGTCGACTCGGGGGGCAACGCGGTCTCCTCCAAGGTCAGCTGAAACTCTGGCATGGGATTCGACAGCCCCTGGTGCCATGCCATGTTGTTTCAGTGCCGGTCACACACACCGGGCTGGAACCCACAACGGTCCTGCAGGGAGAGACACAGCAACATATCCCCGACCCCAAGTAATTAGAGGTGCTGGGCCCAGCCACTGTGGATCGGGCAGCTGACGGTAAAAGACACGCGGTCTTTCCAGTACCTCAGATTTGTGAAAATGCCGATCCGCAGGGGTCTGCTGATCTGCATTCAGTGTTAAATTATTTAAAGTAAACAAGAGGATATGCATTTGTTGTTGAATGTCTCCTAAGGTTCGGAGACGCAGCTCCCCTTGTTTTAATTGTTTATCTAGCAAGGTTTTGAGGGGCGGACTGACATTGTCAGAGCAACAAGTGGAGAAGACGCGCTGTGAGACGGCGAGTGAGACAACGTCGATCCAAAGCCTCCTCCACCTCGAGTTCGATCCTCGGCAGCTGGCACCTGATAGGGGACTAAAATCAATTGTGCAATTGACCGTCCACGCGGGAGCGACTGTGGAAGATGAGTCCACACCTGAACCTTAATAATGCCAGTGTAATCAGCATCAATGACCCCTGGAATGACAAAAAAGCCCTGTTTCCCAGCATGTGAGCGAGGGAGAACAAGACCCACAAAGCCGGCAGGGAGAGGTCCCGTCACCTGTGTAGGTATGGCACAGACCTCCCCTGGCAGCCGAAAGTCAGTGTCCTCCTGCATGATCAAATCAAGCCCTGCACTTCCAGCAGTCGCTGCCCTCATAGAGTCTACGGATTCCAAGGCAGAGGAGCGATTGCCTGAGTAGGAAACACCCCCGTTTGGCCCTGGGTTCGGGGGGGACCCGTCGCGCGGTTTCCCGACCCGCTACGACACTGATTAGCCCAGTGATAACCTTTCCCACACTTGGGGCACTTCTTTGAGGGTCGGGCTGGTGCCTTAGATGAGCAACACTCCCGCTGAAAATGACCCTCCTTTCCACAGCGGTAACAGCGCTTCCCCTCCTTCCCAGTTTTTCTGAGGGCGGCAGCCAGAACTCCAGCCTTGTGGGCTTGTGTGCCAATGTTCTGGCACGCCCGCAGCATGTCTGAGAGCTCTAAAATACCAGAGACTTGTGCTGCCTGGAGAGCACGGCGGCAATCCTCATTTGCATTTTCAACTGCCAATTTTAACAGGAGCTCGTGAGCTGCCTCAGTGTTATCCACCTGTCGGAGGATAGCCTCCTGCAATCTGTTGGTAAAATCCAAAAAGGACTCTAAGGCACCCTGACGGATACTGACAAAGCTTTTGGTAGGCTTGCCTGAATCCGGGACCTTCTTGAAGGCATGCTGGGCACAGGTGGAGATAATGGGGAAGACGGCCTGAGGGAGTTGAGACTGCATCCCAATAGTAGCAAACTGGCCCTCCCCTGCCAAATGCTCATAAATGATACCTTGCTCTCTATATACCTGGGCTTGGCGTTCTGCCATCTGCCGATACTCACTAAGCCAAATAACATACTGACTGGGTGACAACATCATGCGCAGCAGCGTTTTCCAATCCTCAGGGATTAGGGAGTACCCAGCACCCATCCCTTCAATGAGACCACGCACAAAGGTGCTAGTCAGGCCAAATTCACGAATTGCTTTCTTTACCTCTCTAACCACCGAGTATGGCAGAGTGGTCCAGGTGCCCACGGGGTTGCCCTGGTCATCATTCTGCCAGGTCACCGGGCAAACGGAGACCAGATCAGCCAGCTCCTCTGCTGTAAGATCTGATCGAGCTTTCGCTGCGTGAACCATTTGTTGCACCAGCGAAAGCTTCTGAGCAGATGCAGATGACCCTCCGGGGGGCCCCACGGGGGGAGGGTGATCACACACCGGCTCCGGTGGGGAAGGCCAGGGAGGCGGTGGTAATAGAGGCACTGGGGGCGAAGCAGGGGGAGGGATGGCTGCAGGAGCGGACGGGGGTGGCAGGATCGGCAGCCCCTCTGTTGGTGCTGGAGAGGGCCTTTCCGAGGCGACACGCTGTGTCGCATCGCCAGGAGGGGGGATGGCTGCAGGGGCGGACGGGGCGGCGAGAGCACCAGCCTCGCGAGGGAGGGTCTGTCCGAGGCGACACGCTGTACCACGTCGCGGCAGAGGTGCCAGGCATGTAAAGCCTGCACGGGCGCCCGAGGCTCTTCGTGCAATGTCTGGCCCAATCGCTCCCAGTCCGCTAGCTTAAGGCTTCCAGCTTCAGGATACCACGGGCACTTGGCACGCACCTCCTGTAGCAGGAGAGTGAGTTCTCGAGCCGGGCAGTCATGCTGAGCCTTACGCAGCAAATACTGCAGCTCATTGCGGTGTTGCATTTGCAAAGCAGAGAGGGAGCTTCCCATACTTACCACAATGAAAAATACTCACCGGGATCCACGAAGCGGATGAGTGACGCGTCTGAAACCCTTGCCGGGCGAGGTGAGTGCTGAGGGCCCCACGTTTGGGCGCCAGTTGTGGAGGTTCAGTGATGAGACAGAACACAGCTTTATGCAAGCAAACAGGCTGGTCAGCGGAGATGGGCTGTTCTGCCCCCCCCGCCTTCCACCTTCTCCTTTTATTATATTTCTCCCCCTAAGCATTACACACTGCTACACAAAGGAATGTATGACGTTGATTCATATACTTAGTTACCATCCTCTATCTACTACAATCCTGGTTCTCAGGCCTTGAGCCCAGGCTAAAGAAACCTCCCACAGTTGCTGTCCAAACAATCAAGTTCTCAGGGTTCATATCTAGCCCTTGTCCTTGGACAGAGCAATGTGTGCATTGCTCCTAGGAGACAGTCAGGGTGTGCCCCGCCTGCTTCCAGGTGGAATAGCTAGACATTAACCCTTCAGTGAGGAATCAGTGAAACCAATTCCCAGAAAACCCTGGAGGGAGGGAAACAGCTTCCCACAGAGGCCTCGCGGGCTCCCTCAGACCTGGCTCCGCTCCCTGCAGTCGGGATTGTGCCCAGCGGACAGCAGATGTCACACCAGGCTCCACTCCCTTCCCCTGAGTGTTCGGACGGGCCCTGGAGGCCGGGTGGGTCCCTCCTGGTGCTCTGGAGAAGGGGGGTGAGGACTCCCGAACCTTCAGTCTCCTCAGTGGTTATTTTGGTTTGTTCCCCATGTCCTGGTCCCCGGCACAGGGCCTGAGCCGGGTCTGGATTCTCTCTCTATCCCCGCAGGTGACGGGCTGGCGAGTGGGAACGTGGAGAAGGCCCAGCAGGCAGGGCTGGAGTGAGTGGAGCCCCGCGGGGCAGTTTCGGGCAGATCCCCCGGGAACGGTTCCCAGAGTCCTGCCCCGGGAAAGGCCTGGGAGAGTCAGAGCCGGCCAGAGCAGGGAAACCCCCCGGAGGAGAGACGGGGCAAATCTACTGAGCTGGGGGGAGATGCCACAGCCCCCCGTCAACCAGAAATGCAGCCAGGAGCCCCCGCGGGAGAGAAAAAAACCACGTGCGCCGAGTGTGGGAAGAGCTCCCCCACTCAGCCATGATCATCCACCAGCGAAGGCCCCTACCCCTGCCCCGAGTGCGGGAAGGGCTTCGTGCAGAGGTTGGCCCTGGTGTCGCACCAGGGCACCCACCTGGAGGACAAGCCGCACAAGCGTCCAGCCTGCGGGAAGGGCTTCAGCGCCAGGCTGGCCCTCGTTGCCCACCAGCGGGCCCACGCGGGGGAGAGCGCGGAGCCGGGGACGCCCTGGGGGCCCCACCGGCCCTACCAGTGTCCCCAGTGCGAGAAGAGCTTCACCCGCAGCTCCCACCTGGTGGCCCACCGCCGGCTGCACGCGGGCAAGCGCCCCTTCCGGTGCCCACGCTGCCTGAAGGAGTTCAGCGAGAGCTCCAGCCTGGCATGGCACCCGCGCGTCCACACGGGTGAGCGGCCTTACCCCTGCCCGGTCTGCGGGGCCAGCTTCAGCCGCAGCTCGACCCTCACCAAGCACCAGCGGACCCATGCCCAGCAGGCCAGGCCCGCGGCCAGCCTGGCAACGGCTGTCCCGCCCGCCCAGGACACCCAGTGACAATCGGCTCTCGAGCGTCCGGCTGCAGGGTCAGGAGCTTGCAGCTATCACCCCCTTGCTGAGCGGGGCCCCTCTGGCTCCGCAACCCCCCGGGAGAGGTGGGACAGCCCCAATCGACAACTCCTCAATGATGGGGAGAAAACAACCCATCTGGGTAGCTCCCGCTCCTGCCCCCAGCCACGGAGACAGGGAGAAGGGAGCCCGGGCCAGGCCCGGCTCTTACACAAGAGACATTTCCCCACCTCCCTCCCAGCTGCACGTGGCTCCCCAGCGTGGCACCCGAGAAGGGCCACCCCAGGTCTTGGAACGAAGTCCCCTCCAGGCGGTCGGTGCGGGCGGCTCTCAACTGTTTGGCTGACTCGGGCGGCTCTCTGGTTCTTGCTGTTCCGTAAACGCCAAGGCGATTAATACATGGCCGACATTTCGCAGAACTCTCCGGTCTGCACTTTCCCCAAGGCCCAGCCGATCAATGGCTGTAAGAGCATCACGGAGCGGGCGACCGGGTAACGAAAGTGACCGGGAGCAAAGAGCGTTTGGTGGAGTCAGGGCCGCGGCAGGAAACACGATGGAGGCGTCAGTCCCCGTCTCCGTCGGGATGAAGTTTCTGAGCCTTTCCCCAGCTGGGGGAGGCTCGTTCGCAGAGGGGAAGTGAGTGTGTCAAACGACTGACTGACCAATCAGCAGGAGGCGCTGTGGGAAGCCGGGTCGGGGGATCACAGGACAACGGGACGGTGCGTTCCCCAGATCTGGAGCCGCTCTGGGATTTCACTCTGGATGGTGTGGACGGTGCCTCTCCCCTCCCTGCACTGGGGTGTGTCAGGACCCAGCACAGAGCGATCTGGGGGGTTCATTTCGGCAACTGTCGCGTTCCTCTCGGGTTTCTTTGCCTAATTTCTCCTACTGCCCCATTGTTCTCAGTCAGCCCGTGCGAGTTCAGGGCTGGTCGAATGATGATTATTTCTGTATCACCGTAGCACCGAGGCGGTCCAGTCACGGAGCCCACTGCGCCAGGCGCTGTACAAAGAAAACACACAGTCCCTGCCCCAGACAGCTTCCAGCCTCGGTGTAATTATGACAACAGGTGGGACTCCGAGAATGAGCAATAAAAGTGTATGAAACACACAGGTCCTCCGAGTCGGGGCCAGGATTCGTATCGACAGTTGAGCGATGGAGGGAACGGTGAGACCCGGATCCCCGCAGCCACGAGAGCCGTCGCCAGGGGGTGGCAGGAAGAGGCAGAGGGTGGGAGCGGGGAGATTTGGAGCTGGGATTCTGCAGGGTTTGCTCCTCAGAGCCAGACGCAGGCTGGGAGCTGGGAACTGGCTGCACTGTGGGGAGACGGGAAATAGCTGATGAGTGTCGGAAGGGTTTGCCCTGCGTGTCAGACACCCCCCAGGGAGGGAGAGGGGTGCCCCCGATTGCTGAGAGCCTGAGCTGTGTAGGGAAGTGGTGGGGAAGCCCCCAGGCTGGGCCTGGAGCCGGGCCAGGCCCAATGGCTGAGGGCCGAGGGGGAAGAGCAGCCCCCCAGTTCAGCTGGTCTCCCCGCCCGCCCCACAGCTACTGGGTGGGGAAAGCAGACACTGAACCAGACACCCCCGGCCCCAGCACCCCCCGCCCCAGCATGGGCGTCTCCAGGGGCTTCACAGCCTTTCTCTGGAGATGATGGGTGTAAATGGGGCTCCCATGGGGGCAGAGACTCCCTATGGCCTGGGCAGAGACCCGGCTGGGATCCCTGGTGCCCTGACGGCACTGTGAGTTCACAGCCCCGAAGGTGTCGCCCCATGGCTGAGTTACTGATTTCTCCCCCAGGCCTTCCTGGCTCAGTGTACCCCACTGCGCTGGCTTGGGGGTCTCCTGCTCAGGGCATGCCCAGGGCTGCCCAGCTGCCTGCGGCCCAGCGGGGTTCTGCACAGACAGACTCTCTGCCCCCGGCCCAGGTACCCCACCCAGGGACCCTAGCACCCACCCACCAGCTGGCCCAGCACCCACCCAGCCACCCTTGGCACCTCTTCAGCACCCTTCTCAGCCCTCCACAGAGCTGGGGGCTCGGGGTGAGTGGGGGCCAGGGGGTTCTGGCGGATTGTGGTGATGGGGGGACAGGCAGCCGGGCGCCCTGTCCCCGCTCACGGCTTGGCTGGCCGGTGGGGGAGGAGGAGACGGTGGTTGGGGCACGTCTACACTCCCCTGGCTGCGCCCTAGTGTAGACGCTGCCTACGGGGAAGGAAGGGGTCAGTCAATGGCAGAACGAGGGATCTTGGGGTGCCCAGGACTGTGGGGTGAGAGATTGTTCCCCGCCACCCCAAACACCAGCTCCCCCTCCTGGACCCCCTGCAAAGCAGGGCCCACAGCCCCCCCATGCCAGCCCTGTCTCTCTCTCCCCTGGGGGGCGGGTTCCCCGGGGACCGTGGCTGGGCTCTGGGACACCCACTCCTGAGCCAGGGGCAGCGGGCGACAGGGAGACCCGGGGGCCAGGCGGGGAGCGGACCCTGCACAAAGGGCCCCGTCTCCGCCTGCCCTGAGCCCCCCGTCCCAGATCTGCCCCGAGCGCACTAGCAGGGGCCGCAGCCCCGGGTGTGCGGTGCGGTGTAGACGGGCCCTGCCTGTGCCGCTCCCCTCCCGGCAGCGGGGGCGGGTCCATGGGCCGCTCACCCCCCCCCCCATTCCGGGGGCCGCTCTCCCCGCCCCCCCGCCCGGGGGTTGGGCTTCCTGGGTCAGCGCCGCGGCTGCATCCGCGCCCGGCCCCGCTGCTGCGCCCGGCCCGGGCGGGGGGAGCCCGGGGGCCGCGCTGGGCTCGAGCCGCCCCTGGGCCGCGCAGCGCCGAGCTCCGCCGGGGGAGCTGCTGAGCCGGGGCCGGCAGGTGCGGGGGGGCCGCGTGGGGCGGGGCGCTGCGGGACCGCGGGCCGGGGCCGGGCGGGATACCGGGAGAGTGGGGCAGGTGGGGGGGCTGGAAGGGGCGGGAGGAAGTGGGGGGGGCACAGACCCCATCCAGCCATGGGGCAGGAGCAGCCCCCACTAGCGTCCCTTGGGGTGTTTCTCCCCCGGAGGGAGGCAGCGCCTGGCCGTGTGTGTGCGTCTGACAAAGATCTGAACATCCCACAGCCCCCCCCCCCGCCCTCCCAGAGACCCCCCACCGCCCTGGGTGTCTGTAGTGGGGACAATGGTACCCCCCTGGGGTGGTATCCCCCTCCCTGCCCCCCGGGTCAGCCCCACGGGCCCCTCCCGCCCCCTTCCTGCGTCCCTGGTCAGCCCCAGGGGCCCATCTCGCCCGGTATCCTGCCCCCCCCCGTGCCCCAGATCAGGCCAGGTCCCCCGGGCTGGAGCAGGCCGGGGCTGGGTTCAAATCACGGGATGTTCCTTGTAGCAGATATTCTCCTGCCGCATCGCACGCCCTGATCTCGCCTGTCCCCGTCCCCCGAGCAGGATTTCTCATCCCTGGGCCAGACGCGCTCTCCCGGATGGAGCGAGGGGCAGAGCTGCGGGTCCCAGGCCCCTGGGGTGCTGAGGAGACCCCGAGAGACGCCCGCACAGGTGAGGAATCGCTTAAACCGGCTCGGAGATTCACCCCTGGCTTCCTGGAGCCTTTAAATCTGGGCAGTAACAGCAGGGGATTTACAGGCCTTCCAGATTTGTGTGATGAGCATCTCGCCCGGACTGAGGTCAGGAGCCCATTGTGCTCGGAGCTGGACATACAGCTAGCGAGAGACAGTCCCTGGCCCGCGGACCCGGCAGCGTGCAAGGCAGCGAGAGGAGGGGTGTGAGGGCAAAGAGAAGCCCAGCGAGAGGACGTAGCAGCCCGCGATGAATAGAGCCCGAGGCGGAGGAGTGACTTGTTTGTGGTGGTTAAGTACCTGGGAGGGGGGAAAGTAGCAGCTACTAAAGGGATCTTTGTCCGGGTCCCTTCTGGCCATGAGCTCTGCGAGTCTGACCCACCAGACCGCACTGCCCCTCGGCACCCGTCACACCGGTGATTCCCCTGGGGGTCGCGCTGACTCTGACTAGTCACCCAGCGTCTCTGGCCGGCTGTGCCCGGTGCCCGGCAGCGCGGCCGCTTTCATGGATCGCTCCCACGCCCGCCCCGCCCACGTCCTGGGACTTGCAGGGTCGTTTCTAAGCTCATTTCGAAAGCGCAGACTTCGGCGCGAGAAGCTGATCCTGGGACTCCCAGCAATGCTCCAGTCAGGGGTGTGGGGAACCTGGCGGCCGCTGGCTGCGGCCAAGGAGACGGGTCCGGTCTCGTCCCCAGACCCTGCACTATCTGTCCATTCAGCCCGGATCCTAGTGTATCCAGTCTACCCCCCGGCCCCGCACTGGGAGCCCCTGCAGCGCTGCCAGAGAGAAATCCGCCTGACTCTCGGCAGTGTCTCAGCAGCCCACAGGAAACGGCCCTGAAAATGGCCTGTGTCTCTCAATTTCTGGCTGCCGGGGGATCTCTGAGCAGCACCAGGCTGCCTGTCTGCAGACTCAGGAAGGCGGTGCGGCCTCACCTGGCTCCCTACAAAATCAGCCTCCCAACAAGAAGGGCCAGAAATGAGAGCTTGACTCGTGTGGGAGTTCCCGGCTTGGGGCCTCTCCTCCCGCCAGGGGCAGTCACAGCAGCCAGGGGATTTTTTACACCTTGGGTTTGTTCCGCTTACCTGAGGAGTCCAGCGCAGGGAGTGACGGGTGTCTGGATTCTCTCTTTCTTCCAGCACGTGGGAACGAGGAGGAGGCAACCCAGGCGGGGGTGGTGAAGGAGACGCTGCCAGGAGGATCTGGAGGGGACGTTTCCCGGAGTCCGGAGCCTGGGAAAGCCTCCGAGGGGCAGGAGGGGAACCCCGCGGAGGGGAGTGGGGCTGAATCCGCTCCCCGCGGGGGCGACACGACGGACCTCAGCGAGGCCACGGCCCGGCCAGGGCGACTCTACACCTGCCCGGAGTGCGGGAAAGGCTTCGCCCAGAGCTCGCACTTCATCCGGCACCGGACGGTGCACACCGGGGAGCGGCCCTACCAGTGCGCGGACTGCGGGAAGAGCTACGGGCAGAACTCGGACCTGGCGACCCACCGCCGGCTCCACACGGGCGAAGAGCCCTTCCGCTGCCCCGAGTGCGGCAAGCGCTTCCGGCAGAGCTCGGAGCTCCTCGTCCACCAGCGGAGCCACACGGCCGAGGCCCCCTACCCCTGCCCCGAGTGCGGCAAGCGCTTCCGGCGCAGCTCCCACCGCCTGGCCCACCAGCGCACCCACACCGCCGAGCGCCCCTGCCCCTGCCCCGACTGCGGCAAGGGCTTCCGCACCCGCTCGGACGTGGCGCAGCACCGGCGGGTCCACACGGGCGAGCGGCCCCACCGGTGCCCCGAGTGCGGGAAGGGCTTCGGCGTCAAGTCCACCCTGGTGAGCCACCGGCGGGTCCACACGGCCGAGCGGCCCTTCGCCTGCGCCGAGTGCGGCCGGGCCTTCGCCCAGAGCTCCACCCTCAACCGGCACCGGCGGGCCCACGCGGGCGAGCGGCCCTTCCGCTGCCTGGAGTGCGGCAAGCACTTCAGCCGCAGCTCCAACCTGCTGACCCACCAGCGCACCCACACCGGCGAGCGCCCCTACCCCTGCCCCCGCTGCCCCAAGCGCTTCAGCCAGCGTGCCAACCTGCTGACCCACCAGCGCACCCACACGGGCGAGCGGCCCCACCCCTGCCCCGGCTGCCCCAAGCGCTTCAGCCAGCGTGCCAACCTGCGGGCCCACCAGCGGCTGCACGCGGGGGACCGACCCCCCGGCCGGCCCCCCGGGGCGCTGGACCGGCCGCCCGGCTCGCCGGCATCGGGCGCGGCCGGTCGGGGGCTCCCCCGGCTCGGCAGCCCCCGGCCGTCCCCATCAGCGCGTCCCTCCTGCCGGCCCGGCGTGAACGGCCCAAAGGCGCTAACGCTGTCCACCGTCGTTCCGCGCTGTTAGAGGCGGGCCGGGGTCGGGTGCAGAGTCCTCTGCCCGCTCAGCGCCCGGGCACCTTGACCACGCCGCAGACAAAGGCCAAGCCGGTAAAGCCTTCGCAGTGTGAAGTACGAAGCCAGCCAGGCTTTCCTTGTCACAGCATCCTTGGTCCCGTTCCCATCCGCCCGGGAGAGGAAACTCCCTTTCTCTGAGCGTCTCCTGGGTGCGTCAGAGCTGGCAGCGACGGGACAGGAGAAGGGAGCTGAGACGGGCTGGAGCCAGTCGTCCGATCCTGTTCAGCCCAGGTGTTGTCTGGGCTTTGGCTGGAGCTGCGAGAGGTGGCCGTGTCCTCTGGGTCCCGCTCTCTGGCCCGGGCTGGGTCGGCATTTCTCAGGGTCGAGATCCCAGGAGACGGGGGGGGCAGCCAGGGTGGGGAAACTCGCTCCAGTAGACCCATCTGGTTGTTTTGTTTTTCCCCCCAAAGTCTCTTTCTTTGAGGCCCCGCAAAGGGGGTGGTGGGCAGCCCAGCCCAACCCCTCGTCATTATGTTCACCGATTAAATTCATTTCCCTACTGGCAAACTCAGTGTAAGTCACTTCGTTCCCCTGTTTTCGTATTTATTAAGTTCAACCCTTAACACACAGAGCCCCAGGGCCGTATCAATCGTCCTTTTCGGTTGAACTGTCTGGGTTGTGCGCACCTGCCTGTAATACCCTGATTCAGAATAACCGGACTGACTTTTCGTGACTACTTCCCAGGCGGGCTGAAGTTATAAACCCGGTTGTCCCTGGAGGTCCCTGGGCTAGTGACCTGACCCCGCTCCGGGGGGTGCGGGGGCTGCGTAGCTCTGTCCCATACCCCGGAGCAATTACAGCGGGGCCCCGCGCATCCCATCGAACTGGGGCCGGGGCCAGATTCCTACAACAGAACATACAACCCCGTAGTTTTCGTGGACCCTGAAATCTATTGACTTGTTGTTGTGTATTCTTGTCTCTGGAGTCGGGACCTCGACTCTTCCTTGACCAAGAAATTTGGACTTTGGCAAAGTCCAACGACTACCCCTGCTATGTAAAGATTAATTCAGCACGGATGTGTCCCCAAATTCCCCAGTCCTCACCCTACGCGGGGGACCAAGAACTCCCCCAGGGGGGAGGCTCATGGCATGGGACACTGACTAACTGGAATGACTGTAACCCAGGGCAGCGAGTGGCCTGGCTCAAGCTCACGGGAGTCGGAGCAACTCCCGCCCGGAGGAGACAGGACGGATGTTTCAATCCCAGTTCAGGAGAGAGGTGTGACGGATCTGCAAAGCTGGGGGGTACAGCTCCCATCAGCCCCCTCCCCGTTGCACGGGTCCCTCCTCCTGGCTGAGCAGGGACTGCCTGTCCCATCAGTTCCCCCACTCCCAATCGCACTCCAAGCCAGGTCAGGGGAAGGTGCTGAGCCGGGAGGTGGCTGGGCTCCGGCTGGGGGCCGGGAACCGCGTGGCAGCTAGAGAGAAGCCCGGGAACGGTGCCAGAGCCATGCGTGGAACAGGCTGTAAGTGCCGGACATCCCAGTGCTTTACCTGGCTGATTTCAAAGGCAGCTGTGTGAGAGTCCCGGTTCTGGGCCCATTTCCCTCTGCTGCGGCTGGGGAGGCTCTGAGCACGCAGAGGCACCAGGTGGGCTGGTTGCAGACTCAGGAAGGTGGTGCTGGGATCCCCATTTGGCTTCTGCTTCCCGCCCAGCCAGGCTGGGAGCTTTAACACGTTGAATCCTGCAGGTGACGGGCCGGCGAGCAAGAGCGAGGAGGGGCGTCCCCAGAAGGAGGGTCGGGAGCGAGCGGAACCGGGTGGGATGGTGTCGGGACAATCCCAAGGGAACGAGTCTGGGAGCCCTGAGGGTCAGTGCAACGCAGGCAGGCTGAGCTGGTGCCAGGATTGTGGAAGGAGCTTCCATCAGAGCGCCCGACTTCTCAGACACCAGGCCGTCCGTACGGGGGAGAGAGCCCACAAACGCCCCGACTGCGGGAAAGGCTTCGCCCTGGGCTCAGACGTGACCAGGCATCAGCGCGTCCACACAGGGGAGCGTCCCTACGCGTGCCCTGAGTGCGGGAAAGGCGTTGCTCACAGCTCCGACCTCATCCGGCACCAGAGCCTGCCCACGGAGGAGAAACCCTACAAGCGCCCGGCCTGCGGGAAGGGGTTCCGGGTGAGCTCCCACCTCGTCACCCACCAGCGCGTCCACATGGGCGAACGCCCTACTGCTGTCCCGAGTGTGCGAAGGGCTTCAGCCACAGCGCCCAGCGGGTCAAGCCCCGCCAGACCCACACGGGTGAGCGCCCCGACTGCAGGAGGGCCCCTGGGGCCAGCTCCACCCTCGTCACCCACCAGCGCACCCACACAGCCGAGCGCCCCTTCCAGTGCCCCGTCTGCCAGAAAAGCTTTGGCCAGGATTCGGGGCTCACCCGGCCCCAGAGGATCCACACCGGGCAGTGCCCCTACAAATGCCCCAACAGCGCCGGGGAATCCGGGCACGGTGCCCTGAGGTGATCGCTGACCCCCTGGCTACCCAGCCCCCCCAACAGGCTCCACCTCACCACTGCTGGGCCCCTCCAGCAGCCTGGGGGGGGGAAGCCCCGACCAGCCCCTCCTCCACACTGGGTGCAGGGGGTGCCAGCCGGGAGGTGAAGTGGCTCCAAACAGACATTTCTTCTGCTCTCAGAACCCAGCTGATTTCCAGCGGTTGGACAGAGCCAGGAAGTTACTATCCCAACCCTGGTTCTGTCCAGAGAGACTTTACTGGCACGGCTGATTCCCCCGGAAGCAGCAGGGGTTGATCCCTGAGCCGCAGGGGCCGAGGCTGGGGTGTCCGGCAGAGCCACCGGTGCCCAGAGCCCTGGATTCGGCTGGCGTAAATCGGCCGCAGCCCCAGTGGGGTCGGTGGGGCCGGGTCCCCGGCTGGCGTGAATCGGCCCCAGCCCCAGTGGGGTCTGTGTGGATTCACACTGGCTGGGGATCTGGCCCCTCCGCCTATCAGCCCGGCCGACTGACCGATCTCTGCAGGCCCAAGCCAGCTGGGCGTGTAAATGCTGGTTAGCGGGGACAGCCTGGCTGGTGTCACAGCGGCTCACCAGCGTCTCCGGGACAGGCTGGCTCCGTACGTTCACAGCTGTGACTTGACGCAGTTTCTGTCCTTTGGTTAAGCTAGCGTCAGCAGGTGGTAAATGAAAAGCTGGGGGGAGAAGGGTGCAGAGGGCCGGGGCGTCGGACAGGCCCGCTGGAAGGCAGCCGCGGTCGCACTGGGGACTCCAGGGCTGGGTCTCTGATTGGGCACATCGTGTCGTTCGCTCATTACACAAGAGTAACCTGGGCCCCAAACCCCCGTGTTTGTTAACGAGACGGAGACGCGGCTGGGTTCTGGCAGCTTCCGACCCGCGGAGCACGGTGAGCGCCTCGGGAGGCTCACGGGCTGGTTAAAGGGAAGCTGCCCTATTCCAGGTGACGCGACACGGACTCGTCAGATCTCCACCGTCGAGGGCCTCTGCTCACTGCCATTGTATTACCAGGGACCAGGGCCCCCGGTGCCAGCGGCTGGCCCTACCCGTGGAAGAGACAGTCCTGCCCCCAGGAGCTTACACTCTAAACAGGCAAAGCAGAAATTCTCCCCATTCACAAGTAGGGAGATGAGGCACGGAGAGATTGAGTAACTTGCCCAAGGTCAGCCAGCAGCTCAGTGGCAGAGTCAGGAATAGGACCCAGGCGTCCTGAGATATAGCCCAGTGTTTTCCCCATGCTACTCTTCTTTCTACCTCCAGCACTACCTAGGTCACTCCCCTAGGACCAGCTCTGCGTTTCTTTCTCTAGCTTCTGGGTTAATTGGCCCATAGTGTCAGTTAGTAAAACGGGCAGCCGGGTTTCCTCTCGTTCAGGAAGGAAGGACGGGGCGCGGGGAAGGGCCTGGGGCGGGGTTGAAATGCAGCATCCGGAACCGGGCCCTGGCACTCAGGGCCGGGGCTGTTTGGGGTTTTCCTGCTCCGAACCAGGAAGACTAAAGTGGCTTTGCGTTTCCCAGTCGCCCCGAGTCCTTTGTCCGAGAGAACAGGAGTATAAACGGGGCGGCGGGCCCCCCAGGAAATGCTCTTGAGGGGTTTATCGGCGACACCGTATAACCTGCTGGTTCTGCTCTGTGACCCACTTAGGCCTGGAAGGTTTCGCCCCAAGGCTGAGTTTCGGATCCCTCCCCCAGGAGCTCCCTGCGTGACAGGCCCCGCTACGCCGGCTGGGGACTTCCCCTGCGTGATCCACACGCAGGCCGGCCCCATGGCCCAGCCAGGCCTTGAGCAGCCCCCGTTGGGCTCCCCTGTGGCCTCTCTGCTCCCCCACACCCCTGCTGATCCCAGCCAGGCCGGAGCAGGGGTCCGATACGGGTGTCAAGCTCTCTGTCTCTCCAAGGGCCGTACCCGGCCCCCGTTCCCAGCGTGTCTGAGCCTCGCGGGCTCTGGGGCAGGGATACTCGGACTGCGGCTCGCACGCCCCGAGGGCCTGCTCACCCCGTCTCCTGCGGCTCTTTGCAGCACCCGGTAGGAAAGCGCCCCGTGATTGAATTATTAACCCGGCTCGGTTATTAACCCACCAGCCGGCTTTTCCTAACCAGTGGCCTGATCAACTTGCCAGTTGTTAACATGTTTGTTGTGAGAATAACACACACCCACACGCACCCCACAGCTCCCCTGTGACCCTGCTTCCCTGGGGAGAGACTGGAGGGAATGAAACAAGGACTTCACACCCCGGTGGCTCTTTGGGGTCATGCGGGTCGCTCTGAGGTCCCAGTGTCTAATACATGAATCTTGGGGTGTCACCCCATGGCCGGCGGGACCCAGAGGCTGAGGGCCTGGCCCAAGCTCTCCCAGGCCCCCCGGGGCGAGCTGGCAATTGCAGGCAGGTCTCCCAGGCGAGCGCCCCAACCCCGGGGTATCTGGGTGCCCCGTCCAGCCCCCCCTTGCCCCTCCGGCAGGCAGCCCTGGAGCAGGGGAGCTGAGCGGGTGGGGGGCAGGGGGCTGCAGGACTGGGGGGCCCAGCATGGGATCGAGGAGCAGCCAGAGCTGGGCGGGCGCTTTGCTTGGCCCTGGTCCTGCTGGTTCCCCGCCAGACACGGGTCTGTGATTCCGGGAGCCTCCAGGCCCCTCCGGGAGGGTGGGAACCGCCCGGGAGGGGCGGGTCCGGGGGCGGGTCCATGCCCCCCCATCCCGGGGGCCGCTCTCCCCGCCCCCCCGCCCGGGGGTTGGGCTTCCTGGGTCAGCGCCGCGGCTGCATCCGCGCCCGGCCCCGCTGCTGCGCCCGGCCCGGGCGGGGGGAGCCCGGGGGCCGCGCTGGGCTGGAGCCGCCCCTGGGCCGCGCAGCGCCGAGCTCCGCCGGGGGAGCTGCTGAGCCGGGGCCGGCAGGTGCGGGGGGCCGCGGGGGGGGGCTGGAAGGGGGCGGGCAGGAGCAGCCCCCACCGGCTGATGGGCACCGGGCAGGGGGGCGACTGAGATCTGAACATCCCACAGCCCCCCCGGCCCTCCCACAGCCCCCCCACCCCGGGTGTCTGTAGCGGGGACAGTGAGACCCCAGGGGCTGTGGTACCCCCCGGGGTGGTATCCCCCTCCCTGCCCCCCAGGCCCATCCTGCCCGGTATCCTGCCCCCTCCCTGCCTCCCGGGCCCATCCCGCCCAGTATCCTGCCCCCTCCCTGCCCCCCGGGTCAGCCCCACGGGCCCATCCCCGCAGTATCCTGCCCAATCCCCACGCCCCGGGTCAGACCGGTCGAGCTCTGTATCTCTCCACCCCACTCCCTGCGCCCTGGACCAGCCCGAAAAGGGGCTTCGTTAGAATCACGGACCCTTCCATGTGACAAACGTGGGGCTACGTCCCCAGCCCTGATCTCGCCTGTCCCTGTCCCCCGAGCAGGATTTCTCATCCCTGGGCCGGACGCGCTCTCCCGGATGGAGCGAGGGGCAGAGCGGTGGGTCCCGGGTCCCCGGGGTGCTGAGGAGACCCCGAGAGACGCCTGCACAGGTGAGGAATCGCTTAACCCGAGTCGGAAACCCGGGCAAACCCCCCAGCATGGGGTGTCGTTATTACTATTTGCATTAGCAGAGCTCGTGGGCCGGGACCCCACCGTGCTGGGTGCTGTACGATCCCGCAGAGGCTGCCCAGCCCTGCAGAGCTCCCAGTCTGACTAGGCCGGACGCACACAGGGCGGGAGGGGAAACGGGCCCAGAGAGGGGACGTGGCTTGTGCAGGGTCACCCGGCAGCAGGGCCGGGAACGGAGCCCGGAGTCCCGAACCAGAGGACAGCTGCTGGCTCACGCTGCCTGCTCTCAGAGACCCCCCGCCCTATGGCTCGGGTGCCCTGGCGCCTGGGGTTTGCTCCTGTGCTCGCTTTGGCTGTGCCCTTATTCAGTTCGCTTCACAGGCACCGGGAGGCCGCGTGGCCTAGTGGATACAGCTCTGGCCTGCGAGTCAGGAGAGCTGGATTTGCGTTTGGGGGGCAGTGCCTCAGTTTCCCCATTGTACAGATGGGGATAATGACCGTGAGCTGCCTTGTAGCTAGGGATTATTTTCTTTCTGAAAATCTGTGACAATTTAAGCCCGTGGGGGCCTCAGGGAGCTCCTGCAGCCAGGGTGCTGCCTGGAAATGTGATGGCCACGTGCTGCAGGAAGGGAGACGTCTGTCTACTCCCATCCCTAGCTCCTACCCCATCCATCCCTCATCCCTAGATCCTAGTGTGTTTATCTGTCTGTTTGTCCCCCTGGTGAATAGCTCCAAGTTCAGAGCCTCCCAGCAGGGACAGTGTGAAATTGACCTGATCCCTCTCACAGCAGCCCTGAAACTGACCAGATTCTTGCCAATTTCCCTTTGCTTCTGCTGCTGGGGAAGCTCTGAGGAGCAGCAGCCCAGACACCCGGCTCCCTGTCTGCAGACTCAGGAAGGCAGCACAGCAGCTGTGAATCATCTCCCCAGCCAGAGGGGCCGGGAACATCAGTGCATTGCTTTGAAATGAGCCCTGAACCCCGCAGGGCTCCCGACTCGGGTCTCTCCCTGAGGGGCAGATTCCCAGCCACAGGGGAATGTTCTTTGCTTTGCCACCCCCCTTTCCCAGTCGAGACTGACCCCTGTCTGGATTCTCTCCCAGCAGCCGAGGGGCTGACGAGTGAGGCCGAGGAGAATCCCGAACAGGACGGTCCGGAGCCAGCAGAACTGTATGGGACGTTACCGGGAAGTTCCCAGAGTCCTCAGCGGGGAGCGGCCTGCAAGCGTCAGGAGGCGGAGAGACCGGGTGAGTCCGCGCCGTACGGGGCGGATTTAAGGGGCCCCCACAGGACCGTGGCCCAGCCCAGAGCCTCCCTGGGAGACAGACTCTTCACCTGCCCCGAGTGCGGGAAGGGCTTCGGCCAGAGCGCGCACCTCCTCCGGCACCAGACCGTGCACACGGGGGAGCGGCCCTACAAGTGCCCCCAGTGCGGGAAGGGCTTCAGCCAGAGCTCGGACCTGACCACGCACCGGCGCGTCCACACGGGTGAGGAGCCCTACGCCTGTGCCGAGTGCGGCAAGCGCTTTGCCCAGAGCTCCAACCTGATCCGGCACCAGCGCACCCACACGGCCGAGACCCCCTACCGCTGCCCCGACTGCGGCAAGCGCTTCCGCCGCACCTCCCACCTGGTCATGCACCGGCGCGTCCACACCGGGGAGCGGCCCTACCGGTGCCCCGACTGCGGCAAGCGCTTCAGCCACAGCTCCCACCTGCACCGGCACCGGCGGGTCCACACGGGCGAGCGGCCCCACCGGTGCCCCGAGTGCGGGAAGGGCTTCGGCGTCAAGTCCACCCTGGTGACGCACCGGCGGGTCCACACGGCCGAGCGGCCCTACGCCTGCGCCGAGTGCGGCCGGGCCTTCGCCCAGAGCTCCACCCTCAACCGGCACCGGCGGGTCCACGCGGCTGAGCGGCCCTTCCGCTGCCCCGAGTGCGGCAAGTGCTTCCTCCAGAGCTCCAACCTGGTCACCCACCTCATTCTGCACACGGGCGAGCGCCCCTTCCACTGCCCCCGCTGCCAGAAAACCTTCAGCCAGAGCTCCAACCTCAGCCGCCACCAGAGGACCCACGCCGGGACCCGAGCCTGCCCGTGCCCCGAGTGCGGGGAGAGCGTCCCGTGCGGCACCGGCCTCTCCGCCCACCAGAGACCCCACGCGGGGCAGGAGACCCCCTCGCTGCCCTGCTAGGCCCGGCTGGTCCCCGCCCACCAGAGACCCCACGCAGGGCAAGAGACCCCCCTCGCCGCCCTGCTAGGCCCGGCTGGTCCCCCTGGTCCCCACCCACCAGAGACCCCACGGGGGGCAGGAGACCCCCTCGCCGCCCTGCTAGGCCCGGCTGGTCCCTGCCCACCAGAGACCCCACGTGGGGCAGGAGACCCCCTCGCCGCCCTGCTAGGCCCGGCTGGTCCCCCAGTACCCGCCCACCAGAGACCCCACGTGGGGCAGGAGACCCCCTCGCCACCCTGCTAGGCCCGGCTGGTCCCCCGGTACCCGCCCACCAGAGACGCCACGTGGGGCAGGAGACCCCCTCGCCGCCCGGCTGGTCCCCCGGTACCCGCCCACCAGAGACCCCACGAGGGGCAGGAGACCCCCTCACCATCCTGCTAGGCCCGGCTGGTCCCCCGGTACCCGCCCACCAGAGACGCCACGCGGGGCAGGAGACCCCCTCACCATCCTGCTAGAGCCAGCCAGAGTGAGGGGTGCGCTCACCTATTCCCTCGCACCTCTCCCAAGTATCCGGCCACCCCATCCCTGCTAGCAGCTGATCAGACCCCTCCTCTGGCTCTGCCAAGCCCAGGCAGCCCAGATCCGTTCCTCCTCATGGCTGGGCCCGGAACCTGGCACCTCCCTTTGATTCCCCAGCCATGGAAAACACAGGGGCTGCATCCTGCCCGGCTGAAGCCGTGTCCTGGGAGGCGCTGCCCTCTCCCTTTGGTGCTCCCCAGGGAGCTGGGTGCTGGGGTGGCTCGCATGTAATGGGCTGTGCTGGGGCTTGGCTGGCAGGACAGAGAGCCAGTCCCACTCGCTCTCATTTCCCCGTGTCTCCCCAAGGAGCGTGGCACTGTGCACCCTGTCAGTGGTACCCCAGAGCCCTTGTCAGGAGCTCCCTGCCGCCTGCGGGACTTGGCAAGTGCTGTCACCCCCTTCCTGGCTGTATTTAACAAGCTGTATTTATGATGAGGCGTTCCATTCTAGCTCAATGGATAAAAGGCCGATGACGTCGTCCCGCGATGGCCGAGGCTGCCCGACCGGGCCAGGAGTCCAGCCAGGTCTCTCCTGCGCATCCCTTTGCCTCATTTCTCCTCTTCCCCCTCCCCAGAGAGTTCAGTGCTGGATGGACCCTGCAAGTGATCAATAAACCATGTAGAAAAGACCAGGAGTCGCTGCGTCGGGAAGCTCCAGGGTTTCTGTCGGCTGAGGGTGAGAGTCACGGACCGAGAGTGAGAGGCTGAGAGGGGTGTGTTTGGGGGGACCATGAGTCCCTGATCCCTGCAATGTGGGGAGGTAAGGGCGGGCAGGGAGCATGGGACGATGGAGGTACAGGGCTGGGGGCTGCGGGGTTTCTGTTGGCTGAGGGTGAGAGTCATGGACTGAGAGCTAGCACTTGACCCAGAGGGAATGGGGGGGGGCTGCGAGTCCCTCATCCCTGCAGTGGCGGGGAGGTAGGGGCAGGCAGGGAGTGTGGGAGGACAGAGGTACAGGGCTGGGGCCCGCAGGGTTTGTTTCTCAGACCCGGATGTCGAGGCTGTGAATGCTTTGCATTGGGGAGGGATGGGAGGCAGCTGATGAGTGTCCGATGGAATTGTGCTGATGCCAGAGGGATGAAACAGGCGCCCCCAGGATGGGAGGGGGCGTCTCCTGATTGCTGGGACCCTGAGCAGGGCTGAGGTGCCCCCCCCCCAACTGGACCTGTAGCCAGGCCAAGCCTGTCACTGATGGGAGGGGAAGAAGAGGGGCCCAGCAGCCCCAGCTGGTCCCTTCCGCCCTGGCAGGGATGGCAGAGACAGTCTGTCACCCCCACAAGCAGAGCTGGAAACTCCGGGGGGATCAAAGCCTCTGCCAGGATTGGAAAAGATGACACCGCCTGTGTTGCTGGTGGATGAGGGGTTAATGCAGCAGTGCCCAGTGGCTGCAGCGTGTGGGGCTAGCAGTGCCGGATTGCAAAGGCTGGGGAGAGGCCCAGGACCGGCAGAGGGGTCAGCTCTGGTTCGGTGGCATTCACAGGCAGAAGTCTGGAAATGGCAGAAGATAGTAACATGGCTCAGACCAGTGGGGTGTGGGGCTGTGGCCTGAAACGCCCGGCAAGGCGAGCCGCTGGGGAAGGCTGCGTGAGGAGTGAAGGCGCGTCTGTCCTCCAGGTCACGGGCCTACGGGCAAGGCCTTTAGATGCAGAGGGTCACAGGCAAAGCACATGTATATGGAGACTGATGGAGTCCAAGGCCAGACGGGACCACTGTGATCATCCGGCTGACCCCCTGGATAGCACAGGCCAGAGACCGGCCCTACGATCAATAATGGGGCAGATCTCGGAGAAAACCAGCCAGCTGTGATTTAAACATGGTCAGGGGTGGAGAGTCTACCCCAGCCATCGGTAAATTGTTCCAATGGTTAGTTACCCTCGCTGGTAAAAATGTACTACACCTCGCTCCCGGTCTGACCGTCTCCAGATAGGAAGCACACCTTGCCGAAAAAGAAGAAACTGTCCTCTTAGTATTTGAAATCACAGAGAAACCAGCAACATTTCCGTTGGAGCGCACAGAAATGGGACGGAGGCTAGTGCGGAGTGTAAGGCGTTACCACGTTAGACATCTCTGTAGTCCAAACACACGCCACAATTCAAGTCAGCGTGCAAGTTTTCTCGTCTATGTCCCACATCTAAAACAGAAGTGAGGTTTGGCAGTTAGAGGGTAGCTTTGCTCTCTCACCGATAGTGTCACGTTACAAGGGAGAGATCTGAGACTGTCTCTCTCTGGCAATTCTCACTCACCCTGCGGAGACCGGATGGCTGCAGGGGGGAGTAAGAAACCGGGCAGAGCAGAACAAGTGACGTAACGAAGTTGCTAGTTCTCAGTAGCACTTCAAGTTAGGAGCTGAGTTTAAATAAGACAACGCAGAACTGAACCATTAAACAAGGAATTGTTACAGAGCTCTCCCAACAGGCAGGGCAGCTCCCGATGGCGGAAAATACCCAGCAAGACAATTGTGAGCTTGCGGTTAGTTCTTTAAGCAACAGCAAAATAGCTGCAGTAAGTTGGTCCCTGTTAGATCAGCCTATCCCACCAAACATGCAAATGTTATTTCTGTGCAATTACAGTGCTCTCCCGGTGAGAAACAAGCACGGGGATTTAGCCACCAGCACTTCGTTGCAGGGCGTTCCATTTAACCCTGTAACTCCGTCCAGATTCTTAGGAGAAGATTTCAATGCTTACGGCTATTTCAGGGCTCTATCCCCCCGACGTTTAGAGTGATTTTGCTTGGCATTTCTTTGGAACCAGGATATTTTACTGGTATCTGTGGACGTTGTTAAGTTTAAGAATTTCAATGCAAAGATCCAAGACATTTCTGGGACACAAATCTGAACTAGGAGGGAGATCAGGGTTCTGGAAGATGTGTGCTTTACAGGGCCAAAGTCTGGCTTCCTTCAAAGCACAGAAATTCCCTGTGGAACCGTCGCAGTGAGCACGGCCTGTTCAATCGTCCCATCCTTTGGTGCAAAGGGGGATGGTTCTCTCCCCTTCCTTTTGGTGTCCGGAGTCTCCTGGCGTGATGGTGGGGATGGGGATTTATTATTGTATTTTTACGTAGCTAGGTTTGGCTTGTCAGACAAGCACTTTCTTTCCTTGGGTTTTGTGTATTTGGGACTTCGGACCTCTAAGGTTCCAAAACCCAGGTTCTTGTCCATAAAGGACTTTTAGTTAAAAGAGACGCCCTCTTGGGAGAGCAAAGTTCCTGACCTTTGCGTGCGTAGGAGGGCTCTTCGCCAGTCGGGAGCGAGATGCCCAGGCTTTTCAGACCTCAGGGGCTTTAGATGAAGGCTGCTCTCGGGGGAAGAGAGTCGGGTCTCTTCGCAGACAGATCCAACAAACTGGGATTTTGCAACATTTTGTATATAGTTATTTTCCTATTCAGTTGTATTGAGGGGCTAGCTCGGTTCCAAAACCTGATCAATTTATCGTGTCAATCATCAGTCATTGGGCAGGCCCGGATTTTGGGGTAGATTCAGTTGCAAATTGTAAATTTGTCCAACAGTGTCACTGCATGTTTCTTACCCATCCAGCTGGCCTGCTGGATCCAGAAATACCCACCTTTCCAGGGCGCCCAGCCTCCCTGGGAATTCCTTAGTGGCTTCTTCAGCACTGTTGATTCAAATGTACACTGACCGAGTCGTTTAAATGTCGTTTGGCTCGACTTTCTGTTGTTACTTCCTGGGCCATTTCAGCACAGAAAGAAAGCTTCTGCTGTAACGTGGTAATTGTTTTCTGGGAGTTTTGCTACATTGCAGAGTTTCATGGTTTGTTCTTTTTTCTGCTGGTTCTTAACTTTAATTTGAGGAGAGTTCATTCCATCTTTCTCTTATGAATAAGAAGTTTTCCCCAATTTGATTCTAATTTTAAACAACTTCTAGGTTTATTATCAAAACAATCTCCTAATTCCCAGTAACTAAAATATTCTGGCTATCCCAGGCATTATCCTAAGTAACTTAAAACATTAGTAAAATAAGCAAAAATTCTATTTCTAACTCATAATATGGTGTAATATCACATGTATAATGAAAATGCCAATTCCTGTATAGACCATCTCTAGACCAGTCGTGTGTAAAGATACACTTCCACAGTAATTCTCATACTAATACCAAAAACTGTTTCTAAGCTAATAAAAAAAAACTAATTACAAACCAAAATTATAACAAATGTAGTTATATGTATTGAGGCAAATTGTAGGATTTTGTTACAAAA
This sequence comes from Lepidochelys olivacea, assembly GCF_965140295.1. Taxonomy (NCBI): domain Eukaryota; kingdom Metazoa; phylum Chordata; order Testudines; family Cheloniidae; genus Lepidochelys; species Lepidochelys olivacea. The sequence goes on from NC_140424.1 coordinate 45,521,727, forward strand.
AAAGAATTGAGAGTTGTTACCTTGAGAATTAAATTCTAATTTAAATCTGGGAACCTTGGTGTAAACTTGGACATTAATTCACTCCTTGGCATACATCTCAAAGCGTTTACATTACAAGAAGGGCACCGGGGTCAGGTTTAGTGTAGAGATGAGAGATCTCCCCAGCACGAAGGGAGTCTGGTGTAATAGCTGTGACCTCATCTCTCCTGGACAGTGGTGCCTCGTACGGCCGAGTCTTAGCTACTAGGAGTGTGTTTAACGCGACACAAGACTTACACTATGGCCTTCGTTTGTAAATTTCCATGCAACTTTTCAGAGAACGATGAACATAGTTGGTTTAAAACGAAACCTGACGGGAGCCCATGATCAAATTACATCTTATGCCCGATTTGGTCGATGCTTTAGCCCAGGATCGTGACTTCTGCGTAGGAGCTGTCCAAGCACAAGGACAAGGGTGGGTGAGTAAATGACTCTCTTGAATACTGGAGTGTGGGGTGTCCGTTTGCCATCTAGTCTCACTACTGTATGCCGCCTTCAGACGGAAGTGATTCAATCCCTGGCTCCAGAGGGGGCTCTGGCTCAGGAAGGAGGAGGGGAAAGGCAGTTACACAGTCTTTACGACAGTGCAGGTTCAGGGAAAGGTGATTCTGCCCTTTAGCATGGTCTGGGCCTGGTTTCACGCCAGCTGGTCCATTAGACCATTGCTGTAGGGCTGCTAATTAAAGGAATATCAACACTGGGTATTCAGGGGTCAGATTTAACCCTCTAGGCCTGACAAGGAGAAAAACCAGCTGTTAGCTGACTCTGGGGCAGGCGAGAGGAGCGGTTTGGGGGGGGAGAGGGCTGGAACCCAGACACTGGTGGGCCAGGGGTACCTGTGGGAATCAATGCACAGCCCCAAGGAGGAGGGCTGGGGGATCCCTTACCAGGGGATGGTACTATGGGAGCAGGGCAGGAGGTGGCCCGTGGGAAAGACTCTGCGGAGAGGCCAGGGGCTGCGGGGGCACAGACAGGGCTCCCTGGCTCAGAGGGGCCTGGGAACCCAGAGCTAGGGGGGAGTTGGGAACCCCAAGAGGGAAGGGTCTAGGCTGGAAGGGCCAATGGAGTACTCAGCAGCGAATGCCTTATTGGGGGAACTAGCACGGGACTGAGAGCAAGGTGCCAGCAGGGCCGCACTGTGCCACAGGCCCATCTACCCCGGTATCCCGTCTCTGCTTGTGGCCAATGCCAGCTGCTCCAGGTGTAGGATGCCCCCTTGTGGACAATTGTGGAATAACCTGTTTCTGGGGGTCAGTTTTTAAAAAAACCACTCGGGGTTGGATGCTCTCCTTAGCCATAGGAGCGTCCAGTCCTGCTAAGCTCTTTATGTCAGCTGCATCTTGTGGCAATGAGTTCCACAGGCCAGTTGTGCACTGCATTGAAACAGCCTTTCCCTGGTGTTTTATGGCCTGCTCTCAGTGACTCTTGATAACCTAGTGCAACTATCCGGTGGTTCTGGGTTTGGGCAGCAAATGCACAGAACCGGATCCCTGACTGAGTGACCCCGGTAACCCCTTGAGCTTCATCTGTAATGCGCCCTGGAGTTCTCTTGTTTGGCCCCCCGCCGACAGATCCTTCACCCCGGGATTAACTCCATGGCTGAATTGCTTCTGCCTGCCACCAGGAGTCAGTAATGAGCCCAGGATGGGTGGAACCCAGGTCCAGGCAAGCCACTGAAATGACTTTGTAGCGGTGTGTTTCTGGCACACGAACTTAGCCCAAAGGCGGGTGGGGAATAGGATCAGGTCATAACCTCAGGAGACTCAGGTTCTATTCCCAGCCCTGCCACTGGGCGAATGTGGACAAGGCATTTGCCATCTCTGTGCCTCAGTGTCCCCTGCCGCAGTTACTGTCCTGACTGTGTACATTGCCAGCTCCTTGGGGTAGGGCCTGTCTGTCCAGCGCCTGGCACCAGGGCCCTGGGCCGGGACTGGCTGGCGGGCACTATTGTAATGCACAGGATGGAGGTTTCTGCAACGTTATCTACAGACGTTGTCTACAGAACCCGACTGCTAGTTACAGACGAGAGTCCGAAGCCTGTACCCTGAAAATAAAGGCTTGTTTCATCGCCATGGCTACTTGTTATTTAAATGCCTCAAATCCGGGGCCCAGTCTTGCAGCCCCTGGGCCCAGTCGTGCAGCCCCTGGGTGGTTCTCAGCCCCTCCACATGGCTTGTCATCCACAGATCTCCAAGCTCTTTACAGAGGAGAGCATTGTCATCCTTCTCCTACAGAGGGAAAACTGAGGCAGGGAGAAGGGACAGGACGAGCCCAGCTCCCTGTGCAGTGAGCCTCTCTCAGAACTGTGCAAAGGCCACTTAATTTTAATTCCCTTTCCCTAGCTGGATGCCCCAGCCCCCAGCAGCTCTGCCCCCTAAATTTCACTGACCGGCCCAGCTGGGCTGCCCTCCACACATGGTGAGCGGACTGGGGGTGTCTCTGTCCCTCCTGGAGTGACGTCTCCCCTCAGCCAGTCCCTGCCGGGGGGCGGGGAAGTAATACAGCTTAGTCGGTTCTCAGGTCTCTTTGGGGCTGGGGGAGGAGGGATTCTCACTGCCCCAGTGAACACGAAAACAGAGAGGGCCAAGCTCAGGGAGCTGCTCTTGGGGGTCTTCTCTCCGTGAGGGTCTGGGGAGCTTCATCCCACGGCACAGACGGTGGATCGGGCTCTGTGGAGAGGGATGGGAGATTGGGGGTGATGAACGGGCAAAGTGCGCTGCTGAATGGGACCATCGGGGGAGTCACTCACCCGGAGAGACTGGGAGTGAGTCCAGTGCAGAGACCCCAGCATCTCTCCACCGGGCTGCAGGGTCTGGGACAAGGGGGGGTCCCGTCACTGGTGCAGGCTGCCTGAAATGGGGGTGCTGGGTGGCAGGGGCCCCTCCCACTGTGTTGACCTGTGGGCTAAGGGCCCCCCAATATTCCAGGACACAGGCTGGGTAAAATCAAAGGCTAAGCTAGCTCCGTGGACTGCAACACGATAGAACGGCCGGGGGGTGAGTGTGAATGGGGGAAAGATCAACGGCGGGCTGGGGTTTGTACCTGCAAGCTCAGATCTGGTTCACCCTGAGGCAGGGACGGGAGCTGGCCGGGGCCGGCTGGGCCCAGACACGCCTTTCCCCCAAGGTCTGGGGGGTCGGATGTGGGGGTCGGTGCAGGCTGGTGCCCAGCTGTGGGTGTGGGTTCCAGACCGTCTTGCCCTCCAGCATGAGACCCGGGCGGCCGGCAGCACGGGGGGGGTTCCCACAGCACAGACACGACGGGGAGGCTACAGCCCTGACTCCCCCGCTGGGCTGGGGGCGAGGGATGCGAACCCCCCCCATGCCAATGGAGCGAGGCTGAGCCTGGAGCAGGTCTGCGAGGGGCTCAGGAAACACTTGGAGGACGGGGAGGAGAAGCTGCAGCGGAGAGGTGAGGGGGGCCGGGAACCCAGGGGACACTCATCTCATTTTAGACCCCTCCACGCCCCGCACTCTGCCTGCAGCCTGCCCTTCCTCCCACCCCTTTGGGGACGCCCCTGCCCCTGTGATCCTCTGGGCTCTTCACTCTGGGTCTGTGTCACTGTGTGGGGTGAGGCCGGGGGGTGGTTGCTGGCTGGGGTACGAGGGGGCATTTGGAGGGAAGGGGTGAGCCCGGCCCATGGGCGACCCGTAATAGGGGAGGGGGCTTCCGGGATCCCCCTCACCCCCCTGTTCTGTTTCAGATGCGAACCCGGAGCCGGGCGCCCCTCTGGGGCTGGGCACTGGGGTGCCTGTCGCTGTCACTGCCAGGGCCGCCAGCTGGAGACAGACGCGCTCAGGGGGGGCCCGGGATGGGGGATCGTGGACCGGCTGGGCCCTGCGCTGTGCAACTGGCTGAGCCAGAGCTCCCGGGGACAGCTGCGGCCAGGCCAGACCCAGACACGGGGGGCCAGTTCCCCTCCCTCACCCCTGGCTTAGCCTAGAGCCCAGGGTGTCCGTCCTGGGGGTAGCCTAGGGGGTTTATACTCCCTGCTCTCAGGTGCATTACAGAGCAGCTGCAGCCTCACACACTGATGCATTCGCAGCCCCCCAGGGCGGGATCCCCAGTGTAGAGACCCCCCTCCCCGCGATGGAACGTGACCAGGGCCCGTTTCGTCAGTGGGTCAGGAACAGGGCATAACATGGGGGCAGGGAGCGTGAGTCCTGCTCTCACCACTAGCCCCCACTCCTCTTCCAGAGCTGCGGAGAGAACCCAGGAGTCCTGGCTCCCAGCCCCTCCCCCCTGCTCTAACCATTACACCACCCTGCCCAGCCAGGTGTTTACCCTAGGGGGGGAGGTGCCACCCTCTGTGACACTTTCACTTTCAGTCCCCAGCTGGCAGACGGTACCAGGTGATGGGGCAGCCGCTCGCTTGTGGGGCTTTCTCGGCTGGCCCGGCCCTTTCTGGGGCAAAGTCCCCGGCGTGAGGCCCCAAAGTCCCCGGGGCGAGGCCCGGGACAAGGTGCACTCGGAGAGTCGCTCTGTTGGGGATCCTGGTGGGGAGCGCCCCGGCCAATGTAGGGGGGAGAGTGACCAGGCTCAGCATGGCTGTGCCCCTCCCCCTCCTCCTGCTGGGGGTCTTCGCCATCCCAGAGGGCTGTTGCCGTGAGTATTGGGGTGCTACCCCCCAGCACAGGGGGAGTGGCAGGATCCTGTCCCATTAGGGGCTGCGGTGACCTGCGCTAGGGGGATGGGCCAGGGGCAGGGGGGCTTGTATTGGGGGGAGGGGCTTTGGGGGCTCAAATCCGGACCCCCGCCCAGGGCCCAATTCTGCTCTTGGCCTCCTGGCTGTGAATCAGGAGCGAGCTGCTACCGGGGGGTGTAAAATGAGCGCGAGGCCAGAACCAAGCCCAGGGTGGCTAGCTGGGCACGGGCACCCCCCAACCCCCATAGCTGGGTGTCCTGGGGAAAGAGGGGGTGTCCCGGAGAGGGGTACGGCTGCAGGGAGTGGGGAATCCCTGCCAGTTGTTATGCGGGGGGGGGGCGGTACAGGGAGCAGGGCTGCCTCCCAGCTGGGCTCAGCTCCTGATCCGAAGGAAGTGGGGTCAGAGTCAAACTGCCAAGGTTTAACCCTTTCCTAGCTGTCTGTGTTTGGGTCAGCACTGCCCCACTTCCTTCCCCACGACATTAGGCATGTCACGACGTCTGGCCATGCCTCAGTTTCCCCTCCCATCCTCCCCGCTTTGCCCCCTCCCTGTGGGACACTGGATTTTGCGGTGAGGGCTGCTGCTCGCCTGACACCCTGCCTAGCCCCCCTGTGGTTTCGTGCCCCCATCTGGCGAGCGCCCAGCATGAGGTGGGTGAGGCCGCCAGACAATAATTGCTGCTGTTAATGAGGGCCCCGGTCATGCCAGGCGCTGCATGGACCCTGCTCAACTGAGATTGGGCCCCCCGTCACGCTGGGCACTGCATGGACCCCTGGTCCAACAGAGAGTGAGGCCCCATCTACCCCCTCGCAGTGTGGGGCGGGGTCCCGGCTCGCCCTGGCGGCTGGCTGGGGAAAGGGGCTGCTGGCTCTGGGGGGGGTCTCTCCCCCTTGCAGTGTGGGGAGGGGTCCTGGATCTCCTCAGGGCCTGGGATAGGGCGGGGGGCTGCTGGCTGGTGGGAGGGGGGGGTCTCTCTCCCCTGCAGTGTGGGGTGGGGTGCCGGCTCGCCCTGGGGGCTGGGCTGGGGGCGGCTGGCTGACGGGGGGTGTCACGGAGTCCCTGGGCGATGCTCTGGAACTGCTCCCCATGAAGCCAGTCAGGACTCTGGGGCAGTCGCCTTTCTGTGAGCAGCCTGTCTTCAGGACACACAGCTCACACTGCTTCCACCTCCCTGGGTCTGACCTCGGAGCATTCAGCATCCTCTGCCCCTCCGTGCGCTTCCCCCCAGCGAGTCCGCCCAGGCGGGGTCCTGGGGAAGCCAGAGGGTCCTGCACCCCAACTCCGCAGTCAGATGGGACTCTCAGCCAGCCAGTAAAACAGAAGGTTTATTAGACGACAGGAACATGGTCTAACACAGAGCTTGCAGGTGCAGAGAACGGGACCCCTCAGCTGGGTCCATTTTGGGGGGCAGTGAGCCAGACAACCCCGTCTGCACTTCACTCCATGTCCCAGCCAGCCCCAAACTGAAACTCCCTCCAGCCCCTCCTCCTCTGGGCTTTGTTCCTTTCCCGGGCCAGGTGGTCACCTGATTCCTTTGTTCTCCAACCGTTCAGCTCTCACCTCGCAGGGGGGAAGGGCCCAGGCCATCAGTTGCCAGGAAACAGGGTGTCGGCCATTCTCTGTGTCCAGACCCCTGCACACACCGGCCCTCTAGGGCTCTGCAATGATCATACACCCTTACCCCACCACCTAGAGACTTAAGAACTGCCTAGGGGAAACTGAGGCACCCCCACACTATTCAGAGGAAACATTAAGAACAGTCCCACTTCGTCACATCTCTCCCCCCTTCGAGATCGAACTGAGCGGGGTCACTTTAGCCGGTGACCTGGGGAAGTTCGAAGCCACCAACGTTCCCATGGATGCCCCAGCCTTCCTTGGTAGGAGTTACACCAGGCCCTTCCAGTTTCACGCCCTCCCTTAGGTCAGGGGTGGTCGATAGCACTCGCAGGCCGCATGTGGGAAGGTTTATGCAGCCCATGCCCTTTGGCCACCCCAAGAATGTCTCCCCATTGACCATCACCTTCTGCTCCCACTGGAGATCCGAGGGGCCTGGCCCCAGGAAACTCCACACAGACATATAGGTTGGGACCAGGAGTGGGAGCCTGTCCACATCCCCAACCATCTGGATGACGGAGTCTATGGCCTTGGGACCCAGCAAGGGAGCTAGACACCGGGGCTTTTCCGCAGGGTCCCCTTGGTTCAAATCGCCAGCCTGCTCAAAGGCAGTGAGGTGGGCATCCACATCCCCCCCTCCTTAACCAGGGGCAGCAATTTAGTCTCGAGGTTCCCTGCGGAACTGGCCCCCCGGGGTCTATCCCCACTCACCCCGGGGAGGTCCCCTAGGCCTCTCCGCTCCCCCACCGCCAGTTCATGCTGCTGCTGCTTCTGCAGCTCTTTCTCGGGCTCTCGCTGTCTCCCACAGTCCTCTTGCTCCCTCGGACTCAGCGCCAATCCCGTCCATCTCCGATCCCCCGATGGGGAACCCGATCGTGAAGACCCCCGTCTGGACGGGGACAGGAGTCTTGGGGATGCCTGGCTCCCACTCCAGCTGCTCCCAGATCCTGCTATAGCCCCATTGGGGGTCAGGAATCTGTTCCTTAGAGCGGTCATCCTCCTCCAGCTGCACGATTAACTCTGCTTTGGTGAACTTTCCAATGCTCAACCCTCTCTTTCTGCACAGGGTTACAATGTCCTTCTTAAGGAGACGGTGACAGACCATCACTCCGCTCCTCCCAAGTTGTTGTGGACTCACAGGCCCGTGTGTTGTCAGCTCCCCACGGTTTCCAGGGAGAACCCCTAGTGTGCCAGCCCTTCTCGAGGTCACCCCCTCTTTGCCAGGGTCGAGCTGCAGACTCCTCCGCCCCTGGGACTGCTCGCTGCAATCCCCAGGGGAACCCTGTTACTGCACAGTCCTTCTCGCTGGTCACACACTCCCAGGGGTTAACCGCCCCCCCGAAACCGCTCCTCTCCGAGCCTTCAGCAGGCCTGGTCCTCGGCAATCCCCCTTCGTGTTACTGCTCCCCAGTCACTTACTGCAGGAAGCACCATCCACGGGGTGCAGTACATCCCACCGCTGCCACCAGTTGTCACGGAGTCCCTGGGCGATGCTCTGGAACTGCTCCCCATGAAGCCAGTCAGGACTCTGGGGCAGTCGCCTTTCTGTGAGCAGCCTGTCTTCAGGACACACAGCTCACACAGCTTCCACCTTCCTGGGTCTGACCTCAGAGCATTCAGCATCCTCTGCCCCTCCGTGTGCTTCCCCCAGCGAGTCCGCTCAGGCGGGGCTCCTGGGGAAGCCAGAGGGTCTTGCACCCCAACTTCGCAGTCAGACGGGACTCTCAGCCAGCCAGTAAAACAGAAGGTTTATTAGACGACAGGAACATGGTCTAACACAGAGCTTGCAGGTGCAGAGAACGGGACCCCTCAGCTGGGTCCATTTTGGGGGGCAGTGAGCCAGACAACCACGTCTGCACTTCACTCCATGTCCCAGCCAGCCCCAAACTGAAACTCCCTCCAGCCCCTCCTCCTCTGGGCTTTGTTCCTTTCCCGGGCCAGGTGGTCACCTGATTCCTTTGTTCTCCAACCCTTTAGCTCTCACCTCGCAGGGGGGAAGGGCCCAGGCCATCAGTGGCCAGGAAACAGGGTGTCGGCCATTCTCTGTGTCCAGACCCCTGCACACACCGGCCCTCTAGGGCTCTGCAATGATCATACACCCTTACCCCACCACCTAGAGACTTAAGAACTGCCTAGGGGAAACTGAGGCACCCCCACACTATTCAGAGGAAACATTAAGAACAGTTCCACTTCGTCACAGGGGGTCTCTCTCTCTCCCCCCAGGCCCGCACTCGCTGCGCTATTTCTACACGGCGGTGTCGGAGCCGGGCCCGGGGCTGCCCCAGTTCACCGTGGTCGGGTACCTGGACGACCAGCTCTTCTTCCATTTCGACAGCGAGGTGAACCAGGCCCAGCCCCGCGCCCCCTGGATCCGGGCCGAGGGTCCCGAATACTGGGAGCGGCAGACCTGGATCGCCCGGGGCTGGCAGGAGGCCTTCAACGGCAACGTCCGCATCGCCATGGAGCGCTACAACCAGAGCCGGGGTGAGGGGCTGGGGGCCGGAGCGTGGGGCCTGGTGGTGACCCCACAGCCCGGGACCGAGGAGGGACTCTGGTCTGTCTCCATCCTCCAGCCCTGGCCCCAGCGGTGACCCCAGGCCCGGGGACGACCCTGTCCCATATCCCTGGTCCTAAGCAGTGACTCCATCCCCCATCCCCAGGTCTGGCGGTGACCCCGTCCCTTGTCCCCATCCCCAGCAGGGACCCCATCTCCGGGCCTAGCCGGGACCCCCATCCCTGTGGTGACCCCGTGCCCAGACCTGGCGGTGACCCCGTCCCTTGTCCCCATCCACAGCAGGGACCCCATCTCCGGGCCTAGCTGGGACCCCCGTCCCTGTGGTGACCCCGTGCCCAGACCTGGCGGTGACCCCGTCCCTTGTCCCCATCCCCAGCAGGGACCCCATCTCCGGGCCTAGCCGGGACCCCCGTCCCTGTGGTGACCCCGTGCCCAGACCTGGCGGTGACCCCGTCCCTTGTCCCCATCCCCAGCAGGGACCCCATCTCCGGGCCTAGCCGGGACCCCCGTCCCTGTGGTGACCCCGTGCCCAGACCTGGCGGTGACCCCGTCCCTTGTCCCCATCCCCAGCAGGGATCCCATCTCCGGGCCTAGCTGGGACCCCCGTCCCTGTGGTGACCCCGTGCCCAGACCTGGCGGTGACCCCGTCCCTTGTCCCCATCCCCAGCAGGGACCCCATCTCCGGGCCTAGCCGGGACCCCCGTCCCTCTGGTGACCCCGTGCCCAGACCTGGCGGTGACCCCGTCCCTTGTCCCCATCCACAGCAGGGACCCCATCTCTGGGCCTAGCCGGGATCCCCGTCCCTGTGGTGACCCCGTGCCCAGACCTGGCGGTGACCCCGTCCCTTGTCCCCATCCCCAGCAGGGACCCCATCTCCGGGCCTAGCCGGGACCCCCATCCCTGTGGTGACCCCGTGCCCAGACCTGGCGATGACCCCGTCCCTTGTCCCCATCCCCAGCAGGGACCGTAGCTCTAGGCTGAGCAGTGACCGTACCCCCAGCCCTCGCCCTGCCCTGGGCAGTGCCCGTCACCCTGGACAGAGGAGAAACCAACCATCACCCCAGCCCCCGGGGAACCCCAGCCCCAGTGCTGAGCGGAGCTGTGACCCGACCCCTGGGCTAACAGTGATCCGACCCTGGGCCAAGCCCTCACCCCGACCCTCGCCCTGAGGCCAGGCAGAGCAATAACTGCAACCCTAATCCCAGCCCTGAGCTGAGCTGTGACCCTAGCCCTGACCCCTGGCCGAGCCGTAACCCCAACTCCTGGCCGAGCCATGTCTGACTGAGCCCTTTCCTTCCCCACGACATTAGGCCTGTCACGACCTCTGGCTATGCCTCAGTTTCCCCTCCCATTCCCCCCTTTGCCCCCTCCCTGTGGGACACTGGATCTTGCGGTGAGGGCTGCTGCTCGCCTGACACCCTGCCTAGCCCCCCTGTGCTTTCGTGCCCCCATCGGAATCGAGTTCAGTAGCAACACAAGTGACTCACCCCAGGCTGCCTGCGGGGGCTGGGCCGGGGGGGCAGCGAGGGGCCGTGGCCCCGAGTCAGGTCTAACGAGCCACGTCAGGCGCCGTGGCCAGGGCTGTGGCCTCACCCAGCTCTGTGGGTGTCTCTCCAGGCCTGCACACCTTCCAGTACGCCTACGGCTGCAAGCTGCCGGCGGACGGGGGCTTCCGGCAGTACGGCTACGACGGGCGGGATTTCCTCTCCTACGACACCCGCACCCACACCTGGGTGGCCTCCAGCAAGGAGGCCGAGATCACCAAGGGGAAGATGGAGGCCGACAGCCACCTGAGCCAGCAGCAGCGGGACTATCTGGAGCGGAAGTGCGTCGAGTGGCTGCAGAAATACCTGGACTATGGGAAGGAGATGCTGCAGAGGAGAGGTGAGGGGGGGCAGGGAGCCCCCCACTGCAGAGACTCCCCCACTCCCTGGCCTGTCTGAGACACTAATTAGAGTGACCCAGGGCTGGGTTACAGGGCAAGACCCCTCGAGGTCAGCTGAGCCTTTTGGGGGGTCCCCATCTGTGCCATGCCGGCAGGGTGCAGAGATGGCTCCCCAGTCAGGTCCCACCTCCCCCTGCCCCTGGGCTCCGGGGAGGGGCAGGTCCCCGTGGCGTGTTTCCCAGGCTCTGACCGCTCCTGCTTTCCAACGACTGGACCATGGGGGTGCCAAGGGACCCGGGTGCTGCTCACTGGCCCTAACCCAGCGGCCTCCCCCTCTGCCCCCTCGTCTCCCCAGAGCGCCCGGTTGTGCGAGTCACCGGCAGAGACGCCCCCGGCGGCCTCACCACCCTCTCCTGCCGGGCCCACAGCTTCTACCCCCGGGACATCGCCGTGAGCTGGCTGCGAAATGGGGGGAGCAGAGAGCAGGAGACGTGGCGAGGGGGGGTCCTGCCCAACGGGGACGGGACCTACCACACCTGGGCCACGGTGGAGATCGACCCCCGGGAGAGAGGCCTGTACCGCTGCCGTGTGGAGCACGAGAGCCTGGCCGAGCCGCTCGACACTGCGTGGGGTGAGGCCGGGGTGTGTGGACGCTGGATGAAATGGGGGGGGTCACAGGGTGACTGGCCCTACAGCCCCCCCGGTAACACACTTTGCTCACCTCCCCAGGAGGAGAAAATGAGCGAAGCCGCAGGACAGGCGGGTCATGTGGCTGGCGGGGGAGGAGGCTAAGACAGGAACCAGGGGCGGGGGGCACCCCGGAAAGCCGGAGCGAGCTGATAAATGAAGCGGGGTGTGACCGCGGAGCCGGCCTGGATCCCAGCTGGGGCTGGGGTCCCGGGCAGTGAAACGGCGGCTGGAGGTGAAGCGGGCTTGAGAACACGGAGAGCCTGGTGCCAGGCCCCTGTGCGTTGGCGGGAGTTCAAAAGTCCTGTTAACAACGGATTGGAAGGGGAACAGCGAGACCTGGGCCCCGGGGAGAGGGGACACTCGGGAAGGGGCAGGGCAGGGCGCCCGCTTCCCCTGGCCACTGCGGTTTGAAGAATAAGAGACGTTCCTGGAACAGACTCACCGCCGGGGCACGGAGCACGGGGCAGGGTGAAGAGGCAGCCGCGGGGGCACGAATGGGGGGAAGGACGTGGTGTTTGGGGGGGTCTCTAACTCCCTGCTCCCGTGCAGAGCCCCCATCCCGCTCTGCCCTGCTCCCGGCGCTGATTGGGGCCGTCGCGGTCGCTGCCCTGCTCTTCGCTGGGACCGTCGGGTTTGTTCTCTGGAGGAGGCGGCGCCCAGGTAATGGGGCGGCGGTGCCAGGACTCGGGGAGCCACCCGTCAGCATGGGGCGGGCGATGGGGCACTGGGTCATGGGGATGGCAGCAATCCAGACCCCCGCCTTGGTGCTGTGTGACTGCCCCACGGGGGAGGGGAGAATGGGCCAGAGACCCCCCCTCTGGGAGCTGCTGAGCCAGAGCCGGGGCCGATGGCGCCGGGTCTCTCTCTTCCCTTCCTTACGCCCGGCTTCCCTGGGGACACTGAGTCACGCGCTGAGCCCCCGGGGTCCGTGGATGCGGATCGGAGCCGGCTCCTGCCCCGGCAGCGGCCGCACTCACTGCGACCTGCCTTCTCTCTGCAGGGAAAACCGGAGCCGGCCACACTCCAGCTCAGGGTGAGCGTGAGCCCGCCCGTGCTGCTGGCAGGTGTGGGGTGGGGGGCCGCGGCCCAGCCCGGGGACCCTCCGCCGGGCCTGGGCGCTAACGCCCCATCACCACCGACTCAGCCAGTCACCCGCAATCCCCTGCGTCGCGCGACGTGCCCCCGGCTCTGCGGGGTGCAGGCCCCTCTGGTCTCCGGGCTGAGCCGGGCCAGGCCGGGGGCCCCTTGGCTGGCTCTGCCCGGGGCAGCTCCGGGCGATGCCGTTCCCTGTCTGGGGCAGGCCAGGGGGTGGTGAGCCCTGGGCTGGCGGGGTGGGGGGTGGAATCGATTCCTAGAGAAGCGTCTGCCTCGCCGGCACCGGTTCAGGAGACCCTAACCCCCTTCTCCCCCCACAGCCAGCAACCGGGACTCCAGCTCCTCTCTGGAAGGTAAGGGGGTGACGATGGAGCAGGAGGGATGGCCCGTTAGCCCTTCAGCTCCTGGTCAGAGGCCCCAGCAGGGAGACCAGGCGGGGGTGGGATCTCGCGGGGGGGGTGTGTATGAATGGGACTTGACGAGTCACCCCCGCACTCCCCAGGAGGGTCATCTGTGAGCAGAGCAGGTAACCAGGAGCCCCCCTTTCCCCGCACTGGGGCCAGGCTCCCCATAGCAGAGCTGGGAGGGACGGTCCCTGAGATCCCACCGCGAGGCCCCGCCACATGGGCCCTTCCTCACCCAACCTCAGGGTCAGGGCCCCCCAGGCCGAGCTGGCAGCTCCCCTGGCCATGGGTGGGCCTAACGGGACGGGTGGGGCTGGAACCCCTCTGAGGGGGGCTGTGACCCCGGGAGCACACCAACCCCCTGGGTTCGGAGACGCTGACCCTGTCCCCTTCTCCCCCACAGCCAGCGACAAAGAATCCAGCAAAGGATCTACCAGGGGTAAGTGCCGGGGGGCTCCAGCCCTGGGGATCGGCTGCAGTCACGGAGACCTCTCTGGGGAGATGCCTTCCCCAGGCCCTGCCCTGGGGTGCCCTGCAGTCCCCCAGCCGGGGGTGGGTCCCCTCTGCAAGGGGGGTCATTCCAGGCAGCAGGGACTCGGGGGGGGGGGGGGGGCTGGGACAGGACTGGGGCTGAGTGTGACCCCCCCTCCCACAACAAAACTGAGCTGGGACCCAGATACCAGGACCCTCAGATCCTGAACCCCCCCCGGCCATTCCAACCCCAGCTGGGGTCCCTGCACACCCCACACCCAGCCTCCAGCCCTGGTGCGTTATGAGGATTATTACCCCAGAGCTGGGTCTGCCTGGACCCGGCCCCTGCCCCCTTTCTGATCCCTTCCCATGGTCCCTGCCTGGGCTGGGCCATTTCTGGGCCTCCGAGACGTTCTGCTCACCCCCAGTCTGATCCCATTGGGGTGGGGTGGGGGGATCGGCCAGGAACCAGCTCCCTGCTCAGTGCTAACCCCCTTCTCCCTCCCACAGGCAGCGACCCCGGGTATGACACCGGCTCGCAAGGTAAGTGGAGACTCCAGCCCTGGCTGCTCTCTGGGCGGGCAGCTCCCCACGGCCATAGGCCCAGAGACCCCCAGGCCCTGCCCCTATAGCAGACCAGCCTGGGAGCAGAGCGGGGGAGCTCTGAGCGCCCTGCTCCCCGCAGTGGGGAGCAATGAACCAGCCTGGGAACTCCCTCCTCTTCCCCCCACCCTGCCCCAGACAGAGCTGGGAGCGACCCTGATGGGTATGGAGTGTCTCACCCCCATGTGACCCCACTGCGGGAGGGTCTGGGGAACGGCCCGAGGGTGGGGGGAACCCCTGTCCGGCTGCAGCGGGTCCCTCTCCGGTGTCAGCCCTGATCCCCACAAACAGACATGGCTCCTGCAGAGGCGACAGTAGAAAAAGCGGGGGCACCTGGGGTGGGCAGCGCCAGAAAAGTGGGGAGGCCTGCAGGGGCCACTGGAAAAAAAGGGCAGGAGCCCATGGGGGCTGCGCTGACGTGGGGGCAGCACGTGACCCTCTTTGCCCCTCTGTACTGGAGCCTCTGGGGCTCCGGGCTCCACCCTGACTCCCTGTATCTGGTTCCTGCAGGGTCGGAGGCCGTGATGCAGCCAGGGGGGCACACAGGTGAGGGAGAGACCAGCCGCCCTCCAGAAGCTCAGCAGCTCCTCCCCGGGGGTGTTTCTGCCCCACTCCACGACGGGGACCCCCCAGCAGGCATCGTCTGGGCTGGAGTCACTCCTGGGCTCTCTCCCCGCCTTGGCCGCTGACTGCCCGTGTGACCTGGACCGAACCCCTCACCCTTTCCCTCTGCCTCAGCGCCCAGGCCCTGGGTACGCCGCTCGCTCGCGGGGTGCGGTGGGTTAAGTACCTGGGATCTGTCAGACTTACAGTGAAAGCTGCTGTGTGGGGCAAGCACCCCATGATTTCTGCAGAGCCACAGGTCTCAACCAGGGGACGCGTACCCCTGGGGTGCGCAGAGACCTGCCAGGCGGTACCTCAACCCTGCTGGATATTTCCCCAGTTTTACAACGGGCTGCACAAAAAACACCAGCAAACTCAGTGCAAACCACAATTTCATACCATGACTTGTTTCTGTTGCTCTGCCTAAGGAAAGGTTTCCATTGCTCTGGGTAGTGTACGCTGACATGTAAGTGCAATGTTTATAGTCCAGTTGACTTATCTTATAATTATACGGTAAAAACGAGAAAGTCAGCCCCTGTCCAGTGATCCGACCCCGGGCCAAGCCATAACCCCGACCCTCGCTGTGACACTTCTGTAGTTTTATGTCTGATTTTTAAGTAAGGATTTTTAAGTGAGGTGAAACTTGGGGTGAAACCTGTTACAGTGTGTCTGGCAACACCCATTGTTTCATGTTCTCTGTGTATATAAATCTCCCCACTGTATTTTCCACTCTGTGCATCCGATGAAGTGGGTTTTAGCCCATCAAAGCTTATGCCCAAATAAATTTGTTAGTCTCTAAGGTGCCACGACTCCTCCTGTTCTTTTTGCTGGACTAGATCATGTAACTGAACCCCTGGAATAAAGGCCCTGTCTCTTGTGTGCGCCCCATTGTGGCTGGGCGTTTGCTGTGTGTCTGTCTGAGCCCGTCTCCCCTCCCAGAGCTGGGCTCTGCTGCCCCAGCGAGCCGAACCGCCCTGTTGCTGAGAACTGACAACTCCAGTCAGCGGTGGGGGATTCTCAGACCGAGGCCGGGGGCGTCCCCTGCTGGCGCCGCTGCAGCCGGGCACTGGGAAGAGCCGGTAAAGCCCAGTGGCTCCGTCACGTTGAATTTAATCTGGATCCGGTTTGAATCAGAGCTGCTCCCTCCAGAACCGCGTACAGCCAGACCCGGCTAACGCCGCGCAGACGTCTGGGTCTGTGCAGGGCAGAGGCACCCCAGCCCCACCCTGCCCCTCCTCAGCCGAGCCAGAGCCGGGGGAGTGCGTTCATTGCCCGGATTGCAGTCGTGTCTGGGGGGCGCAGGCCAGGCGGAGACCCCCCCGGCGCCAGGCTGCACAGCCAGTCCCCGCCCCAGGGAGCGGACAGCTCTGGGGAGAGACGCTCAGACTGGTTATGCACGGCGTGGCCCTCTGCGGGGGCGGCTGCGCCCAGGTGATCCTGGCCTAGCGAGGCGGTAACGGCATGTCGGTGCCTGTCTCAGGTCGGGGGGGTGCAGCTGGGGGCAAGATCCCCACAGATCCACCCGGCCTGGGGCAGGGTGCAGCTCCCGTGGGGACTGGCCCGACCGGCATTTCAGCCCCATTTTTCTGCGTGTGGCCCGCGCTGGGCCTGGCGGGCGCCAGATGCTGGATAGCAGCAGCTCCGACGCTCCCCCAGAGCGCGGGTCCCCACGTGACGGCCTCGCGCCCCGGCGGCTGAGGAAGTGGCCGGAGAAGAGGAAGCGTGACCCTGCAGGCTGCTGCGAGCACACAGCGACTTCGCCATCCTGTCGCCCCCCCGGCCCCCGGCATGGGGAACTTGTGGCCCTGCGGTGACCGGGGGAGAGTTAAACGCAGCCACTGTGCCGGTCCCCTGCCCTGGGCTGGGCGCCCCTGTCACCGCACAGGCCACCGCACAAAGTGCCGGCCACGGAGGGGACAGACACACCCCGACCCCCCGGGGAGCTGGGCCTGTTCGCTGGGTTCGATCCAGCTGCCTTCTACTGCCCATGGGAAGGGAGGGGCAGACCGGGGTGGGCACGGGGGGGTCGGGTGGGGCAGGGGAGCGGGCACCGGGGCAGGGAGGTAGGGCTCAGGCAGGCAGAGCTGCAGCAGGACCGGCTGCGGGGCCAATGTGGAGCAGAGTCTCCCCACAATCCACCAGGAGCGTTGTTACTTGCTGTTGAGTTTGTGTGGAAGGTGCCCGGATGCCAGGGTGACGGGCAGCAGGCTAAAACCCCGAGAGAGGCCCGGAGGCAGGGCCTGGAGCGATAGGATGGGTCAGTGGGGAAGGAGGACACCGGCAGGGCGAGGATTAAAGGCGGGGGGGGGGGCAGGGGAGTTAAGGGGCCAAGTGGTTGGAGGAGGAGCCCCATTTCCAAGGGGTTTTAGGGTCAGATTTACAAAGGGGGGGGGTTCGAAGGGGTTGAAGCAGGTTTGGGGCCTGACTCCTGTCGATTTCAAAGGAGTTACTAGCTATGGAGATCCCACACTAGGGCGCTAACCCCCCCGGGGGGCTCTGAAAGGTTAACATGGGGGGGCTGGGAGCCAGGACTCCTGGGTTCTCTCCCCAGCTCTGGGATGGGAGTGGGGTCCAGTGGGTTAGAGCAGGGGGGGCTGGGAGCCAGGACTCCTGGGTTCTCTCCCCAGCTCTGGGATGGGAGTGGGGTCCAGTGGGTTAGAGCAGGGGGGGCTGGGAGCCAGGACTCCTGGGTTCTCTCCCCAGCTCTGGGATGGGAGTGGGGTCCAGTGGGTTAGAGCAGGGGGGGCTGGGAGCCTGGACTCCTGGGTTCTCTCCCCAGCTCTGGGATGGGAGTGGGGTCCAGTGGGTTAGAGCAGGGGGGGCTGGGAGCCAGGACGCCTGGGTTCTCTCCAGGACTAAGGCTCCTAAATCACTTTGGAAAACGCCCCCTGGCAGCGCAGGGGGCAGGCTGAGGGGCAGGTGGGTCATGTGAGCAGGTGGGGGGCAGCTCATTGGGGGGGCGGGGGGGCTGGTGTGTGTCCTGCCTGAGCACGGAGGGTTCAGTTCTCTCCCCCCATCTCTGTGACTCTGTAACTGAAGTGCGGGGTGGGGGGAGGCCCCGGGACCCCGTGTCTGGGTGGGGCTGGATGGGGGCGGGGGGTCCCGGGGCTGCCCCCCAGCTGTGCCGGAATCTCACTTCCTCCCTGGCCCGGCCGCGTGGGTCTGTCGCAATGGGCAGGACACGCCCGTGGTGCCCAATCCCCGCGGGGGGGCGGCTCCCGGGGCCGACATCAGCCCCCCCCCGCCCCACACAGCACAGCGGGATCGCGCCCCACACGGCATGGGGGGCCCAGGCAGCCTCCTCCTCCTCCTCCCCCTCCTGCTGGGGGGCGCTGAGTCACGTGAGTAGGGGCAAACGGGGGGGTTAACCCCTCCCCCAGGAGTGGGGGCTGGGAGCCAGGACTCCTGGGTTCTCTCCCCAGCTCTGGGAGGGGAGTGGGGGCTGGTGGGTTAGAGCAGGGGGGGTTGGGAGCCAGGACTCCTGGGTTCTCTCCCCAGGTCTGGGAGGGGAGTGGGGGCTGGTGGGTTAGAGCAGGGGGGGCTGGGAGCCAGGACTCCTGGGTTCTCTCCCCAGGTCTGGGATGGGAGTGGGGGCTGGTGGGTTAGAGCAGGGGGGGTTGGGAGCCAGGACTCCTGGGTTCTCTCCCCAGGTCTGAGATGGGAGTGGGGGCTGGTGGGTTAGAGCAGGGGGGGTTGGGAGCCAGGACCCCTGGGTTCTCTCCCCAGGTCTGGGAGGGGAGTGGGGGCTAGTGGGTTAGAGCAGGGGGGGTTGGGAGCCAGGACTCCTGGGTTCTCTCCCCAGCTCTGGGAGGGGAGTGGGGGCTAGTGGGTTAGAGCAGCGGGGGTTGGGAGCCAGGACTCCTGGGTTCTCTCCCCAGGTCTGGGAGGGGAGTGGGGGCTGGTGGGTTAGAGCAGGGGGGGCTGGGAGCCAGGACTCCTGGGTTCTCTCCCCAGGTCTGGGATGGGAGTGGGGGCTGGTGGGTTAGAGCAGGGGGGGCTGGGAGCCAGGACGCCTGGGTTCTCTCCCCAGCTCTGGGATGGGAGTGGGGGCTAGTGGGTTAGAGCAGGGGGGGTTGGGAGCCAGGACTCCTGGGTTCTCTCCCCAGCTCTGGGAGGGGAGTGGGGGCTAGTGGGTTAGAGCAGCGGGGGTTGGGAGCCAGGACTCCTGGGTTCTCTCCCCAGCTCTGGGAGGGGAGTGGGGGCTAGTGGGTTAGAGCGGGGGGGCTGGGAGCCAGGACTCCTGGGTTCTCTCGCTGGCTCTGGGGGATATTTCTCTGCCACGGGGAGGGCGCAGTGGTATATTTCCCATGGTATTGGGGGAGGGATGGGAGGTACTGCCCAGGTGGGGGAGCACCTGGCAGCAGTCTGGGGTGCCAGTGGATAGTGGGTGAGTTGTAGGGGGCTGGGAGCTCACTGGGGAGTTGGGGCCAGACCCACCCCCCGAGGGTGATGTCATTGGGCTGGGGCCAGACGTGGCCACGCTCAGCTGTGACAGCGACCTCCTCCCCACTGTTGTCGCCCCACATCTGCCCCATCCCCCCTCCACTCTCCCTGCAGCTCTCTGCCTGGCCTAGGGAGTCGGGGCTCATGGGCCGTGCGGTGGCAGGGCTGCCCTGCGGTGCTGGGGAAGGGATCTCCGTGTGTCTGTCCATCTGTCCACTGGCTGTGTGTGTCTGTCCCTCCCTCCCTCCCTGCTGGGCATGCATGTGTGTGTGTGCAGCGTCCGTGCCCACACACACACCCTCTGCCCCATTCTCAGCTCGGCTGTTCACTCCCTACTGTGTGTCAGGTGCCCTGCAGTGCCCCCAGATGCTGGTGATTCCCTGTTTGCTCTGTGCTTAAGGAAATGAGTGCGCTGTGCGTCAATCCCCCTTACAATTACATTGGGGGGTTTTGGGGGGGTGTCTCTGTGGAGCTGTGGGGACTGCTCTCCCGGCGTTTGGGGAGGGGGGTGCAGACAGATCCTGCTAACACCTCCGTTCCCCCTCCCCCGCAGGGTCGCACTCCCTGCAATACTTCCTGACGGCCGTCTCGGAGCCCGGCCCGGGGGTGCCCGAGTTCACCGTGGCCGGCTACGTGGACGGGCAGCGGTTCGTGGAGTACGACGGCGAGGCCCAGCAGATGCGGCCCCGGGCGCCCTGGATGCAGGCGGCCCAGCCCGAGGTCTGGGAGCAGGAGAACCGCGTCCACAAGGTGCGACAGGCCTGCTTCCGGGGCAAGGTGCGGACCCACCTTCACCTCTACAACCAGAGCAGGGGTGAGTCGGCGCCCGCCCGTGGGCAGAGGGGCCGGGGGCACTGGGGTCGAGGAGGGGGAGGGAGGGGACCTGGAGCGCTGCTCTGGGACCCAGGACTCCTGGGTTCTGTCCCCCAGCTCTGGGAAGGGAGTGGGGTCTAGCGGGTTGGAGAGGGGGTGGGGGCTGGGAGCCAGGACTCCTGGGTTCTAGCCCCAGCTCTTTTCCCCTGACCTGCTGAGTGACCTTAGCCAAGTCAGTTCACCTCTCTGTGCCTCAGTTTCCCCTCTGGTCTCTTGTCTCTTTGCCCTGTGAGCTGTTTGGGGGCAGGGGCCGTCTATCACTAGGTCTGTGCCGCGCCCCCAGTGGGCCGGGGCTCCCTACACCCCTCTCTGTTCCCGGGAATGCCCGGATCAGAACCAAGGTCCATGCAGCCCTGCCCAGCAAGGACCCCGCGGGGGCAGGGGAGGGCTGGCACTGAGGGGGACGCAGGGCAGGGCCCCTGGAGAGGGGCAGGCTCCCTGCCCAGCAGGCTCTGGGGGGGATCCAGGGAGGGGTCGGTCGCAGACCCAGCCGTGGTCCTGGCTCCGTGGGGTCCCCGTCCCAACCCCCCCGGCTCTGCCCCGCCCAGGCTTCCACATCTTCCAGTACGCCTACGGCTGCGAGATCCGGGCCGACGGCAGCACCGGGGGCTTCCGGCGCTTTGGCTACGACGGGGGCGACTTCCTGATCTACGACGCCGCCCGGCACCGCTGGGAAGCTCCCGCCCGGGAGGCCGAGGCCACCCAGCGCCGGTGGAATGGGGACCCGGTCGCCCTGCAGTATTATCGGCACTTCCTGGAGCGGGAGTGCGGCGAGGCCCTGCAACGCTACCTGCAGCTCGGGCAGGGGGCGCTGGCCAGGCGGGGTGAGAGTGGGGGGCGCTGGGGGGGTGGGGGGCGTTGGGGGGGCGGGGAGAGGGCGCCGGGGGGCGCTGGCCAGGCGGGGTGAGAGTGGGGGGCGCTGGGGGGGCGGGGAGAGGGCGGGGGGCGCGGGGAGAGGGCGCCGGGGGGCGCTGGCCAGGCGGGGTGAGAGTGGGGGGCGCTGGGGGGGCGGGGAGAGGGCGGGGGGCGCGGGGAGGCGGGGAGAGGGCGCCGGGGGGCGTTGGCCAGGCGGGGTGAGGGCGCTGGGGGGCTCTCAGGGGCGGGGAGAGGGCGGGGGGCGGGGTGAGGGTAGGGGGTGCTGGCCGGGCTGGGTGAGGGGGGGGCGCTGGGGGGAGGGGGAGGGCAGGGGGACTGGGTGGATAATAGGGGGTTCTGACGAGGCAGGGGAAGGGCGGGGGTGCTGGGTGGGAGGGGGAGGGCCGCCCTCAGGGCCGTGGGGCTGGAGGCAGGGACATCCCTGATGCTCCCTGACTCCCCATTAGGGGACACCCCTGCCCCAGGGATCCCCGGGGCCCCTCACTCCGGGTCTGTGTCCCCATCCGGGCCAAGGGAGGGACGCTGGGGCGGGTGCTGGTAATGGCTGGGGGGACCCGGGTGCTGCTCACTGGCCATGACCCTGCAGCTCCCCCTCTGCCCCCTCGTCTCCCCAGAGCGCCCGGTTGTGCGGGTCACCAGCAGAGACACCCCCGGCGGCCCCACCACCCTCTCCTGCCGGGCCCACGGCTTCTACCCCCGGGACATCGCCGTAAGCTGGCTGAGACACGGGGGGAGCAGCGAGCAGGGGCCGCGGCGAGGGGGGGTCCTGCCCAACGGGGACGGGACCTACCACGCCTGGGCCACGGTGGAGATCGACCCCCGGGAGAGAGGCCTGTACCGCTGCCGTGTGGAGCACGAGAGCCTGGCTGACCCGCTCATCGCCGTGTGGGGTGAGGCCGGGGGAGGAGGGTGTTGGGGGGGGGTGATCCCCCTTGTGGGCACCGGGGACTGACCCTGTGATGGAGGAGGGGGCTATGGGGCACTGATGGGGGAGCGGGTGACTGACCCCTGTGCTGGGAGAGGGGGGTTATGGGGTGCTGATGGGGGAGCAGGGAAGTGGGGTCTGTGGGGTCTCGCCGGGTTCCCTTCAGCCACTGTCCTGTCCCCGACACAGAGCCACCGTCCGACTCGTGGCTGGTCCTGGTGGTGGCGGGCGCGATCCTGGCCCTGGGGGCGGTCGCCGTGCTGGTCGGCCTGGCCTGGAGGAGGAGGCAGTCAGGTACGGAGCCGGGGCGGGGGGACCCCCGGGCTGCCCCTCGCCCTGCGGTGCAGCCCCAGCACTGGAGCCGTGGGCCTGCCCCACAGGGGGGCTGGCAGGGACACTGATGGGGGACTCAGGGAGGGAGCCGGCCGTTCACCCTGGGGTGTCTTTGGTCCCCTCCCTGCGTGCTGGGTTTATCCGGGGACCCCGACTCCAAGTGTCCGTGCTGGGCCGGGCCCCAGAGAGCGACCAGAGCCGGCTCTTGCCCTCGCTGAAACCTGCCTTCTCCCCGCAGGGCCCAAGGCGGATCTGTACTCGCCGGCACTGGGTGAGTGAGACGACCCCCGCGCCGGGCCGGTCCCTGTCCGTGTCCCCCCCACGGAGACCGGCCTGTCCTCGGCGCCGAGCTGTGCGGTGTGGGGCGAGCTGGGGAGCAGGGTCCGGGCACCACGAACGGCCCAAGGGCGCTGGGCCTGCCGGGACGGTCGCTGTCCTATGGGTCTCCCTGAAACCCGAACCCCACACCCAATCCCCGGGGCCCCTGGTGGGAGGTTCGCTCCCATGCACCTTCCCCAAATGCAGCCTGGAAATCAGGTGTCAGGGCCTGCCTGGGGGTGGGGGGGATTAACCCCTGGAACAGCTGGCCGCAGGCCAGGGCAATTCTCTGTCGCTGGCCGTGCTTAGCTCACCAGGGGGGTGTTTGCTCCCGGATCTGCTCTGGGGATCATTGTGGGGCCGGTCGCTGGCCCGGGCTATACAGGACAGGGATGAGATGGTGCCTTCTGGCCTTGGACTCGGTGAAGGGGGCTGATGTTAGCAGCCCCCGAGACTTTAACTGCCCCCCATTAGCACACGCTGAGGTCCCGGGTCTCTGCCGTGACTGGTGCTGCAGAAGGGCTGGGGGGGTGCGTGGAACCGGGTACTTCGGTCTGGCATCGCACCGTGAGATCCTCAGGGCTGGACCAGCCTGGGGTGCTCCGCACATCCAGCCCCGGTGCATTGTGGGGATTATTACCCCACAGCTGGGTCTGCCTGGCCCTGCCCGTGGTTGGCCCCTATGGCTGGCCTGCTGGCCCCAGCCCGCCTTCCCTGTCGGGGATGGGCCATTTCTTTGCCTCTGTGTTGCAATCTGATCAGCCCCCATTTGTTCTCCGTGGGGCTGGGGGGTGGGGGGCTGCGCCCAGGGGACCGCATCAAACCCCGCCAGACACTGACTCCCTTCCCTTCTCCCCCCACAGCCAGCGAGCATGGATCGGACAGCTCCATCACCGGTACGTGGGGGGGACTCTGTCCCAGGGGAGTCACCGGGGGCTCGGTGGAGACCCCAGGCCTGGCACCTCCTACAAACCAGCCCTGAGCTTCATGCCGGGTTGCTGAGTGCAGGGCCGGGTCCATCTCCCCTCTGCAGAGAGGGTGTCTCTGGGAGGGGGAGAGTTTGGGGTGGTCTCTCTGGGCAGTGGCCCCAAGGGGAGCCCCCCAGTGCCAGCCCCTCTCTGACCCGTTCAGACATGGTTCGGGGTAGACCCTGACTCTCCCGTGTCTCCCTCCTGCAGCTCTAACGTAGCCGGTCGGAGCCGGAGGAGAATCCAGACTGTGAAGACACGGACTGACTGATCCCCACCTCTCCTCAGCGTTATCTCCCTGTTACTCCTTGCGTAGGGCCTCGGAGCTGTGCCTGGTGCTTTGGTGAACGGCCCCACGTCTCCTGAACCTCCAGCCTCCCTGGGACCCACTGCCGGGGGGCTGCCTGCCCTGTGCTCTGCGTGTCGGCCACGGGACGCAAACTGGCCAGCCCTGATGGGCACGACCAGCCCCATTCACTGCATGGTTTATTTAGTGTGTAAGCCCCTCGGGGCAGGGACCGCGGCCTCCGTATCTCTGGGGTGCAAGGGTTCTTCACATGGAAAAATCTCAATTTTGGGCCAAAAACTGAACTTTTGGTTGAAAACCACAAAATTCCATGCAGCGAAGCTGCCGCAGTGCCTCGTGGGAGCTGGACTTCGGGTGCCCTGTGCTCCCTCGGTGCAGCATGGGAGTCCCTGCTGGTAGGATCAGCGTGGTCTGGGAGCCAGGACTCCTGGGTCCTATTCCCAGCTCTGCTGCTGGCTCGCTGTGTGATTCCCATCCCTGTTCTGTGCCTCAGTTTCCCCTTCTTGAAAATAGGGAAAATACTTTCGTTCCTGCCCTGGGGGGGTTGTGAGGGTGCCTGTTACAGGGCTTTGGCCCAGAGGATGTGTGTGTTAATGTCACGGAGTGTGGGGGACTCCAGGTCCTGCACCCCTCTTCCTGGGATTCACTGGGACTCTCAGCCAGCCAGTAAAACAGAAGGTTTATTGGACAACAGGAACACAGTCCAAAACAGAGCTTGTGGGTACCCCCAGGACCCCTCAGTCAAGTCCTTCTGGGGGGCAGGGAGCTTAGACCCCAGCCCTGGGGTTCCCTGAGTTCCTCCACCCAGCCCCAAACTGAAACTAAACCCCCCGAGCAGGCCCCCTCCTGCAGCCTCTGTCCACATTCCTGGGCAGAGGTGTCACCTTCCCCCCACCCCGGCTCAGGTGACAGGCTCTCAGGTCTCCCAGGGAAACTCCCCTGCCACATGCCCAGGTCACTGCTCCCTGCTGTCACCGTTAGTCTCTGTTTAAAGCACTTTGAAGACTGTTTGTCCCAGCACCCAGCGGGGAGGGGGAGGGTCCTGGCGCTGGCCGCACTGGGGGGACCCGCAGAACCGGGCTCAGACGTTTCCCTGGCTCTGACCCGCTGCCATCACTGCCCCAGAACCGGGCACAAACTCCTCGCTCTGCCATGTGCGTTGTCACAGGGATACAGACACGGCCCTTTCCGTGTCCTGCCCTGGCTGTGCACGGCCGGCGCGGGGGCTCTGGGCGGCCCCTGGGCCGGCAGCTGCGGGTTCTGTGCCGTGTCCGCGGCCAGGGGCCTGGCAGCTGCTGTCTGGGTTCCCGCCGGCGTGAGACAGACCAGCTGGAGACTGTTATGCCTGCTGTTAAAATCACCTTTTCATTCGCTATAAAAGTCGACACGAAATGAACCGAACGACCTGGTGCATCCGGTGCAGTGAGCTGTAGCTCACGAAAGCTCATGCTCAAATAAACTGGTTCATCTCTAAGGTGCCACGAGTCCCCCTGTTCTTTTTGCGGATACAGACTCACAGGGCTGCTCTTCTGAAATCTGTTTTTACCTCGTGGAAGTGACATTCGGCCGCGTCAGGCGGTAACGACGGAACGGCTCGTTTGGCCGTTTCCTCCCCACGCAGTTCATTGAAGTCGCCCCGTTCCCAGCATTTGATCGGCCGCACTTCTGAATGCACCGAATTTTTGTTGGGTGGTTTCTAGCCCTGCTGGCACCTGGCAACCACAACACCCCTAAGGGCTCGAACCCGAAGGGTATTTAAACAGAACCAGGATTTTGAAAAACCTCCCTGGGTTTTTTAAGCTGATCTCAAAATGTCAGGGGGCCTGGCTGGTGATTTCTGACCCCTCGCAGTTACGGATCCAGCCTCCCTCCTCGGCGACCCCCCCGCAGGGCTCTCGGGGCGGGCTCCTCAGCGGGTGGAGATCAGCATGGCCAGGCCGGGGCGATGGAGCTGAGTTACCCCAGCGGGAGGGCTGGCCCATCGGTCCTGGCTATGCTCCGTCTCCCGCTGTGCGGCGTGGATGAAACCCCCCCACCACAACACCCCCCCGTCCCCGGCTCACAGCCCGCAGGCGAACACAAACGCACCTTTCGGAACTTTTTACAAACTCGTGGTTTTGGGGGGCCCGACCCCTGGGGTTCAAATGCCCGGGGCTGACAACGTTGCACCCGCAGAACTGGACCCTGCCCTGCCCTGCCCTGCCCTGCGGATGGGTTTCCGGCACCAGCCTGCTTCCCACTCAGCATCCACACACGCCCCATTGGCTGGGCCCCTATGCGGCTGGGCGTCTCAGCTCACAGCTACGGGGGGCTGTACAGGGCCCCCTAGAGAAGAGCATGCAGCCTGCCTGGGGACGGGGTGCAAATCCCTTTGTGCCCCGCAGGGCAGGGATGCCGAACACCTGGATCTGAGCTGCCAATTAACGCACCTCACTTACTCTGGGGGAGGCTCACGCCCAGCTGATCTGGCTCTGAGCAGGGCCCAGAGGCACAGACCCAGCTACCCCTAATCAGACGGCACTCTGGGAGTGTCACGGAGTCCCTGGGCGATGCTCTGGAACTGCTCCCCATGAAGCCAGTCAGGACTCTGGGGTAGTCGCCTTTCTGTGAGCAGCCTGTCTTCAGGACACACAGCTCACACAGCTTCCACCTTCCTGGGTCTGACCTCAGAGCATTCAGCATCCTCTGCCCCTCCGTGCGCTTTCCCCCAGCGAGTCCGCTCAGGCGGGGCTCCTGGGGAAGCCAGAGGGTCCTGCACCCCAACTTCGCAGTCAGACGTGACTCTCAGCCAGCCAGTAAAACAGAAGGTTTATTAGACGACAGGAACATGGTCTAAAACAGAGCTTGCAGGTGCAGAGAACGGGACCCCTCAGCTGGGTCCATTTTGGGGGGCAGTGAGCCAGACAACCACGTCTGCCCTTCACTCCATGTCCCAGCCAGCCCCAAACTGAAACTCCCGCCAGCCCCTCCTCCTCTGGGCTTTGTTCCTTTCCCGGGCCAGGAGGTCACCTGATTCCTTTGTTCTCCAACCCTTCAGCTCTCACCTTGCAGGGGGGGAAGGGCCCAGGCCATCAGTTGCCAGGAAACAGGGTGTCGGCCATTCTCTGTGTCCAGACCCCTGCACACACCTGCCCTCTAGGGCTCTGCAATGATCCTACACCCTTACCCCACCCCCTAGATACTTAAGAACTGCCTGGGGGAAACTGAGGCACCCCCACACTATTCAGAGGAAACATTAAGAACAGTCCCACTTCGTCACATCTCTCCCCCCTTCGAGATCGAACTGAGCGGGGTCACTTTAGCCGGTGACCTGGGGAAGTTCGAAGCCACCAACGTTCCCATGGATGCCCCAGCATCTCTCCCATTCCTTGGTAGGAGTTACACCAGGCCCTTCCAGTTTCACGCCCTCCCTTAGGTCAGGGGTGGTCGATAGCACTCGCAGGCCGCATGTGGGAAGGTTTATGCAGCCCATGCCCTTTGGCCACCCCAAGAATGTCTCCCCATTGACCATCACCTTCTGCTCCCACTGGAGGTCCAGGGGGCCTGGCCCCAGGAAACTCCACACAGACATATAGGTTGGAGTCAGGAGTGGGAGCGTGTCCACATCCCCAACCATCTGGCTGACGGAGTCTATGGCCTTGGGACCCAGCAAGGGAGCTAGACACCGGGGCTTTTCCGCAGGGTCCCCTTGGTTCAAATCGCCAGCCTGCTCAAAGGCAGTGAGGTGGCATCCACATCCCCCCTCCTCCTTAACCAGGGGCAGCAGTTTAGTCTCGAGGTTCCCTGCGGAACTGGCCCCCCGGGGTCTATCCCCACTCACCCCGGGGGGGTCCCCTAGGCCTCCGCTCCCCCACCGCCAGTTCATGCTGCTGCTGCTTCTGCAGCTCTTTCTCGGGCTCTCGCTGTCTCTCACAGTCCTCTTGCTCCCTCGGACTCAGCTCCAATCCCGTCCGTCTCGATCCCCCGATGGGGAACCCGATCGTGAAGACCCCCATCTGGTCGGGGACAGGAGTCTTGGCGATGCCTGGCTCCCACTCCAGCTGCTCCCAGATCCTGCTATAGCCCCATTGGGGGTCAGGAATCTGTTCCTTAGAGCGGTCATCCTCCTCCAGCTGCACGATTAACTCTGCTTTGGTGAACTTTCCAACGCTCAACCCTCTCTTTTTGCACAAGGTTACAATGTCCTTCTTAAGGAGACGGTGACAGGCCATCACTCCGCTCCTCCCAAGTTGTTGTGGACTCACAGGCCCGTGTGTTCTCAGCTCCCCACGGTTTCCAGGGAGAACCCCTAGTGTGCCAGCCCTTCTCGAGGTCACCACCTCTTTGCCAGGGTCGAGCTGCAGACTCCTCCGCCCCTTGGACTGCTCGCTGCAATCCCCAGGGGAACCCTGCTACTGCACAGTCCTTCTCGCTGGTCACACACTCCCAGGGGTTAACCGCCCCCCGAAACCGCTCCTCTCTGAGCCTTCAGCAGGCCTAGTCCTCGGCAATCCCCCTTCGTGTTACTGCTCCCCAGTCACTTACTGCAGGAAGCACCATCCACGGGGTGCAGTACATCCCACCGCTGCCACCAGTTGTCACGGAGTCCCTGGGCGATGCTCTGGAACTGCTCCCCATGAAGTCAGTCAGGACTCTGGGGTAGTCGCCTTTCTGGGAGCAGCCTGTCTTCAGACACACAGCTCACACGGCTTCCACCTTCCTGGGTCTGACCTTGGAGCATTCAGCATCCTCTGCCCCTCCGTGCGCTTCCCCCAGCGAGTCCGCTCAGGCGGGGCTCCTGGGGAAGCCAGAGGGTCCTGCACCCCAACTTCGCAGTCAGACGTGACTCTCAGCCAGCCAGTAAAACAGAAGGTTTATTAGACGACAGGAACATGGTCTAAAACAGAGCTTGCAGGTGCAGAGAACGGGACCCCTCAGCTGGGTCCATTTTGGGGGGCAGTGAGCCAGACAACCCCGTCTGCCCTTCACTCCATGTCCCAGCCAGCCCCAAACTGAAACTCCCTCCAGCCCCTCCTCCTCTGGGCTTTGTTCCTTTCCCGGGCCAGGAGGTCACCTGATTCCTTTGTTCTCCAACCCTTCAGCTCTCACCTTGCAGGGGGGGAAGGGCCCAGGCCATCAGTTGCCAGGAAACAGGGTGTCGGCCATTCTCTGTGTCCAGACCCCTGCACACACCTGCCCTCTAGGGCTCTGCAATGATCCTACACCCTTACTCCACCCCCTAGATACTTAAGAACTGCCTGGGGGAAACTGAGGCACCCCCACACTATTCAGAGGAAACATTAAGAACAGTCCCACTTCGTCACAGGGAGCAGCTAATCCAGATCAGCTCAGCGCTGTGTTCGCACCTACTTCATGCGGCTCATATTCGCTGACACGTTGCCCTGGGCCGGGGTGGCTCATTCCAGCTTGTGCCGCAGCCATAACCCGCCCCAGCCCATGGGCCGCTCCTGCCAGTCTCCGGGGCAGGGCAGATTGGGATTAAATACCCCCAGGTTGAGCCAGCCGGGGCCAGTTTGCCGCTCCACGTGGCATTGCCCCCCTGCATTTCCTCACCAGCTGGGCCCAGGCCAGCAGGGGATTTCCTGGCTACAGACCCAGCAAACAACCCGCCCTGATTAGCCACTAGAAGGAGCCCGCAGCCGCTTTATTGTGTACCCGTGAGCCAGGCCCTTTCCGAGAAATCACCCGGGAGAGGAGAAACCTTCCCTCGCTGGGCTCCAGAGGGGGCTGCTGCCTCGTCCTGCCTCGCCCTAGCCCAGCCTGGGCCTTCCTCCGGCTGGGAGGGGAGCTGGGCTCAGGGCAGCTGGGACAGAGAAATCCCCTGCACAGTGAAATCCCGAGAAATCCCCTGCTCCTCGCCCGCCTGCCCTGCCACGTTCACCCTGGGGCACTAGCTGGGCATGGGGCATCTGGGGGCAGAAACGCAGGCTGGGGTGGGGGGGTCGGGTGTGACGAAGTGGGACTGTTCTTAATGTTTCCTCTGAATAGTGTGGGGGTGCCTCAGTTTCCCCTAGGCAGTTCTTAAGTATCTAGGTGGTGGGGTAAGGGTGTATGATCATTGCAGAGCCCTAGAGGGCAGGTGTGTGCAGGGGTCTGGACACAGAGAATGGCCGACACCTTGTTTCCTGGCAACTGATGGCCTGGGCCCTTCCCCCCTGCGAGGTGAGAGCTAAAGGGTTGGAGAGCAAAGGAATCAGGTGACCACCTGGCCCGGGAAAGGAACAAAGCCCAGAGGAGGAGGGGCTGGAGGGGGTTTTCAGTTTGGGGCTGGCTGGGACATGGAGTGAAGGGCAGATGGGGTTGTCTGGCTCACTGCCCCCAAAATGGACCCAGCTGAGGGGTCCCGTTCTCTGCACCTGCAAGCTCTGTGTTAGACCATGTTCCTGTTGTCTAATAAACCTTCTGTTTTACTGGCTGGCTGAGAGTCCCGTCTGACTGCGGAGTTGGGGGGCAGGACCCTCTGGCTTCCCCAGGACCCCGCCTGGATGGACTCGCTGGGGGGAAGCGCACGGAGGGGCAGAGGATGCTGAACGCTCCGAGGTCAGACCCAGGAAGGTGGAAGCCGGGTGAGCTGTGTCCTGAAGACAGGCTGCTCACAGAAAGGCGACTGCCCCAGAGTCCTGACTGGCTTCATGGGGAGCAGTTCCAGAGCATCGCCCGGGGACTCCGTGACATCGGGTCATGCTGGTGCCTGGGATAAGGTCCCTGTGGATGCAGCATGACCCCCAGCGAGTGGGGGGCTGATGTTCCCCTGGCCCAGAGACACACAGTCTCCCCAGGGCTGTAATGGAGCTCCCAAGGCTGGACCACCAGACAGGTCAGTGCGTGGAGGTCCCTGGGGGAGACCCGACCTCCCCAGCCACCTGCATGGATATTACAGATCCCCCAAGGCACTTTCCATAGGAGCAGGGGTTTGCCCCCACTGTCCTTGGCCAACGTTTCCACCGAGTGTCTGGCCGATGCACTCTCCCCCAGAGATGGCTGCATTTCCACGGGGCTGCGTGTGCTGTGCGTGGTCTGTGAGGCCCTTCGGGATGCAAGGCGCGCTAGCAACGGCAGGAAGGCTGCAACCCTGAGCTACTTCTGCTGCTCCAAGGGAGTCGGATTTTCCACTGCGGTCACTCCAAAAGGCCAGAGCCCAGCGCAGGCCCTGTTGTGCAGGACAACCACATCGGACCGCCAGCCCCTGCCCGGACGAGCTGACAGGCTAAAGGGCAGGACCCCACAAGGAGGGGCTGAGGGGCTACAGCAGTGGGTCACAGTGTTGCCAGCTCTCACAATTTTGTCACAAGTCTCGTGATATTTGGGGGTTTGGTGTAAAATCCCAGCTGCTGGAGTCCTGGGAGTAGGGGAGAATTTCAGCTTGGTTATTTTTTGTAAAGCACGTCTCACCCTGCTGATTGCAAAGAAAAGCTTAAAACCACAAACCCAAAAGACTCAGAAACCAAATAAGCCCCCCCCCTCCATTTTTGTAAATCTCATGATTCTTTAGCCAATCTCATGATTTTTAGGGTGTGTAATTCATGATGTTTTAACACGTGGGGCTGGTTATAGCGCATATGAAGAGGTGACGTCTCAAGAGGGACCTGATGGAGAAGGTTGGCAGACTTGCTTGGGAAGCGTTGATAAAATACAATATTCTCCAACACACTGTGTAATTAGCTTGTGGAACTCACTGCCACAGGACATCACTGAGCCCAAGAACTAAGTAAAACTCACAAAGGGGTTGGCCATTTCTGTGGCTCACAGAATCTCCAGAGCTGGACTAGTTCATGCTGACAATGGGCAGGGATGTCAGACCTCACACCGCAGGGCCTGAGCCGATCTCTGACAATCACAGGGCAGATTTTGTCCCACAGCTGCTCCTGCGGGCTCTGCTCCTCGCTCTGCCCTGGCTGGCGCTGGTCACCGGGGCAGACGGGAGCTTGGGCTAAGTGGACATGGGATCTGATCCAGTGTAGCAATCCCTGTGTTCCTCAATAATAATCCCCTTTGTTCCTGTCCCCTACCCCACCTGTGTCCCTGTGGGGCTGCCCCCCCACTCGCTCCAGGAAACGGATTTTGGTTCCATTTTCCTCCCCGTTAGATAACAAGAGGGATCCCGGAGCCGCGGCTTTGGGGTTGATAAGATGGCCGAAGTTCCTCTAGTGGGTCCGGCGCTTTTCTTGGCGGGGAAGCTAAGATGCCACCCTTTGCCCCTGTTCTTGGGGCATTGATGGCCCCGCTAGTGGCCCAGGAAGGTGGTAAAGGAGGGAAGCAGGGGAGGGGTCTGGGTTTGCTTGAGCCCCAGCTCCTCTCAGCCCCTGCGAGTTCTCACCCTCATCCCCCTTGGCTGGGGAACCTGGAGTCCTTAGACGCTGGGGAAGGGCATCTCCCTCCCCTCCTGGGCAGGGTCCCCCCTTACTTCAGTTCTCTGATTTTCCAGGTCTCAGAGCACCCCTCTAAGCTCCAGTCCCCTCTCCTTCCTCCTCTCTCTCTGTCTGCCCGAAGCAGGGGGGTTTATGAGGTTCCTAACAAGGCCTTAATTGACCGCAGGTGCTCCAGTTAACCTGCAGCCACCTTCCGTCGTCTACAGGGAACCACGCCTCACTTAGCCTTGAGCTGATATATTTCCCGTCTCGCACTCTCCCACTGCTCCCTGCCCTCCCTGTCCCACCCATCCCAGGGCCCCCAATGACCCAGCGCTGCACAGGACCCCGAGCCTGGCTGCAGAGATACAAGCCCGTCCTCCCAGCGCCAGGCTGCGACTAGACTGTTCTACCGACACTGTGCCCCTCTGCACCCCGGATCTCTCCCTGCTGCGCCCCCCTCGGCCCGCACTCCCTGCCACCGGCAAGCTCACCCTGGGCCGGCCCCTCACAGCCGGGGCCTGAAGCGTCTTTAGGGGGCAACCCCATCCCGGGAAGCCCCACTGCATGGAGACCTGGGGTAAGGGCCTGAGCAGCCCCAGATATGGGGCGTACAAAGGTGACCCAGGGCTGGGGGAACAGAGCTGCGCCCCGTCTATCGCAGCCCGGGGGTTGGCAGGTGTCGGGAGCGGGGTGATAAGAGGCTGGTTTGTAAAAGGCCCCCGGGGAGTTGTGGGGAGTAAGGAGTGGGCCATGGGGGGAGCTGGGGTACAAATCTCTAAGGTGGGTGTAAATCAGGATAGCTCTTCATGGCTCCGCGCTGATCTACCCCCTCTGGGCTCCAGCCCCGTGCATCCGCCCAAGGAGTCTCGCAGGCCGCCTGCGCTCGGAGAGGTTTATTGGGTATAAAAGAGGGGCCGGCCCAGAACTCATTCGTCGTAGAACTTGGGGATCTCGTCCCCCAGGAACACCTGCTCCACGGCGCCCGACTTGGTGATGGTGACGAGATAAATAACCCCCCCGCTGGAGCCGTCCCGGCTCATCGCCAGGGCAATGGCTGGGGGAGAGAAACGAGGGGTTAGTGAATCGGTGCCAGCAGTGGGGAGAGGCCCCGTGTCCCGTCTCCTGCCCCCTGAGCCAGCCGGTCCCTGCCCTGGGGCTGGATCACAGACAGCGGCCCCTAAAGGGGAGAGGTCCCGTCTCCTGCCCCCTGAGCCAGCCGGTCCCTGCCCTGGGGCCGGATCACAGACAGCGGCCCCTAAAGGGGAGAGGCCCCGTGTCCTGTCCCCTGCCCCCCGAGCCAGCCGGTCCCTGCCCTGGGGCCGGATCACAGACAGCGGCCCCTAAAGGGGAGAGGCCCCGTGTCCCGTGCCCAGCCCCCTGAGCCAGCCGGTCCCTGCCCTGGGGCTGGATCACAGACAGCGGCCCCTAAAGGGGAGAGGCCCCGTGTCCCGTCTCCTGCCCCCTGAGCCAGCTGGTCCCTGCCCTGGGGCTGGATCACAGACAGCGGCCCCTAAAGGGGAGAGGCCCCGTGTCCTGTCCCCTGCCCCCTGAGCCAGCCGGTCCCTGCCCTGGGGCCGGATCACAGACACCGGCTCCTAGAGGGGAGAGGCCCCGTGTCCCGTGCCCAGCCCCCTGAGCCAGCCGGTCCCTGCCCTGGGGCTCGATCACAGACAGCGGCCCCTAAAGGGGAGAGGCCCCGTGTCCTGTCCCCTGCCCCCTGAGCCAGCCGGTCCCTGCCCTGGGGCCGGATCACAGACAGCGGCCCCTAAAGGGGAGAGGCCCCGTGTCCCGTGCCCAGCCCCCTGAGCCAGCCGGTCCCTGCCCTGGGGCTGGATCACAGACAGCGACCCCTAAAGGGGAGAGGCCCCGTGTCCTGTCCCCTGCCCCCTGAGCCAGCCGGTCCCTGCCCTGGGGCCGGATCACAGACACCGGCTCCTAGAGGGGAGAGGCCCCGTGTCCCGTGCCCAGCCCCCTGAGCCAGCCGGTCCCTGCCCTGGGGCCACCGCGCCCTGGACCTGCCTCACCCCACCCAGGAGCAGGTACCGTTCTTGGTGAACTGGCGACACTCCTCTGGAGTCATCCCGGGCTTGTAGGCTGCATCCACGTAACCATAAATGTAGCTGCTGCCGGACCCGCCGATGGCAAAGGGGTGGCGGGTGAGCATCCCCCCCAGCGTCCCGTACACCTGCGGGAGCGAACGCACGCCGGGTGAGAGCCCAGGCCTGGCGCGGGCCGGGGGGTTGGGGCGTCGTGGACGGGGGGCGACTGACGCTGCCGTTCACTGACCGCGGTAAAGACCCCCTGCCGGGTCTCAGGGTGGGCGTCTCTCCTCACCACCCGGCATGGCACAGACCCACAGCCAGGCCTTGGGAGCCTCCCAGGGCCACGTGAGCATGGATGGGGCAGGAGGTTCTGGGTTCAGGTCCCCCCGGGGTGCTGGCCTGGCTCCCGGCAGCGGGTGACCTGCCCAGCCATGGCCAAGGGAGGGAACGAGGACACGTTAATGGGGTGTTTTTACCAAGCCTGGCCGGGGCGAGGGGCCACGGAGCCCTGCGGGGAAGCGACCGGGATGTACCCGGGGGCAGGTCTCCTCGCCTGGCTGGCGGGTGAGATGCAGGAGCTCAGCCCCGCGGGGGGCGGTTAATGCTTTGCCCCCCTGGGCTCAGGGCCCCTTTGCACCCTGGGCGTAGCTTGTTCTGGCGCATTAACCGGTTTGGCTGGGACGCTGCAGGGAGACGGGGATGGGCCGAGGGGAGATGATCACGGTCCAGAGATCCCCCCGCAGCTGTCGGCCCCCCCTCACCTGCCCCCCTTTCCTCCGGTCCCATCCCGCCACCA
Organism: Lepidochelys olivacea; assembly: GCF_965140295.1. Classification (NCBI taxonomy): domain Eukaryota; kingdom Metazoa; phylum Chordata; order Testudines; family Cheloniidae; genus Lepidochelys; species Lepidochelys olivacea. The sequence goes on from NC_140424.1 coordinate 45,556,524, forward strand.
TGAGATGCGCCGACAGCTCCTCCTTGTACTTGTAGCTGACGCCCTTCACCAGGCTGGCGGCCGCCAGGACCAGCGGGGCCTCGTCCACGTCCAGGCTGGGGAGAGGAACGGGGGGGGTCAGTGATAACAGGAGGAGCCGCCCCTCACAAGGGGCCATGCGAGCTCCAGCCGGCACCCCGGGGACCCCCCCGCCTACCTGTGCAGCTCCAACTGGTAGTGTGCCATGTCCGCGATGGCTTGGGCGTCGGCGGCGGAGCCGGAGAGAGCGCAGTAAATCCGCTCGTGCAGCGGGGCCAGCTTATCGAAGACCCGGTTCACCACGGCCTCCCTGGGGGGGAGAGTCCGGAGCCCAGCGTGAAATCCAGAGCCCCAAGCGCAGAACCGGAGTCCGACCCGGGCGCCCAGACTCAGAATCCAGGACCTGCCCCGGTCCCAGACCCCCTGTGCTGGGGTGGGACACGCGCCCACCCCCTGCTCTAGTGTAAGGCGGGGAAAGGGTTAACGACCTGCAAACCCCAATCCTGCTCCCCCTGCCCCGCAGAGAGAGGCTGCACCTGGGCTCTGAGCAGGGGCAGGCCTGGCTGTGGGGTCTTCACTGGAGAACCGGGGCTGGAAGCTGGGGGGGGTGTGGAGGCCCTGGGAGGCTGCTCCGGGCTGCTGCCGAGAGCCTGGGAGTGGGGTCTGTGCAGGGAGATGGTTCCCGGGGACGGGGGCTCTAGTCCGGCTGGAGATCTCGGCTGGGCGAGGGGAGGCCGAGGGACTGAGGACAGGAGCCAGGTGGAGCGGGGTGGGGCTGGGACGTGCGCTAAGGCAGGGTCTGAAGTACAAACTCCAGGTGGGAACCAGGACCCCCAGGGAGCAGCGACCAGGCAGCCAGGGGACAGGGAGAAGCTCAGACAGCCCCTCACAATGGGGTACGGTCCAGCCAGTGTCCTTATGCGGGGGAGCGAGAGAGAGATTCCCTCTATTCACCGGGGACCGGAACAGGCGTCTCCCTGAAAAGCGATGAGGATCCGTGCGAGGTCCGGGGCGAGCCGGCCCCACTGCAGAGTCCTGCCCCAGCCCAGGAGTGCACACAGGGCTCAAACCCCAAACACCGTGTGTGACCCCGGCCCGGAGGGGGGTGACAGACACCTGAGGAACAGTCCTGTGCCCCCTCCCCTGCACCAGGGATACCGAGCCGGGTGAGCAGTGATAAGTCACCCCGATGCCCCCGGGGCCTGTCAGCTGGGTGAGGCCTGGCACTTACCCCGCAGAGACCCTGGAGTCAGAGCCCACCACGACCCCGCCGTCAAACTCCACCGCCATGATGGTCGTCTGGGGAAAGGGAGGAGACAGGGGTTCAGTGCAGGGACCCTCAGAGCCCGGGGGAGACTGAGGGTCACCCCACACCCTGCAGGGAGCCGGCACAGGGCTCCTGGGGCATCCGGGGCTCCCCCCAAACCAGGGGCTGGTGGGGCTGCAGGCAGAGAGCGTAACTGGCCCTCACACTGTGACTCTACCCGGGGGGGGAAAGGGGAGCCAGGACTCCTGGGTTCTATCCCAGCTCTGAGAGGGGAATGGGGTTTAATGGGTTAGAGTGGGGGGGCTGGGAGCCAGGACTCCTGGGTTCTCTCCCAGCTCTGGGAGGGGAGTGAAGTCTAGTGGTTAGATCAGGGGACTGCGAGCCAGGACTCCTGGGTTCTATCCCAGCTCTGGGAGGGGAGTGGGGTTTAATGGGTTAGAGCAGGGGGGGCTGGGAGCCAGGACTCCTGGGTTCTCTCCCAGCTCTGTGTGGGACTGAAACCGGGGCCCTAGACGCGAAAGCCCCTTATCGTGTTCTCTGGCCCAGCCGGTCCCGTCCAGCCCACGGCTCAGTGGGATCAGACGGGGGTGGCTCTGGGATTTGATCACACATGGCAAAGGGCCGGTTGCGATGTGTGACAAGGGCCTGGCCAGGCAGCTGGGCACAGAGCCCTGGGGCTGGCAGCGCCCGGGGGTGGGGGTGGGGGTGGGGGAGGCTCCTGCACCTGCCGCCCGGAATGGGCAGGTGCTGAGGGCGGCGGCTGCGTTACCGATCCAGGGTTTACAGCAGGGAGCGCCCAGCTCGGGCGCCAGGTTCGGGGCGGGGGGGCGCACGGCGCCTCCTAGCCAGAGTCCCCCATTCCCAGGCCACTGGTCTGACCCAGGCCATCTCCTCCACTGGGGAGCAAAACGAAAAGAGTCATTTTGGGGGGTGGGGGTGGAGAGACTATGACTGTGTGGCCCAGTGGCCAGGGCCCCCACCTGGGAGGGGGAGGCCCTGGGGCCAGTTCCCCGTTTGCTATTTATTCAGAGGGCAACAGCTGCGAAGGAGAGAGGGAGGGAGCCCCCCACCCCAGAATAGCCTGTAGCCCAGTGGTTAGGCCAGGGGTTCTCAAACTGGGGGTCGGGACCTCTCAGGGGGCCGCGAGGTTATTACATGGGGGGTCGCGAGCTGTCAGCCTCCACCCCAAACCCGGCTTTGCCTCCAGCATTTATAACAGTGTTAAATATTTTTAAATGTGTTTTTAATTTATAAGGGGGGGGTCGCATCCAGAGGTTTGCCGTGTGAAAGCGGTCACCCGCTGGGTTACAGCTCTCCACGGGGGAGACCCCTGTTCAAATCCCTTCTCCCCCCCAGAACCTGTTTCCCCCACATCTCCGGTGTGTGCACGAACTGCTGGGCTAGAAGCTATGGGGGGGGCACCCCATACCCCTGCTCTGGCTGGATTTGGAAAGGGACCCGATCCAATAAGCAGCCTCGGTGAAGGCCCCCTGGGTCGGGCCCCACACCTCAGTTAGGCAGCTGCGTGCCACCCCTCCCGGGTTCGTGGTTAGGTGGGAACCGGGTGTCCGGGGGTGGGGAGGGTGCAGGGCGCAGGCCCAGAGGCAGGGACACCCACACCGCGGGGACTGTTACTCTGAGGAACGCGGGCGCCCAGGGAGTTTAGGCGCCAACAGGGCGAGGCGGGAGGTGGGTGGATCGCAGAGGAGCTGGGTGCCCAGGTCGGAGGGTTGGGCAGCCAAGTGCTTTCCCGGATCCCCCGGGTAGTCTCACTCCCTAGTAGATTTTCTAGCCCTTTAATCCATCTCGTGGCTCTTCTCTGAGCCCTCCTGCAATTTATGCCCAGCCTGTGGACCCCAGACCCAGGATCCCAACCCTGGTCGCACCAGGGCCAAATCCCGGGGGGGAAAATCCCTGCCCTGCGCCAGCTCGAGATTCCCCTCTTGATCTGTCCCACTGGCCCCTCTGTCCACAGCACGGCACTGGGAGCTGCTGGTCAGCTCGTTATCCACCACCGTGGCCCCAGGGCTCAAACACCTTCATTTGTTAATCCTCAACTGACCCACCTCTCTGTGTGAGGGTATTTTACACGGGGAACTGAAACACAGCCAGGGAGAGAACCCAGGAGTCCTGGCTCCCAACCCCCACTGCTCTAACCCACCAGCCCCCACTGCCCTCCCAGAGCTGGGGAGAGAACCCAGGAGTCCTGGCTCCCAACCCCCCCCCCCGCTCTAACCCACCAGCCCCCCCCCTCCCAGAGCTGGGGAGAGAACCCAGGAGTCCTGGCTCCCAGCCCCCCCCCCCGCTCTAACCCACCAGCCCCCACTGCCCTCCCAGAGCCGGGGAGAGAACCCAGGAGTCCTGGCTCCCAGCCCCCCCCCCCGCTCTAACCCACCAGCCCCCCCTCCCCTCCCCGAGCTGGCTCCACCAGGCTGCCTGCGGCCTTGACTTTCATTGAAAGACCAAGTAAGTTTCTCGCCCTCGTGGCTGGCGAACAGGTGGAAAGTGCGAGCGGGAGCCGGGGGTCCAGAGGACACACGGGCTCTCTGTCCCTTAGTGTTTAACAGATCTCAGGGTCTGTGAACGTTTCGGGTGGGCAGTTCTGTACACTGGGGTGGGGACATTTGGGGGTTTCAAGGAGGCACGTCTGGGGGTACAGCAGGGGCATATGGGGGCGCAGCAGGGAGACATGGTGGGTTGCAGGGGCACATGGGAGCCAGGACTCCTGGGTTCTATTCCTGATCTCTGGGGAGGGGGGAGGGTCTGCAGTAGGGGCATATGGGGTGGAAGGAGGGGAAGTGGGACCCTGGAGGGAGGGACCTGTAGGGGGAGCAGCAGGGAGGGGGTGATGGGGCGCAGCAGAGGGTGATGGGGTTGGGCGGCAGAGATGGAATGGGGGGTGGAGGGGCAGCAGGGGGGGCACATGGGGGCAGCAGGGGGAGATGGGGCCGGCAGAGACAGGAGGGGGGGGTGGAAGGGGTACATGGGGGACAGCTGCGGGAGATGGGGTTAGCCAGCAGAGACGGACAGCGGGAGATGGGGGTGGAGGGGCACATGGGGGGCAGCAGGCGGGTCCCAGCCGACCCCCCCGAGCCCCTTTTAGGGTGTCAATGGGAAAAGTTCGCGCAGCCCGCGGCACATGGAAAGCGAAAGCGGCTCGGAGCCTGGCCGGGGGAGCAGGGAGGAGGCTGAGCCGCCCGGATCCCGCAGCCCCCGGGGCCCCCGAACCGGGCAATGCCCCTGGGGGGCCCGATCCGAGCCGGGCAGCTCCTAGGACAATTAATGGGGCGTCCCCACTTTACCCCCCCCAGGATTCCCCCCTGTCCCCCGCCAGCGGATCCCCCCCCGGCCCCACTTACCCCCGTGCGGACCTCCCCGTCCGCCCAGCTGGGCCCCCCGCAGCCCGCCATGGTGCAGCGACCCCGGGAGCGAAGCACCAGCGCCCGGGACAGCTCCGGGACCAGCCGCGCCCGCCCCGCCCTCCCTGCAGCGCCGCCCAGCGCCGCCAGGGGCCGGCGGACACCCAGCGCCGCTGGGAACCTCTCCAGCCCCGCTCTGCCTGGCAACGGGTGATGCCCGGGCCGGGGGGAGGGGCTGGGAGTCCTCCCTCCCGGCGTCCCAAGCCGCTTCCCCATCGATCATCCGCTGGGAGAGGGGCAGGGCTGGGCCCGGACACCGGGTGAGGGGCGGGTACGGCCCTGCCTGCCTGGGCCATACAGGAGCTGCATTGGTGGGGGGCTGGGCCAGGCAGCTGTGGGGACCCCTAGGACCGTGCCCACCCCCAGCATCTCACCGGGTACAGCGGGGGGTCCTGTCCCCCGGGGGCGGGAGGGGGGGCAGAGCGAGCCCACCCCATAGCAGTGACTCCTGCGGCACCTGTGCCGTGGGGCTGGCTGGGCTCGGCTCTGGGCCCCGGGACCTGCCCCCGGCCCCCAGGGTCTCCGCGCCACTCAGGGGCCGTCCGCAGGGGGAGAAAAGCCCCATGGCGCAGCCCGTCGGGTCAGCTGAGTCGGGCTGGTGGGGCGGGGGCTGCTCGGCTACACACTGCAGACTGGACGATCCCGCTCGCCTGGAGGCCGGGGCCGGTCGTCTCCGGGAGGCCCCCAGAGCCCGGGCTCCGACATCTCAGGGAGGGCCCCAGAGCCCGGGCTCTGACATCTCAGGGAGGGCCCCAGAGCCCGGGCACCGACATCTCAGGGAGGGCCCCAGAGTCCAGGCTCCGACATCTCAGGGAGGGCCCCAGAGCCCAGGCTCCGACATCTCAGGGAGGGCCCCAGAGCCCGGGCTCCGACATCTCAGGGAGGGCCCCAGAGCCCGGGCACCGACATCTCAGGGAGGGCCCCAGAGCCCGGGCACCGACATCTCAGGGAGGGCCCCAGAGCCCGGGCTCCGACATCTCAGGGAGGGCCCCAGAGCCTGGGCTCTGACATCTCAGGGAGGGCCCCAGAGCCCGGGCACCGACATCTCAGGGAGGGCCCCAGAGCCCGGGCTCCGACATCTCAGGGAGGGCCCCAGAGTCCAGGCTCCAACATCTCAGGGAGGGCCCCAGAGCCCGGGCTCCAGCCCTGGCCGCAGCATCCATGGGTGATTTCTTGCCCCGCGAGCCTGAGTCAGCCGGCCCGGCTCTGAGCCTGGGGGCCATGGGCCTTTAGTGCATGCGGACGTCCCCTCGGTTCCTGAGGTCTGGCCAGGCCGCCCCCCCCGCCGACAAACAGGCCCAGGCAGGTGTTACACCAGTGTCCAACCTGCCTCCTGAAATGTCACGGGCGGGGGTCGTGTGAGGGCCCGAGCAGTGTCTCTCCCCCTCCCCCCGCCAGAGCAGCCGGCCCAAACCAGGGGCCGGCGCGGGGAGCCGAGCCCATCGAGCCCCCTGGGACAGGAGCCACTTCCGTGGGGATGGGGGTCGAAGCGGGACAGTCCAGCAAATCCCAGGACTGCTGGGGGCTCTGCACTAGCCTGGGTCCGGGGAGACCTGGGTCCAGCTCCTGGTTCTGCAGGTCGCTGTGTGGCCCCAGCTGTAACCTGGGCCAACAGCCCTGGGGAGACATGGGGGGCAGCATGGGCTGTGACAATAATTCCACAGCTGACTGTGAGGTGCCCAGAGACCACGGTGAGGGGCGCGATGTGCGTCCCATAGCTAGACAGACCTGCCTAGATCCCATGGCCTGGGGTCAGTCTGACCCCTCGCTGCCCTGGGCTGGCTGGGAGCAGAATCCACCCAGACACACGTGATTTTCAATAGCCCCCCACCCGCCGCCCCCCAGCTGCAGTATCTGCCCTTGAATCGCAAGCCAGGGGGTGCAGGGAGGGGCGCTGGATCTGCGCCATGGGGGGATTTATTATTTCATGCAACAGTAATTCACACCCCGCCTCTGCCCCAGGGTTACACCGTGACCCCGGCCTGGGAATTCCCCGTCCCGCCCCACCCAGTCAGCTGGGGAGATGCCCCCCGTCCAGGGGGGTCTCTGCGAAGTGGGGAAGGGGGGCGCAGAGCCCCCGGCTGTAATTGTGCCGAGGCAGGGGGCGTCACTTGCTATGGGGCGGGGGGGGGAGCTCCCCCCCCCATTATTCATAGGTCAGCCGGCTCCATTATATTCCCCCCCTCCGGCTCAGCCGGGTAAGAGCTCATCATGTAACGCGCTCTGCCCCCCCCCCCGGGGCGGGCTCTGAGCTAATCCGGTTTCACTTTCACTTTTGGGAAGTCGCCTCCTTTCCCAGAAGCGGATCGGTGCAGCCGGGGGCTTCCCAGGGCGGGCGGCGAACCCGGGGCCGGTCCCGCCTCTCTCCGCCTCCGCCCGTTCGCGGCCCCTCGCTCCTCGCCCGGGCCGGGGAGTTGCGGGCGGCGGGTTTCCACGGGGCGGCTGCGGAGCGGGGCCAGGAATTGCCCCTGACGCCTGGGATCCGCTCGCCCCGGAGGAGCCGCAGCCAGACCGGGGAAAGGGGGGAAGACCCCAAGAGGCGTGGGACTGGATCGGCAGGACCGTTTCTGCGGTCACTCCGGCGTGGGCTCTGGGGCGCAGTGACCCGAGCGGCCGCCAGGGGGCGCCCCGGCGGCGGCCGGCCGCCGCTGGGACTAGGAGATTTAGACACTCGGCTGCTGCCAGCGGGCAGGGCCCGGCCCGGGGATGAAGCGGGCCATGGCGTGGGGCTCCCTGCCCCTGGCCGTGCTGCTGGACTTCCTCACCCTGCGCCTGGCCCTGCTGCTGCACCCCCAGCTGCAGCCCTGGGACCCCCTGGCGCTGGCCTGGGGGCTGGGGCTGGCGCGATGGGCGCTGCTGAGCCTGAGCGCCCAGGCTGCCCGGGGCCGGGGGCCGGGGCTGCCCGGGGGGCTGCAGGAGGCTCTGCTGCCCCTGGCCGCCCTGCTCAGCCTGCTGCTGCCCAGCTACGTGACCCTGCAGGCGCTGGCCCAGCCCCGGGCCCCCCGCTCCGAGCTGCTGCACGGCTGGGGGCGAGGGGACGTCTTCGGCCTGACCTACGGCGCGGCGGGGCTGGTGGCCGCGCTCTGGCACCAGCTGTTCCCCGCCGGCAAGGGGGAGCCGGGGCCCTCGGCCTCGCTGGGCCGCCTGCTGGCCTGCATGAGGCCGGACCTGCTGCGCTTCGTGGCCATCGCGGGCTTCCTGGTGCTGTCCTCGCTCGGTGAGTCGCGGGCAGCGGCTGCGAGGGGGGAAGGCCCCGGCTCCTGTTCCCTGCCTCCCTGAGCCAGCCAGTGCCCTGCCCGGGGGCCCGATGGGACAGAAACCCCGCGGTCGATTTAATCGCCTCTCTCATGTCTCTGGGCAGAGACTGTCTCTTCCTGTCTGTGCAGCGCCCGGCGCGACGGGGCCCTGATCTCAGCTGGGGTCTGGGCAGCTCCCGGCGCGACGGGGTCCTGATCTCGGCCGGGGTCTGGGCGGCTCCCGGCGCGACGGGGCCCTGATCTCGGCCGGGGTCTGGGCGGCTCCCGGCGCGACGGGGCCCTGATCTCAGCTGGGGTCTGGGCGGCTCCCGGCGCGACGGGGCCCTGATCTCGGCCGGGGTCTGGGCGGCGCCCGGCGCGACGGGGCCCTGATCTCGGCCAGGGTCTGGGCAGCGCCCGGCGCGACGGGGCCCTGATCTCAGCCAGGGTCTGGGCAGCGCCCGGCGCGACGGGGCCCTGATCTCGGCCGGGGTCTGGGCGGCTCCCGGCGCGACGGGGCCCTGATCTCGGCCGGGGTCTGGGCGGCTCCCGGCGCGACGGGGCCCTGATCTCAGCTGGGGTCTGGGCGGCTCCCGGCGCGACGGGGCCCTGATCTCGGCTGGGGTCTGGGCGGCGCCCGGCGCGACGGGGCCCTGATCTCGGCCGGAGTCTGGGCGGCTCCCAGCGCGACGGGGCCCTGATCTCGGCCGGAGTCTGGGCGGCTCCCGGCGCGACGGGGCCCTGATCTCGGCCGGAGTCTGGGCGGCTCCCAGCGCGACGGGGCCCTGATCTCGGCCGGAGTCTGGGCGGCTCCCGGCGCGACGGGGCCCTGATCTCGGCCAGGGTCTGGGCAGCGCCCGGCGCGACGGGGCCCTGATCTCAGCCAGGGTCTGGGCAGCGCCCGGCGCGACGGGGCCCTGATCTCGGCCGGGGTCTGGGCAGCGCCCGGCGCGACGGGGCCCTGATCTCGGCCAGGGTCTGGGCGGCGCCCGGCACGACGGGGCCCTGATCTTGGCCGGGGTCTGGGCGGCGCCCGGCGCGATGGGGCCCTGATCCTGACTGAGTGCTCTGTGCATTACCGGGCCCTCAGTCAGGGTGTGTGTGTGTGGCGGGGGGGGGTCACAGGGGCCCCATGTGATTAGCGTCCCTGCACGTTCACAGAATGAAAGCTGCACAAATATAGGAAATGACCCTGAATGGGTGAGAGGTGTCCTCTCCGGACTCTAACCATCAGCCCCCACTCCCCTCCCAGAGCTGGGGAGAGAACCCAGGAGTCCTGGCTCCCAGCCCCCCCTGCTCTAACCCACCAGACCCCTCTCCCCTCCTGGAGAACCCAGGAGTCCTGACCCCATGTGCTGTTGGGCTGCAGGGGAGATGGCGATCCCCTACTACACGGGGCGCATGACTGACTGGATCGTGAGCGAGGACGACCCCTCGGCCTTCGTCCGGGCCATCTGGGCCATGTCCCTCATCACCGTCGGCAGGTAGGGCTGCGGGAGTTGGGGTCACGGGGGTGGGGTCAATGGGTATGGAGCATGGGGAGAAGAGGGGGGTCATGGGGGTGGAGGGGAGCTGGGGTCATGGGGTGGGGGATCTGTATAACAAGATCCCTGCAGGAATTCAGGGGTAGGTCTGGGGGGATCGTGGCTGGGTTTGGGGGGGGGTTGGGGCAGGCGGGGGGTTGGGGGGCAGGTCTGGAGGGATTGTGGCTGGGTTTGGGGGGGTTTGGGAGGCGGGGAGTTGGGGGCAGGTCTGGGGGGATGGTGGCTGGGTTTGGGGGAGCGGGGAGTTGGAGGGCAGGCAGGAGCCCCAGCACTGAGCACTCCCCCCTCACCCCCACAGCGCAGTGACAGAGTTCGTGTCCGACTGTCTCTATAACGGCACCATGAACCGGATCCACATGCGCATCCAGAGCCGGGTCTTCAGCTCCGTCCTGCGCCAGGAGATCGGCTTCTTCCACGCCAACCGCACCGGTACGGGACCCCCCCAGACCCCCCCGCCCCCAGACCCCCCCCACCGCCCCATCCCAAGTGCTCCCCCCCATCCTGAGCTCCCTGCTCCGTCCTGCGCCAGGAGATGGGCTTCTTCCACGGCAATCGCACCGGTACGGGAGCCCCCCAGACCCCCCTGCCCCCAGACCCCCCCCACTGCCCCATCCCGAGTGCTCCCCCCCATCCTGAGCTCCCTGCTCCGTCCTGCGCCAGGAGATCGGCTTCTTCCACGGCAATCGCACCGGTACGGGAGCCCCCCAGACCCCCCCGCCCCCAGACCCCCCCCACCGCCCCATCCCAAGTGCTCCCCCCCATCCTGAGCTCCCTGCTCCGTCCTGCGCCAGGAGATCAGCTTCTTCCACGCCAACCGCACCGGTACGGGAGCCCCTCAGACCCCCCTGCCCCCAGACCCCCCCCACTGCCCCATCCCGAATGCTCCCCCCCATCCTGAGCTCCCTGCTCCGTCCTGCGCCAGGAGATGGGCTTCTTCCACGGCAATCGCACCGGTACGGGAGCCCCCCAGACCCCCCTGCCCCCAGACCCCCCCCACTGCCCCATCCCGAGTGCTCCCCCCCATCCTGAGCTCCCTGCTCCGTCCTGCGCCAGGAGATCGGCTTCTTCCACGGCAATCGCACCGGTACGGGAGCCCCCCAGACCCCCCCGCCCCCAGACCCCCCCCACCGCCCCATCCCAAGTGCTCCCCCCCATCCTGAGCTCCCTGCTCCGTCCTGCGCCAGGAGATCAGCTTCTTCCACGCCAACCGCACCGGTACGGGAGCCCCTCAGACCCCCCTGCCCCCAGACCCCCCCCACTGCCCCATCCCGAATGCTCCCCCCCATCCTGAGCTCCCTGCTCCGTCCTGCGCCAGGAGATCGGCTTCTTCCACGGCAACCGCACCGGTACGGGAGCCCCCCAGATCCCCCCGCCCCCCAGACCCCCCCCACCGCCCCATCCCGAGTGCTCCCCCCCATCCTGAGCTCCCTGCTCCGTCCTGCGCCAGGAGATCGGTTTCTTCCACGCCAACCGCACTGGTATGGGACCCCACCCCGACCCCACAGACCCCCCTGTCCCTGCCCCACACTGACCCCACACTGACAACCCATAGCCAGACCCTGCCCCATTGTCACAAGCTCCCTACTTCCTCGCTAGGGCTCCCCACCCCCCAACTGGCCCCTAAATACATGCGCAGGGCTGGCTGGCTGGATACGCCGTGAATGGGGGAGGGAGGGACTGGAAACAAGGGTGATGTCTGGCTGGACGGCCCAGGCTGGACGGGTCACTGTGGAATCGCTCCAGGATCCGCCCCCACTGACCCTCCCCCGCTGCCCCCCGCCCAGGGGACATCACGTCGCGGGTGACGGCCGACACGGACGCCATGAGCGAGGCGCTGAGCGAGAAGCTGAACCTGCTGATGTGGTACGGGATGCGGGGAGTCTTCCTCTTCGGCCTCATGGTGCGGGTGTCGCTGCGCCTGGCATTCTTCACCGCCGTGGGGCTGCCCCTCATCCTGCTGGTGCCCAAGCTCTCCGGGAAATTCCACCAGGTACCGCGCTCTCGCCCCGCATCCTGCCCCTAGGCCCCTGCCCCCGCCTCCCACCCCACAATCTGCCCCCCCCCGCTCAGCCCCCTGCCCCCCCCCCCCTGCGCTGCCCCTCATCCTGCTGGTGCCCAAGCTCTCCGGGAGAGTCCACCAGGTACCGCCCCTCCCCACTCCCTACTATCCCCCCCCTTCCCCCACCCCTACCCTCTGCCCCCTCTGCACTGCCCCCACTACCCCTCCTTCCCACCCCCCACGGCAGCCTGTGGGTGCCCAGGAGCCACACGAAATGGGTTAGAACTGGCTAACGGATCGGTCTCCGCATGGAACTGTAAATGGGGAACCGTCATTCGGGGGGTTCTAGTGGGGCCCCCCGGGGATCGGTGCTGGGCCCTGGGCTATTTAACACCTTTAGTCATGATCTGGAAGAAAACCCGCCGTCCTCGCTGAGAGAGTCTGCTGGTGACACGCAGGCTGGGGAGGGGTGAAGAAGGAAGTGAGGGGCCAGGGACACGGGGCAGGGGAGCCGGGTGCAGGCAAGCGGTCTGTGCTCGGTCCGGCTCCGTGGGAACGTACAGCTGGGAGCGAGGAATGCAGGCCGGACTCACGGGCTGGGGCTCTACCCTGGGGGCAGCGACTCGGAGACGGATCTGGGGCTGGAGGCGGGGGGGTGCCCAGAGCCCCCTCCCCGCCCTGACGCCCCCGCTCCCCCCCAGAGCCTGGCGCAGCGGGTGCAGGAGTCCCTGGCCAAGGCCAACGAGGTGGCGGTGGAGACCTTCCAGGCCATGGCCACGGTGCGCAGCTTCGCCAACGAGGAGGGGGCCGCCAAGCACTACGGGCAGCGGCTGCAGGAGACCTACCGGCTCAACAAGCAGGAGGCAGCCGCCTACGCCGCCTCCATGTGGACCAACAGCGTGAGGGGGCGCCGCAGCAACGGGGGGAGGGGGCGCCGCGGCAACGGGGGGAGGGGGCGCCGCGGCAACGGGGGGAGGGGGCGCCGCGGCAACGGGGGGAGGGGGCGCCGCGGCAACGGGGGGAGTAGGGCTGCCAAGGCAAAGGGGGTGCAGAGGCAGGGTGTAGCCAGGGGGAAGGCGCTGGGAGACTGTATCAAGGGGGCAGGGGAGCGTGGTAACCCTGGGGGCACGGGGCAGGGGACACTATCCCTGGGGCAAGGGGTGGCGGGGGGGCCAGGGCCTGGTGTCCCATGGCCGGGGCAGGGGGGGCATATGCTCAGGATCAGACAGGAGGGGTATCTCTGGAGGAGGGGCCCAGGGGAGGGCAAAGGGGCCCCCCGGGGGAGTCATGCTGGGCCCCTTCTCCCCGTCAGGGTGGGGTCCCCCAGCCTTGACCAAAGCTCCGAGCCCCCATCACTCCCCCAGAGCTCCCTGGGGTGGAGGGCAGACCCCCCCTTTAACGCTCTGTCCCCCCCCCAGCTGTCGGGGCTGACGCTGAAGGTGGGGATCCTGTACTACGGGGGGCGGCTGGTCACCGCCGGAGCCGTCAGCACCGGGGACCTGGTCACCTTTGTGCTCTACGAGATGCAGTTCACCACAGCCGTGGAGGTGAGTGGGGGGGGCTCCCCCATTCCCAGGGGCTGCTGGTCACCTGCCTGGGGATGGGGGCTATGGGGGGGCACACCCAGCCCTGACCTTCTGTGCCCCCCAGATGCTGCTCCTTGTCTGCCCCAGTAATGGGGGGGGCTGTGGGGTGAGCTCACCCAGCCTGTACCCCCCTTGCCCCCCCAGGTGCTGCTCTCCGTCTACCCCAGCGTGCAGAAGGCCGTGGGCTCCTCGGAGAAGATCTTTGAGTACATGCAGCGGACGCCCCAGATCAGCCCCCCCGGGACGCTGGCCCCCCCGGCCCTGCGCGGGCACCTCCAGGTGCAGGATGTCTGGTTCTCCTACCCTGGCCGGGACGACGCCCCCGTACTCAAGGTACCCCGTGGGGGGACCTGGCGCAGAGTCTGGTTCCGGGGTGGGAATTCGGGGGCAATCCAGAGCTGAACCAAGGATTCGGGGGGCAGTAGCTGGAGGGGTTATGGGGGGCTGCAGGGGAGGAGGATCAGGGGGTCGGACTGGGGGTTGTGGGGGCAGAGCCACAGGGGGAGGGGAGGATGGGGGGTATTTGGGAGGAGTGCCGGAGGGCCCAGGGCGGGGGGAGGGTCCCCTGTGTCTAACCCCCTCCTCCGCAGGGGGTGTCTCTGGAGCTGCGCCCCGGGGAGGTGACGGCGCTGGTGGGCCCGTCGGGCGCGGGGAAGACGGCGCTGGTGGCCCTGCTGGAGCGTTTCTACGAGCCCCAGCGCGGGCGACTGCTGCTGGACGGGCGGGACCTGCGGGAGTACGAGCATCGCTACCTGCACCGCAAGGTACCCCCCTGCCGCCCCCCCCTGCCCCCCCATCACTACCTGCACAGCAAGGTACCCCCCTGCCGCCCCCCCCTGCCCCCCCATCACTACCTGCACCGCAAGGTACCCCCCTGCCGCCCCCCCCTTCCCCCCATCACTATCTGCACCGCAAGGTACCCCCCTGCCGCCCCCCCTGCCCCCCATCACTATCTGCACCGCAAGGTACCCCCCTGCCGCCCCCCCCTGCCCCCCATCACTATCTGCACCGCAAGGTACCCCCCTGCCGCCCCCCCCTGCCCCCCATCACTATCTGCACCGCAAGGTACCCCCCTGCCGCCCCCCCTACCCCCCATCACTATCTGCACCGCAAGGTACCCCCCTGCCGCCCCCCCTGCCCCCCCATCGCTACCTGCACCGCAAGGTACCCCCCTGCCGCCCCCCCACTGCCCCCCCATCGCTACCTGCACCCCAAGGTACCCCCCTGCCGCCCCCCACTGCCCCCCCATTGCTACCTGCATCGCAAGGTACCCCCTGCCGCCCCCCCTGCCGCCCCCACTGCCCCCCCATCGCTACCTGCACCCCAAGGTACCCCCCTGCCGCCCCCCCACTGCTCCTCCCATCGCTACCTGCACCGCAAGGTACCCCCCTGCCGCCCCCCCACTGCCCCCCATCGCTACCTGCACCGCAAGGTACCCTCCTGCCGCCCCCCCACTGCCCCCCCATCGCTACCTGCACCGCAAGGTACCCCCCTGCCGCCCCCCCACTGCTTCCCCATCGCTACCTGCACCGCAAGGTACCCCCCTGCCGCCCCCCCAATCGCTACCTGCACCCGAAGGTACCCCCCTGCCGCCCCCCCACTGCCCCCCCATCGCTACCTGCACCGCAAGTTACCCCCCTGCCGCCCCCCCCACCCCCCCATCGCTACCTGCACCGCAAGGTACCTCCCTGCCGCCCCCCCACTGCCCCCCATCGCTACCTGCACCGCAAGGTACCCCCCTGCCGCCCCCCCACTGCTTCCCCATCGCTACCTGCACCGCAAGGTACCCCCCTGCCGCCCCCCCACTGCCCCCCATCGCTACCTGCACCGCAAGGTACCCCCCTGCCGCCCCCCCACTGCCCCCCCATCGCTACCTGCACCGCAAGGTACCCCCCTGCCGCCCCCCCACTGCGCCCCCATCGCTACCTGCACCGCAAGGTACCCCCCTGCCGCCCCCCCACTGCCCCCCATCGCTACCTGCACCCCAAGGTACCCCCCTGCCGCCCCCCCACTGCCCCCCCATCGCTACCTGCACCGCAAGGTACCCCCCTGCCGCCCCCCCCTGCCCTCCCATCGCTACCTGCACCCCAAGGTACCCCCCTGCCGCCCCCCCACTGCTTCCCCATCGCTACCTGCACAGCAAGGTACCCCCCTGCTGCCCCCCCACTGCTTCCCCATCGCTACCTGCACAGCAAGGTACCCCCCTGCCGCCCCCCCCTGCCCTCCCATCGCTACCTGCACCGCAAGGTACCCCCCTGCCGCCCCCCCAATCGCTACCTGCACCCCAAGGTACCCCCCTGCCGCCCCCCCACTGCCCCCCATCGCTACCTGCACCGCAAGGTACCCCCCTGCCGCCCCCCCACTGCCCCCCCATCGCTACCTGCACCGCAAGGTACCCCCCTGCCGCCCCCCCACTGCCCCCCCATCGCTACCTGCACCGCAAGGTACCCCCCTGCCGCCCCCCCACTGCCCCCCCATCGCTACCTGCACCCCAAGGTACCCCCCTGCTGCCCCCCCACTGCCCCCCCATCGCTACCTGCACAGCAAGGTACCCCTCTGTCGCCCCCCCACTGCTCCCCCCATCGCTACCTGCACCCCAAGGTACCCCCCTGCCACCCCCCCACTGCTCCTCCCATCGCTACCTGCACCCCAAGGTACCCCCCTGCCGCCCCCCCACTGCCCCCCATCGCTACCTGCACCCCAAGGTACCCCCCTGCCGCCCCCCTGCCGCCCCCCCACTGCCCCCCCATCGCTACCTGCACAGCAAGGTACCCCCCTGCCACCCCCCCACTGCTTCCCCATCGCTACCTGCACAGCAAGGTACCCCCCTGCCGCCCCCCCACTGCCCCCCCATCGCTACCTGCACCCCAAGGTACCCCCCTGCCACCCCCCCACTGCTCCTCCCATCGCTACCTGCACCCCAAGGTACCCCCCTGCCGCCCCCCCACTGCCCCCCATCGCTACCTGCACCCCAAGGTACCCCCCTGCCGCCCCCCCACTGCCCCCCATCGCTACCTGCACCCCAAGGTACCCCCCTGCCGCCCCCTAATGACCCCCCATCGCTACCTGCACAGCAAGGTACCCCCCTGCCGCCCCCCACTGCCCCCCCATCGCTACCTGCTCCCCAAGGTACCCCCCCTTGCTGCGGCCCCCAGCAGCCCCCCAGGCATCCCCTTCCCCTCACCACTACAGGTAACCCCTGTACCCTCCCACCCCACCCCGCTCAGATGTCTCCATGCCCCCTGGCATGTCAATGTCTGGGGCATCAGCCCGCCACCCTCCCTCCCCCTACGTGGGGCAGGGATCCCAGACTTGCGGAGGGGAAGTCTCCGGCAGCAGGACCCTCTCGGGGGGCCTGCTCCAGCCAGCCCCACCTGAGGTCCCCCGGGGTCCCGCAGCCTCTGTCAGCCCCCTGTTAGGTGCGGTGAGTCTGGGCGTTCTCAGCCCCTCGATCTCCATCTCCCCTCGCCCCCAGGTGGCGCTGGTGAGCCAGAAGCCGGTGCTCTTCGCCCGCTCGCTGCACGAGAACATCGCCTACGGGCTGGGGGGGCGCAGCCGGCAGGAGGTGATGGGGGCTGCCCGGCGCGCCAACGCCCACGGCTTCATCGCCCGGCTGAGCCACGGCTACGACACAGGTACTGAGCCCCCCCCCCCCCGGGAACCCCCAACCCCCCGGGGACTCCTATACCCCTCTCCCAGCACCCCCGGAGACTCCCAACCCCCCTGGGACCTCTGTACCCCTCTCCCAGCACCCCAACCCCCATGGCTTCATCGCCCGGCTGAGCCACGGCTACGACACAGGTACTGAGCCCCCCCCAGGAACCCCCAACCCCCCTGGGACTCCTATACCCCTGCACCCCAGTACCCCCGGAGACTCCCAACCCCCCTGGGACCTCTATACCCCTCTCCCAGCACCCCAACCCCCATGGCTTCATCGCCCGGCTGAGCCACGGCTACGACACAGGTACTGAGCCCCCCCCAGGAACCCCCAACCCCCCTGGGACTCCTATACCCCTGCACCCCAGCACCCCCGGAGACTCCCAACCCCCCTAGGACCCCTATACCCCTCTCCCAGCACCCCCGGAGACTCCCAACCCCCCTGGGACCTCTGTACCCCTCTCCCAGCACCCCAACCCCCATGGCTTCATCGCCCGGCTGAGCCACGGCTACGACACAGGTACTGAGCCCCCCCCAGGAACCCCCAACCCCCCTGGGACTCCTATACCCCTGCACCCCAGTACCCCCGGAGACTCCCAACCCCCCTGGGACCTCTATACCCCTCTCCCAGCACCCCAACCCCCATGGCTTCATCACCCGGCTGAGCCACGGCTACGACACAGGTACTGAGCCCCCCCCCGGGAACCCCCAACCCCCCTGGGACTCCTATACCCCTGCACCCCAGTACCCCCGGAGACTCCCAACCCCCCTGGGACCTCTATACCCCTCTCCCAGCACCCCAACCCCCATGGCTTCATCGCCCGGCTGAGCCACGGCTACGACACAGGTACTGAGCCCCCCCCGGGAACCCCCAACCCCCCTGGGACTCCTATACCCCTGCACCCCAGTAACCCCGGAGACTCCCAACCCCCCTAGGGCCCCTATACCCCTCTCCCAGCACCCCAACCCCCATGGCTTCATCGCCCGGCTGAGCCACGGCTACGACACAGGTACTGAGCCCCCCCCAGGAACCCCCAACCCCCCTGGGACTCCTATACCCCTGCACCCCAGCACCCCCGGAGACTCCCAACCCCCCTGGGACCTCTATACCCCTCTCCCAGCACCCCAACCCCCATGGCTTCATCGCCCGGCTGAGCCACGGCTACGACACAGGTACTGAGCCCCCCCCCGGGAACCCCCAACCCCCCTGGGACTCCTATACCCCTGCACCCCAGTAACCCCGGAGACTCCCAACCCCCCTAGGGCCCCTATACCCCTCTCCCAGCACCCCAACCCCCATGGCTTCATCGCCCGGCTGAGCCACGGCTACGACACAGGTACTGAGCCCCCCCCAGGAACCCCCAACCCCCCTGGGACTCCTATACCCCTGCACCCCAGTAACCCCGGAGACTCCCAACCCCCCTAGGGCCCCTATACCCCTCTCCCAGCACCCCAACCCCCATGGCTTCATCGCCCGGCTGAGCCACGGCTACGACACAGGTACTGAGCCCCCCCCAGGAACCCCCAACCCCCCTGGGACTCCTATACCCCTGCACCCCAGCACCCCCGGAGACTCCCAACCCCCCTGGGACCTCTATACCCCTCTCCCAGCACCCCAACCCCCATGGCTTCATCGCCCGGCTGAGCCACGGCTACGACACAGGTACTGAGCCCCCCCCCGGGAACCCCCAACCCCCCTGGGACTCCTATACCCCTGCACCCCAGTAACCCCGGAGACTCCCAACCCCCCTAGGGCCCCTATACCCCTCTCCCAGCACCCCAACCCCCATGGCTTCATCGCCCGGCTGAGCCACGGCTACGACACAGGTACTGAGCCCCCCCCAGGAACCCCCAACCCCCCTGGGACTCCTATACCCCTGCACCCCAGCACCCCCGGAGACTCCCAACCCCCCTAGGACCCCTATACCCCTCTCCCAGCACCCCAACCCCCATGGCTTCATCGCCCGGCTGAGCCACGGCTACGACACAGGTACTGAGCCCTACCCTGCCCCTGGGACCCCAATATCCTCCAAGTACCCCCAACTGCCAGGAACCCCTATACCTCTCCCCCGGGGCCCCCACCCTCCACAGGACCCAAACTCCCCCACCTCCCACGGGTTCATCGCCAGCCTGAGCTGCAGCTGAGACACGGGGACAGCACCCCAATACCCTCTGGGACCCTCAAATCCTCCCCATGGCTACTATCTGGGTACTGACCTCTGGGGGGCCCCCCAGTACCTCCCCCATACACACAGAGACCGACACTAGATCTCATCCCTCCCTGCTCAGGCCCCCGACACCCCCACCTGCCTGGGACCCCGATACTCCCGCAGCCCCATGGCTACGACACAGGAACTGAACCCAGCCCCTCCCCGGTACCCCAACTCCCCCCTCCTCTTCCCCCCTGGCCACAGGCACCAGCCCTGATCCCACCCTGTGACTCCCTCCCAATAAACCCCCTGGGAACCCCAGAACCCCGCCCCACAGGCCACGACCCAGCACCCAGCCCTGCCCCAGGGTGTGTTGGGGAGGGTGGAGCGGGGGGGTACCCACACACTGCATAGGGCACTGACCTCAGCTCTCCCCCCACAGATGTTGGGGAGATGGGGGGGCAGATCTCCGGGGGGCAGAGGCAGGGGGTAGCCATCGCCCAAGCCCTGCTCCGAGACCCCCGAGTGCTGATCCTGGACGACGCCACCAGCGCCCTGGACACCGAGAGTCAGCTGCGGGTGAGTGATATGGGGGGGCCACAGGTCGGGTGTGAGGGGCACCGGCAGGCCTGGGGGTGGGGGGAAGCCCAGGGCTGGGCTAGCAGGGGCTGCGGGTCGGGAGTGAGGCCCCCGGCAGAGCTTGGGGGAGCCCTGGGCTAGCAGGGGGTTGCGGGTCGGGAGTGAGGGGCCCCAGCAGAGCTTGGGGGAGCCCTGGGCTAGCAGGGGCTGCGGGTCGGGAGTGAGGGGCCCTGGCAGAGCTTGGGGGAGCCCTGGGCTAGCAGGGGCTGCGGGTCGGGAGTGAGGGGCATTGACAGAGTCTCCATTGGCTGGGGCAGGGGTTGGGGGAAGGGGGTTCCCCACGCAGCCCCCCCACGCCCCCGTCAGGCTGTTTATTACCCCGGGCGTCTGTCACTGCAGGTGGAGAAGGAGATTTACGAGGGGCCCCGGGCCGGGCGCTCGGTGCTGCTCATCGCCCATCGCCTGGGCGCCGTGGAGCGAGCCGACCGCATCCTGGTGCTGGAGGACGGGGCGATCCGGGAGCAGGGCACCCACCGGGAGCTGCTGGCTCGTCGGGGCAGCTACTGGCGCCTGGTGCAGACACAGCTCAACGGGGAGCAGGGGGGCGGCTCCGAGGGTGGGCTGGGGGCCGGGGGGCCGTGAGGCTGGCACCGTGGGGCACCCTCCGGGGAGGGGGGGTTCTCAGCCCCCTCCTGCACACGTGGCTCCTCCCCAGGGTAGGGGGGAGTTCTCAGAGCCGCCCCATACGTGGCTCCTTTGCCCCGGGGAGCCGGCCCAGGACACAGGACCTGAGGGTGCGCAGGGGGCTCCGACTCTGGACAGACCCCAGCTCCGAGACCTGTCCCGATGCAGAGAGACCGGGGCCCCTCGCCAGCTGGGCCGCACAGGGGGGGCGAGCCGGGGCGGCTGGTGTTTGTCTGGCTTGTGTGTAATAAAGTGTCTGTTTTTCCATATTCCTGCGTGATCCTTGGTGTCTGCCCCCCAGCACACCCCAGGGCCCGGACTCACATCCGGGTGCCTGGAACCCCCTGGGGGCAGGATCCCCCTTGGAACGTGCCGCTGTGTTCCTGCCCCCTCCCTCTGTGCCCCTGGGGGGTCCTGCCTGGGGTGGGGGGACCCCAGGGTGCCAAGCAGCAGGTGCAAACTCTGCTGGGTCTGAGCTGGGCAACGCCCCAGGCTGGGAGCAGGGAGGGGCAGGGCTGGGGGCGGGGAGCTGCGAACGCCCCGGGGCAGTGCCGGAGGGGGGGAGGTGCTATTAGCCGAGAAATGCCCTTGTGGGGGGACCCGCGTCACCAGTTACCAGGCAGATCGGGCTGCAAAAGGTTAGAGCTGCCCCACCCCATCCCCCGCCCCCTCGCCTGCGCCCAGCGCCGGAGCAGCGCCCCTGGGGGCGGGTGGGGGCAGCGCAGGGAGGGTCACACGACCCCCCCCCCCCCAGCTGCTGCAGGGTGCCGCGCGGACCGGTCCGTGGCTTCTGGGAACCCCCTTCCCCCTCCGCCCCCCGGGGGGGATCCCTGCGCCCTTCAGTGCCACATTCCCCGCTGGCTGCCCAGGGCCCCGCGCCAAGGAGTTCCCCTGAGCAGCCTCTGGACTGCGCCCCCCCCCGGCGCCCCCTCCCCCAGGAGCCCCCCATGCGCCCCTGGACTCTGGACCGTGCTGGCCCCGCTGCGCCCTCCAATGCCCAGATGTTCCCCTTCCCTGAGAGCCCCCCCACCCCCTGAACCCGCCAGCCCCCCTGCCCAGCGCTCCCCCCGTGCCCCAGGACACCCCCCTGCGTCCCAGGACACCCCCCTGCGCTCTCATCCCCTCCCCAGGGCTCCCCGTGCGCCCCTCTCCAGCGCGCCCTTGGCCGGGCAGGGCGCGGACGGTCCCTCCCCAGCTGCCGCTTTCGGTTTCTCTTCCCCCGCCGCTCAGAGCCGGGCGGGAGGCGCAGCGAGGCGGATGGCGCTGTTTGAAGTCTGCGGAGCCCCCCGTGGGGGCTGGGACTGGGCGCCCCCCGGAGCCGCCGCTGCGCCCCGGGGACCCGATCACTACAGCTTTGGCCTGCGGGCGCCCGAGCTGGCCCTGCCCACGGGGGAGCAGGTCAGTGCGGGGGGGGGGGTGAGAGGGCAGCGCCATACGGGGGGGGGCAGTGCCCGGGGGGGGCCTGGGCGGTCAGTGCAGTAGGGTGTGGAGGTAGGAAGTGGGGGCAATGCCCTGGGCATGGGGGGCAGGATGGGGCCAATGCCCTGGGGGTAGAGCAGAGGAGGAAGTGCCCTAGAGGTGTGGGGGGCGGGGAGGGGGTACTGCTCTGGGCCTGGGGGGCAGGGCTGGAGAGCCTCCCTCACCATCTCCCCCCCCCCCCCCGCCCCAGCCGGCCCAGTTCCTGCAGACGTACTCCGAAGAGGGCCGGGACCGGGTGCGGATCCAGCTGGCCCACGGCACCACGACCCTGGCCTTCAAATTCCAGCACGGGGTCGTCGTGGCTGTTGACTCCCGGGCATCGGCCGGCAGCTACATTGGTGAGACTAAGCCCCCCAGCTCTCCCCTCCTGGGCCACTTTCCCCAGTCCCCCCTCCCCAGCCCCTTCGAACTGGCTGGCTCCGTCCACCCCTCCCTCATGCGGGGTTGTGTCCAGGAGCCTGGCAGGTGGGAGCAGGTACCCAGAGCTCCAGCTCCCCATCCCACCCTGATCCCTCCACCCAGCACCTCCATCCCACCCCTTGGCCTAGACCTGACCCAGCTTGAGACTCCAAATGTGGCCCAATGCACCTGGAGGATCAGACCAGGTCCCCCCCTCTCCACCATGTCACCCCTCCCCCCAGCCATCTGCCCATGTCACACAGGGTCCGTCTCTCCTTCCCCACAGACTCCCTGGAGGCCAACAAGGTGATCGAGATCAACCCCTACTTGCTGGGCACCATGTCGGGCAGCGCGGCCGACTGCCAGTACTGGGAGCGCCTCCTCGCCAAGCATTGCAGGTACCCATCCGGGGAGGGGGGCAGGAAATGGGTGTCCAGGGCAGGGGACTTAGGAGATGGGTGCTCAGGGAGGGTCTGGTGTGTGTGTGGGGGTGAGTACTCAAGGAGGGGACCCCATGGTGGGGAGGGGTTTGAGGTTGGAAGCTCAGGGGGGCTGGGATCTGAGACTCACCCCATGGTGGGATCTGCCTCCCCCTGACTCCAGGCTGTACCAGCTGCGGAACAAGGAGCGGATCAGCGTCTCGGCCGCCTCCAAGCTGCTGTCGAACATGATGTGCGAGTACCGGGGCATGGGGCTGTCTATGGGCAGCATGATCTGCGGCTGGGACAAGAAGGTAGCAGCTGGGCCCCCTGCCCCAAGCCACAATGGGAGGGGACTCGGGGGGGGAACCCCATAGGCTGCCTCAGTGTCCCATAGCTAAGCCCTCCCGCATCCCCATCCACCTTCACCTCTACAGGGGATCCCCCTGGCTCAAAGACCCCCTGACACCAGAATCCACAGTCTCCACATTGGGTCCCCCCTTCCCTTTGAGGTTCAGGCCCCACAGACCTTCCCCCCACCTCTGATCTGACCCCGGCAGCTCCAGTCCCTCAACCCACCCCCAACCCCCACTCTGGTCCCAGCCACGTCTCACCAGCTGCCCCATCCCTGCAGGGCCCCGGCCTGTACTACGTGGATGATAATGGCACCCGTCTCTCCGGCCCCATGTTCTCCACGGGCTGTGGGAACACCTACGCCTACGGGGTGATGGACAGCGGGTACCGGCCCGACCTGAGCGTGGAGGAGGCCTATGACCTGGGGCGCCGTGCCATTGCCCAGGCCACCCACCGTGACGCCTACTCCGGGGGTGTCGTCAACAGTAAGGCATCAGGGCTGGGGTGGGGCCCCTGGGGGTGAGCACCAGGACACCTGGGTCCCATTCCTCCTCAGGGATGAGCCTCCTGCACTGCCATCCCAGATGTCTGGGTCCCAAAGAATCATAGAACTGGAAGGGACCTCGAGAGGTCATCTAGTCCAGTCCCCGGCATTCAAGGCAGGACTGTATTATCTAGACCATCCTTGACAGGTGTTTGTCCAACCTGCTCTTAAAAATCCCCAATGATGAAGACTCCACAACCTCCCTTGGTAATTTACTCCAGGGCTTAACCACCCTGACAGTTTTTCCTAATGTCCAACTGAAACCTCCCTTGCTGCAATTTAAGCCCATTGCTTCTTGTCCTATTGTCAGAGGTTAACGAGAACAATTTTTCTCCCTCCTCCTCATAACAACCTTTTATGTACTTGAAACGGTTCTCATGTCCCCTCTCAGCCTTCTCTTCTCCAGACTAAACAAACCCAATTTTTTCAGTCTTCCCTCCTAGGTCGTGTTTTCTAGACCTTTCATCATTTTTGTTGCTCTTCTCTGGACTCTCTCCAATTTGTCCACATCCTTCCTGAAATGTGGTGCCCAGAACTGGACACAATACTCCAGTCGAGACCTAATCAGCACGGAGTAAAGCGGAAGAATTACTTCTCGTGTCTTGCTTACAACACTCCTGCTAATACATCCCAGAAGGATGTTCGCTTTTTTTGCAGCAGCGTTACACTGTTCACTCATATTTAGCTTGTGATCCACTATGACCCCCAGATCCCTTTCCACAGTACTCCTTCCTAGGCCGTCATTTCCCATTGTGTGTGTACAACTGATTGTTCCTTCCTATGGGGAGTACTTTGCATTTGTCCTTATTGAATTTCATCCTATTTACTTCAGACCATTTCTCCAGTTTGTCCAGATCATTTTGAATTTTAATCCTGTCCTCCAAAGCACTTGCAACCTGTTCCACCTTGGTATCATCTGCAAACTTTATAAGGGTACTCTCTATGCCATTATCTAAATCATTGATGAAGATATTGAACAGAACCGGACCCAGAACTGATCCCTGCGGGACCCCACTTGTTATGCCCTTCCAGCATGACTGTGAACCACTGATAACTCTCTGGGAATGGTTTTCCAACCAGTTATGCACCCACCCTATACTAGCTCCATCTAGGGTGTAGTTCCCTAGTTTGTTTATGAGAAGGTCATGCGGGACAGTATCAAAAGCCTTACTAAAGTCAAGATATACCACGTCTACCACTTCCCCCCCATCCACAAGGCTTCTTACCCATCAAAGAAAGCTCTCAGGTTGGTTTGACAGGATTTGTTCTTGACAAATCCATGCTGACTGTTGCTTATCACCTCAAGTGCAGTCCTGCACTTAGGACGGAAGAATCCCATGCATCGCTACAGACTAGGGACCGAATGGGTGACAGTGGACGAGAAGCTGGATAGGAGTCAGCAGTGTGCCCTTGTTGCCAAGAAGGCTAACGGCATTTTGGGATGTATAAGTAGGGGCATAGTGAGCAGATCGAGGGACATGATCGTTCCCCTCTATTAGACATTGGTGAGGCCTCATCTGGAGTACTGTGTCCAGTTTTGGGCCCCACACTACAAGAAGGATGTGGAAAAATTGGAAAGAGTCCAGCAGAGGGTGACAAAAATGATTAGGGGGCTGAAACACATGAGTTATGAGGAGAGGCTGAGGGAACTGGGATTGTTTAGTCTGCAGAAGAGAAGAATGAGGGGGGATTTGATAGCTGCTTTCAACTACCTGAAAGGGGGTTCCAAAGAGGATGGCTCTAGGCTGTTCTCAGTGGTGGCAGATGACAGAACAAGGAGTAATGGTCTCAAGTTGCAGTGGGGGAGGTTTAGGTTGGATATTAGGAAACACTATTTCACGAGGAGGGTGGTGAAACACTGGAATGCGTTACCTAGGGAGGTGGTGGAATCTCCTTCCTTAGAAGTTTTTAAGGTCAGGCTTGACAAAGCCCTGGCTGGGGTGATTTAATTGGGGATTGGTCCTGCTTTGAGCAGGGGGCTGGACTAGAACCTCCTGAGGTCCCTTCCAACCCTGATCTTCTATGATTCAATGTCTTTTAGGTGTTTGTAAATTGATTGCTTCATTATTTGCTCCATTATCTTTCCGGGTACAAAAGTTAAGCTGACTGCTCTGTAATTCCCTGGGTTGTCCTTATTTCCCTTTTTTTTATAGATGGGCACTATATTTTCCCTTTTTGTCTTCTGGAGTCTCTCCCATCTTCCATGACTTTTCAAAGATAATTGCTAATGGCTTACTTGTCAGGGGTGAGCATCCTGCACTGCCATCTTGGATGCCTGGGTCCCATCTCCTCACTCTGGGGGGGTTGGAAGCACTGCTGGGCTCGCCCTAGGGATGCCCTTCCAGACGCCTGGGTCCCATGTCCTTACTCCGTGGGGGCTGGAAGCGCTGTGGGGCGCCCTGCTGGCTGCCCTTGACCCTCCCATGTCCTTCTCCCCCAGTGTATCACATGAAGGAGGATGGATGGATCAAGGTGGAAAAGACAGACGTCAGCCAATTGATCCACAAGTACCTGGAGGCCAGGAAGTGAGACAGGACAGCGACCAGAAGGCTCCGGATTCAGGGATGCAGGAGACTCAGGGCCAGCAGGGGATGCGGTTAACGGGTTTCTGTGTGTGATGCAATAAAGAGAAACAGTGAAAACTCCAATCTGTGGTGTCGATTTAAAGTGTCTCCCAGCTGCTGGGCCAGGAATGGGGGCTAAGGGGGGAAGGGGGACCTGGGCGGCTGATGAGGGGAGCTGCGTTTTACCATGAAGCAGAGGCAATGGGAGGCAGGCGCAGAAATTCACACGGGTTAGTGCAGCACCAGGAAAACCAGGAACCATTCGCCCAGCTCCGCTGGTGCCCCTCAACCCTGCTTTGCCAGCCCTGGGCTCCCTTCCAGCACCCATCTGTCAGCACCCCTCAGAGGGACCCTCCCCCGCTATTCCAGCCTGGGGGTCCCCCCATCCAGCTCTGCCCAAACTCACCTAGCACTGGGGTCTCGCCTCCAGTGCCCCTCAGTCCTGACCCTCAGCCCCCGCCCCCGACTGACCCAGGCTCTGCACCCAAAGGGCAGCGAAAGGAGCCCAGCCCCATGCCCCAGGCCGGATCCCACCGGGAGCCAAGGTTTGAAGCAGAATCTCAGACTCGCACCCAGGGGTGTCTTTAACCCGCGGGGATCTGACCGCGTCGGACCCCAGACTCCCTCGGCGGCTCTGTCCCAGGAACCACCGGGGGGGCTGCACGGGCCAGCCGGAGCTCGTGGGGAGGGGGGCGCAGGTCGGCCCCGGGCCCCCCGGCCGGAGGATGCTGCGAGCCGCCGGTGCAGGGAGCCGGGACCCGGAGCAGCCCAGAGGCGGCGGCCGGTGCAGCCCGGGCTCCCCCTGGCGGCCGCAGCCGGCAGCAGCAGCGGGCGGGGCCCGGGAATCCCCCGAAAGCGAAACCGGGCGGGCTCGCGCGGGGTCCGGGCGCTGCGGACCCGGGAGAAGGAGCCGGAGCCGGGCCGGAGCCGGAGGTACCGGCCGGGGGAGCAGGCAGGGGGTGCCGGGGGCTGATGCATTGCCCGGGGGGCAGGAGCTCGGGGGCACGGTCGGGCCGGCAGCAGCGGCGGGGTTTGGGGGGGTTGATTTCGGGGGGGCGTTTACTGGGTTTTATTCCAAGTTCCCCTGGATTCCCTCCCCAGGCGGCGCGTCCCGCCCAGCGCCCCCAGTTTGTTACTGGTGCAGGCGGGGACGGGCCCCCAGCCTGACTGGTGCGTACTGGGCTGCCGAAGGGTTGGAGATTAGGGGGCACGTTGGGGTGGGGGCGGATGGGGGCAGCGGGTGAGGGCTGGGGCTGTGAATACAGGGCTGGGTGTCACGCAGCATTTGTGGGGTGTGGGTTAGGGGCTGCAGTGTGGGGAGCCCTGGGGTGGATCGGGGGGGGGATTGGGATGCAGAGAGTAGGGCAGATAGGGATGGGGATTAGTTGGGGGCAAGCTGGAAATTGGGGGGCTGAGGACATGGGCGTCCATCAGTGCATGAACCCCCCGATTAACTGCTCCCCTCTGCTCTCTCTCTGCAGGCCCTGCCGCTGCCATGCCACTGCCCCTCACCCTGCGTCTGGGCTGCCCCCTGCTGCTCTGCGACCTGGCCCTGCTGGCCCTGCTGGGCTGGGGCGCCCCCTCGCTGGCCTCCCTGGGGCTGCCGGCCACCTGGCTGGAGGCTGCTGTCCGTTTCCTGGGGCTCTGGGGGGCCTGGGGGCTGCTGGCCCCGGATCGGCCCCGCCTGTCTCCCCCCAGGGCCCTGGCTGCCCTGTGCCTGCTGCCCCCCTTGTACCTCACCCTGCGGAGCTGCCTGCCCCTGCCCAACGTGCCCCCCGCCCTGCTGGCCGGCGCCCCCTGGGCCTGGCTGCTGCTGAGCTATGGGGCAGTGGGGCTGGCCCAGCTCACCTGGGGGGCTCTGGGGCAGAGGGACAGGGCTGGGGGACCCGGCGCTGAGGACACAGAGCGGGAGTCCAGGGCCACCCTGCGCCGGCTGGTGGGGCTGTCCCGGCCTGACGTGCCCTTCCTGTCCGGGGCCTTCGTCTTCCTCACCCTGGCTGTGATCGGTGAGTGGGCCGGGGGGGCATGGAACCCGCCCCGCGTGGGAATTCCAGGGGGCAGGATGCCCAACCCCATGGGATATGTGGGCCAGGGGCTGGACAAGCCCAGTGGCGTGATACAGGGTGACGAGGGGGAGACGGGGGGGAAGGGGCCTTGTTTTCTCTGGACCTCTGGTCCCTCCAACACTACCCGTGTCTCTGAGACAGGCGAGACGTTCATCCCCTACTACACGGGGCGCGTCATCGACATCCTGGGCCGCGCCTACGACCCCGACGCCTTCACCACCGCCATCGGCCTCATGTGCCTGGCCTCCTTCGGCAGGTGAGACCCCCTGGCCCTGGGGAGAGACACCCCGCCCCAGTGCCCCTCACGGGACCCCCCCACTGCCTCTGTGGGACACCCAGCCCTGGGGAGACCCCCCCATTGACCCTATGGGACACCCAGCCCTGGGGAGACCTCCCCAGTACTCCCCATGGGATCCCCAGCCCAGGGAGATACCCCCTCCAAGCCTTGCACTGCGCTCTTCTAGGGAACCGAGCCCTGGGGGTGATTTCCCCCCCATCACTCCCACCCAGCTCCCACCAGAGGGGAACCTGCGGTGGATTACAGGATAACCCTTTCTCAGAATGAACGTCTGTCTGTCCGTCCCCTCCCCCAGCTCCCTGGCCGCCGGCTGCCGCGGGGGACTCTTCATGTTCACGCTCTCCCGGCTCAACATCCGCATCCGCCAGCTCCTCTTCTCCTCCCTGGTGCGCCAGGACCTGGCCTTCTTCCAGCAGGTCAAAACAGGTGGGTCCCTCCCCCACAGCACCCTGGCACCCCCTGGCGTCCCCTCCCCATAGCAGCCCAGCAATCCCTGGCACTCCCTCCCCAGCACTCCCCTCCCAGTGCACTCCCAACCCGCCCCATCCCCTCATCTCCCCCCCCAGGCATCTGCTCCTCCCTTCATTCCCCACTCCTGTCTGGCTCCCTGCAACCCCCACCCCCAGAGAACTGGGGACCCCTCTCCGGGCAGATCCGTGTCTCACCGTGTCTCCCCCGCCCCCCAGGAGACCTGACCTCGCGTCTCTCCAAGGACACCACCATGATGAGCCGCTCGGTGCCGGCCAACGCCAACATCTTCCTGCGCAGCCTGGTGAAGGCGCTGGGGCTGTACGGCTTCATGCTGGGGCTGTCCTGGCGCCTGACGCTGCTCACGCTGGTCGAGACCCCCCTCACCATGGCCGCCCAGAAACTCTACGACACCCGCCACCAGGTACAGGGCAGGGGAGACCCCCCTTACCCTCCTGATCCTGGGGAGATGCCCCTGAGATCCTGTGACCCAGAGCCCTCCAGGGCAGTCCCTTTATGGAGCTCCCCTCTCTGATCCCAGAGGGGGTCACCCTCCAGTGGAGCGTTTCTGGAGGGTCCCGCGGGGCTGTTCTTGGCCACGGGCTGTCCAGGGTCGTTCACAGAATCTCAGGGTTGGAAGGGACCTCAGGAGGTTCTAGTCCAACCCCCTGCTCAAAGCAGGACCAATCCCCAACTAAATCATCCCAGCCAGGGCTTTGTCAAGCCTGACCTTAAAAACTTCTAAGGAAGGAGATTCTACCACCTCCCTAGGTAACGCATTCCAGTGTTTCACCACCCTCTTAGTGAAAAAGTTTTTCCTAATATCCAACCTAAACCTCCCCCACTGCAACTTGAGACCATTACTCCTCGTTCTGTCCTCTTCTACCACTGAGAATAGTCTAGAGCCATCCTCTCTGGAACCACCTCTCAGGTAGTTGAAAGCAGCTATCAAATCCCCCCTCATTCTTCTCTTCTGCAGACTAAACAATCCCAGTTCCCTCAGCCTTTCCTCATAACTCCTCATGTGTTCCAGACCCCTAATCATTTTTGTTGCCCTTCGCTGGACTCTCTCCAATTTATCCACATCCTTCTTGTAGTGTGGGGCCCAAAACTGGACACAGTACTCCAGATGAGGCCTCACCAATGTCAAATAGAGGGGAACGATCACGTCCCTCGATCTGCTGGCAATGCCCCTACTTATACATCCCAAAATGCCATTGGCCTTCTTGGCAACAAGGGCACACTGCTGACTCATATCCAGCTTCTCATCCACTGTCACCCCTAGGTCCTTTTCCGCAGAACTGCTGCCTAGCCATTCGGTCCCTAGTCTGTAGCAGTGCATTGGGTTCTTCCATCCTAAGTGCAGGACTCTGCACTTGTCCTTGTTGAACCTCATCAGATTTCTTTTGGCCCAATCCTCCAATTTGTCTAGGTCCCTCTGCATCCTATCCCTGCCCTCCAGCGTATCTATATCTCCCCCCAGTTTAGTGTCATCTGCAGACTTGCTGAGGGTGGGTGCAATCCACGCCATCCTCCAGATCATTTATGAAGATATTGAACAAAACCGGCCCCAGGACCGACCCCTAGGGCATTCCGCTTGATACGGCTGCCAACTAGACATGGAGCCATTGATCACTACCCACTGAGCCCGACAATCTAGCCAACTTTCTACCCACCTTATCGTCCATTCATCCAGCCCAGACTTCTTTAACTTGCTGGCAAGAATACTGTGGGAGACCGTGTCAAAAGCTTTGCTAAAGTCAAGAAACAACACATCCACTGCTTTCTCCTCATCCACAGAGCCAGTTATCTCGTCATAGAAGGCAATTAGATTGTCAGGCATGACTTGCCCTTGGTGAATCCATGCTGCCTGTTCCTGATCACTTTCCTCTCCTCTAAGTGCTTCAGAATTGATTCCTTGAGGACCTGCTCCATGATTTTTCCAGGAACTGAGGTGAGGCTGACTGGCCTGTAGTTCCCCGGATCCTCCTTCTTCCCTTTTTTAAAGATGGGCACTACATTAGCCTTTTTCCAGTCGTCCGGGACTTCCCCTGATTGCCACAAGTTTTCAAAGATAATGGCCAATGGCTCTGCAATCACATCCGCCAATTCCTTTAGCACTCTCGGATGCAACGCGTCCGGCCCCATGGACTTGTGCACGTCCAGCTTTTCTAAATAGTCCCGAACCACTTCTTTCTCCACAGAGGGCTGGTCACCTCCTCCCCATGCTGTGCTGCCCAGTGCAGCAGTCTGGGAGCTGACCTTGTTCGTGAAGACAGAGGCAAAAAAAGCATTGAGTACATTAGCTTTTTCCACATCCTCTGTCACTAGGTTGCCTCCCTCATTCAGTAAGGGGCCCACACTTTCCTTGACTTTCTTTTTGTTGCCAACATACCTGAAGAAACCCTTCTTGTTACTCCTAACATCTCTTGCTAGCTGCAACTCCAGGTGTGATTTGGCCTTCCTGATTTCACTCCTGCATGCCCGAGCAATATTTTTATACTCATCCCTGGTCATTTATCCAATCTTCCACTTCTTGTAAGCTTCTTTTTTGTGTTTAAGATCAGCAAGGATTTCACTGTGAAGCCAAGCCGGTCGCCTGCCATATTTACTATTCTTTCTACACATCGGGATGGTTTGTCCCTGTAACCTCAATAAGGATTCTTTAAAATACAGCCAGCTCTCCTGGACTCCTTTCCCCCTCATGTTATTCTCCCAGGGGATCTTGCCCATCAGCTCCCTGAGGGACTCAAAGTCTGCTTTTCTGAAGTCCCGGGTCCGTATTCTGCTGCTCTCCTTTCTTCCTTATGTCAGGATCCTGAACTCGACCATCTCATGGTCACTGCCTCCCAGATTCCCATCCACTTTTGCTTCCCCTACTAATTCTTCCCAGTTTGTGAGCAGCAGGTCAAGAAGGGCTCTGCCCCTAGTTGGCTCCTCCAGCACTTGCACCAGGAAATTGTCCCCTACATTTTCCAAAAACTTCCTGGATTGTCTGTGCACCGCTGTACTGCTCTCCCAGCAGATATCAGGGTGATTGAAGTCACCCATGAGAACCAGGGCCTGCGATCTAGTAACTTCCGTGAGCTGCCGGAAGAAAGCCTCATCCACCTCATCCCCCTGGTCCGGTGGTCTATAGCAGACTCCCACCACTACATCACTCCTGTTGCTCACACTTCTAAACTTAATCCAGAGACTCTCAGGTTTTTCTGCAGTTTCATACCAGAGCTCTGAGCAGTCATACTGCTCCCTTACATACAGTGCTACTCCCCCACCTCTTCTACCCTGCCTGTCCTTCCTGAACAGTTTATATCCATCCAGATCTGGGGAGCAAGTTAAACCCCAGGCTGGTTAAGTCTGCAAGTGACCCCGTGATGGAGGGCGGTGGGTACTGATGGGGATGGTCAGTCATACACAGCGAGCAGGGTCCTTGGTGAGCTGGGCCCATTCAAACAGAACTGCGAGCTCCCTGGGACAGGGCCCATCTTTCTGGTCTGTGTTTGTACAGTGCCTAGCGCAGTGGGCACCTGGGCCAGGATGGCTGCAGGGCCCTATTGTAATTCAGATCACACAGCCAAGTGCCAGGTCAGACACCTCGGAGCCAGCGATGCGGGTCACACTTGGTTGGGCTGGGGGCTCTGTCCGAGGAAGCAGGGACTGGGCAGGAGAGAGAGGTCACGGTGGATGAGCAGCTCTCAGCGTGATGCTGTGGTTAGCAGGAGGACATGACGCTGGGCTATATAAAGCTGCCTTGTAGTGTAGAGACTCTAGGAGCTCAGGCCGAGATGTTTAAAGGTATTTAGGCATCGCTGCACTCAGCCCTGCAAGGCCTGATTGATTTAGGAGCTTGTCTCATTTTCAAAAGGGAGCCCAAATCCCCTTGACTGTGCCTAACCCCCTTTTGAAAATGATACTAGGCTCCTAAATCAATCAGGCCTTGCAGGGCTGAGTGCAGCGACACCTGGCCTCTGCAAACCTGGCCCTCCAGCTGCGTAGTTTATCCAGGGGAAACTTGATCCCCATCTGAGAGAACCCACATGGGGAGCAGATTTCTGAGCACGGGGGCTCTTCAATCTCACCGACGAAGCAGAACAGAGCTAGTGGCTGGAGCTGAAGCGAGACCAATTCAGACTAGAAATAAGGTGCCAGTTTTTCCCCAGTGGGCGGGATTAGCCTTTGGACCAGCTGCCGCAGGGATGAGGTGGATTCGAGTGTCTCCTTCTCAGAGTCCCCCACCAGGCAGGTTACGGGGCTAGAATCCGGGGGCCCGGGTGCGACTCGCTGGCCGGGGCGATGCAGGAGCCCAGACGCGGTGGGCGGTTGTGACCCCTCTCTCCCCAGGCCGTGCTGAGGGCGATCCAGGACTCCCTGGCGCGCTCCGGTGAGGTCGTGCGCGAGTCCGTCTCCTCCATCGAGACCGTGCGCAGCTTCGCCACCGAGGAGGAGGAGTCGGGGCGCTACGAGGCGGCGCTGGCCGAGACCCACCGGCTGAAGAGCCGCCGTGACCTGGAGAGGGCGCTCTACCTGCTCTTCCGCCGGGTGAGCCGGGGAGGGGGACCCAGGCGTCCGGGGGAGGCAGTTGTGGGGGTGGGGGGAAAGAAACCCAGGTGTCTGGGGGAGGTAGTTCTGGATCTGATGGGGGAGCTGGGGAGGGGACCCAGGCATCCGGGGAAAATGGGCATGATTCGATAGGGGAGCCAGTGAGAGGGGACCCAGGTCCCGGGGATGGTAGCTGATTATTCAGGGACAGGGGTGTCCAGGGAATGTACTTTGTGACTCAGTGGGAGGGGGGACCCAGACATCCGGGCATGGCAGTTCCTGATGCAGTGGATTAGCTGGAGAAGAACAAGGGACCGAGGCGTCCGGGGAAGACAGGTTCATGGTCTGATGTGAGCTGGGGAGCAGGGCATTTTGCAAGCAGACAGGTGAGCTGAGGGTGGGGGAAGGGGGACCCAGGCATCCGGGGGAGCTGCTGTTCATGCAGCCAGCCGGCGGCGGGGCTGAGGGATGCTGATTTCAGGCTTGGAGCACCCCCCTGCCCTGCTCCCCACATGACTCTTGTCTCCCCCCAGCTGCTGCAGCTGGCCGTGCAGGTGCTGATGCTGTACTGCGGGCACCAGCAGATCCATGCCGGGCTCCTGACCAAGGGCAGCCTGGTCTCCTTCATCCTCTACCAGGGGGACGTGGGCAGCTACGTGCAGGTGAGGGGCCCTGCGCCAGGGACAGGGCCGTAGAAGGGTCACAGTGACTATTTCATCCTCCTCTGTCTGTGCATCCATCCCTCCACCCACCCCTCCCCATGCCCGCCCACCTTTCTATCCCTCCCCACTCCCGCCCACCCTTCCATTGTGAAGGGGGTGTGACTCACCCTGCTAGCACCTCCCACTGGCTGTCCTGGGGATTAGCTCTGCTCACCGGTGCGCCTTCCTCTGGTGGTGTCTTGCCACCGTCACTTCTGCTCCAGGACCCGTGTCATTCCAAGGACCACGACGTCCTCTCCAGGACACGGCTCGCTGGCCATGCCACACTCGGTGCTCCCCCCGCTTCCAGGGGAAGGGCAGTCCACTGTCCAGCCACTTCCCTCAGTGGCAAGAGGTGGGGGGTGACACCCAGGCCCATCCACTACTCCGGGTCCCAGCCCAGGGACCCTGTAGATGGCACCCACATACTGCATCCCCTCTAGCTCCTCAGCACTTCTCCCTGGGCCACTTCCCTGCAGGCCCTTCACCTTCTCCGCCCCTCATCTCCAGGCCACAGTCTGCCAGGAACTTGCTCTCGCCTCCTGGCAGCCAAGTCTCCCTCCTCAAGCTCCAGGGAGCAGCTGAACCCATGCTGCCCTGCAGCCCATCTTATATGGGCCTGCCCAGCCCTGATTGGCTGCTCCTCGCAGCCCCTCTCCTATTGGCTGCTTTCTGCTCAGCCGCCCCTGGACTCCATTAACCCCTTACTGGCCAGCGTGGGGTGGGCGCCCCATCACACCATCTACCACTCCACGCACCCATCCCTCCACACACCTGACCCTCTGGCCCCATACACACTCCTCTCTGCATCCATCCAGCCCTGCCTCATCCGTCCCTCTGTCTGTGGGTATGTCTACACGACAGACTCTGCCAGGGTAACTACAGCAGCGTAGCCCCCTGGTGTAGACGCAGCCTGTGCCGATGGAAGGGGTTTCTCCATGGTTGTGGGAACTCCACCTCCCTGAATGATGGTAGCTACATCGACAGAACCAACCGTCCCTCGGCCTAGCTGGATCTGCCCCGGGGTTTTGTCACCACAGCTACAGTGGCCAGGATGTTTCACACCCCTGTTAGCTGGCTGTGTCGACCTAACATTTAAGTGTAGGCCAGTGTCACGGAGTCCCCGGGCGATGCTCTGGAACTGCTCCCCATGAAGCCAGGCAGGACTCTGGGGAAGTCTCCTTTCTGTGAGCAGCCTGTCCCCAGGGCAAGCAGCTCACCCGGCTTCCACCTTCCTGGGTCTGACCTTGGAGCATTCAGCCTCCTCTGCCCCTCCGTGCGCTTCCCACAGCGAGTCCGCCCAGGCGGAGTCTTGGGGAAGCCAGAGGGTCCTGCCCCCCAACTCCGCAGTCAGACGGGACTCTCAGCCAGCCAGTGAAACAGAGGTTTATTAGACGACAGGAGCATGGTCTAACACAGAGCTTGTAGGTGCAGAGAACAGGACCCCTCAGCTGGGTCCATTTTGGGGGGCAGTGAGCCAGAAAACCACGTCTGCCCTTCACTCCATGTCCCAGCCAGCCCCAAACTGAAACTCCCTCCAGCCCCTCCTCTTCTGGGCTTTGTCCCTTTCCCAGGCCAGGAGGGCACCTGTTTCCTTTGTTCTCCAACCCTTTAGCTCTCACCTTGCAGGGGGGAAGGGCCCAGGCCATCAGTGGCCAGGAAACAGGGTGTCGGCCATTCTCTGTGTCCAGACCCCTGCACACACCTGCCCTCCAGGGCTCTGCAATGATCATACACCCTTACCCCACCCCCTAGATACTTAAGAACTGCCTAGGGGAAACTGAGGCACCCCCACACTATTCAGAGGAAACATTAAGAACAGTCCCACTTCGTCACAGCCGGTCCCCTGACTTGCTCTCCCCTCTTGCCCCAGACCCTGGTGTACATGTACGGGGACCTGCTGAGCAATGTGGGGGCGGCGGAGAAGGTGTTCGAGTACCTGGACCGGGAGCCGGCCGTGCGCACCGACGGGACGCGGGCGCCGGAGTCGCTGCAGGGACACGTCTCCTTCCACAATGTCTCCTTCTCCTACCCTTCCCGCCCGGACCGCCAGGTCCTAAAGGTACCTACAGCGAGGCGGCTACACCCGACCCCCAGCTCATGGCCCCAGGGCTCCTGGGCCTTCCTCCAGGGAGGGGATCCCCCTGGCTCCCAGACACCCACAGCCCCATGGCTCCTGGCCTGTCCCCCGGGGAGGGGATCCCCCAGCTCAGAGCCACCCCCCTGCCCCAGAGCTCCTGGCCCTTGCTCCCAGGAGGGATCCCCCCTTGCTCACAGACCCCCCCAGTCTCCAGCCCTCCATGCTCCCCGTGCGACTGGCACTCTGCAACTCTCCCCGCTGTTCCAGGCCGTGTCCTTGGAGCTGCGCCCCGGGGAGGTGACGGCGCTGGTGGGGCTGAACGGCAGCGGGAAGAGCACGTGCGTGGGGCTGCTGGAGCGGTTCTACGAGCCCCAGGCCGGGGAGATCCTGCTGGACGGGGCGCCCCTCCGGGAGTACGAGCACCGGTACCTGCACCGCCAGGTGAGGGCAGCAGGGGCAGGGTCTGGGCTGCTGCTCACTGGGTGTGACGAGTTGGGCAGGTCTCAGCCCATAACACCATCCCCTCTCACCGTCAGGTGGCCCTGGTGGGGCAGGAGCCCGTCCTCTTCTCCGGCTCCATCCGGGAGAACATCGCGTACGGGCTGGGGGCCTGCGGGGAGGAGCAGGTCACCAGGGCGGCCAGAGCGGCCCACGCCTCCGGGTTCATCGCGGAGCTCGACAGTGGCTTTGAGACAGGTGAGTCACCACCATCCATGCTGCAAGGGCTTCTGGGAAATGTATCCCCCCCCGTAACCAACTAGCCCCCACTCCCCTCCCAGAGCCAGGGAGAGAACCCAGGGATAGAACCCAGGAGTCCTGGCTCCCAGCGCCCCCTGCTCTAACCCACCAGCCCCCACTCCCCTCCCAGAGCCGGGGAGAGAACCCCGGAGTCCTGACCCCTCCCTCTCTCTCTCTGACCCCCTGCAGATGTGGGGGAGAAGGGTGGGCAGCTCTCAGCAGGGCAGAAGCAGCGGATCGCCATCGCCCGGGCACTGATCCGCCAGCCGGCCGTGCTGATCCTGGACGAAGCCACCAGCGCGCTGGACGTGGAGAGCGAATGCGCGGTGAGTGGTGGGGGCGGTGGGATCCGAACTCCGAGCCTGGCCGGGTGCAGATGGATCCTAACGGGGCTCTGCTCCTCCCCCTAGATCCGGCAGTCGGTGCTGAGCCGGGGGCCCCGGACGGTGCTGGTGATCGCCCACCGCATGCAGACGGTGGAGAACGCCGACAGGATCGTGGTGCTGGAGGGCGGGGCCGTGGCCGAGGAGGGGACGCACGCCGAGCTGATGGGGCGCGAGGGGCCCTACTACAGACTGGTGCAGAGAGACCTGGCCGAGTAGCCCACTGCCCCGGGGAATAGCCCAACGCCAGCCTCACGGCCCTGCCCCCTCCTCCCGCCGGCCCAGTGTTACACGGAAAATATTGACAGAGTCTGATCAGTGTATTATGTTGGGTCTCTGGCTTTATCGTCTGTTTTAGGGTTTCGGTTCTGTGCCGAGGGGTGTCCCGGCCGGGGGGGCAGGCGTGTTCGACTGGCTGAGCGCGAGACGAGTGTTTTGTAAAATACATTAAAGGGGTGAAACGTCCGAGCGGAGTCTGGGATGGCCTTTGGCTGGAAACGCCGTCGCTGGTCTCGTGGCCCAGCTCAGGGCTGCAGTTCGCTCTCGATTGAACCAGTCCATGGCTGTAACGCTCCACGGAGTCAGTCGTGTGTCACGAAGAGCGTGGCCTCCCGGTCAGCCTGGCGCTCGCCGACCCCACGGCGCGCTGTGAGTTGCCGGGTCAGGGCGTGGCTGGGGCTCGGCCCCGGGCAGTGCCAGCTCGCGGCTGCAGAGAGCCAGCAGGAGGCGCTCCAGGCTCTGAGCAGGGCCGGTGGGGGCTGGGGGTCTGTCTCACAGTAACAGCAGCTGCTGCCTCTCAGCGCCAGGGGCCGGTGTCACTCCTGGTTCATTCCCCGCTGGCAGAGCAGAGCTGATCCTGGGGAGGGGGCCGCAGGCCGGCAGGCAGTCCCTGGGTCGCACGGACGCTGCTGGCATGTCAGACAGGCCTTCGCGCCTGGGGGGGAACAGGGGGGTGTGAGACAGGCTGTTAACCATGGCCGGGCTGTGGGATCATTGACGGTCTCCAAGCTAAATAAAAGGCTAATGGAATCTCTCAGGTCCCTGGGAGGTGGGTCACTGTCACTGTCTCCAGAGGGGGAAACTGAGGCACAAGTATCAGGGGCGTGATTTGTCCTTCAGGATTAGACAGCAAGTCAGTGGAGTCTCCTTCCCCCACTGTAACCCTCTAGCCCCACACACTCCTCCCAGAGCCAGGGGTAGAACCCAGGAGTCCTGGCTCCCAGCCCCCCCCAGCTCGAACCAATAACAATTCTTTCCTGAGTCTCTGTGGACTAAGGCCGCAAAACCCAGCACTGGCTCCCCCTGTGCTGGGTAAGGCGCTGAAGGAGGGGGGAGCGGGAGGGGAAGATTTGGGCTGAGGGGTGCCCTGTTTGTAGAACTGTCTCTCCTCCCAGGCCTGCTCTGGAGGATCGGCTTGTAGCTCTGTACAGCAGTGCAGGGGCGGCTGGTGTTTTCTTGCGGGTCCTACACCAGCTCTGCGTCATCTTCCACCCACAAAGCCGCGGCTCCGGGATTCTCAGTCGGGGGTGAATGGAACCGAATCTGTCCCACTGAGCGGGGTGGGGAAGGGGGTTGGGGCAGCCCCCCAGGGACGCACACCCAGGGGAGGGTGCAGCCGGGAAGGGGTGGTTCTGCTTACCCAGGGTAAAGGTACAAACTCCCTCCCTGTATCGGCTGCCCGGGCCAGGGGCCGCAGCGGGAGGAACAGGCCCCCACGGCTGTCCAGCACTCGGGGAGATCCCTGACCGACCTCACCCCAGGGTAGCCAGCGCTGTGGCACTGGGAGGGCTGCTCCTGCCCACACAGCTCCCGCCTCTCAGGGCGGAGGAGCACCGGCTCCGGGGGGAGACGCTCTCCTGTCGGCATAGGAGGCGGTTTCGCTAAGCACCCCAGCAGAGCAGCTGCACCGGGCCGCCCTGGTGGTGGGGACCCGCCGCAGTAGCATCGATGGGAGAATGAAGCAGATGCCCAACCCCTGCTTTCAGGGCTGCCTCCCAGCTGCACCAGCCCCTTGCCTCGGTCAGGGTCACAAGCCGGGGGGCTGGTAAATGCGGCTCCTGCTCTCGTTCCCCACCCCCACTCACCTGCCACCCATTAAACTGGGCCCCAGCCAGGGCGGGTGGGTGGTTCTCAGGTGCTGGACTGGGCCTGACCCTGTCCCCCCAGACCCCCTGTGTCTGAGCCTCTGAGCAAGACTCCCAAGAGGAGATTAGCCCCCTCCTCTTCCCCTGCACAGGCCCTGTTGTGACGAAGTTGGGGGTTTTTGTAGTGTTTTACATGAATAGTGTGTGCGTGCCTCGGTTTCCCTGTGTGCTGTATGCTTAACAAGGTGGTGGGAGAGGGTTGTTGTTACAGAGGACCAGGTGTCACCTCGCCTGGCAGCCGGGACCCCCAGACAATGGCCTGGAGCTGGGAAACCCTAACAACTGGTGACCTGCAGTCTAAGAGGCCCACCCCAGCTTGGCCGTCAGCCGGTTCTGGACAGTGGGAGGACAGTGGGCTGCGGGGTGACCTGACCAGCTGGTTCCAGCCAGCGGGAAACAGAGGAGAGAGGGCCCCAGCGTCCCGTTTACCTGGGATGGAGGACAAAGGACAGGGGAGGAGCTGTTGGGGCCCCTGATATCGGATGCCCAAAGTGCAGGGTCTCAGGGCTGGAGAGAGGGAGCAAGCAGGGCCCCCCTGGATGCAGACTGGGATGCGCTGGGCTGAGGGAGGCCAGGTCTGAGGCCCGGAGAGTGTCCTGTGCTGGGTTCAGACGCTCAATAACCCCTCCTGTTTTACGCTGGCAGAGAGTCGTTCTGGTCTAGAGAACTGGGGGGCATTATTCCATCTGGGAGTGGAGGCCCCAGGGGTCCAGAGCGAGGGGACTCCCTGAGGGGGCCCACGGCAGAGACAGGGGTGCTAAGGCTCAGAGAGGTGCGGCTCCAGGAGGTGGAAGGGCTGGACCCCTGAGAGAGAGTGGACCCCTGGGAGAAGGGCTGTCTCACTGAAAGGGGCACCCCCCACGGACCGCACGGGGCCAAGAGTGGGCACGATCTGTGCATCCGTGACACCCATGTACAGAGTGTTCACTGCAGCAAGGCCGGTGTAACCGGTTGTGACGAAGCGGGACTGTTCTTAATGTTTCCTCTGAATAGTGTGGGGGTGCCTCAGTTTCCCCTATGAAGTTCTTAAGTCTCTAGGTGGTGGGGTAAGGGTGTATGATCATTGCAGAGCCCTAGAGGGCAGGTGTGGGCAGGGGTCTGGATACAGAGAATGGCCGACACCCTGTTTCCTGGCAACTGATGGCCTGGGCCCTTCCCCCCTGCAAGGTGAGAGCTAAAGGGTTGGAGAACAAAGGAATCCGGTGACCACCTGGCCCGGGAAAGGGACAAAGCCCAGAGGAGGAGGGGCTGGAGGGAGTGTCAGTTTGGGGCTGGCTGGGACATGGAGTGAAGTGCAGACGGGGTTATCTGGCTCACTGCCCCCCAAAATGGACCCAGCTGAGGGGTCCTGTTCTCTGCACCTGCAAGCTCTGTGTTAGACCATGTTCCTGTCGTCTAATAAACCTTGCATCCGATGAAGTGAGCTGTAGCTCACGAAAGCTCATGCTCAAATAAATTGGTTAGACTCTAAGGTGCCACAAGTACTCCTTTTCTTTTTGCGAATACAGACTAACACGGCTGCTACTCTGAAATAAACCTTCTGTTTTACTGGCTGGCTGAGAATCACGTCTGACTGCGGAGTTGGGGGGCAGGACCCTCTGGCTTCCCCAGGACCCCGCCTGTGCGGACTCGCTGGGGGGAAGCGCACGGAGGGGCAGAGGATGCTGAAGGCTCCGAGGTCAGACCCAGGAAGGTGGAAGCTGGGTGAGCTGTGTCCTGCAAACAGGCTGCTCACAGGAAGGCGACTGCCCCAGAGTCCTGCCTGGCTTCATGGGGAGCAGTTCCAGAGCATCGCCCGGGGACTCCGTGACAACTGGTGGCAGAGTGGGATGTACTGCACCCCATGGATGGCACTTCCTTCAGTAAGTGATGGGGGAGCAGAAAAACGAAGGGGGATTGACGAGGACCAGGCGTGCTGAAGGCTCAGAGAGGAGCGGTTTCGGGGGGCGGTTAACCCCTGGGAGTGCGTGACCAGCAAGAAGGACTGTGCAGTAATGGGGTCCCCCGGGGACTGCAGTGAGCAGTCTCAGGGGCGGAGGAGCCTGCGGCTTGGCCCAGGGAGAGAGAAGGACTTTTGCAGTAACAGGGTCCCCCTGGGGATTGCAGCGAGCGGTCCCAGGGGCGGAGGAGTCTGCAGCTGGACCTTGGCAGAGAGGTGGTGACCTGGAGAAGGGCTGGCACACTAGGGGTTCTCCCTGGAAACCGTGGGGAGCTGAGAACACACAGGCCTGTGAGTCCACAACAACTTGGGAGGAGCGGAGTGATGGCCTGTCCCGTCTCCTTAAGAAGGACATTGTAACCCTGTGCAGAAAGAGAGGGTTGAGCGTTGGAAAGTTCACCAAAGCAGAGTTAATCGTGCAGCTGGAGGAGGATGACCGCTGTAAGGAACAGATTCCTGACCCCCAATGGGGCTACAGCAGGATCTGGGAGCAGCTGGAGTGGGAGCCAGGCACCCCCAAGACTCCTGTCCCCGACCAGATGGGGGTCTTCACGATCGGGTTCCCCATCGGGGGATCGAGACGGACGGGATTGGAGCTGAGTCCGAGGGAGCAAGAGGATCGTGGGAGACAGCGAGAGCCCGAGAAAGAGCTGCAGAAGCAGCAGCAGCATGAACTGGCGGTGGTGGGGCGGAGAGGCCTCCTCCCCGGGGTGAGTGGGGATAGATCCCGGGGGGCCAGTTCCGCAGGGAACCTCGAGACTAAATTGCTGCCCCTGGTTAAGGAGGGGGGGAGGTGGATGCCCACCTCACTGCCTTTGAGCAGGCTGGCGATTTGAGCCAAGGGGACCCTGCGGAAAAGCCCCGGTGTCTAGCTCCCTTGCTGGGTCCCAAGGCCATAGACTCCGTCAGCCAGATGGTTGGGGATGTGGACAGGCTCCCACTCCTGACCCCAACCTATATGTCTGTGTGGAGTTTCCTGGGGCCAGGCCTCTCGGACCCCCAGTGTGGCTCAGGCCTTAGCGGGCGAAGGTTTCCTCACCCCGCGGGCGAGCGTCTGTATGAAACCCCCAAGCAGCCCAGAGCACAACGCACGTCACGCACTGTATTTATTGTGGGGGGGCATGACTGGTAAAGGCGAAGAAACCCACCCAAACCAACGCCCTGTGTGAGCTGCCCGCCCCTCAGACCCCGTTAGCGACAGGGGGGAAAGGCCACAGTGAGGTGCTGCCCTCTGAAGAATTCATTCTCCCCAGCTGGCCCCAGTCGGCTGTCAGAGCCCCCAGGCCAGCCCCCCAGCCCCATTCCAGGATCTGAACTCTGTCCTAGCCCAGGGGTTACTGTGTGCAGGGCCCAGGCTGCGTGGCCCCACACAGGGCAGACTGGCACTCGGACCCTAGAGCAATGGTGGCTGCAAGCAGCCTCCTGCATCTCAGCCTGGCTTAGCTCCCCTGTTCAAAGGGCCTGTCAGCCCCGGACCCAGCTTGGCTGCCCCACTCCCCACCCCTCCCCATGTTCCCTGCCCCAGCTGGAGGAGAGGTTCATGGGATGGCTGTTCCAGGCCTCATCTGAACCTGAGTTTAAAGGGACCTGGGGGAAGTTTTCCAAAGCACTAAGGGGTTTAGGAACATCAGTCCCATTGACTGTCACTGACAGTCATGCTCCTGAATCCCTTAGGCACTTTGGAAACTCTCCCCCTGAGTCTCAGTCCCTATAAAGCTCCTGACCCCTCATCTC
This sequence comes from Lepidochelys olivacea, assembly GCF_965140295.1. NCBI lineage: Eukaryota > Metazoa > Chordata > Testudines > Cheloniidae > Lepidochelys > Lepidochelys olivacea. Next base: position 45,599,512 of record NC_140424.1, read on the forward strand.
TGCTCTGTGTCGGATGAGAGCTCAGCAGGGGAAGCCTGGCCTGTGTTAGACCAGAGCTGTCCTGCCCTGAGTGACAGGGGACCGGTGGGCTATCAGTGCTGCTGTGGCCCAGACCCGCCCCTGCCCAACACCCATTAGTCACCCCCAAACACCCCAAGCCCAACGTACACACGCGCCAGCCCCTTCCTGCCAGGCCCCTGCGCTCCCCAGCCCTGCGACACCCCCCCCAATTCCCTGGCCCGCCACGGACAGAATCCTCCAAACGGGCTGAGGAGAGTAAAAACCACACATTTATTGTGTCCCCATGAAAATCGCCAGGAGATTTACAATGTTACTATTTAAAACAGTTGTTAAAACCTTAACAAAAGAAAAAAATTACATCCCTCACACACAAAATCAACCCATTTGGGAGCAGAATCAGCGCCTGCTTAGCCTTTGTCTACACACAAATGTGCACCAGATCAGTGAGCGGACATGGCTGAAGAGGTGTGGCTTTTATTCATGTCACTTAAGTCACTTGGGAATCAGTTTAAATAAAAAAATTCCACTTCTCACAACAGACTGTGCGTGTCCACACAGGGATTTAACTAACTCAATTTAAATTCACACCTTTATGGTTACACCAGTGCAAATCGCAATGTAGACAAGGCCTTACACTGGCGTGACCAGTGCCCTGACAGCAGGATTTATCCCATTACACAGGAAGCTGCAGCAGCAAAAAGAATAATATCTTAATACCTTAATCACCGCAGAAACAGAAAACAGGGGCTAGGTTACAATCAAAGCAGACAGAACAGTGTGTGCTGGGTACAGCCCTACGCTAACATTAATTCATTCCAGCCCACCCTGGTTACTTTTTTCTATACAAACAAGATAGATTTAAGTTTTAATTTTTTGAAAACCAATCTAGTTCTGTAAAAATCAAACAATAAGCGACCCCGACCATCCCCGGCAGTCTGCAGCCACGGAGAGTTAAATTCTCTCACAGCCGGGTGTTTAGCTCGGGTACAATCAAGGCAAAGGGCTTTAAGCAGGCTGTGGAAGGTGCTGATGAGCTGTTGCATGCCCAGGAGCCTGATCTGCTCTGGTCTCTCCTCGCGCCTGGGTCCCCCCAGCAGGCCGCGCAGGGGCCGACGGGCTCCGTCACGCTGCAGAAACGAGACGGGGAGAGTCAGCACCGGGGTCCTGGTGAGCAGAGTCGGCAGCGCCAGCCACGATACCGGGCGCTCACCTGGCGCTCGGGGTAAAGCCCTGGCGGGTCGCCACACCCCGTGCCGGGGGGGGGACGACCGTAAAGCCGTTCACCGCACCCACTGAGCTACAGTGATCACTGCTCCCGGCGGCCAGCGCGGCATCCGTGATGCATCCCGGCCCCTTCCCCTGGAGCCGGACACACCCCACACCCCCTCCCCGAGTCCCTGCCGCCTGCAGAGGGGAGATGCAGACCCGCCCCCACACGCAGCACCCCCTGACTGCAGGGAGATCGGGGCAGGGCTCCCCACACCTGGCTGCTCAGAGGGGCAGGGCTGGGGGACTCTGGGCAGGGGTCTCCCCCCCCGGAACCCCCCTGGCTGGTCTCCCCCTCGCTTACCGTTGATGCCGGTGTGGGATCCCTGGTTGCTTCCTGGGAGGGGAGAAGGAGAAGGGGGGTGTTAGCGTCTCCAGCCCCGATCCCCGCCCGGCCCCTCGTGTCGGCGTTTACCCTGCTGCAGGGCGGGCGTGACGCTGCCCCAGCTGAGCGGCTGCACTTTGCCCTGGTGCGAGGGACGACGAGGGGGCAGCCAGCGGGAGGCAGGGCTGGTCACTGCTCCCCGGGGCTAAGATCCCTGCGCCGCCCCCCCACTGGGGACATGGACATACGGGGGTGGGACTCTCAGAAACACCTTAGTGACTCGGGAGTCCAAACCCCATTGAAATCAGTGGGGCCGAGGCTCCTACATCCCCCCCCTTGGTGTACAACACGTCCCATCGGCGCCAAACCCAGCTCCCAGCTGCAGCAGGAGGGGGTGGGGTTAGACCCAGGCCAGACCCCGCCAGGGCGAAATGCTGCTCCGAGGGGTCAGACGCCCCCAACCCCACGGGGAACACATACGGCCGGTCCGGCATGAGGTGTGTGCCCCTCTACCGACTTCACGGGCGGCTGCAGAGCGCGGGCTGGGAATTTCAAAGCAGCCGAGCGGAGTTGGGTGCTGACACTCCCCCGACTCCCCTAGGTTCCTTTGAACTCAGCCTAATCAGGGGAAATCGACCAGCACAGCTGTGGCTGAATAATTTAGCTCTGCCGGTCAATCTCCCCATGCAGCCAAACCCCCAGTGTCACCGAAACACCAGGGACCCCCCCACCCCACAGAGGGACCCCGAGGTCCGTTAACACGTCCTGTGCCTCCCCCCGAGGCCTCAGGCCCCAGCACGTCCCCTGGGCTAGCGTCACCCGCCCGTCACCTACCGGAGCTGGAAGAGCCTTCGTGAGCTGTGAGGGAGAAGGAAGCCGGGGTCAGTGTCTCGTGGAACGCAGGGTCCCTGTTCTCCCTGCCCCACACTCGTCATACACGTACACAGCCCCGTGACTCTGAGCCAGGTGTTGGTGTTTTACCACTGTGCCCAGATACCATGGTGATGGGCGACCTGTACAGAGCACCCAGGCCCAGCCAGGCCCAGCCAGGGCATTAGTGTCACTGCCCAGGACTGTCGCTGGCCAGTCCCGCTGTTGCAGCTCCCCAGCCTCAGAGGCCGTGGGGGGCTAGGGGAGGTCTCTGGGTACTGGCCCCAGGCTGCCATGTACCGGGTTACCCAGCGACAGGAACAGGGGCGCAAAGAGGGCTCAGCACTTACCTGCAGCCGCTTTGTAGCCGCCTTTCTTCTTCCCTGCAGAGACAAGGCAGATTGCAATGAGCACGGCTGCTCCCAGGGCAGGAACTGGCTCCCATCTGTCCCAAGGGGCCCGGCCCATTGCAGGGGCAGGACGACAGGCTCTGTACGGACCATTTTCCGGTGGCTCTGGCCCAGCCAGGGCCACACAGAGTTTTGGGGGGTGTGACGGGGTCTGCTGACCCTGAACTAGCCCAGACAGAGTTAAGCCCGTATTATTGACAGCAGAAGTCCCACCTCCCCAGCGGTGCTGGCATGCTCCCCACGCTCTCGCATTATAAAGGGAGGGAGCCCAGCTCCTTCTGGGCTGGCGGCCGCAGGGGAAGGACCTGCCTGGGAAGGGCCGGCGGAGGGCCAGCCCACAGCCCCTGACTGTGCTGGGAATCAGAGTCTCCCTGGGCCCACTTGAACCCCGGCGACTGGAGGAGCCACAGGCCCAAATCACCAGGGAGAATCCGAAGGCTCATGGGAGACCCCAGCGCAGGCTCCGGTCGGGAGTGACCCAGGGAGGGTGATGGAGTGGTACCTCCCACCCGGGAAAGCTCGGCGTGTCTCGGTAGGACCCCCCCGCTGAGTCAGTGGCAGACTGGGTCGGGGCCCCCATACTGGGGCTGCACATCCCTTGGTGGGTGCCCCCCCCCATTGAACTCTGGCCACCAGGCCACGCTGCCCTGCTTCCCCCATCACCTGTGTTTTGGACCTTAGACCCTGACCCGGCCATCTGGAAAGCTGCGGAAAGGACTCGTAGGCGGTGCTCTTCTGCCCTCTACCCCCGTTTGTGTGACGGGGGGGGGGGGGCGCACAGACTGTCACGGGGGGCCTGGGGCAGAGTCTGAGGCCCCCCACCATTGCAAGGGTGTCAACACGCAGGGGGAAACCCAGATGGTGAGGGGCAGAGAGCGACCCCGCCCCACACTCAGCCTGCCTCGGGGGCGCCTGTCCTGGGGGGCTGGGCCCGGATCCCCACTCTGGGCCCTGCGACCTGGCGCATGGGGTCACAGCACAGACTCAGGTGGGGCGCTGCAACCCCACATGCCAGCTCAGCACTCCTCAGCTCCTGCGGCTGGGGGGGCCCAGAGCAAACTGCCCCTTTGCTCCCCACCGGGCAGCCCTGGGCCCAGCAGCAGAGCGGGGCAGCCACACAGCACTGACACCGGGGGCTGTAGGGGCGGGTGCAGGGGCCCAGCCAGTCCAGAGCAGCCCAGCAATCTCCCAGCCCTGGCACCAGGGTGATGGGCACGTCACCAAGACCTGGCACAGACACCCGGCACTTACTGAGGAAGACAACGGCTCCAGCGACGGCAGTGACCAGCACGAGAATCCCGATAATGACACCCACGATCAGCATCACGCTGGACTTGGGCTCTGAAACGGCTGAAACAGGAACGGGAATGGGACAGTGAACAGGTGTGACGATGTGATCAGCAGGGAGGGGGGAGTGTTGACCTGGGAATGTGCCCTGGGGAGGGGAGACCTGAGAGCCTGTCAGCTGAGCTGGGGGGGGAAGTGGGGGGGGAATGTGGACGGAGGCTGCAGGAGGGGGCCTGCTGGGGGGGTTTAGTTTCAGTTTGGGGCTGGGGGGAGGAACGCAGGGAACCCCAGGGCTGGGGTCTAAGCTCCCTGCTCCCCCAGAAGGACGTGATTGAGGGGTCCTGGTTGTACCCACAAGCTCTGTTTTGGACTGTGTTCCTGTCATCCAATAAACCTTCTGTTTTCCTGGCTGGCTGAGAGTCTCAGTGAATCCCAGGAAGAGGGGGGCAGGGCCTGGAGTCCCCCACACTCCACGACAGCAGGGGAACCACAAACCCACATGCTCTGTTACATGGGTCAGTCATCTCACCCCACTTTGGTGCCCCATAACCCCCCAAAATTCCCTCCTCCCTCATTATGGGGGTCAATCTCCTGGCTCCCTGTGACGAAGTGGGACTGTTCTTAATGTTTCCTCTGAATAGTGTGGGGGTGCCTCAGTTTCCCCTATGAAGTTCTTAAGTCTCTAGGTGGTGGGGTAAGGGTGTATTGTCATTGCAGAGCCCTAGAGGGCAGGTGTGGGCAGGGGTCTGGACACAGAGGATGGCCGACACCCTGTTTCCTGGCCACTGATGGCCTGGGTCCTTCCCCCCTGCAAGGTGAGAGCTAAAGGGTTGGAGAACAAAGGAATCCGGTGCCCTCCTGGCCCGGGAAAGGGACAAAGCCCAGAGGAGGGGGGGCTGGAGAGAGTTACAGTTTGGGGCTGGCTGGGGATGAGGAGTGAAATGCAGACGGTGTTGTCTGGCTCACTGGCCCCAAAATGGACCCAACTGAGGGGTCCCGTTCTCTGCACCTGCAAGCTCTGTGTTAGACCATGTTCCTGTCGTCTAATAAACCTTCTGTTTTACTGGCTGGCTGAGAGTCCCGTCTGACTGCGGAGTTGGGGGGCAGGACCCTCTGGCTTCCCCAGGACCCCGCCTGGGCGGACTCGCGGTGGGAAGCGCACGGAGGGGCAGAGGAGGCTGAATGCTCCGAGGTCAGACCCAGGAAGGGGGAAGCCGGGTGAGCTGTGTCCCCTGCAGACAGTCTGCTCCCAGAAAGGAGACTTCCCCAGAGTCCTGACTGGCTTCGCAGGGAGCAGTTCCAGAGCATCGCCCAGAGACTCCGTGACACTCCCCTACTAGTGTCCTGTATCCCCCCCACCCCCAACACAGAGATCAGTCACCCCAACCCCCCACTAGAGCCCCATAACCCCACTGAAATCCCCTCCCCCACATCCCAGGGGTCAGTCACTTCACCCCCCCATTAGTATCCTGGGTTTTCCCCCCGCTCCCTTCCTCCCATCCCAGGGCCAGTCCCCCCTTACTCCAGGGCACTCTCAGATCCTCCGCCAGGCTGGGGTGCTCCACGCAGCAGGTATAATCGGTCTCTCTGCTGGGGTCGATGTCAATGGTGGCCCGGGTCTGGTAGGTCCCGTCCCCGCTGGGAACTACCCCCCATTGGATCGTCTCCTGCAGCATGGCCACCCCCTTCTTCAGCCACACGACGGCCACGTTCCGCGGGTAGAAGCCGTGGACCCGGCAGGAGAGGGTGGTGAGACCCCCATCCTGGCTCGGCCGGTCGCTCACCTGCACCCGCGGTGGCTCTGGGGGAAGGAGACACGGAGCTAGAGAGAAACTCCCCGCGCTGGATTCCCCGGGGTGGCAGCAGCTGAGGGCCTGGTGCAGCCCATCACAAGGCAGCTGAGGGTGTTGAGAGACTCTCTAGCACTAGCTAGAGGCACCAGCCCAGCCCCCTGCACAGGGAGACCCAGCAGCTGAGGCCCCCACCTCTCCCGTACCCAGCCCAGTACCCCCAGTCTGCTCCCCCTTCCAGCTGGAGCAGGCAGAGCCCTGGGCCTGGCAATGCACCACAGGGGACAGCACTGCCCTGGCCTGGTGTGACGATGTGACTCAGCAGGGAGGGGGGAGTGTTGACCTGGGAATGTGCCCTGGGGATGGGAGACCTGAGAACCTGTCACCTGAGCCAGGAGGGGGAGGGGGAGGTGACACCTCTGCCCAGGAATGTGAACAGAGGCTGCAGCAGGGAACCTGCTGGGTGGGTTTAGTTTCAGTTTGGGGCTGGGTGGAGGAACACAGGGAACCCCAGGGCTGGGGTCTAAGCTCCCTGCTCCCCCAGAAGGACTTGACTGAGGGGTCCTGGTTGTACCCACAAGCTCTATTTGTTCCTGGTGTCCAATAAACCTTCCATTTTACTGGCTGGCTGAGAGTCTCAGTGGATCCCAGGAAGAGGGGTGCAGGGCCTGGACTCCCACACACTCTGTGACACCTGGCCAGAGGGATGGAACCTGGTGCAGCCGCACTCTCACATCGGATTCTGATACATGCGGCTGGGACACAGACACCCGAGGGGCTCTGCTTGGCTTGGGGGGCTGAACAGGGCGGGACAGGACCAGGAGACAAACAGTGGCTCCTGCAGCAATGCTGGGGCCTCATCCCATGGGGCGGGGTGTGTGTGGGGGTGGGAAATCGTGCTAGTGACAACAGAGCATGTTGCACATGGGGGAACAGTATCTGAGGTGAGGGGGATCCTCCATCAGTGCTGCCCCTGGGTGGGTACGAGACTCCCCCCACCTCACCTCTCCTCTGCAGCGTCTCCTTCCCGTACTCCAGGTACTTCCGCAGCCACTCGATGCAGGTCCCCTCCAGGTAGCCCTTCCAGTACTGAGCGATGCTCCTCTCAGCATCCCATTTCCGTTTGGTGATCTGAGCCGCGTCATCTGCGGCCACCCAGGTCTCTGTGTTCTTATCCAGGCTGAGAAAGTCTCGCTGATCGTACGCATACTGGTAAAACCCCTTGGTGCTACCATCGTCCTGCTGCTCACAGCCGTACTTGAGCTGGAGTGTGTGAAATCCTGAAATACATAGCCAGGGACTCTAGGGCTGAATTGTGATTTGAGCCACAAGGAACAGCTAGAGATTTGGATAAATTGGAGAGAGTCCAGCAAAGGGCAACAAAAATGATTAGGGGACTGGAACACATGAGTTATGAGGAGAGGCTGAGGGAGCTGGGATTGTTTAGCCTGCAGAAGAGAAGAATGAGGGGGGATTTGATAGCTGCTTTCAACTACCTGAAAGGGGGTTCCAAAGAGGATGGCTCTAGACTGTTCTCAATGGTAGCAGATGACAGAACGAGGAGTAATGGTCTCAAGTTGCAGTGGGGGAGGTTTAGATTGGATATTAGGAAAAACTTTTTCACTAAGAGGGTGGTGAAACACTGGAATGCGTTACCTAGGGAGGTGGTAGAATCTCCTTCCTTAGAGGTTTTTAAGGTCAGGCTTGACAAAGCCCTGGCTGGGATGATTTAGTTGGGGATTGGTCCTGCTTTGAGCAGGGGGTTGGACTAGATGACCTTCTGGGGTCCCTTCCAACCCTGATATTCTATGATTCTATGATTTGAGAACACCCCCTCCTCTGACAGAGAGCCTACACCCCTACCAGGTCCCTCCCATGCTGCTGGGTCCTATCTTCCCCCATCCCCTCCTACTGCAAGCTGTCTGCAGACTAGTCATCCTGGATTCCCCACGGCCCTATACCCATGAGGCCTCACAGAGCCCCGTTTGGGTTTCCCAGTGCAGGGGGTGCTCTGGCTGTGGCAGGAGAAAGCCCCCCCCCCACCCCTTCCCGGCATTGCTGGTCCCCGCACACTGTGATCACTGCCTCTCTGACCACCCCAGTGCCCCACCTGTTCTGGGGACCAGTCCCTCCATCACCAGCCCAGCTGCTGCTCATTGGAGAGAGATCCCCTAATACACTCAGGCTGCAGCCAGAGGAGTTGTGAGGGGACCTCTCCATGGAGAGGGGCAACAGGGCCCCTCACACTCAACCCTGCTCTCCATGGAGCAACCATGCAGGATCATTCTCTCCCCCCCAAGTTCACAATGACCCAACCCAGCAGCACTGCTGCCCCACAAGTGCCCAGTGTAGGGTTTTAAGATGTAAGCAGAGTCAGGATGAGCTCCACCCTGACATCTGGTGGTGAGGTGTGGCACGTTGTGGAAAAGAACTTTCAGGGGCTGATCTCATTTGCATAGGCACACCCACCATGCCTAGAATGAGGCCATAGCTGCCCAAATGGTCACTTTGGCTGCTGTGGGATCCCCAGTGTCTCTGTTATTGGGGCAGGAAGAATAAATTGTTATTACCCTGATTATGGGAATCAAGGACAGTGGAACTGTACGTGGCCTTTTGTTATGATGGAGGGACTCACCATCAACTAAGTATCACTCGCTAGGCAAGGGACATGGGTTCCAAAACTCTGTGAATGGAGAGAGGCTGGGGGCAGATATTAATACTTGGTGGTCTGGGCCCCTGGTGAGGGCCTTACATGTTAATTGCACTTCCTCCTCTCTCCACTGTGGAATATCAGAGCTAATTTTGTTTCCATTAGGAGTCTAGTTACAGGCTGCTGAGCTGAATTCACTTTGGGCTAATGGTGGACCAGCCCTGAGGCTCCCTTACTATGAGCTGAAATCACAAAAGAGCTAAACTTACTAAGAGCTGAAATCACTGAGCGTTGTGTTAAGTAGTGGGGGAGCCTGAAGCTATATGGTGGAGCAGTTTGCGGGAGGGTGAGCGGAGCGGCTGGTGGAGCAGAGCAGTTTGCGGGATGGAGAGAGCAGCTCATGGGGCGGTTGGCAGAGTGGAGCCCCATGGAGAGGTGAGGCCATCAGATCTGGACCACGTAAGGTGCCCCTTAACCCCCCCTCCCCATCTCCACCCAGGTTGGGAGGTAAGATAAACTTTTGAACTCTGGGGCTGCCCTGACCAGGGACAGAGACTTTTGGGTCGTTGGACTTTTGGGACTTCGGGTGATTTTGGGTTGCTGGACTCAAGAACCAAAGGGAAAGGGCATGCCCCAATTTGCTTGGGGTGGGTTTTTTGCTCATGGGTTGTGTTAGGAATCCGGTTGGTGGTGTTTTCCCAACATAATGCCACATTGTTTCTCTCTGTTATTATTAAAAGGCTTTCCGCTACACTCAGACTCTGTGCTTGCGAGAGGGGAAGTATTGCCTCTTGGAGGCACCCAGCGGGGGTGGTATATATTTGTCCCAGGTCACTGGGTGGGGGCTCGAGCCAGTTTGCACTGTGTTATTGGAATGGATCACAGAGATACTGAACCCGGCCCTTGTTGCTGCCAACTCTGACGGGCAGAAGGGTGACATAAGGTTCCCATTATCTATTTGTTCCAGTTTCTAAAGCACAACTCCTGGTGCCGCCCAGTGCTCGGGGGCCTGTCCCATGACCCAGGGACAGTGAAGAGCAAACTCTGGTGGTCTTGTTCCTTTTCAGAGTGGCCACCATCTACCATGGGGCTGGAGCTGCAGGACGCCCTGTGTTAAGATGGCTGTTGTTTCCCTACAGCCGGGCAGAAGGCAGAGACACTGGCCTTGGCAAAGGTGGCCCCCACCTGCCAGGGTTTGCCAGGAACCCATAGAAGGTGGCCCGGGGCAGATGGCTGCCCCCAGGCTGTCAGGAGGTGTGGGGGGGACATGGGAGGCAGGAAGGAGAAGCTGAGGGCAGGGAGAATGGCTGTTGGAGCAGCAGAAAGACTGACGGGGAGCGGGGCAGGCCCCTGGCTCAGCAAACAGAAGCAGGGAGCTGTGGGTGCAGCAGGGTGTGGGAGAGGTTATGAGAACAGCCCAGCCAGGGTCCCAAACACCCTCGCACGCCCCCATCCCACACACAGAGAGAACTACAGTCCAGACGCGCTGCATGTTCACCAGTGACAGGCAATTTGGGTGAAATGCCCAGCTGGAGACACTGAAAAGGGCCCAATGCCCAGGGAGAGCCAGGCACCCACCTCTGCGTATCAGGCCCCTGTACAGTGTCCAGCCAGCCCTCCACCCTCACGAGTCACTGTGCGGGGTTCAGGCCAAGCCAGTAACAGCAGCTCAGTGCTTGCTGGGGGCAGGAGCCAACCCCAGTAACCGTCCCTGCAGCCAGCACCTGAGCTCAGCGCAGGTTGGACACAAGTAACCCCCGTCTGCACAGCGAACCCCAAAGTTAGCCAGGGCCGGACAGGCTGCCGGGTTCTACCTGGTCCCCCCAACATGGCACATCTCACAGCCCTGGCACCACGGTGCTGGGGCCATGGAAGCAAGGGGATGAACTAGCTAGGGGGTTGGACTAGAGGACCTCCTGAGGTCCCTTCCAACCCTGATATTCTAGGATTCTAGAAGAACCCACTCTCCCCCTCCCAGCACCGGGGGTTCCCCGTCTCGCTTTCCTCCCCAGGCTCTCCCCTTGTCCTTGCCCTCCTGCCTTTTGGTCTCTGCTCCCCTTAGATTCCCAACCAGGAGAGTCTCCCCTCCAGCCCCAGCACTGCCCTGACCCCCAGCTCTGGGCGCCCCCTTGATGCTGTCCTGCCCCTGCACCACTGTGCACAGGCACCAACTCCATTTCAAAAGTGGTTTCAAAACTCAAAAAATGACAGACCCAGAACCAATCTGATCTGAAAATTCTCTCACCATGTTTTGGGAGAAATCTCCTGCTGTTCTGGTGTCTGAGGCTGGCCACACTGGGAGCAGGGGGAGGCTCTGTGTGCCCTGTCAGAAATGGGCAGCTAGGAACAGAGGCAGGGAGAGGCTGGGTGACAGGCCCAAGGTCATACAGAGTCTGTGGCAGAGCTGGGATTGGATCTAGGGCTCTCATGTCCTACACCAGGACCTGAACCACCCCCAACTCCCATCCTTCCTCCAGACCCCCCCCTTTTAAATCACTGTGGGTGGGGCTGGTGCTGGTGAGAGCATCAGCTTTGGCAACAGACCCATCTCCACCCCTGTGCTGTGTGCCCCCATCTGTTCCCATGGCTGGGTGGGGAGGTGCAGGGCTGCCAGGCACCCCCCCTCATCCTCCTGCTTGCCTCCAAGCCCAGCCTGAGCTCACCCCACACCCTGGGCATGTGCAGAGGGGTTAGACTTCTGTATGATTATCAGTAGACACAAAGCCTGGAAGGTGGATTGTATGAAGTCAATGTTGGTCTCCACCCGCGCTTGAGACCAACCTCTGATCAGCCAATTGTCGAGACAGAGTCTACGTTTTCCCATTTTTCAGAAAGGCCCCTACTACTTCCATACACTTGGTGAAGACTGCCGGGGTGGCCGATAGACCAAATGGCAGGGCCGTGAATTGGTAATGGGTCTGGTTTACCACAAAATCTTAGGATACCTTCTGTGTGGAACCTCTCCCATGGCTCCCGTCCGAAGGAGGGACTGTACCTCCTGCTCCAACCGATGCTTCTGAGAAGGGTCCCTGAAGAGGGACGGGGAGGGAAGACAAAAATTGGAGGCTATACCCAGATTCCACTGTGTTTGGGACCCAGCGCTCCAAGGTCAATGTGTTCCCAGACACTGAAGAATAGTGTAACTGAATCCTTGAGTGGAGGGACTGGTAGGTCGTCCTCGAGCGGCGTCGCGTCGCGTCAAAACGAGAACTTCAAGGTGCTGAAATGACGAGGAGCCAACTGGGATGGCCCCATGGAGGAGGAGGGCGGAGGGGGCCTGCACCCAAACCCCTTGTTCTTTCTCCTCCGCTGGTCGTGTCTGGGCGGTGGAGAATAGCATCGCCCGTATTGTTGGGGCTGTCACAGAGTGTAGGGGAGTCCAGGCCCTGCACCCCTCTTCCTGGGATCCACTGAGACTCTCAGCCAGCCAGTAAAACAGAAGGTTTATTGGACAACAGGAACACAGTCCACAACAGAGCTTGTGGGTACAACCAGGACCCCTCAGTCAAGTCCTTCTGGGGGAGCAGGGAGCTTAGACCCCAGCCCTGGGGTTCCCTGTGTTCCTCCACCCAGCCCCAAACTGAAAACTAAACCCCCCCCAGCAGGTTCCCTGCTGCAGCCTCTGTCCACATTCCCGGGCAGAGGTGTTACCTCCCCCTCCCCCTCCTGGCTCAGGTGACAGGTTCTCAGGTCTCCCATCCCCAGGGCACATTCCCAGGTCAACACTCCCCCCTCCCTGCTGAGTCACATCCTCACATCTCTCCCCCCTTCGAGACTGAATGGAGCGGGGTCACGCTGACCAGTGACCTGGGGAAGTTCGGGGCCCCCTCTCCGGGACAGCGCATCCGCTATCAGGTTGTCCCTTCCCTTCACGTGGACCACGTCCATGTCGTAATCCTGCAGGAGCAGGCTCCATCTCAGGAGTTTGGCGTTGGCTCCTTTCATCTGGTGCAACCAGGTCAGGGGAGAGTGGTCGGTGTAGACGGTGAAGTGTCGCCAGAAGAGATAGGGCTCTAGTTTCTTGAGGGCCCACACCATGGCCAGGCACTCCTTCTCAAAGGCCGCGTAGTGTTGCTCCCGGGGTAGCAACTTCTTGCTCAGATACACGATGGGGTGTCTCTCCCCCTTTTCATCCTCCTGCATTAACACCGCCCCCAGTCCCGTGTCTGAGGCGTCAGTGAACACCACAAAGGGCTTGTCAAAGTCTGGGTTTGCCAGAACTGGGCCACTGACCAGAGCCTCCTTCAGTGCCCAGAAAGCCTCCTGGCACTGCTCAGTCCAGACCACCTTGTCTGGCTTCCCCTTCTTGCATAGCTCCGTGATGGGGGTGGCTATGGCGCTAAAGTGGGGCACAAATCTTCGGTAGTATCCTGCCATCCCAATAAAGGCTTGGACCTGCTTTTTGGTGTGGGGAGCGGGCCAGTCTCTGATCACCTCCACCTTGGCTGGTTCCGGCTTTAGGCGGCCGCTCCCCACCCGATGGCCCAGGTAGGATATTTCAGCCATCCCCACCTTGCACTTCTCCGCTTTTATGGTCAGCCCAGCCCCCTGGAGTCGGTCCAGCACTTGTCTAACCTGGGACACGTGGTCCTCCCAGGTCTGGCTAAAGACACAGATGTCATCAATATACGCCACGGCAAAACTCTCCATCCCCCTCAGGAGCTGGTCCACTAGGCGCTGGAAGGTGGCCGGTGCTCCCTTGAGGCCGAAAGGCAGGGTCAGGAACTCATAGAGCCCCAGAGGGGTGATAAAGGCCGATTTCAGTCGGGCATCTGCATCCAGTAGCCCTTTGTAAGGTCCATGGTGGTAAGGTACCGAGCTCCTCCCAGCTTGTCTATGAGCTCGTCCAGCCTGGGCATGGGGTAGGCATCAGATACAGTGATGGCATTGAGCTTCCGATAGTCCACACAGAACCGGACCGACCTGTCCTTTTTGGGGACCAGCACCACCGGCGAGGCCCAAGGACTGGCCGATGGCTGGATCACCCCCAAAGCCAGCATGTCCCGCACCTCTCTTTCCAGGTCCTGAGCAGTTTTCCCTGTGACTCAGAAGGGGGAGCATCTTATCGGCGGGTGCGCCGGATTCCCTGGTGCCCTGCGAGGGGGATGTCATGGGCCAGGTACAGGAGCCTGCGGCGATACTTCTGGGGGACCACCAGCTGCCTCCTGATCCCACAGGACTCTACTTCCCTTGTGGGAGCCCATTCTCGGTACAGGAACCCCTTCTCCCACAGGAACCTCTCCTGGCAGCCTCTCCTCATGGTCCGTCCCACACTGAGGTCGGCCAGGTCCCTGAGCTTCCGCAAGGAGGGATCTTTCCTCAACTCGGCCTGGAACTCAGCGGCTGGGGAAGGGATGGGGCCCGGTTCCCCCTCAGTGGCCAGGTCTGAGGCCTAAGCCTCTCTGAGCCGTGCCCCTCGGCCCTCCCTCCCCACCAGGGTAGGATCCTGCGCCTCCGGTGTGGTACCCTCCCCGAGGTCAGGGCGCAGTGCCCCTCGCCGGCTCTGGCTACGCGTCACAACCAGGGCGGTCTGGGGCTTGCTTGGCCAGTCCTCTAGGTCTCCCCCCATCAAAACTTCAGTGGGCAAATGGTGGTGTACCCCCACATCCTTGGGACCCTCCTTGGCCCCCCATTTCAGGTGTACCCTTGCCACGGGCACCTTGAATGGGGTCCCGCCCACCCCTGTCAGGGTCAGGTAGGTGTTGGGCACCACCCGATCTGGGGCCACCACCTCGGGCCGGGCCAGCGTCACCTCCGCGCCCGTATCCCAGTATCCATTGACCTTCCTCCCATCCACCTCCAGGGGAACAAGGCACTCTCTCCGGAGGGACAGCCCCGCGCCCACCCTGTAAACTGAGCACCCTGAGTCCAGAGCCTCCAGCCCTCTGGTGGAGCTGGCCTGGGGCACTCTTCCCTCCTGAGCAGGTGGTAAACTGGCAGCCCCCCTTTTCTGGGTCGTCTGCCCCTCGTCCAGCTGAGTCCCTACCCAGTTAACCCTGGGTAGGATGGGTCTGCTCAGTTTGTCCCTGAGCCCAGGGCACTGGGTCCGTACGTGGCCTCTCTGGCCACAGTGATAGCAGCTCAGGTCACGTTGGTCCCCTCGAGCGGGTCGGAGGGGCCCGACGCCAGACGTTCCCCGTGGGAGGGGGTTCTCCCTATTTCCCCGCTGGGAGGCCCCCTGGTGACTCTCTCTCTGCATCGGGGGGGGGGCCTGTTCTTTTGGGGCTCCTCCTGGCTACCCCCTGACCGACTGTTCACAAACTCGTCGGCCAGCTGCCTTGCGTGCTGGGGGTTCTCGAGCTTTTTGTCCACCAGCCACAGCCTCAGGTCGGAAGGGCACTGATCATACAGTTGCTCCAGTACGATTAGGTCCAGCAGGTCCTCTTTAGCTCGGGCCCCAGCTGTCCACTTGCGGGCATACCCCTGCATCCGGTTGGCCTGGTGTAGGTAGGTGACCTCAGGCGTTTTACGCTGACTCCGGAACCTTCTCCGGTACATCTCGGGGGTCAGCCCAAACTCACGGAGCAGGGCCTGTTTGAACAGTTCATAGTCCCCTGCCTCCGGCCCTGTCATCCGGCTGTACACCTCCACGGCTTTGGGGTCCAGTAAGGGGGTGAGGAACTGGAGCCTGTCCGCAGGGTCAACCCTGTGCAGCTCACAGGCATTCTCAAAGGCCGTCAGGAAGCTATCTATGTCCTCCCCCTCCTTCCGCTGGGCCAGGAAGCACTTATCAAAGTTCCTTGCAGTCTTGGGTCGCCCTGCACTCACCGCAGCCGGGGCCCCACTGCTCCTCAGCCTGGCCAGCTCCAGTTCATGCTGTCTTTGTTTCTCCTTCTCCTGACGCTCCCTCTCCTTCTCCTGACGCTCCCTCTCCTTCTCCTCCTGCTCATGTTGACGTTGTTTCTCCTCATGTTGACGTTGTTTTTCATGATCCTCCAGCTCCCTCATTTTCATCTCCCTCTCCCATTCCAGCCGCCTCCGCTCCAGGGATGGGGAGCTCCGCTGGGAGGATCCCCTGCTGGGTGCCGGGGTCAGGGTGCCCTCGGTATTTGCGGGGCTTTCCCCAACCCCTCCCCCAGGCATAGGTAGGAAGGGTCTCGGGATGTCCTCAGCAGCAGTCTGACCCCTCCCAGCCCGGTCAGGCCCCAGGGCCCATGCTGTGTCTGCGGGGCGGCTTCCCCCAGGGACAGGGATCGGGTCATCCAAGTGATCCCTCTCCTCCAGCTGGGCAATCAGCTGTTCCTTGGTGGACCTCCCGATGCGCAGCCCCCTCTGCCTGCACAGCTCCACCAGGTCGCTCTTAAGGCGTTTAGCGTACAGCTCCCTGCTGGCCACTCGCAGGCCGGGCAGCTTCCCACGGTTTCCAGGAAAAGCCCCTCGTGTGCCAGTCCTTCTTGAGGTCACCGACTCTTTGCCAGGGTCGAGCTGCAGACTCCTCCGCCCCTGGGACCGCTCGCTGCAATCCCCCGGGGGACCCTGTTACTGCAAAAGTCTTTCTCTCTGGTCACACATTCCCAGGGGTTAACCGCCCCCCGAAACCGTCTCTCTCTGGATCTTCAGCACGCCTGGTCCCCGTCAATTCCCCTTCGTTTTACTGCTCCCCAGTCACTTACTGCAGGAAGCGCCGTTCACGGGGGGCAGTAGATCCCACCGCTGCCACCAGTTGTCATGGAGTGTGGGGGAGTCCAGGCCCTGCACCCCTCTTCCTGGGATCCACTGAGACTCTCAGCCAGCCAGTAAAACAGAAGGTTTATTGGACAACAGGAACACAGCCCCCAACAGAGCTTGTGGGTACACCCAGGACCCCTCAATCACGTCCTTCTGGGGGAGCAGGGAGCTTAGACCCCAGCCCTGGGGTTCCCTGTGTTCCTCTCCCCAGCCCCAAACTGAAACTAAACCCACCCAGCAGGTTCCCTGCTGCAGCCTCTCTTCACATTCCTGGGCAGAGGTGTCACCTCCCCCTCCCCCTCCTGGCTCAGGTGACAGGCTCTCAGGTCTCCCCTCCCCAGGGCACATTCCCAGGTCAACACTCCCCCCTCCCTGCTGAGTCACATCGTCACACTCGGCCAGAGGGGTGAGTCACTGAAAACCTGCCTGAGAAGGTGAACTGCTGGCCGGGGTCACCGCAAATCAGGGCAAAGTTGGGGAAAAGTGCAGACACACACCTGGCCGGCAGGGGCGCTCACGAGAGGCGAGTGGGCTCCACCACACCCCCCTACTGCAAGCTGTCTGCAGCCTGGCCACCCTGGGGTCCCCTCAGCCCTGTGCCCACCAGAGCTCACACAGCCCCACATGTACCCACCACTGCGGGGGGGTGAGTGGGTTTCCCAGTGCAGGGGGGGCTCTGGCAGGGAAAAGCCCCCCCCTGCCCCCCACCACTGGCATTGCTCCAATCCCTGGTCCCCTCACACTGTAGTCACTCCCCCTCTGGCCAGCCCAGTGCCCCCATCCCCAGCCCAGCCCCTGCTCTTTGGAGGGAGACCCCAACACACTTAGGGCTGCAGCCAGAGGAGTTGTGATGGGACCCGCCCCGCCAGGAGAGAGGAAACAGGGGCCCCACCAGTAACCCTGCTCTGGCTGGAGCAACTGCACAGGGTCCCTCTGCCCCCTCCCCGTTCACACTGACCCCACCCAGCAGTGCCCCCGCCCCACAAGTGCCCGATGTTCCCATTATCTACTTGTTCCAGTTTCTAGAGCAAAGCTCCAGGTGCCGTCCAGCGCTCCGGGGGGTGACCATGGCACAGGGATGCTCAGGAGCAAACTCCGGTGGTTTTCCACTGGGTTCAGCTCAGCGCAGGTTGGACATAATTAGCCCCCTTCTGCACAGCGAACCCCAAAAGCTGGGCAGGCTGCCTGGGTCCCCTCAGCAGAGCACATCTCACAGCCCTGGCATCACGGTGCTGGGGTCATGGCAGCAGGGGGATGAACTAGCTAGAACGGCCCCCTCACTCCCCCCTCAGGCACTGGGGGTTCCCCTCCTCGCTTTCCTCCCCAGGCTCTCCCCCTTCCCCAGGTCTCTCCTCCTGACCTTGCCCTCCTGCCTTTTGGCGTTTGTTTCCCCCAGTGACTCCCACCCAGGAAAGTCTCCCCTCCAGCCCCTGCACTGCCCCCCAGCTCTGGGCGCCCCCCTCAATGTCCTTCAGCCCCTTGTGTACCCCCTACAACAGCCCCTTCCTCCAGCCTGCTTCTGAAACTGCTCCGTGCCAGTCTGTCCTCCTCTGCCCCAGTCCCCTCCATCCCCCATCCCCTGCCTTCTCTGTCCCCCCCGCCTCAGCACCAGCCCCCTCTGCACCTTCTGTGCCCCCAACCCCAGCTCCTTCTGCACCAGCCCCCTCGGTCCCACCCAGCTCCCCTCAAGACGCTGCCCTCCTGGGTCACCCCCACTCCCGGCTCTGCACTAAGATGGGAGCGGAGCCTCCTGCCCTGCAAGGGAACAGCCTGAGCTCGGCAGGGCCGGGACACGCAGGCAGCTGGGGGTGCGGGAAGCTCAGCGCAGACAGGACACGGAGAGGCCCGGGGATGTGGGCTGGGGGGGCGGGGGGAGCACAGAATTAATGAATGAGGATGCTGGGTTTGGGGAGAAGGGGGAAGTTCAGCCCTCATCTGGCATCCTGGAGTGGGGCCAGAACCACCTGACTCTGGGCTAGTACGGGGTAGGGGAGCCCTGGGGCCGCGTGTGCATTCCTGGTTACAGTGTGACCCCTGGATGCTCTCACACGCCCCGGGATGGGGGGCGTCCCCCAAACGCCTCAGCCACGAGAAGGCAAAACAAACTATTCCCGCGTTTGAAAAGTGATTCCGACTGACTGACAGTTTCTGCTCCGTTTTACCGGGGCCGCAGCTCTGTCCCCCACACCAGGCCGGCTGCAGCTCCATGGGCACGAACAAACCCGGCAGGTGGTGCCTGGTAAGGACCGGGCCAGCTGCCCCCAGAGCCTGCCTGCCGAGACAGCTCCCCACGTACAGGACACCGGCCACTGTGGGCTGAGCGTCAGGAATGAGCCTTTAGCATTACTGAGAGAAACGGTGAGTTCCTGCTGCAGAGGAACTGGGCTAGGATGGACCCGCCAGGGCTTTTTATCCAGCCGGCCAGAGAAATGCTCCAAAGGGGGGGTGGGGGGGGTCGGGTCATGGACCTCGTGACTCAGAGAAAGGAAATGGACAATCTGTCAGGACAGGTTTTCCATTTCTCTCCCAGCTACACGGACGCAGACCCGGACCCCAGGGGATTCCCACAGCAGGGAGCCGTCAGGGCTGTTCTGACAGAACTACAACTGGGGTGCTCAGCCCCTTCTCTGCTACCGGCAGACACAGCGCAGGGCCCCCTCCCACCGACAGCAGCATGGACTGGTGCCGGCGTGTCCAGCTATGACACGGTGGGAAGGTCTCACCATACGGGGCAGCACAAACCCGTAGCCCCGGGGCTGCTGCAGCTCTCAGCGAGGGGGGCGGATGCTGGGGCGGCTCTGACTTGTAGGCTGCGGGATGCACCATCTCAGCCATCCTGGCATGGCAGATTTTGATGCTGGTTTTCCTTTAGACGTCGGATGGCAGAGAACAAACTGAGCCCTGGACACGCACACAGCCCGTGTGCAGTGGGTGTGGATCTCGAGGGCTCCACGAACACCCAGCATTTGCCAGAGCTCCTCCCTCGGTGAGACGGTGCTGGACAAGAAGAGGGAAATCGCCATTCCTTGGGCCCGGGGACAAACAGGGATCATCTTTGGGGAAAAAGCCAAGTCTCCATTTGAAGAACCCCCTGATCGCTAGGGAAATAACTGCTACTAACCTTTCTGTAACTGCAGGTCTTCGAGATGTGCTGCACACGTCCATTCCCAGGTAGGGGCGTTTGCACCCGAGCACCGCTGCCGGAATATTTCCCCCTAGTGCTACCCATCAGGTGGGCTCGGGTGCCCCCGTACGCTCCTAGAGCCGGTAGAAGGGGCCCCACCGCGCCCCTCAGTTCCTTCTCATCGATCAGTAACCGTCGTTTCTTCTTCCAGCGCTTGCTCGCGTCCATTCCGATGATGTCGGTGACTCACAAGCCGCGGCACCGGAGGTGGGCCCGGAGTTCAAGGACAAGCCGGCTGCAGCTCAGCGGGGCCAGAGCGTGCGTCGTCTCTGTCCTGCTGAGTGAGGCCCAGCGCGCTGGGAACGTGCGCGCCGAGGAGCGGGTCGCAGCGCTGCAGGTTCCCCGAGCAGGGACTTGCGCTAGAAGGGCCGCTGAAGAGGCCTGAGACCCCGTGAAATGAGCAGTTACGTTCGGCAGACGGGGAATCCCCGTGAGGTCAGGACACACCTGGATGCGCGATGTAACCCAAGACGAAATCCTCTGGGCGGAGATGGGGAGCCCCTTCATTCTTCCCGCTAGAGCTAAGAAAAGCTGCAGGGATTTACGGGAAGGGGTTAGTCCCCGAACGTCAAATGCCATCGCCCTTCTGACGTCCAGTGAGCGCAGGCGTTGTCCTTCCCGGTCTGCGTTAGGGAAGAGGGCAAAGGACTGGGAGAAAAACCAGCTGGTTCAAGTGGAATTGGGGACCCCACGTTTGGGAGGAACTTTGGAGGTGGGCGTAGCTGGACTTTGTGTCTAAAGGAGATCATGTCCGGGGGCTCCGCAGCGAGGGCTCGGATCTCTGACCCTCTTCTGGCCGACGTGATGGGCGCCGGAAAGGCGACCTTGCCACAGAGGTGCAGCAGTCAGCATGGAGCTAGCGGCTCGAAGGCTGGGCCCATCAGCTTTGAGAGGACAAGGTTCAGGTCCTCAGGGGGGAGCGGTTCCTTCATCTGAGGGAAATACCCCCTCCAGGCCTCTGAGGAAACGAATTACCATTCCCCGGTGAGCAAACCTTTGGACGGCCGGCTGAGACAGCCGCCAGCTGGACTTTGACTGAAGGGAAGGCCAGGCCTTGCTGGTTCAGGGATCGGAGGTAACCCAGAATGAGCTGCAGCGAGGACTGCATGGGTGTGACGCCGCATTGGGTGGAGCAGATGGAGAATCATTTCCGCTTTGCCCCATCTCAGTCGCCCTCATGGAGGGTTTCCCACTGCCAAGCAGAACTCTACAAACTGGCTCTGAACAAGCCGGATCCTCAGGGTTTAGCCAGGAAGATTCCAGGCCTGCAGGTGCTGCGAGCGAAGGTTCGGGTGGAGCAGCTGGCCATGGTCCTGAGTGATCAGGTCCGGGTGCAGTGGGATCCAGAGCGGGGCCTCTACCGGAAGGGGTACGAGCGTGGTGCACCAGTGTCGTCTGGGCCACGCTGGGGCTATCGGGATGACCCGGGCTCGGTCCTGCTTGCTCTTCGTCAGACCCTTGTGTATCAACGGAAAGGGGGAAAGGCGCAGAACAGGTCAGTTGACCATGTCCGCAGGAAGGCGTCCGTAAGGGGCTGTGACCCCTCAGGGAGGAGAGCTGCTGGCATGGCCTGTTGGCGTGGGTGCAAACAGGTCTACAGGGGAAATCCCCGCCTGTGGAAGGGTCATTGGCGATATCTGGGTGACGGGACCACTCATGGTGAGTGGAGAAGGACCTGCGGAGACGATCCGCAGGCTGGTTCTGCGCCCCTGGTAGAGGAGAGGTTTCGAGGTCGGTGGAACGTGCGATGCAGAAACCCCACGGACGAGCTGCCTCCCGGCATGGGGGGGGGAAGAGCGAGCGCCGCCCTGCCCGTTGATGTAGCAGGTGGCTGTTGTATTGTCCATGAGAACGGAGATAGTCCGGCTTGCGATGTGGGCCGAGAACGCACGATATGGGAAAACGTGGACTCTCTTTCTCAGAAAGGCCCCTGCTACTGCCATACACTTGGTGAAGACTGCCAGGGCGGACGACAGACCGAATGGCAGGGCCGCAAATTGGTAATGGGTCTAGTTTACCGCAAATCTTAGACACCTTCTGTGGCCTTGGAAAATTGATATGTGGAAGTCTGAATCTTTCAAGTCGAGGGCGGCAGACCAACCCCCTGGATTCAGCCACAGGATGATGGAGGCCAAGGAGACCATGCAGAACTTCCACTTTCTGAGACAGCGATTGAGCCGAGGAAGGTCTAGGATCGGTCTGAGACCTCCCCTGGCTTAGATCAGGACACAACGCGAACAGAGCCCCTTTCCCCTTAGCGGGTAAGGAACCTCTGCCACAGCTCCCATCTGAAGGAGGGATTTTACCTCCTGCTCCAACCGCTGCTTGTGAGAAGGGTCCCTGAAGAGGGACGGGAGGGTGGGTAGGAAGGTGAGGTAGACAAAAATTGGAGGCTATACCCAGATTCCACTGTGTTTAGGACCCAGTTCTCCGAGATAAATGTGTTTCCAGGCCCTGAGGAAATAGCACGGTTGGAAGATACAGGGGTGACTGGATCCTGGTGTGGAGGGACTGGTGTGGACGAGAGCTTCGAGGTGCCGAAATGACGAGGAGCCGACTGGGATGGCCCCGTGGAGGACGAGGGCGGAGGGGGCCTGCACCCAAACCCCTTGTTCTTTCTCCTCCGCTGGTCGTGCCTGGGCAGTGGAGAATAGCATCACCCGTATTGTTGGGGCCCATAGCACCTTCCAGCTTGTGCGGGCAAGTGTAGGCCCAGGGATTTCAGCGCTGCCTTAGAGCCTGTAAGGCCCTGCAGACTAGCATCTGTCTGCTCTGAACAGAGCAAGGAACCTTTGAATGGAAGGTCCTGGGTCGTCTGCTGCACTTCCCGTGGAAATCCCGAAGATTGTAATCACGAGCTCCTGCGCATGGTGACAACCATGGCCACTGACCTGGCCGCAGAACCCGCGACATCCAGGGCTGCCTGCAGGGAGGCCCAGGCCACTGCTCTCCCTTCCTGCACAAGGTCAGAGACCCTCAGCCGGGTGCCCTGGGGAAGCATGTCCTCCCATTTCTGCATTGCTTCCCGCCTGTTAAAATCACAGCGACCCAGCCAGGCTTGCTGGGTCGCTATGCGGAGCTGCAATCCCCCGGCGAGGAGGCTTTCCTCCTGAACAAGGCCAACTTTGGGGCATCTTTTGCCTTTGGTTTGGGCCCCGGGGCAGGGGTGTGAGAATAAAATTCTCAGCCCTTGGCAGGTACAAAATATTCCCGCTCCGTTCGCTTAGGAGGGAGGGAGACTGGGTTCTGCCAGAGCCTCCATGGGCTCCGTGATCGCCACATGTAGGGGAAGAGCGACGAGGGACCTGCTGCCGCCCAGATATCCAGGAAGGCCTGAGTGACTCTTTCACCACCTCCGCCTGGACACCCAGATTTGAGCCACTCGCTTCATTAAGTCCTGGTGGGCTTTGTGCTCATCCTGGAGTGGGGATACCTCTTGGGCCACCAGCGCCTCATCCGGCGAAGAGGAGGAGGTGGGTAAAGCTGGTAAGGCCTCTGCTCTCTCCTCTGAGTGGGGAACCTGCTTCAGTTGCTCGGCACAGGGATTCGGGTCTGGTGTCTCGCGGTGCAGTACCGGAGGGGCGCTGCTCTCTGAGGCCACCAAGAGCGCTGCGAGCCGGTGCCCTGAGCCGGGGGAAACCCCCACGGGTTCCAGAAGGTCCCCTGCATGGGTGTCGGCCCCCCCGGTCCCAGTGCTCGGGGCACCATCGCACCAGATGTCCCTGTTGTGTAAGATGGCCACGGAGAAGAGCGTGGATGGTCCTGACGGTGTGAATAACAGGACCCCACATCCAACTCCGAGGAAGAGGAGGAGGGAGGAGACCATGGCGGTGCCGACCCTCCCGGTGGCGTGCGGACACCCTGGGTGAAGTGACCCGGGGGGGTTTCCCCTGGAGAGCGGTCTTGGTGCCGTTCTACGGCCGGGTGGGGCCTCTTTGCCACCCGATGGTGCTGGCGATGCCAAGTCCAGGACCTCCAGGGTCCCTGGTACCGGCAGCGTAAGCAGGTCTCTAGCTGCCGCGTACGCCCCTGGGGTGGCTGGTACCACGAAGTGTCTGATACGCTGCCTGCAGGAGGGCGGCACGTCCCTTGGCGGGGTACACGGGGCCGGCGTGGGTGTCTTTAGCGGGGGCTGCAGCGGTGCTGGTGAGGGAGAGCAGCCCGGCGCGGCTCTCGCACTGTCCCGGTCTCCTCGCCTGGCCCCTTTCGGTGCCGGGGAGTGGCTCTTGTCTCAGTACCCGCAGTGCCGGTCCTTGGGCACCGGTGAAGAGGGGCGGTGCCGCGAGCCCCGACTGGCAGGAGCCACGGTCTGCACCGAAGTGGAGCTGCTTGGTGCCAAGTCCGATCTCGGGTCCGATGTCGGCCTTCATGCTGCCTCCGTCAGGAGAACTTTCGGTCCCGCTGCCCAGTCGGTCTGGGTTGGGGGTTGAATTCCCTGCAGATCTGACAGCAACCCTTCCTCTGAGCTGCCCCCAACCCCTGAGACAGCTCAGGTGCGGGTCACTCGTTGGCAAGGATTTGCCACAGGAAGAGCAGGGCTTGAAGCCCAGTGAGCGAGGCGTACCCCGGCCCCGGGGAGTGGGCAGCCTCTCCAGCGCGGGAAGAGGTGTCCAAGCACTCGCACTACTAAAAACGACTTCCAACATGATGAATCTAGAGAAAACCACCAGAAAATTGGCCGAAGCAAGGAGAGAAGTTCCAGCAGCCGCCATGGGAGGTAAGAAGGAACTGAGGGGCGCGGGCTCGGCAGGGCCCCTTATACCCGCGCTGTGAGCGCACGGCACCGGGGGGTACCAGAGCCAACCAGCTGGGTACCACTAGGGGGAAATTCCAGCCGCGGTGCTCGGGTGCACACCCCGACATGGGAATGGACGTGTGCAACACACCTGCACAAAGAACGTGCAGGACGGATCCTTAAGGGATAAGGCCCCGAACTCCTACACCCCCCAGGGGAGGGGAGGGCTACGAGGAAGGCCTCCTTGATGGAGAGGAAATACTGGGACGTCGTCCTGAGGGGCTCAAAGGGGCCCCGAGTCAGGGTGGGAGGGTCCCATGCCGGTGCCCAACAAGCCTGAGAGGATGAAGCAGGGATGCAGCTGTGAGGAAACGCTGAACATCCCAGTGTACAGAGACCCTCTGCCTGCCTGGGGAGATCAGCCCCCTGACGTGACACTGAGACTGCCAAGCCCTGGGTCCGAATTCCAAGAGCTGCATCAGAGCCGGGGAAGAAGCAGGGAAGCTACGTCTCCTGCAGCACGGCTTGGGCGGCCCCCGGTTCTGGATCACGCGGACCCCGTGGGCCCTGGATGCCAGCGGAGAGATGACGACGCCTCGTGAGCATCACACAGGGCCGCTCAAAGGCCAGGCTGTCAGTCTGGGGTGCGCTGGCTCTGGGGGACAGAGCGGGCCCTGGGACAGCACATCCTAAAGGAGGACAAGGGGGTCAGACTGAGCCAGGCTGAGATCGGGGAACCAGGGCCCCTGCAGCTTGGGGAGAGGCAAACGGTCTCTCGGGGAGACTGGAAATTCCCTGGCTAGGAACAGGACCAGGTGCAGGCTCCGGAGCCGGCTCTTCCCTGCGTCGCCCGTCACCCACCAGGCCACATTCCTCGACCACGCCGCGCTCGGCCGCGCTGGGGGCTTCGCTCCACACAGGACATCAGGGGGTCGGCTTCCTCCTGCCTGGGTGACGACCTCGTCCCGCCCTGTTCGCGGACGCAGGGCGCTGCGCTGGTGTCGGTTCGGAGTCGGGAGCTGCTCGCCCCTGGGGACAGGGCCGGATCCGCAGCCAATCCCCCTGTGCTGCAGCCAGTTCGTGCCAGGCTCCCTCCCCTGCTCCGTACTGAGCTCACCTCCACGCGAGTGCCCCCCGCCTGGCACTGCCCGAAGCACTCCCCTGTCCGGCCCGGCTGTGGGAAACGAGGGGCGCCGAGCCCATCCGCGAGGTGCTGAGGCTCCGGGGAAGCCGGACTCTCCGGTCGGACGCCCCGAGGTGTGAGCAGGCAGGGACAATAGGAGCCACCGGGGTGCTCTCGTGAGCGCTGTCACTGCCGGGTGTCCACACACAACACCCCCCCAGCAGAG
The DNA here is from genome assembly GCF_965140295.1 of Lepidochelys olivacea. Classification (NCBI taxonomy): domain Eukaryota; kingdom Metazoa; phylum Chordata; order Testudines; family Cheloniidae; genus Lepidochelys; species Lepidochelys olivacea. Next base: position 45,625,067 of record NC_140424.1, read on the forward strand.
ACATCGGGGCAGGCGGAGACCTCCCGCAGGCTGCTGGCCGTCCTGAGCAAAGCAGGGAATTGTCCCACCTCTCCTGAGCAATAACCCCTGTGGGACTGTGCACCCTGGCTGCACACGAGCGGAGCCTGCCCGGGGGGGCCGCCTGCACCGTGCGTCACGGCTGGGGCTGCAGCCCCGCGTTCAGCACTGGGGATTATCGCCTCCCCCTCACGCTCAGTCTCGCTCACTGGCCCCGGGCGGCCGCCCCTCTGCTAACCGCGGTGGGGGAGATCTGTGTGTGGGAGACACCAACTGGGAACCTGCCACCCCCAGTGCTGGGGGGGCCCTCATCCCAGGGCGAGGGGTGGGAGTTTGGGAGACTCAGAGGGAGCCCCCCACCCAGGAGCCGGAGGAGAAGCAGGGGGCTGTGGGAGGGGTAGGAGGGAACCTGGGGGGGAGAACAGGGGGCTGTGCGAAGGGGTAGGAGGGAACCAGAGGGGGGAGGAGCAGGGGGGCGTTGGGAGGGGGTAGGAGAGAATTTGGGGGGGACCAGGGGGCTGTGGGGGGAGGGTAGGAGGGAATGGGGGGAACAGGGGGGCTTTGGGAGGGGGTAGGAGAGAATTTGGGGGGGACCAGGGGGCTGTGGGGGGAGCACGGGGCTGTGGGGGGAGGGTAGGAGGAAACAGGGGGGAGCAGAGGGCTGTGGGGGGGTAGGAGGGGGCTGTGGGATAGGGTAGGAAGGAACTTGTGGGGGGAGCAGGGGGCTGTGGGGGGTAGGAGGGAATGGGGAGAACAGGGAGGCTTTGGGAGGGGGTAGGAGAGAATTTGGGGGGGACCAGGGGGCTGTGGGGGGAGCACGGGGCTGTGGGGGGGTAGGAGTGGGCTGTGGGGGGGAGTAGGAGGGAACTTGTGGGGGGGAGCAGAGGGCTGTGGGGGGGTAGGAGAAGGCTGTGGGATAGGGTAGGAGGGAACCTGGGGGTGGAGCAGGGGGCTGTGGGGGGGAGCAGGGAGGCTTTGGGAGGGTAGGAGGGAATGGGGGGAACAGGGAGGCTTTGGGAGGGTAGGAGGGAATGGGGGGAACAGGGAGGCTTTGGGAGGGAGTAGGAGAGAATTTGGGGGGGACCAGGGGGCTGTGGGGGGAGCACGGGGCTGTGGGAGGGGGTAGGAGGAAACCAGGGAGGAGCAGGGGGCTGTGGAGGGGGTAGGAGGGGGCTGTGGGAGGGGGTAGGAGGGAATGGGGAGGAACAGGGGGGCTTTGGGAGGGGGTAGGAGAGAATTTGGGGGGGACCAGGGGGCTGTGGGGGGAGCACGGGGCTGTGGGGGGAGGGTAGGAGGAAACGGGGGGGGGAGCAGGGGGCTGTGGGGGGGTAGGAGGGGGCTGTGGAAGGGAGTAGGAGGGAACTTGTGGGGGGAGCAGAGGGCTGTGTGGGGGGGGTAGGAGAAGGCTGTGGGATAGGGTAGGAAGGAACTTGTGGGGGGAGCAGGGGGCTGTGGGGGGTAGGAGGGAACCTGGGGGGGAGCAGGGAGCTGTGGGGGGGGTAGGAGGGAATGGGGGGAACAGGGGGGCTTTGGGAGGGGGTAAGAGAGAATTTGGGGGGGACCAGGGGGCTGTGGGGGGAGCAGGAGGCTGTGGGAGGGGGTAGGAGGGAACCTGTTGGGGGAGCAGGGGAACGGGGGGGGGGGGGAACAGGGGTAAGGAGGCTACAGCGTCACCGTCCCCGAGAGGGCGAAATGGCCGGACAGACCCGCACCCCACGGGAGTGTTTGTGTGTCAGGCCCAACTCCTGCTCCCCCCGGCTCTGAGCTGGGCGCTCTGGGGGGGGCGGGGGGGGGGGGAGCGGCCCGGGGGCGGGGGGGCACTGCAGGAAAGGCTGAAACCCACGTGCAGACTAACGGGCCCCTGCCAGGTACTGCTGACCGAGGGGGGGACCCTGCCCCAACACCCGCCCCGGTCCCTGCCCGGGACCTACGCCAGCTCCCTCGCCAGGCACCTCCCACCCCGACGCTGCCCCAGCCAAGCCCCCTGTCGGAGCCGGCAGCAGAGGGGCAGGTGGGGGGTGGGGCTCACTCATGGGATCCCTTCCCCCCCACCACTCACTTTGGGTCCCCTCCCTCTCTCCGGCTGGCAGTAAGTGGGGCCAAGGATCAGGCAGGGACTGCCTCTGGTGCCCCCCCCCCCCCCCGTCAGTGTCCCACCAGCCGCAGCCCCCTCTGCAGACACCGCTGCTGGGGGAATCCTCTGCCCCTGCACACGCAGAATTCACGTCCCCCCCCCACACACACACACACACGCAGCTGGCGAGGGGCTGCAGTGACACCCTCGGCCCAGCCTGCGGCGCCCCCCACAGCACCCCGCCCCCGGGGCCGCGTTGGGGGCTTGCGATATGGGGGTGGGACAGACAGAGCGGGACGCACGGGGCTGCTCGGGGGTCACGGACTGGGCTCAGCAGGGCTGGAGGGGGGACAGGCTGAATGGGAATGGAGGTGCAGGGCCACATGGGGACAGGGGCAGATGTGCCTCGCTGAATGAGAGAGGCTAGGGGGTCAGCTGGGGTCTGCAAGGGGGAGGCTCCCCAGCTCCCTAGCAATCCCCCATGCCCCCAAAAATCCTGTTCCATACTTCTCCCAGGCACCCCCAACAACCTCCCGGTTCACGCCCAGCAACGACCTCCCTCTCCCTCAGCTGCTCCGTTACCCCCGACTCCCCCCAGCCATTCCTGCTTCTGAGGGGGGGGCAGGGAAACCGGTCCTGTACTTTAGTGTAAATGAATTACTCCGCGGTCTGTATCGACAGGCCTAGTAAGGAATCTAGGTGTCACAAAACCAATTTCCTGAATCTTTGTTGTCTGTACTGTCACCGACATACTTGTGACAAGTATTCTGAACTAAATTACAACAAATAATTGAAACTGGAAGGATAATATTGGGTCATTTTGAGAAAAACAGTGCAGCATTTTAAAACACGGCGCGCAGAACGGGGAAGGTTTTGGCGCAGAATTCCCCCGGGGCAGCGGGGAGCAGGGCAGAGCAGCACCCCCTGCTGGTGGGGAGAGCCCGAGCAGTGGCCGCTCCAGCCCTGAGCCACCGGGAACGGGGGCAGGACTCAGGCCGGTGCCCCATGAGCGGGGAGGCGGGAGGGGGTCAATATCGGGGGAGGGGGGCAGTGGCTGGGGAGGGGGCAGCAGGGGCTGGGGAGCAGCCCCCCAGCGCAGGGTTTGGGGCGGGCGAGCAGAGCCCCCCTCTCAGCATGGGGGGGCCGGCGTCCTTAGGGGCAGGTCAGGCCTCACAGCAGGGACCAAGGGGCCAGACAGGCCAGGAGGGGGTTAAACCAGCCCCAGAGGGGGAGCGCTAAGGGGGCAGACATGGGGCAGGGCCCCAAAGCACCCTGGGGCAGGGACAGGCAGGGAATTAGCTCTCACGGCTGCGGTCTCAGGGTGGGGGGGCACCGGGGGGGCTGGGGACGCTCCGGGGCACAGACCTGGGGGGCTGGGCAGGGGCAATCCCGGCTCAGGGCAGGGCGGGCACCGGGGGGGGGCACAGCAGAGACCCCCACTCCCCCGCCCCCCCTGCTCGGGACGGGTCAGCAGCGCCCGGCACTGACCCCACACGGACCCCAGCAGCGCGGTCCGGGGGCCTGGCCTCCGCTCCCCCCACCCCGGCCCCCCAGCCCCCGCCCTGCCGGGCCCCTCTGTCCCCTCCCCCCACGGGTCCCCTCCTCCGCTCCCCCCACCCCGACCCCCCAGCCCCGCCCTGCCGGGCCCCTCTGTCCCCTCCCCCCACGGGTCCCCTCCTCCGCTCCCCCCACCCCGACCCCCCAGCCCCCGCCCCGCCGGGCCCCTCTGACCCCCCCCCACGGGTCCCCCTCCGCCGCTCCCCCCACCCCGACCCCCCAGCCCCGCCCTGCTGGGCCCCTCTGTCCCCTCCCCCCACGGGTCCCCTCCACCGCTCCCCCCACCCCGACCCCCCAGCCCCGCCCTGCCGGGCCCCTCTGACCCCCCCCCACGGGTCCCCCCCCAGGAGGAGCCCCGCCCGTGTCCGGTCCGGGCCCCGCACTCACCCGCGCTCTGGTTGTAGCGGCCGCGCAGGGTGACCAGGTCCGCTCGGAACCCGGGCTCCCAGCCCCGCAAGATCTGCGTCCACTCCTCCCAGTACTGCGGGTCCACGGCGCCCTTCACCCAGTCCCCGCGCGGCTCCATCCTCCGCCGCTCGCTGCTGTAGTGATTGATCGGCTCCCCGTCCACGTAGCCGACGCTGATGAAGTCGGGCAGCCCCGGGCCGGGCTGCGACACCCCCGTGTAGAAATAGCGGTAGGAGTGCGGGCCTGGGGGGGAGACGGGGGGGTCAGAGCCGCCGGCACCGCGCACCGCGGGGGGGAGAGGCGGGGCCCAGGGCTGCGGGGGGGGGGGCGAGGAGACGGGGGCGGGGCCCGGCCGCGGGAGGAGGAGGAGGAGGGCGGGGGAGGGGCAGGGGGTGGGGGAGGGGCGGGGAGGGCTGGACACTCCCGGGGGGGGGCAGCAGGGGAGCGGGAAGAAGGAAGGGGGGTCCTGCATGAGGGCAGCAGACAGAGGAGGGGGTGTGCGGGGGGGGGTAGGACTGCAGAGGGGGGAGGGGCAGGAGGGGAGCAGAGAGTGGAGGGGGTGTGAGGGGGAGGGGAGCAGAGAGAGGAGGGGGTGTGCGGGGGGGGTAGGACTGCAGAGGGGGGAGGGGCAGGGGGAGCAGGGCTGGAGGGGGTGTGAGGGGGAGGGGAGCAGACAGAGGAGGGGGTGTGCGGGGGGGAGTAGGACTGCAGAGGGGGGAGGGGCAGGGGGAGCAGGGCTGGAGGGGGTGTGAGGGGGAGGGGAGCAGAGAGAGGAGGGGGTGTGCGGGGGGGTAGGACTGCAGAGGGGGGAGGGGCAGGGGGAGCAGACAGAGGAGGGGGTGTGCAGGGGGGGTAGGACTGCAGAGGGGGGAGGGGCAGGGGGAGCAGGGCTGGAGGGGGTGTGAGGGGGAGGGGAGCAGAGAGAGGAGGGGGTGTGCAGGGGGGTAGGACTGCAGAGGGGGAGGGGCAGGGGGAGCAGGGCTGGAGGGGGTGTGCAGGGGAGGGGAGCAGAGAGAGGAGGGGGTGTGCAGGGGGGGTAGGACTGCAGAGGGGGGAGGGGCAGGGGGAGCAGGGCTGGAGGGGGTGTGAGGGGGAGGGCAGCAGAGAGAGGAGGGGGTGTGCGGGGGGGTAGGACTGCAGAGGGGGGAGGGGCAGGGGGAGCAGGGCTGGAGGGGGTGTGAGGGGGAGGGGAGCAGAGAGAGGAGGGGGTGTGCGGGGTGGTAGGACTGCAGAGGGGGGAGGGGCAGGGGGAGCAGACAGAGGAGGGGGTGTGCAGGGGGGGTAGGACTGCAGAGGGGGGAGGGGCAGGGGGAGCAGGGCTGGAGGGGGTGTGAGGGGGAGGGCAGCAGAGAGAGGAGGGGGTGTGCGGGGGGGTAGGACTGCAGAGGGGGGAGGGGCAGGGGGAGCAGGGCTGGAGGGGGTGTGAGGGGGAGGGGAGCAGAGAGAGGAGGGGGTGTGCGGGGTGGTAGGACTGCAGAGGGGGGAGGGGCAGGGGGAGCAGACAGAGGAGGGGGTGTGCAGGGGGGGTAGGACTGCAGAGGGGGGAGGGGCAGGGGGAGCAGGGCTGGAGGGGGTGTGAGGGGGAGGGGAGCAGAGAGAGGAGGGGGTGTGCAGGGGGGTAGGACTGCAGAGGGGGGAGCGGCAGGGGGGCACCAGGCTGGAGGGGGGTGAGGAGGAGGATGTGGTTATGGGGCACAGGGCTGGCAGGAGGGAGAGGTTATGGGGGAGGACAGCCATTGTGCCAGGAGGAGCCCCCAGGGGAGGGTGGAGCAGGAGGAGAAGGGGGGGTAGGAGATGCAAGAGCTGAAGCTTGGGTGGGGGGGCAGTTGTGGGGCAGGGGGGGTCTATGGAGGGGGAATGTGCCCAAGCTGCGTCACCCCTGTGAGTGCCCCCCCCCCCCCAAATGTCAGACACTGCTCAGGGGAGTTACACGGCTGGGGGTCAGGGCCTGGGGGTCAGGCTGCTGCAGGCTTGTTTGGTCCCACTAGGTCCTCAGCGTGTCGGGGGCTCAGACCCTGCAGGGTTGCCATGTGGACCCTCCCCCCTCCCTAAGCCCCCCTCACCCGAGTAACGTTACACACGGTGTCTGCAGGATCGGGGCCCTGTTCTCTAGTCACCAGTTACAGCCCAGAGCCCCCCTGCGCTGGGCGCTGGACACACACCAGGGACAGCCCTGGCCTACGTCTGAGCTGGGAGAGACCAGACGGCGCTAACCGGAGACAGAGCTCCCCCTTTTCTTCCCCTCCGCTCCTCCGGCTGCTGAGCGCCCTGGGTCCCCACCTCAGCGCCAGCCACTTGCCCTCTCGCTCCCCTTTGTTCAGAGCCTCGGGGCCCGATCCGGCGAGTGGGCTGCTGGTGCTGCTCCTCTCTGGCCGACTAGTTATCGAATCAGTGGAGCAGGCGGACGACCCACCGTCTCCCACCTCCTCGGTGAGGGCTCCAACCCTGTTGCCCAGTCCACCAATTTTGTGAGCCCCCTTTGTAACTCTTCGCAGTCTGCTTTGGACTTAACTATATTAGGTAGTTTTGTATCATCTGCAAATTTTGCCACCTCACTGTTTACTCCTTTTTCCAAGATCATTTATGAATATGATGAATAGGACTGGTCCCAGTACAGACCCCTGGGGGACACCACTATTTACCTCTCTCCATTCTGAAAACGGACCATTTATTCCTACCCTTTGTTTCCTATTTTAACCAGTTACCGATCCATGAGAGGACCTTCCCTCTTATCCCAGGACTGCTCACTTTGCTTAAGAGCCTTTGGTGAGGGACCTTGTCAAGGGCTTTCTGAAAGTCTAAGTACACTATATCCACTGGATCCCCTTGTCCACATGCTTGTTGACCCCCTCAAAGAATTCTAGATGATTGGTGAGGCATGATTTCGTTTTACAAAAACCATGGTGACTCTTGCCCCAACAAACTGTGTTCATCTCTGTGTCTGAGAATTCTGTTCTTTACTAGAGTTTCAACCAATTTGCCTGGTACTGAAGTCAGGTTTACAGGCCTGTAATTGCCAGGATCATCTCTGGAGCCTTTTTTAAAAATTGGCATCACATTAGCTATCCTCCAGCCATCTGGTACAAAAGCAGATTTAAATGACAGGCTACATACCACAGTTCGTCATTCTGCAATTTAATACTGGAGTTCCTACAGAACTCTGGGGTGAATACCATCCGGTCCCAGTGACTTATTACTGTTTAATCAATTTGTTCCAAAACCTACTCTAATGACACCTCAATCTGGGACAGTTCCTCAGATGTGTCACCTAAAAAGTATGGCTCAGGTTTGGGAAGGTCCTTCCCATCCTCAGCCATGAAGACCGATGCAAAAAATTCATTTAGTTTCTCCGCAGCGTCCTTATCGTTTTTGAGTGCTCCTTTAGCACCTCCATCGGCCAGGGGCCCCACTGGTTGTTTAGCAGCCTTCCTGCTTCCGATGAACTTCAATTTTTTTTTGCTATTACTTTTTGATTCTTTGGCTAGTTGTTCTTCAAATTCTTTTTTGGCCTTCCTAATTACATTTTCACACTTCACTTAGAGTTTTTGCTCCTTTCCATTTTATTCAATGGGATTTAAATTCTACTTTCTAAAGGATGCCTTTTTGTCTCTCATGGCTTTTTACTTTGTTGTTTAGCCAGGGTGGCACTTTTTCGGTTCTCTTACTATGGTTTTTAATTTGGGGTATACATTTAAGCCTCTATTACGGCATCTTTCAAAAGTTTCCATGCAGTTTGCAGGGATTTCACTTTTGGGACTGTACCTTTTAATTTCTGTTTAATGAGCCTCCTCATTTTTGTGTAGTTCCCCTTTCTGAAATTAAATGCCACTGTGGTGGCTGCTGTGATGTTTTCCCTGCCACAGGGATGTTTAATGACATTATGGTCACCATTACCAAGCCATCCAGCTCTATTCACCTCTCGGACCAGATCCTGCGCTCCACTTAGGACTAAATCAAGAATTGCCTCTGCCCTTGTAGGTTCCAGGACTAGCGGCTCCAAGAAGCCGTCATTTAAGGTGTCAAGAAACTTTATCTCTGCATTCCGTCCTGAGGTGACATGCACCCGGTCAGTATGGGGATAGCTGAAATCCCCATTGAGTTTTTAAATTTTTTTTATAGCTTCTCTAATCTCCCTGCGCATTTCACTGTCACTATCACCATCCTGGTCAGGTGGTCGGTAATCAGAGTGGATAAAAATCCGTGATTTTAAAAAATAATTTTAAAAAATCAGATTTTTTTTATTTAAATCAAATTTTTTTGATAAAATGCTTTGAGGAAAACGCCTATCTAAAGATACATTATACCTCAAAGATATCTCATCACGGAATAGGGATTCTCCATTCTAATTCTATAGTACGAGACAATATCTCCATGTCATGTTTAAGAAAAGTTTTGTAAATGAGTTCGAATAGTTCATGGATTAGGGACCCAATCTTATGGGGTTCCAGGGGCTTCTGTATAGATTATTTAGGTTAATCTTTCTATTTACCCAATGGGACTCAGTGCTCAGTCTAGAAGATACCAGCAGAGCTGCTTAGTTTTGCAGTTCTCAAACTGTGGATTTGTGCCTCCAGAGATAACATGCTTGTTAACAGCAAAAAAAAAAAAAAAAAAAAAAAGCGCTTTTTAAATAGAGAGAGAGGTGAGAAATAACAGACCTCAACCCTATTGTCCCTCTGCAAATCTGTGTACACAGAGTCAATCCCTTACCTGTCTCTAAAAGCGCAAAGTTTCAAAAAGTTCAGAGAAGATTGTTGGGGGCCGAATAGATCTGGACAAGGAGAAGACGTCTGGAGATAAATGTGAGACGGGAGGGACAGGCAGTAGAAACAAAAGTGAAACTGTTTGAGCAGCATATTTCAGAAGGCTTGAGGTCTTTCTGAGTGTAGCCTTCATTGATCTGAGATCTACCATACCATCCTCTCACTAGAAGGGAAAACCTGGAATGGCAGCAGGCCGTAAAAGAGACCCAGTTTGGGAATTTTAATGAAGTTCCTCTACCTGTGGGTAAGACAGGCATGCGTGCAAAATGCAAACAGTGCAACAAAGAAGTTCAGGCCTGGTTGCTCGAACGAAACATCATGAGAAGTGTTCCTTTCATCACCTTCAACACAGCTTCCTCCTGAGAAGGAACATGTCTGAACATGCAGGATCTTCAGGTTGGTAAACTTTTTTATTTCACACTTCTTTCTTAAGGACTGCCTGTCTTCCTTCAGAACTATTCTTGAATTCTCATGGCTGAACATATATACTCTATGGCCCTATCATTTTAGATGCAGTTGTGATAAAAAAAATAAACAGCTGAAATAGGCAGATCCTCCTTTTACAATTTCACCTTCAAAGTAGTGCTGAGTGTCAGTGAGTGAGCAATGAGTAACACGAAATGAGCAGTGTGGTAATAATAATTAAATAACCGCATTGACTTATTTTGTTTAGGAGAATCCATCCTCAACATACAGGATTCTGAAGACTATCCACCTTCAAGATTACCATCATTTTCTAGGGTTTCAGAGTTATCTGCCAATGACAGTGTTTCAGTCACATCATGCAGGTCACATAGCCACAGTATATCACCTGTAGCAAAAAGAAAAAAAATCTCCATCATCCAGAAACCACCATGGATAAGTGTGTGATAAGAACCAGCAGATTACAAAAAGAGGTAACTGATGAAAAAAATTGCCCACTTTGTTTATGCAAACAACTCTCCTTTCGGTATGACTGAGAACCCACACTTCATTAACATGGTTCAGTCATTAAGACCAGGATACAGTCCACCCAGCAGAGTAGATGTCACAGGCAAATTGCTGGATAAAGTGTATGAAAGAGAAATTGAGCAGCGTGCAAAAGGTCTAGAGGGTGAAATTATTAACCTGCATCTTGATGGGTGGAGCAACATCCACAATGATCCTGTTGTGTGTGCCTGTGTGACAACAGAAGAAGGGAATGTCTTCCTTACAGAAACAATCGATACACCAGGAAATGCGCACACAGCAGAATACTGGCAAGAAGCAGGAGTAAAAGCGATAAACTGTGAAAAAAATTCAAATGTCCAGTATGCAGCTTGGTCACAGACAATGCTGCAAATGTATCCAAGATGAGAAGAAATTTAGAGGAGAGTGAAGAGAGTCCCAAGCTAATAACATACGGTTGCAGTGCTCATCTGATGCACCTCCTAGGCAAAGACTTTGGTGTTCCAGAAATAAAGGCTAATGTTGTTGAAATCTCAAAATACTTCCATAACAATCACTTTGCAGCAGCTGCTCTGAAAAGAGTGGGAGGAACCAAGCCAACTCTCCCACAGGACGTGCGATGGAATTCAGCAGTGGACTGTTTTGAGCACTAGATCAAGAACTGGCCTAATCTGATGACCGTTTGTGAACAAAATTGTGAAAAAATAGATGGCACCGTCACAGCCAAAGGTCTCAACGCTGGGATTAAGAGAAATGCCAAACACCTGCGGAGTAACCTGAAGCCTATTTCCGTAGCCTTGAACAAAATGCAGGGAAATCGCTGTTTTATTGCTCATGCTGTTGAAATTTGGAAGAGAAATCTGCAATGACAGAGTTGAATTACAAGCATTAAAAAAACCAAATGGGACAGGCACCATCTCCAGCTCATCTTCTTGCAAATATTCTCAATACCAGGGTCAAACCTGAACTGCTGAAGAGGAGGAGTTGGCGATGACATGGACATCCAGCAATCATCCCTCCATAATGCCAACTAAAATAAACTTCAGAGCGAAGGGTGAACTGTTCAAGAAATAGATGTTCGCTGATGATGTTTTAAAGACAGTCACAGCAGTGAACTGGTGGAAGTCACTGAAGCACCTGGATTCAGAGATGGCTGAAGTGATCATCTCACTTTTACCAGCAGTAGCTTCTTCTGCCGGTGTAGAAAAAATATTTTCTTCCTTTGGACTAATTCATTCCAAACAGAAATCGTTTGTGGCCTGACAAAGCAGGAAAGCTGGTTTTTCTTATCCAGATGATGAGCAAAGAGGAAAATGAATGTGCAGACGACTATGTTAGCTGCAGAAGCCAACATTTTAAATGTCTCATGTTGACCTGGCCGACATCATCAATTTAATTTTGGGGTTTTTTTTAAAAAAATATTTCATTGAACTATTTTGGTTAAAAACAATTTTAACAAAAACAAACCTGATTTAAAAAAAAAAACTTGAATGTTTAACTAAATTCAAAAATTCATATGCTTGTTTTGTTAAAATATTATGTTTGCTGTTGGAGAAAAAAATCCAGACTACATAACATTGTTGGTTTTAGTTAAATAAAACAATTTAAATGTCTGTCTGGTGATGTTTTCCTCCTAATACAGCATGGCAAGAAAATCCTCCAAATATTAACGATTAACCTGTTGAATTGGAGCTATTTATGAAGTCACTGAGAGGTGAACTGTCTGCTTCAATTATCTTTGGTAAATGAAATAACCAAACAATCATTCATTTTCTGATATAGCTGTAAAACTCATCTGAAAAGTTTTCAAAATAAATCACTGTTTAAAAATGTATCGTGTGTACCTTCTAAAAATGAAAACTACGTCTCTCTCTGAGTGGTGAAGAATATGTATTAAGGTTAGACCAACCAACAAGAATGCACTTTTATGCAGAACTCCATGATTAAATCGAGTCTTCCTGACTAGAGATTTAAACTACGATTTAAATCAAATCCACCCTGTTGGTAATATATCCCTAACACTAGATTCTTATTATTCAAGTATGGAATTGCTTTCCATAGGAATTCTGTGGTACAGTTTGGTTCATTTAAGATTTTTACTTCATTTGACTCAACCCTCTCTTTCCCATAGTGCCACTCCCCCACCAGCATGACCCATTCTGTCCTTCTGATATATTTTGTACCCTGGTATTACTGTGTCCCATTGACTGTCCTCATTCCACCAAGTTTCTGTGATGCCTATTCTATCCATAGCCTCATTTAATACGAGGCACTCTCGTTCACCCATCTTAGTATTTAGACTTCTAGCATTGGTATATAAGCACTTTAAAAACTTGTCACTTTTTAGCGGTCTGCCATTACGGGATGTAATTGAATGGGACTCTATTTTCATTTCAGTTTCTCATCAGATCCTACCCGTATTTTGACAGGTTTCAGAGTAGCAGCCGTGTTAGTCTGTATTCGCAAAAAGAAAAGGAGGACTTGTGGCACCTTAGAGACTAACCAATTTATTTGAGCATGAGCTTTCGTGAGTTACAGCTCCGATGAAGTGAGCTGTAGCTCCCGAAAGCTTATTCTCAAATAAATTTGAGTCTCTAAGGTGCCACAAGTCCTCCTTTTCTTTTTACCCGTATTTTGTCATCTTCCATCCTCCCCTCCTTACTAGGACATAGAGAATCTCCATTAATAGACCCTCCCCTAAGGGATGTCTCTGTCTGAACCACATGCTCCTCCGCACCTGTCGGCTTTCCCCCAGCTCCTAGTTTAAAAACTGCTCTACGACCTTTTTAATGTTAAGAGCCAGCAATCTGGTTCTGTTTTGGTTTCGGTGGAGCCCATCCCTCCTGTATAGGCTCCCCCTTTCCCAAAAGTTTCCCGTTCCTAATAAATCTAAACCCCTCCTCCCTACACCATCGTCTCATCCATCCATTGAGACCCTGCAGCTCTGCCTGTCTAACTGGCCCTGCGCAGGGAACTGGGAGAATCTTTGAGAATGCTACCATGGGGGTCCTGGACTTCCATTGGTTACCTAGCAGCCTAAATTTGGCCTCCAGGACCTCTCTCCTACCCTTCCCTAGGTCACTGGTACCTACATATACCACGACCACCGGTTCCTCCCCAGCACAGCACAAGTCTCTCTAGACGTCTCGAGAGATCTGCAACCTTCGCACCAGGCAGGCAAGTCACCTTGCAGTTCTCCCGGTCATCGCAAACCCAGTGATCTATGTGTCTAATGATCGAATCCCCCATAACTGTCACCTCCTAATAACTGGAGTTGTCTGCCCCGGAGAGGTGTCCTCAGTGTGAGAGGACACCACAGCAGCATCTGGAAGGAGGCTGTTGAGATTCGTTCTCCCCTATCCTTAATTCTCTTGACCCTCTGTCCCAGTGCAAGGCTGGCCCCACCAGCCCCCACCCCGGCTCAACCCCAACATCTGCTTCCTCCATTCCTGTCTCGCACTGCGGAGCATCTCTGGCAGAAATCTCACGGACAGGCCGACGTCCTCCACTACAGAGTCGTTCTCCCCTCCCTCACTTCTGCCATTTTCCTTCCTACACACCTCGACTTCTCCAGCCTGGCTGGATCCCCCGCCCACAGTCCCAGCTGCCTCTTCTCCACCTTCGTCTCCCCCCTCAAACCCTCCCCACCTCCTGTCCCCACTGCATTCTGCACAGGATGGATCTCTTCCCAGACAAATTTACACAATTAAACCCTCCCCTCAGCTCATCTTCCCTTCCCACCCTACAATTCCTGCCTCCTTCTCCCTCTTCGCAGAGGTAGACGTTTCTCATCTGTGCTCCTCCTAACCCCATCCCATCTCCTGATCTCCTCACCGCACTCCCCTCCAGCTCTTCCCCTTCACAACACAATCACGTTAGTGTCTTCCATCATACAGACCCTTGACTCCATTTGCCTCTCCAGCGACCGCCCCTTCTCCCTTTCATCTCTCAGCTCATTGAATGTGCCCCTGCAATCGCTGTCTGGAGTTCCTCTCCTCCACTCCCATCCTAGATCCTCCCCACTCCGGCTTCCACCCCCTGCGCTCCACGGAAATCGCTCCTGCCAAAGTCTATAATGACTCTTCCTAGCTAACTTTCACACTAGGTGCTCCATCCTCACCCACCCTGGCCTGCCAGCCGCCTCTGACACCAGTCACCAGGCTCTTCTACAAATCTTGTCCTCCTCGGCTTCCTTAGCGCTGTCCTCTCCTGAGTCTCCTCCAACCCTTCTAACCACTCCTTCGCCATGTCCGCCGGAGCATCTTCCTCAGCTCCCCTCCAGCTGTCTGTGGGGCTCTGTCCTTGGTCCCCTTCTCTTCTCCCCCTACACCTTATCTCCGGGCAAAGTCATCCACGAACACAAATTCAGCTATTATCTCCATGCTAACAACTCACAGATCTGCCTTTGTACTCCAGACCTCTCGCTTTCTGTCCAAACGACAATCTTGGCCTGTCTGACATCTCCTTATGGATGTCCTGTCATCAGATCAAGCTCAGTCTGGTTAAAACAGAGTTCCCAATCACAGGACAACACCAGCATCCTGCCTGTCCCTTAGGCCCATAACCTGGGCGTCATCTTGGACTCACACCTCTCTCCAGGTCCTCGCATCCAGGTTATGTCTAAGTCTTGCTCACTCCTTCTGCAGAGCATCTCGAAGACACGGCCCTTCCTATCCACCCCCCCCAGCTAAAACTCTCGTCCAGGCTCTCAGCATCTCGCCTGCTGCGAGAGCCTTTTCTCTGGCCTTGACAAACGCAGTCTCACCCTGCTGAGGTCCATTCAGATCATGCTGAAAAGATCGTTTTTCTAGCTCGTTGATCTATGTCAGCTCTCTCTGTGCATCCCACCGCTGGCTGCTCCTCCTCCATCACATCAAACAGACATCAGCGGCCTGTCTTCAACTGGGAGGCCCTTCGCGGCCTATCCCCACCCACGCTCTCATTTGCTACCGAAATGTCAACCCTCACCTCCGATCGGCCCATGATCCCAGCCTCCATCAGCCACTCGTTAAATCTGCAAACAAGCCCCTTCGTCCTGTGTCCCATGCTGCCCCTCACGCCTGCGAGGAGCTCCCCATAAACATCCGCAAAGCTACCTCGTTACCCTCCAAACCCTCCTCAGTGCTCCCCTCTGCCAGGGTACCTAAAAACCAGACAACGGTGAGGCCACTGGTGCCTCGAGCCCACAGCCGGCCAGTGCTGTCTCCTCATTCCCTAGTAGCTCCCCATTGGTCTATAGTCATCTCTCGTCTCATACGCAGCCGGGACAGTCTCTGTGTTCTGTGTCTGTACAGCACCCGGCACATCAGGGGCCTGGACCATGACTGAGGTTCCCGGCACAGGACCATCACAAATAATGAGGACGATGATAGCAGGGCAGGGAGCTTTACTTTTAAATTGGCTTCCCCGCACCCCATTAGAAAGGCCCGTTCTATGGACCCCGTGCAGTCAAATAACGCTCTCCCGCCCACCAAGCTACTGCCCCTCGTTGGGGATAGTTTTCTTGTGGCGTCAGGAGAGCTCTCGCCCAGCAACACAGAGCGGCTACACCGCGTGCCCCACAGCAGCATGGCTGAGCCGCTGTGAGGTGTGCCGTGTAAACACGGCCTCAGTGAGCAGGGCCTGGCCAGGCACGGAGGGGAGTTGGCGCTGGATTCAACGTCATTAAAAAAAGGCAGAACACTCTGATCTTCATTCGGTCCGTCTCTGCGCACACACCCAGCCCTACCGGCCCCAGGCCAACGCTCTGAGCAGCTGGCGTTACACCAGTCCTGGGGGCGACCCAGGGGACCTCCTGTCTCTTGCCTCCAGGGGCACCGAATGCCAGGACCCCCCACTTCCATTCCTGGACCCTAATGTGACTCAGCCCCGTGGGGCCGAACCCTGTTTACCTCAAACCAAGCCTGTCACTGAAGTGGTGCGAGGGCAACCATGTGCCTGAAACCACTTCAAACAAAGCCCCAAACCCACCCCGCAGCCTCACCCAGCTGGCTACGGGCTCCCGAGCTCCCCGGGGTCTGAGCTGCTGCCGCCCGGGGAACTCTGGGGCCAGGCTCGGGCCACGGGAGAGTCACGTCCATGCCAGGAAAAGCAGGACCTGCCCCTGCCCCTCTCCCCACACACCCCATGGGGATCCCGAAGCTCCTCCCCAGCAATCCCAGGAGATCCCCACAGCACCAATGTTCGGTGCTTTGCAACGGGCGCTCGCCCCCAAACTGAGCCCCGCTTAACGCCATTAAAGGTCGGGGAGTCCAAGGAGCCTCTCTCACCCCCACCCCCATAACTCTTGTGTGGGGGGCGGGGGTGAAGTTACTCCCTGTGACTAGGGGCCTGGGCTCTGCAGACAGGGATCGTGGGAAAGCCCCGTCCTCTCCCGAGCTGCCGGACACACGCAGCCTGGGCAGCGCCGGGCACGGGGGATCCCCCACAGCCCCGGGGCAGGGCGGGCAGCGGGGACCTGCCAGACCCCAGACACCTTTCAACGCACCCCGAAGTCCTGTTCGTTACTGATCGGCGTGAGCGTTACCATCGGGCCGGGATGGTCTCTGGAGTCTGGACCTTGACCAAACAGAACTGACCTCCCCCCCCCGCCCGTGAGCCCCTCGGGCTGATCGGGGTGCGCAGCGCCGAGCACAAGGGGGCCACGAGCCTGGCTGGGCGCTAACGCGCGACATGACAAGAACCAGCCCCCGCCGGGGGGCATCCCGGCCCGGCACCGACCGGACCCCCCGCTCCGGTCCGCTCCGGTCCGCGCGCAGAGCCCCGCACGGCTGGCACCCCCCGTGTCCGGGCGGACCCCCCCGTACTCACTGGAGTAGCCCCCCTGGATGGCCGCAGCCCCCAGCAGCGCCAGCAGGCGCAGCGCCGTCGCCATCGTGTCCCGCACCGAGCCCCGCACCGCGTCCCGCACCGACTCTCGCCGGCAGCTGAGCCCCGCCGCCCGCAGCCCGCTACTTATACCGCGCGCCGCCCGCCCGCCCGGATTGGCCGAGCGGGGAACGTCCCGCCAATAGCGACGCGCAGGCCCGGTGCCGTCACCGGTCGCTGGGCAGAACCGGCCCGGGCAGGTTGGAGTTGGGAAAGCGAAAGTCGGAGCCGCGATGAGCGCAGAGGGGAACCCCGGGCAGCGCCCCGCCCCCGCCCCTGAGGCCCCGCCCACTGGCTCGTGAACCTTGGGCAGCGCCCCGCCCCCACCCTAGGCCCCGCCCACTGGGGGGGCCACCCACTCTTTGCTTTTCCCAGCCGTCAGGGCACTCTTGGGTCACGACTTCAAACTTTTCTCCACAACCGCAAGGGCTGGAAACGTCCCTTTGAGTGACGAAGGCCGAGAGTCTCCCCCGCTCACGTGACTCCAGGAGCTGGGTCTTGAAGAAAACACCAAAGATAGCGAGACTCACAAAATCAGGGGGTAGCCGTGTCAGTCTGTACCCACAAAAACAACAAGGAGTCTGGTGGCACCTTAAAGACTAACCGATTTATCTGGGCAGAAGCTTTCGTGGGTAAAAACCCACTTCTTCAGATGCGTGGAGTGAACATGACAGATACAGGCATAAATATCCGCTGGCACATGAAGGGAAGGGAGTTACCCTGCAAGTGGAGAACCAGTGTTGACAGGGCCAGTTCGGTCAGGGTGCACGTGGTCCACTCCCAATCACTGATGGGGAGGGGTCGATACCCAGAGAGGGGAAATTGCTTTTGCAGTGAGCCAGCCACGCCCAGGCCCTGTTCCAGCCCAAACTGATGGCGTTACGTTTACAAATGAATTGCAGCCCTGCAGTTTCCCTTTGAAGTCTGGTTCTGAAGTTTTTCTCTTGAAGGATGGCTGCTTTTCAGTCTGTTACTGAGGGTCCGGGGAGAGACTCGGTAACACGCACCCCAGAGTCACGAGAGGGGGCAGCTCTGGCAGTGGGACGCTGGCAGCCGCCTGGGAACAGCCAGGGCCCGGCCTCAGCCTTGCTAAGGTCGCTGGGCGGGAGTCTGGCCCAGCTGAGAACGTGGCCCCAGGGCTTTAGTTACCAGAACAG
This sequence comes from Lepidochelys olivacea, assembly GCF_965140295.1. NCBI lineage: Eukaryota > Metazoa > Chordata > Testudines > Cheloniidae > Lepidochelys > Lepidochelys olivacea. The sequence continues at coordinate 45,642,838 of NC_140424.1, forward strand.
CAATTAACTAACAAGGAATTAATTCTCTGCCCACCGCCAGAGCCGCCTCTAGGGATTTATTTCTCCTTTCAATTTATTCTACGGCCAGGCGGCACCATTGGCTCATCTCATCCGACCTCCTCAGCACCCGGGCCGGAGAACTTCCAGGTTCCTCGGTCTGGAGCCCGAGAACGTGCCTGTCACACTGGGAACTTCAGGCACTTTATTAACGGGACGAATTAAACACCACAGCCCCCCACCCCCACCCCGTTGCGCTGAGTGACAACACAACAATCCCTAGTGCGTCTACAGCATCACTGCCCCCGCTTCATGGGTGGGGAGAGGCACAGAGAGGAAAGTGACGGATTCGCTGTGTGACAACAGCAAAGATGGGAACAAAATCCAGGAGTCCTGGCTTCCAGCCCCCCCTGCTCTAACCATCAGACCCCACCCCACTGCCCTTCTCAGAGACAGGGAGAGAACCCAGGAGTGCTGGCTTCTATCCCCCCTGCTCTAACCACCAGACCCCACCCCACTGCCCTTCTCAGAGACAGGGAGAGAACCCAGGAGTCCTGGCTTCTATCCCCCCTGCTCTAACCACCAGACCCCACCCCACTGCCCTTCTCAGAGACAGGGAGAGAACCCAGGAGTCCTGGCTTCCAGCCCCCCCTGCTCTAACCACCAGACCCCACCCCACTGCCCTTCCCAGAGCCGGGGAGAGAACCCAGGTGTCCTGGCTCCCAGCCTCCCCTGCTCTAACCCATCAGCCCCCACTCCCCTCTCAGTGCCGGGGAGAGAAGCCAGGTGTCCTGGCTTCCAGCCCCCCCTGCTCTAACCACCAGACCCCACCCCACTGCCCTTCCCAGAGCCAGGAATAGAACCCAGGAGTCCTGGCTCCCAGCCTCCCCCCGCTCTCAGCACAGGCGGATAACAATGACCTAACCCCTGGGTTTTCTTTGTCTTTACAAGCACTGGGCTGTTTACATCATTTCTGGGAACTATTCTGGGCCAGTCTCCTCCCCTTGCGGGAGGGGGGCGCTCTGGGCCGTGTGAAGTTTGCCCCGGGCTGCAGCACCGTCACTGTGGGCATTGGGAGCGGTGGGGATTGGATCTGGCCCTGGTCCGGTCTCTCCTGGGCTGGGGAGCCAGGCTAAGGGGAGCCGCCCCCAGCTGGGACCTCACCCCACTCGGGCGGGTCAAGGGGGGCGTTCACAGAGACCGAGCCCCAATGCAGCTTCCTGTTTCCCGGCTCCCAGTGCTGTCGGTGGATCCCCCACTTGCTTTCGGTTTCTGCTGTATCACAGTTTGGACAGAGACCAGCATTGCCCCCCCGCCCCCCGCCATGCATGCCTCTCGCCCCCCCCGCCATGCACCGCATGCCTCTCGACCCCCCCCGCCATGCACCGCATGCCTCTCGACCCCCCCCGCCATGCACGCCTGTCGCTCCCCACGGTCCCGCTCAGAGCCTCCCCCACACTGGCTGGGGTGACGGTCTCTCACAAGCCCAGTGACTCCCACGCTATCTGTCTCCCAGGGGTGGCTCTGAGTTGCTGGCATTGACTCTACACCCAGGACATTTCTGGCCCCCTCCTGGGCCAGGCAGCCATTCCGTGTGTCCAACGTGCGTGAGTGAGCACAAGATGGCCGCCCCGATGGGACTCCCCCTTTCGTCTGACGATCGCGCCAATCCGTCTGTGCCGGGCTGTGGATTAGTGGCCCGGGGCCGTGGGGCAGCCGCCCCAGTGCCATTACAGAGACTTGCCCTACGGCCCTGTCACGGGGTCCCCGGGCGATGCTCGGGAACTGCTCCCCACAAAGCCGGGCAGGCCTCTGGGGGAGCCTCCGCTCTCGGCGCCGACTGTCCCCAGGGCAAGACGCTGCCCCAGCTTCCCCCTTCCCGGGTCTGACCTCGGCGCATTCAGCCTCCTCTGCCCCTCCGTGTGCTTCCCCCAGCGAGTCCGCCCAGGTGGGGTCCTGGGGAAGCCAGAGGGTCCTGCCCCCCAACTCCGCAGTCAGACGGGACTCTCAGCCAGCCGGGAAAACAGAAGGTTTATTAGACGACAGGAACATGGTCTAACACAGAGCTTGTAGGTGCAGAGAACAGGACCCCTCAGCTGGGTCCATTTTGGGGGGCAGTGAGCCAGACAACCCCGTCTGCCCTTCACTCCATGTCCCAGCCAGCCCCAAACTGAAACTCCCCCCAGCCCCTCCTCCTCTGGGCTTTGTTCCTTTCCCGGGCCCGGAGGCCACCTGTTCTCTCTGTTCCCCAACCCCTCTAGCTGGCACCTTGCCGGGGAGGGCCCAGGCCATCAGTGGCCAGGAGACGGGGTGTCGGCCAGTCTCTGTGCAGACACCATCCCACTGGCCCTCTAGGGCTCTGCCACCATCCCACCCCCTAGACCAGGGGTCGGCAGCCGTTCGGAAGCGGTGAGCCAAGTCTTCGTTTATTCGCTGTAATTGAAGGTGTCGCGTGCCGGTCATACATTTTAACGATCTTTAGAAGGTCTCTCTCGATAAGTCGATATATTATAGAACTAAACTATTGTCGTACGTAAACAAGGGTTTCAAAATGTTTAAGAAGCTTCAATTAAAATTAAATTAAAATGCTGATCTTACACCGCCGGCCCACTCAGCCCGCTGCCAGCCTGGGCTTCCGTTCACCTAGGCCGGCAGTGGGCTGAGCGGGGCCGGTGGCTGGGACCCCAGACTGGCAAGGGGCCGGCAGCCAGAAGCCCAGACCAGCAGTGGGCTGAGCGGGGCCGGCGGCCGGGACCCCAGACCAGCAGTGGGCTGAGCGAGGCCGGTGGCTGGGACCCCAGACCAGCAGTGGGCTGAGCGGGGCCGGTGGCTGGGACCCCAGACCAGCAGTGGGCTGAGCGAGGCCGGTGGCTGGGACCCCAGACTGGCAAGGGGCCGGCAGCCAGAACCCCAGACCAGCAGTGGGCTGAGCGGGGCCGGCGGCCGGGACCCCAGACCGGCAGTGGGCTGAGCGGGGCCAGTGGCTGGGACCCCAGACTGGCAAGGGGCCGGCAGCCAGAACCCCAGACCAGCAGTGGGCTGAGCGGGGCCGGCGGCCGGGACCCCAGACCAGCAGTGGGCTGAGCGGGGCCAGTGGCTGGGACCCCAGACTGGCAAGGGGCCGGCAGCCAGAACCCCAGACCAGCAGTGGGCTGAGCGGGGCCAGTGGCTGGGACCCCAGACTGGCAAGGGGCCGGCAGCCAGAAGCCCAGACCAGCAGTGGGCTGAGCGGGGCCGGCGGCCGGGACCCCAGACCGGCAGTGGGCTGAGCGGCTCAGCCCGCTGCCATTCAGCCCGCTGCCAGTTTGGGGTTCCAGGAGCTTGAATGAGGGAGGGGGCTCAGGGTTGGGGCAGGAGGTTTGGGGGTGGAGCGCTTACCTGGGCAGCTCCCATTTGGTGCGAGGGGTGCAGGTGGGAATGTGTGTGGGGGTGCGTGCAGGAGCTCCTGTTTGGTGCTCAGGGTGGGGGTGGGGATGTGGGGGGTACAAGAGTCAGGGCATGGGGTGTGGGGGGGCTGGGGATGCGTGGGAGGTGTAGGAGTCAGGGCAGGGGGCTGGGGGGGCTGGGTATGTGTGGGGGTTGCCGGAGTCAGGGCTGGGGTTGTGGGGGGGGTGCAGGGGTCAGGGCACAGGGCTGGGGTGTGGGGGGGTGCAGGGGTGAGGGCAGAGGGCTGGGTGTGTGTGAGGGGGGTTCAGGAGTCAGGGCAGGGGGCTGGGTATGTGTGGGGGGTGCCAGAGTCAGGGCTGGGGTTGTGGGGGCGTTGCAGGGGTCAGGGCACAGGTCTGGGGCGTGTGGGGGGATGTAAGGGTCAGGGCAGAGAGCTGGGGGGGTTCAGGGGTCAGGGCAGAGGGCTGGGGGTGTGTGAGGGGGGTGCAGGGGTCAGGGCAGAGGGCTGTGGGGGTGGGGGGGTTCAGGGTCAGGGCAGAGGTCTGGGGGGGGTTCAGGAGTCAGGGCAGGGGGCTGGGTATGTGTGGGGGGTGCCGGAGTCAGGGCTGCGGTTGTGGGGGGGTTGCAGGGGTCAGGGCACAGGGCTGTGGGGGTGGGGGTTTTAGGGTCAGGGCAGAGGGCTGGGGGGGTGCAGGGTTCAGGGCAGAGGGCTGGGGATGTGTGAGGGGGTGCAGGGCTCAGGGCAGAGGGCTGGGGGTGTGGGCTGGGGTCGTGGGGGTGCTCCCAGCCCCCTGCCTTGAGCAGCTCACGGCAGGGGGCCGGAGGGGATATGCCCTGATTCCACCCCCTTCCCCAAGGTCCCCGGAGCAGAGAGCTCCCTCTCCGTAGCAAGGGCCGCCAGCTGATCGGCCGCAGGGAGGGAGAGGTGGAGGGGCAGGAACCCCGCACGATGGGGGAAGAGGCGGGGGGAGGGGGGAGGTCGCCTGCCCTCCAAGGAGCACGCGGGGGGCGGGGGGGCGGAGGAGACCGGGCCGAGCCGGGCAGGATTTTTAGTGGCACGGTGCTGGCTGCCCGGGTCCCGCAGGCAGCAGCGTGCCATTCAGAATTGGCTCGCGTGCCATGTTTGGCCCGCTTGCCATAGCTTGCCGACCCCTGCTCTAGAGATGTAAGAACTGCCTAGGGGAAACTGAGGCACCCCTACAGTATTCAGAGGAGACATTAAGAACAGTCCCGCTCCGTCACAGGCCCACCTTTTCACAATGGCCTCCACAGCTGGACGCTTACATTTTTAGGTGCCCGGCTGGAGACACCCGGGCCCTGACTCTCGAGGTGCGGCGCACCCCTGGCTCCCTGGGATTTCCCCCAGCATTGCGGGTGCCCAGCACCCCGCAACATCAGCCTCAAATTGGGCACCCAGAATAGGAGGCACCCAGAATTAGGGGCCACTTTTGAGAGTGTGGCCTTAAACCCCTCACCCCAGGGGCCTCCCAGCACAGAAAGGGGCTCAGCGCCCCCCACCCCATTCTCCAGGGTTCACCCCCACCACCACTGGGGACCTAGGAAGGGGTTGAAGCACTGGAATGGGTTCCCTAGGGAGGGGGTGGAATCTCCATCCTTAGAGGTTTTTAAGGCCCGGCTTGACAAAGCCCTGGCTGGGATGATTTTAGTTGGGGTGGGTCCTGCTCTGAGCAGGGGGTTGGACTCGATGACCTCCTGAGGTCCCTTCCCACCCGGATCGTCTATGATTCTATCATCTCGTCTCCCTCCCCCTGCTCCAGAGGCTCAGAGCTCAGGGGACGGGACGTGTCCGGGTGGGTTTCTTTGGGAAGCTGGAGTAGGAAAAAACCCTCCCTGAGGTCGAGACGTGGGCTAGAGGGGGCGGTGGATCCAGGACAGTCCCAGGTTCCCCCAGCCAGGCCAGTAATTTACGGTTACCAAGCTGGGAAAGCGGGCTCCCTGCTGGCCTCTGAGCCATGCTGGGGTGGGGCTGTGATCAGAGAGACCCTCAGAGCAATGCAGACAGCACCAGAGCCCTCCAGGGAGGGGGTGTCCTGTATTCCTGGCACCCTGTCCACAGAGTGAGCTCCCCGCACTGTGGGGTTCATTGCTTTCGCCATTTATGTAGTTCCCGTCACCCCCAAGGGCCTCACAGACAATGCACAGCACCTGCAGCCCCATGGAGATGCAGCCAGCTCTGGGGAAGAGCGCATCGGCCAAACACACAGGGGAAATGTCAGCCAAGGTCTGTGGGGCAAACCCCTGCTCTAATGGAAAGTGCCCCTTTATTCTACACCCATTGGACAGGCCTCGGGGTTTAAGGGCTCCCCCAAGTCCCCCACCCGCACATGATGACCTGCCAGGAGCTCAGTCCAAGGGGGAGGGAGCAGGGATTCTCCCCTGCAGTTCCAGTGTGTCACCCTGATACTCACAGCCCCAAATCGCCCCCTGGCTGCTGCGAATACACGGCAATGCCTGACCCCAGCAGGGGCCCAGCACCCATTTAAACAGACGGCCCTTTCTTCAGCGCGGCTGTCTCTCCCCGTCTCTGCGGGGCTGATACTGGGAGTCCAGCAGTAAAGATACAGGCTGAGCCGGGGGGATTTCATTCTATGTCCTCTCTCTGGCTCACCCTGCCAGGCCTTTTCTCCGCCAGTCTGGGTTCAGGTCCCCCTTCCCCTTTAATGCAGTGGGGAGAACACGTCTGTCTCTGGGTGGGGGATCCTGTCCCCCATTCTCCAGGGGATCACTTTGTGTTTATGAGGAACTTTAGCCTGGGCACCAAACTGAACCCCTCTGGTCCCCGCTCAGCTGCTCTTTTTGCTCCTGGTCTCCCCATGCCCAGCCAGGTGGGGTTCTCCCCTGGGTGCTGTTAAATGTCCCGGGACCAGCACGGCTGCAACACTGCACACATCAGCGATCCGTCCCCGTCCCACGGCCAGGTCCCCGCACGCCCAGGGGACAGAGCTTCCCAGGCTGGGTCACACACTCATGTTCCCAGCCAGGGGATTTCCTCTCCCTGCCACCCCCGGATCCCAGCACCCCCCAGCTGCGGCTGAGGTTGTGCTGAGCTTGCAGGGCCCCCGCAGCCCAGGGCGGGGACAGTTCTGCCTCCTCACAAGATTTCCCAGAAACGGCAGCGTCCGACTCACTGGGGCTGGAATTAAACGGTGCAGCGTTTCCTTGTTGGCTGCCAGCGCGGGGCGTTCCCTGCAGCTGGCCAAAGAGCTCACCTGGCAACCGGGCCGGAGCGGGGCACAGGCAGGCCGCAGGGCTGGGGCTGAACGGCTGGCCGGGCCGGTCCCAAGGGGAATTTGCAAAGTGACCCAGCCCTGCCCTAATCGGTTCCACACTGCACCTGAGACATGCAGCATCTGTCTCCCTGCTGGGGTTCCTGCCCCTGTGAGAGCCGGGTTTAGCCACAGAGAATGGCATGGTCGGGCCGCAGCAACCAGAACGGGGTCCTGTGTCCCGAGTCGACCTGGGACTGGCCACCCAGCGTGCAAGCTGATTAGGGTTAGCTGGGGCTGGGATCTCTTTGCCCTGCACAGAGGCAGGCCGGCTGGGTTTGAGCATATCCTGCTCTGCTGTGTACCGCCGAGCGTGTCTCTATTACTCTGGTCTGGATTCAATTACTATTCAATTCTATTACTCTGGTTGACTGTGCAGGATACAAGGGATGCAGCCGATGCAGTGAGCTGTAGCCCGCGAAAGCTGATGCTCAAATACATTTGTTAGCCTCCAAGGTGCCACAAGTCCTCCTGTTCTTTTTGTTATCATCAATGTTACTGAACCTCGGACTACTGGGAAGCAAAGGGATTTGCCGCACCCCCCCCCCCCCCCCGCCATGACAACTCCATTAAATCCACCCGATGGCTGTTACCTGAGACCCCCAGGACCCTACGAGCAGGCTCTGGGGCACGAGCGGATGCCTATTATGAAGTCAGCCGCTGCTGGACCACGGCCCAGCCGATAATGGAGGGGCCGTGTGTGCGTGTGTGTGTTCAAGAGGAGGCACACGTGTGTGCAGGGGCGCTGGACCCATGTGTATAGCGGGGTGCTGAGAGCCATTGAACCGAACCGTGAAGCCTGCGTCCCCTCGCCCGGCCGGCCAGCTAAAGCCCAGGAAGGGAAGGGTCCTAAGTTTGTGTCTGCTCGGGAGAATGGCCCTGTAACTAGGTCACATCCAGTTAGTGTCCTAGCAAAATCCCAGAGCCCAGACAATTCTGGTGCTTGTATTTTGCCCATTGCTAGTGTGTTGTTGGAAAGGGTGGAGCAACTCTGTCTAATCAGGGTGAGATCCTAGCCAGGGCACAAGGAGAGCATGAAGGTGTGTGATTGTGTTACCTACTGAGGGTGTGGAAACCTGTAGCAAGAAGGAAAAGAGCCCAGCCCATCAGTGGCCAGGAAACAGGGTGTCGGCCATTGTCTGTGTCCAGACCTCTGCACACACCTGCCCTCTAGGGCTCTGCAGTGATCATACGCCCTTACCCCACCCCCTAGATACTTAAGAACTGCCTAGGGGAAACTGAGGCAGCCCTACACTATTCAGAGGGAACGTTAAGAACTGTCCCACTTCGTCACACAAGTTCATGGAGGATCCTTCCATCAGTGGCTATTTGCCAGGTTGGGCAGGGATGGTGGCCCTAGCCTGTGTTTGCCAGAAGCTGGGAATGAGCGACAGGGGATGGATCACGTGGTGATTCCCTGTTCTGCCCATTCCCTCTGGGCACCTGGCATTGGCCACTGTCGGAAGGCAGGACACTGGGCTGGCTGGACCTTTGGTCTGACCCATTATGGCCGTTCTTATGTTATCTGGAACCCCAGACTGTGGCCCTGTAGTCTGGGCGGCCTGCACAGACCCCGACTGAGATCAGGGCCCCGTGGTGCCGGGCGCTCCGCAGACCCCCCCATTGAGCCGTGTGCTGTATGCACAGATGGGGAAACGGAGGCACTGAGAGGTTCAGTGATCTGCCCAAGGTTGCACACAGAGTTTGTGGCAGAGCCAGGCAGTGAACCCAGGAGTCTTGAGCCCCAGGCCTGTAGCTTCGCCACCGACCATCCTGTTCCTGGGCCACATTCCCAGAAAGGCTCCTGCTGCCTTGTGGGGAAGAACTGGAAGCCTCCAGGGCGCCGTGTGTGGCTGGGCTGGGCTGAGGGGAGCCGGGGTCCGAGCCCGACGGCAGGTCCCATCCAGCAGCTGAGTCTGAGGGTCCAAGGGAAAATGTTCCTGCTTTGCACTGAGGAGCCCCTGGGGCAGTTCCCCCCTCCCCCCGTCTTGCCCCACCCTGGGGCCGGTGCTGCGGACGAGGGGTTCCAGGGTGATCCAGGCCAATGGCTCCCTATCCCCATAGGCCTGGTTCCCCCCGCCCGGCACCTTGTACTGCCCGTGGTACCTCTCCAGCCCGGGCATTGACACCCCCCAGCTGGCATTGCCCACCGCTCTGCCCGGGCCAGCCGCAGGGCGACAGTGGGTGAACCAGGCCCCGTGTGATGGCTGGGCAGGATCAGAGACACCAGGTTCCCGCATCTCACCTGGGAGTCCGGCCAGAGACCCCCCGCCCCTGGGTCAGGCTGCAGCACGGCCTGAAAGCAGCAACCGAGGCAGGAACAGCACCATGGGGGGAAGGGAGGTTTGTGACCATATGATTTGTGTCAGCAGCTACAGAGTGGGGCCCAGTGGGTCAGAGCGGAGGGGCTGGGAGCCAGGACTCCTGGGTTCTGTCCCCAGGTTTGCTGCTGAGTCAGAGTGTGAGCAGAGTCAGCTCCCTTTCCCCTCTGTGCAATGGGGACAACCCCCTCCCCCCCGGGCTGGGACCCCCCATGCTGACTGTGCACCCAGCCCCTCTGGGGGGAGGCAGCCCCAGGTGGGCAGAGGCCAAAGCAGCCCCCTGGGAACAGAGCCAGCTTGGTGTTGTGATGCCACCCCGGCCACAACAATCCGCCTGCTCAGGCTGGGCCCTTCGCCCGCTGCGGGACGTTGGCTGGAGATCCCCCCCTGGGCTGTGAATCATTCGGCCGTCAGTGTCACAGCATTGGGGGCGGGGGGGAGGAGTGCCAGGGAACCCCCCCCCCAATAGCACCCATCCAGGCCCGGCGGCGTTTCCATCCCAGCCATCGCGTGCGCCCCGGGACCTTGGCTGTGCTAACCCTGCCCTGTGTTTACCGGGGCACAAGCAGATTCCTGCCTCTGCCCCTGGCCCTGCTCCAGCCGAGCGGTGACCCTGCCAGGGCCGGATCACGGTGCCGGCGCTGAAGGTCTGTGCCTCGGGCCCTGGCAGCGAGTAAAGCCGGCAGCGTCCAGCCTTGCCGGCCGCACAGACACACTGAGAACATGACTCGTGTGTCACTGACGCAGTGACGCTGCCTGAGTCTGCAGAGAGCCTGAACCCATCACTCCAAGAGGGAGGAGCTGCCCTGAGTGTGCCCAGTGATGCGTGAGTGTGCAGAGAGCCGGAGCCAAGCGCTATGAGAAGGGGCAGCTGCCCCGTGTGTGATCCAGGCAGTGATGCTGCCTGGGTCTGCAGAGAGCCTGAGTCCAATGCTGGGGAGGGGCGGGGAGTTGCCCTGAGTGTAACTGGGGTAGCCAGGCGAAGGAAGGATTATTATCCCATTTTACAGAGGGGGGCCTGAGGCCCACAGGCTCGAATTTTCAGAGGAACCCAAGGGGCTTAGGCACCCCCTTCCCACTGAGTTTCTCTCAGCCAGACAGATTCAATGATTGGCCCCGGAGGGAACCGAACCCAGGTCTCCTGAGCCGTAACCATACACCCGGCAGCCCGGGCTGTGTGCCCCATGGTAACGCAGCTCAGCCGCTCCCTGTGGGGCGTGGGCACAGCAGCCCTGGGCTGGGGCACAAACCAGGGAGGCCTGTCCTTTGGGAACGGCCGTGGGGGTGAGGGGCTTTGCCTGCATTCATAGCCCCCCCACCCCTGGCAGTTTAAGGCCTGGGGCAGCTGCTGCAGCTCCCGTTGGCAGGTCTGAGCGAGCCACGGGCTGAGACGCAGGGGAGAGCCGCGAACGTGCCCCGGTGTGTGTGGGGTGAGATCCAGGCGTGGGTGAGGCTGGGTGGAGCCGGCTGGAAAGTCCTGTCTCACGGCAGCGTCAGGGCTCAGCTCAGTCCAGGCCACCTCCTTACAGAGTGTGGGGCACCCCACACATTAGCTGTGCCCCACATTACAACAAAAACCTGATAGCACCTCTGAGAACAATGGGGCAGGGGACACAGACAGATTCCCAGGCTGGACGGTGGGGGAGATCAAGGAAGTACAGAGCTGGGAGAGAACCCAGGCGTCCTGGCTCCCAGCCCCGGCTCTCGAGGAAGGCTGGCAGGGCTCCAGCTACCCAGCTCCGTGGGCGGTGCCCGGAGCCCCGGGGCGGCCTTTGCCCCGCACACACCGTGCGGCCCTGTGCCCGGAGCGGCCTTTGCCCCGCACACACCGTGCGGCCCTGTGCCCGGAGCGGCCTTTGCCCCGCACACACCGTGCGGCCCTGTGCCCGGGCACGCGGCCGCGCTCTGCCGGCTGGGCTGAGTCACTGGAAAGTCCCTCGGTGCCACCACGCCCCGGCTCACTGCCCGAGGCTCCACTGCCCCCTGCCGGCCGCATGCCGCCCCCTGCCAGGATCTCGGCTGGTTTCCGAGAAATCACCTGGGCACAGGAGGGGCGGATGGAGCCGGCCACGAGGGCAGAAGGAGCGTGACCCCCTGACCCCCGCTGGGGGGAACCAAATAGCCCAAGTTTATAGGGACAGGCCTGCGATTCGGGGCTTTGTCTGACCCTATCACCCCCGCCCGCCCCCCAGCCTGAGTTTTCACACACTTGCTGTCTGGTCACCCTGCCCCCTGCCGGCCAAGGACCCACACAACCCGCTGTGGGGTGTTCCTCCAGGAGCAGCTGGGCCGGAGAGACGGAGCGCCCCCCACTGCCCGCCGCAGGCCATGCAGCAATCTCGGGCCCTCAGCCCCATGGCACAGACCCCAGCCTGGCCCCCAGTGTGTTACCGGTTGTGATGATGTGAGGGGGGGGGGGAGTGTTGACCTGGGAATGTGCCCTGGGGAGGGGAGACCTGAGAGCCTGTCCCCTGAGCCAGGAGGGGGAGGGGGAGGTAACACCTCTGCCCGGGAATGTGGATGGAGGCTGCAGCAGGGAACCTGCTGGGGGGGTTAGTTTCAGTTTGGGGCTGGGGGGAGGAACACAGGGAACCCCAGGGCTGGGGTCTAAGCTCCCTGCTCCCCCAGAAGGACGTGACTGAGGGGTCCTGGTTGTACCCACAAGCTCTGTTGGGGGCTGTGTTCCTGTCGTCCAATAAACCCTCTGTTTTACTGGCTGGCTGAGAGTCTCAGGGGATCCCAGGAAGAGGGGGGCAGGGCCTGGACTCCCCCACACTCCGTGACACCCCGACAAACCAGAACCGACCCCCGTGAGCCCCACAGCCGGGCCGGCCGGCTGACCGGGGTGCGCAGCGCCGAGCACAACGGGGCCACGAGCGCGGGATGTAATCCCCGCCCGGCACCGACCGGACCCCAGCTCCAGTCCGGACGGAGAGCGCAGCAGGGCTGACGCCCCCCCCCGTCCCGGGCGGAGCCCCCGGAGCAGCCCCCGGGCGGCCGCAGCCCCCAGCATCAGCGCCATCGCCGCCCGCTCTGCGCCGCTGCCCGGGCGGAAGCGGGCCCCCTCTCGCCGTCCCGGGCTCGCGCTGTCCCCTCCAATAGCCGCCCGCAGACCTGCCGCGTCACCGGTCGCTGGGCAGAGCCCGGCCGGGCAGGCTGCGGAGGCGAAAGCGAAACCAGATGAGCGCAGAGGGGAATCCAGGCAGCGCCCCGCCCCCACCCAAGGCCCCGCCCCCTGGGCAGCGCCCCGCCCCCACCCAAGGCCCCGCCCCCTGGGCAGCGCCCCGCCCCCACCCAAGGCCCCGCCCCCTGGGACCTCCCCATCTTTGCCTTGCCCAGCCTTCAGGCTGCTCTTGGGTCCCAGCCCCCAGCCGGGAGAGAACCCAGGAGTCCGGGCTCCCAGCCCCCCCTGCTCTAACCCACCAGTCCCCCCCCCCGGAGCCGGGAGAGAACCCAGGAGTCCGGGCTCCCAGCCCCCCCAGCGGGAGAGAACCCAGGAGTCCGGGCTCCCAGCCCCCCCAGTCCCCCCCCCCCGAGCCGGGAGAGAACCCAGGAGTCCGGGCTCCCAGCCCCCCCCAGCGGGAGAGAACCCAGGAGTCCGGGCTCCCAGCCCCCCCAGTCCCCCCCCCGAGCTGGGAGAGAACCCAGGAGTCCGGGCTCTCAGCCCCCCCAGCGGGAGAGAACCCAGGAGTCCGGGCTCCCAGCCCCCCCTGCTCTAACCCACCAGTCCCCCCCCCGAGCCGGGAGAGAACCCAGGAGTCCGGGCTCCCAGCCCCCCCTGCTCTAACCCACCAGTCCCCCCCCCCAGCCGGGAGAGAACCCAGGAGTCCGGGCTCCCAGCCCCCCCAAGCCGGGAGAGAACCCAGGAGTCCGGGCTCCCAGCCCCCCCAGCGGGAGAGAACCCAGGAGTCCGGGCTCCCAGTTCCCCCTCCCCAGCGGGAGAGAACCCAGGAGTCCGGGCTCCCAGCCCCCCCTGCTCTAACCCACCAGTCCCCCCCCCCCAGCCGGGAGAGAACCCAGGAGTCCGGGCTCCCAGCCCCCCCGAGCCGGGAGAGAACCCAGGAGTCCGGGCGCGGGCGGGAAGCGGGGTCCCAGCTCCCCCGGTTTCTTTCCCTTGCCAGGCCCGGGGCTGTTGACCCCGTTTCCGGGAGCAGCTCGGGGCCTGGCCCCGCCCCCTGGCCCCGCCCCGCGGCCGTTAGAGCCCAACGGCCGGCTGGGCCGCGCGCGCCCGCGACTTGGCGGCTGCCGCAGGCGCCGTTCGAATCCCCACCCTCTCTCCCCATTGGTAGAGAGCGGACACGCCCCTAGGCGCCCGATTGGTAGGAGCGAGGCGAGACCCGCCTCTTCGAGCAGCTAGGCCACCGCCCCCCCCCCCGCTCTTCATTGAAGGAGCCAGCCCCTTTGCCCTAGTTTCCCCTGGGTGGAGGGGGGGGTCCCGCCTTCGTCTCTCCCCATTGGCTGGCCGCCTGGGGGGCGGGGCCGTGCGCCGGCTCGCGGCACGTGGCTCGGACGCCCCCTGCCGGCCGGCCGCACGCCGCCCCCAGGAATCTGTCCGGCCAGAATTGGCAACCCCGGGTCTGACACAGGGAGGCCGGGGACACCAGGCTGTCCTGTCTGGAGCACTCTGCAGCCCTAAAACACGGTGCCCGGCGTTCTGCAGCGCTTCTACTTCGCTGTTAAAGTCTATTCTAGGATGTTAAAATTGACACAGTGTAATGGATGATCCTGTGGAACTCCCTGCCACATGATTTAAAAGGCAAGAGCTAAGAAGGATACCGAACAAGTCGGAACATTTCTATCGAATGCTGCAATGTCTGAGCACCTCACAGTCCTTTTATCCTCATGCCCCCTTGGCAACAGGGAAAGGCTATTATCCTGATGGGGAAACTGAGGCCTAGAGAGACCAGAGTCACCCAGGAAGTGTGTGGCAGAGCCAGGTCTCCCAGGCTAGCACCCTAACCACTGGAATGCCACAGGCATACTCAGAACAACCAGCTGTATGCTGGGATTCAAAGATATCAGAGAGATAAATCCCTAGCTCCAGGGCACAAGCCAGTGAGTAACTGAGGGGGTGGAGGTGTGGGGAGCACAGACTGATTCAGCGGGGACTGATTCACAGACTGATCCACCCTGGGCCCCCCAACGCTCTGGATCCACGTTGCTGAGGGAAATAAATGATCGACGCACAGGTCAACTTTCCCTCGACAGCCAGCAGCTGCCAGGGCTGGTGCCCATCACTAGAGGACACTGGGGAAGTTCTAGGGACCAGCCCGCGGTGGGGCAAAGAGTCTCCCCCTGATGTCTGGGGAACAAACAGCCGAGCTGCCCACGGTTCCATGGTCTGTATTTTATTAGCTCAATCACCGAGCAAAAGCATCAAACAAAATATGTAAAAATGAAAGAACATGAAATCATCCAGTTACTTACTGTGCTCAGGCAGGGTCATTAAACCACCCCACATACCTTAACCCCTGCTCAGGGCTACGTAGCACCGGGAAGGCGGCGGATCTGGGTCCCTAACGGTACCACAGGTGCAGCGCATCCCCAGGGCGAAGCCGTACGTTTGGGTTCCAGCCCAAGGGCGGCTAGAGGGAGGGTCCCATCGCTCCCCGGGGGACGTGAACATTGGCAGCAGAGCTGTCGGTTCCATTAAGGCCGCCTGCCCGAAGTATGGCAGATTCGGCAAGAGCCCATCTCTTCCCCACGTCACACAGAGTCACCGTGCAATACACTGAACGCTCAGACGAGGAACGTAGTGAAAAGAACAGGACTTCGTCGGGTTAAATGCGCAGGTGCTAATCCCCTGAAGTACCCGCGTGTGTGAGGCTGTTTGACCCAGGGCTGGTGCAGGGATCCGGGCAGCTATTCTATAGGCACTGGGCTCATATAGATTCTGTGGGTCTCTCACACACACAGGCCAGAACGCTAAGCCAGAGGCGTCCAATGAAAACTAGAAAACACCCCAAGAGGGGGACGCTTTTGCTGGGTGTTTCAGCGCGACTCTCGGGGTCCCATTCAGCCGGCTGGGGTGCGATTAGCCGGTGGCCCTGTCAGCTCACGTGTGTTAAGGTCGATGGCTCTGCAGGCCAGCTAGCGCTTGTACACGTCAGATCTCGACGCCCCACGCTGCTGGATCTTACCCCTCGGTGGCCAGTGGGGGGTGAATGAGGCACAGGGCACTTGTCAGGCGTGGCGACATGATACGGCCAGAGGCCAGCAGCCAGTGTAGGCCGGCCGGCCTGACAAGTGACGGCCAAACCTCAGGCTCCCGTGGCCAATCAGAACGGGGCACTCTCTTTCGGAGGTCACTGGCATCACCCAATGGGGTCTGATTAGGACCCCTTTATGCAAATGAAGGACCTCCTCATTCCGTAATTTTGGGCTCAGAAAGCCCTCAGATCCAAAAATCGATCCAGTCCGCAGGTCTGTAGGGATCTGAGACAATGGAGGTCCTGGGTCAGCCCCAGACAATATTTGACCCAGTCTGCAGAAGTCCGGGCCTTATTGAAAATGATTTTAAAAAATGCAAAGCCAGCAAGAAGTTGGAACTGAACAGGAAAAACCCCAGTTCTGCATTCCCGGAGCCAGGGCCAGAAAGGGACAGGTCCTCGGCCTTCCGCTGTTCCCGCTCCGCAGAGAGACGCTCACATATTATACATGTGCTGAGATTCTGAGACTCAGTGGCTCAGCTTTGTTGGGGACACTGGGCATGGCCACTAGGTAACTCGAGGGGATGGAAGACCACGAGTGTCGATGAAGCCCCCTCGCACTAGGCCCAAGTGTCCTTGGCCCCCCCGGCCTGGAGGCACTCGCAGCAGTTATGCTGAGGATCTGCAACAATATGTTGCAGAGTCAGACTGCCTGAAACTAAACAAGGCCAAACAGGGCAGATATGGAAGAACAATGCTGAATAAAGCAGCTTTATGTATAGGTTAACAAATGATACAAAAAACAAGGGCACTAGCTGGGAACTGGATTGGCTGGCTATATGGATACTTAGGGCAGCTTGCTATTCGATAAGTATGCTGAAGAAAGGATGTATAAAAGCCTGTGTAACTTCCTGCTCTGGGTGCAGGATTTGAGATTTTATTCTCCCTGTACCTTTTTGTAGCTGCAAATCAACTTTTCTGCTTCTCCACCCCGTTGTGATTATTGGGTAAAGCACACCGGGTAGCGAACCCCCCCACCGCTGTTGCTCGCCTCTGGCACTGGGTGCCGGCAACACTAACAGTCTCTCTGCCGCTAGGTCCGGGGTCCCATGCTCTGGGGGTCTGTTCCTGATGAAGAGCTGGAGGCAGAATCTTCTCCAATCTTTGCTGCAAAGCAGAGAGAGAAGAAAATCGTTCAGAGATGGCTTTAGCTGGGGGGATTCCAGCTAGAGAACGCGGATGGGAATTCAGCTCCCCCCGCCATGCCCCCTGTGGACCCCAAACTGCGTTCTGCACAAAACCCCTCAGTCCTGACAGCGGGACAATGGACAGGCCTCCAGGAGAGAGCATAACACCCCTACGCAGCCCCAGGTACCGGCCTGCACTCCCACCCCCAGAGCCGCGCTAAGGGCCCCCAGTGCATGCTGGCACGCTGGCAGAGCTCTGCCCTCAGGGGCGACCTGTGGATGCTGTTCCGGCCCTTTTGGGTTCCCTTGGTTTGGGCGAAGGCAGCTCGTGTGTCAGAGAATCCCGGGTAGCCGGGGAAGGGCGACGGCTGGGGACGGCCTCGCAGATTCCCACACGCCGAGGAATGGTCAGACCCAGAGTAACCAGCGATTGGGGCCCATGTGCAGTCACTGCTAGGCGCCCTCCTCCCCTCATGGGAACCCCACAATACCCATAATGCACTGGGGCCTCTGGGCCCCGTACCCAGGATTTACTCACTGGCTGCCAGAGCGTAGCTGGGTTTGCGAGGGCCTGAAACACAAGCAGAGAATGAGGGTCAGTGCAGGGGAGCAGGGTAACCCCTCCCCCGCGGAGACCCCGACCTCCCTCCCCTGGACACAGGGCTCCCCGTGACCCCAACTGCACCTCGCCCAGGCCAGTCTGACCCCAGTGCCCCCCACAGCAGGGCACATAGCGCCCAGCCAACGACAGAGCCCACTCCGCCCCCAACTACATTGATCAGCCCTGCCCCATGGCCCTGCCCCACCTCTCCTTGGGGGGCAGTGGCAGGAGCCATTCCCCCTTGGGCTGGCTGGGCTGCCCCACTCCCCAGACCTCCCCACATCCCGACTCCACGGGGACCGGCTCTTACCTGCTGATTTTCTCCTCCACAGGATGACGCCGGCCCCTACGGCTCCAGCCAGAACCAGTACAGCCAGGACGATGGCGGCCAGGACCCCGGGGGTCAGAGAGCCCTTCTTCCCAGGGGCTGTGGGATGAAGAAGGGCCCAGGTCACCGAGGGGAGCAGCCGCTGGGGCATCCTCCTGGGGCAGCCACAGGCCTTTGCCTTGAACGTCTCCCCAAGGGCGTCTGCAGAGACCTGGCCTCCGGGGTTGGGGAAAGGCTGAGCTGGGAGGGGGACGGAGATGGGGCACAGAGGGCGGGTGCTCTGCTGGGCACTGCCAGCCACACAAGCCACGCAGCAACCAAGTCCTTCCCTCGTAATGACATCAGCCTGTGGAACTCACCGTCACTGGATGCCACCATAGCCAGAAAATCAGATTATCTGAGGGATCGGCCATTTCTGTGGGTCACATGAATACCCAGAGCTAGACGAGTTCACACTGATGATGGGCAGGGATATTGACCTTCCTGTGGCCCAGCCTCACCCCATCTCTGTAATTCCCATGGGCTGTGTCCCCAACCCCTGGGTCCTGCCATTCACCCCACCCTTATCCCAGACGAGTGTGGGCTCCGGCAGGCTGCTGTGCTCCACCCGGCAGGCGTAGCGGTGCCCGTCCTCCTGCTCCGGGGAGATCTCCAGGGACGACTGCATGTAATAGGTGCCGTCGGCATTGGGCAGGATCCCACTGGAGTCCATCTCCGCCAGGATGTCTTCTCCGTCCCGCACCCAGGAGACGTGGATGGGACGTGGGTAAAAGCCCTTGGCATGGCAGGAGAGGGTGATGGAGCCATCGGGAGAGTCTTTGTGGGAAACTGAGACCTCGGGGGACACTGTTAGGGGGAGACACAGTGCGTGAGCCACGTGCCAGGGGCCGGGACATGTAACAGACAACAGGTAAAGGCCCTGCAGCGTCTCATAGACTTTAAGCTCAGAAGGGACCATTGTGATCATCTAGTCCGACCTCCTGCACATCACAGGCCACAGCCCCTCATCCACCCACTCCTGTAACAGACCCGAACCTCTGGCTGGGTAACTGACATCCTCGAACCATGGGTTAAAGAGGTCAAGTGACAGAACATTTCTCCATTCACTCTAGTTTAAACCTGCAAGTGACCCGTGTCCCATGCTGCAGAGGAAGCAAAACCCCACCAGGGTCTCTGCCAGTGTAACCTGAGGGAAAATTCCTTCCCGACCCCAAATCTGGTGATTGGTTAGACCCTGAGCATGTGGGTGAGACCTGCCAGCCAGACATCTGGGAGAGAATTCCCTGTAGTAACTCAGAGCGCTCCCCAGCCAGTGCCCCATCACCGGCCCTTGGGGATTTTTGCTATTAGCAGTGGCCGATGGGCCATGTGTCACAGTAGGCAGTCTCATCATCCCATCCCCTCCTAAACTCACCAAGCTCAGTCCTGGAGCCAGTTTGGTGTTTTGCCCCCGCTGCTCTCCTTGGGAGGCTGCTCCAGAACTTCACCCCTCTGATGGTTAGAAACCTTCGCCTAATTTCAAGCCTGAAGTTGTTGATGGCCAGTTTGTATCCATTTGTTCTTGTGTCCACATTGGCGCTTAACTTAAATATCTCCCTCAGCCTTTGTTAAATCAGATTTGCCCTCAGCCTGCATCTGGTCAGGCTAAACAAGCCAAGCCCTTTGAGTGTCCTCTCGTAAGGCAGGTTTTTCATTCCTCGCATCATCCTAGTAGCCCTTCTCTGTTCCAGTTTGAATTTGAGTAGTCAGGTGCGTAAGAGACCTGGTCTGCACCTGTTTACACTGATTTGTAAATGGAGCCAGTTAATCTGGTGTAAATCCCCTCTGCAGACTCACTCAAATGGCTCACATTGGTATAACTGAACTGGGTAGTTGCCAGAACAGGCCTGGGCCCGGGTCTCCTTCGCTGCCCGCAATCCCGCGCTGTAACACGGCTACGCCCTGGCAGGTTGTCACTGGGCCACCCAAACACACGTGTGCGATTTAGGGGGTGAGGGCCAGATTTCCAAACGTCCCTCGGTGCCTAACCTCGGTGAGCTCATGGGGAGTCAGGCATCTCCATTCGGAAATCCCAGCTGGCCCCTGTCTGCATTGTCAGGCGCTTAAATCCCTTTGTCACATGGTCCCGAGTCCATGCCACCCTCCATGTCTCTGCCCTCGACTGCAGAGGTGCCATCGCTGGGCACAAGAACCTCAAAACAAGTTTTTTCTTTGTATAATGACACAATACATCTTCCTCCCCCACCCCACCTCCTTCACACTCACAAAGGGCTGGGCCTTTTCCAGACCGAACTTGGCAAAATTAATCAACTCAGCCCAAAGCTGGGATGTTTCAGCCCGAAAAGGGAAGTCTGAGGGAGCTGGAAGCCAACGGGAAAGGCCCTGCAGAACGGAGACGCCCAGGCAGCCAGAACCGGCTAATAACCCGTCTGCTCTAATAACAACCCGTAGCTCTCGTCTAGTGCTTGTCATCGGTTGATCTCAAGCGCTTTACAAAGGAGGTCATTGTCCTCATTATGCAGAGGGGGAAACTGAGGCACAGAGAGGCAGCATGACTGGACCCATGTCACCCAGCAAGCCAGTGGCAGAGCTGGGATTAAAACCCAGGTGTCCTGAGTCCCAGTCCAGTGCACTATCCACTAGGCCACACTGCCCCTTCTGGACATGCCCATGTCCCATTGGTGTCTCTGCACCCCATCGCCCACTCCTCAAGACAGATCCCTGCTGCTCACTCACCCTGCTGCTCCAGCACCGCCCTTCCCCGCTGCACTAGGCTCCGCAAGGTCCCCAGGCACTCGGACCGCAGGTAGTGCTGGACGTACGGAGTCCAAGTCTTGCCTGTCTCCCAGCGCTGCTTCTGGAGGAAGGCCGGCTGCACGGCCGCGACCCACGTCTCCGTCTGGGCATCAAAGCTGATGAAGTCCCCCCCGTCGTAGGCGTACTGGAACCTCGGGTCCACGGGGGTCTGGCCACTCAGGGCACAGCCCACGTGAACCTGCTCAGTGTGAATCCCTGCGGGGGAGGGAGAGAGCTCAGACCCTGCACTGAGAGCTGGGAAATGGGTCTGTAGGGCAGGTGGGGGCAGAGGGGGGCTCGGCCGGACGGTGACACCAGGGCACTGAGATCAGGGAAATGTGTCTGTATGTGGGTGGGGTCAGAGGGGCACTTTACTGTCTCTGACCATGTGGCTGGCCTTATGGTGAGCTAGCGAACAATCCCAGAGGACGCCGAAAAGCAGGAGGGGTCAGAGCAGACCCACGGGAAGGACTGAGGTGTTGGGATCCTGCCGGACAGTTACTGGGCTCCTGGAGTCTCTCCACTGGTGAACATGAGAGGTGCCATACGGGGTGAGATCAAGGTCTGACAGTGGCCAACACCAGAGATTCAGGGGGAGTGAACAGAACAGGGCAATTTGAAGTGATCCACCCGTCTTCCGGCAGGTGGAGGTCTAGGGACACCCAGAGCATGGGGTTGTGTCCCGGACCATCCTGGCTAATGTCCATTGATGGACATGTCCTCCAGGAACTTATCTAATTCTTTTTTTAACCCAGGTATACTTTTGGTCTTCACAACATCCCCTGCCAACGAGTTCCACAGGGTGACTGTGCATAGCATGAAAAAGTATTTACAAACAAGAGGAACAGACCTGCTGCCTATTCATTCCATCAGGAGACCCCTGGTTTTTTATTGTGGGAAAAGGTAAAGAACTCTTCTCTATTCACTTTCCCCACACCAGTCATCATTTTATAGACCAGGGGTGGCCAACCTGAGCCTGAGAAGGAGCCAGAATGTACCAATGTTCATTGCCAAAGAGCCACAGTAATACGTCAGCAGCCCCCCCATCAGCTCCCCCCACCCGCTCCCAGCGCCTCCCGCCCACCGGCAGCCCTGCCGATCAGCACCTCCCTGCACCTCCCGATCAGCTGCTTCGTGGGGTGCAGGAGGCTTGTGGGGGGGAGGAGCGAGGGCACGGCAGGCTCAGGGGAGGGGGCGGGAAGGGGTGGAGTCGGGGCAGGCCTGTGGCAGAGCTGGGGTTGAGCAGTGAGCACCCCCCGGCCCATTGGAAAGTTGGCGCCTGTAGCTCCGGCCCCAGAGTCGGTGCCTAGACAAGGAGCCGCATCTTAACCTCTGAAGAGCCCATGTGGCTCCGGAGCCCCAGGTTGGCCACATCCCCCTTTAGCCGTCTCTTTTCTAAACTGAACAGCCCTAATCTTTTTCCTCTCTCCTCAAATGGAAGCCGTTCCATACCCGTGATTATCTTTGTTACCCTTTTCTCTGAACCTTTCCCAGTTCCACTCTGCCCTTTTGGAGATGGGGTGACCAGCTCTGCACGCAGTATTCAAGGTGTGGGCGCACCATGGATTTATATAGAGGCATTATGGTATTTTCTCTCATTTTCTATCCCTTTCCTAATGGTTCCTGACATTCTGTTAGCCTTGGGAAAGGCTGTTTCCACAAAATTATTATTTTTTGTGAGAAAATTTCAGTTTTGCCAGAAAACATTGTTTTTCTGTTGGGGAAATTGAAAGGGAAGATCCCGGGGCCGCCCGGCTCCCTGCCTGGGATTCTCCCAAGATGGAATTTCTGAATAATTTCCTTCCCATGGAAACCTCCCATTTCCGACTTTCCTTCTGATCGGGATGAAACCACTTCTGGGAATGTGAAATTTTCTGTGGGAAGAAAACTGCATTTTCCAGCCAGCTCTGGTTTGGGCCTCACCTAGCACAGCGAGGCCCCAATCACCAGTCAGAGTGATTCTGAGCGGGCAGCTCTCACGTGTCCATTAATAACAACAACTCTCAGACACTCACCGCCCGTCTGGTTGTGCAGCTGCATCCACCTCCTGGTCTCAACTTTAGAGCCCTCCTCGTGCCCCCAGAACTCCCGGGTCTTTTCCTGGAGATACTCAGCACCCACGGCCTGTGCTGCCCATGTCTGGGTGGGTCTGACCTCTCGCGTGTCGCTGCTGTAATACGCAATCTGAACGTCATCCAGTTTGGAAATCATGAAGTAGTGATGAGTCCCATCTTCGTGGGTGACGGCTGTGACTAGCACGGCGAGGCTGTGGCGCCCTAAAGCAACAGCAGAGAGGTTGAGTAAACCAGCAATTTCCTTCCCTTGCTCAGGGGACACCAGAGTCACCCAGTGGGGACCAGCAGTGATGAAATGGGAATGTTGTTAATCTTTTCTCTGAATACTGTGTGTCTGCCTCAGTTTCCCCTAGGCATTTCTTAAGTATCTAGGTGGGAGGATAAGGGGGTGGGATGGTGGCAGAGCCCTAGAGGGCCAGTGTGAGGGTGTCTGCACAGAGAATGGCCGACTCCCCTCTCCTGGCCACTGATGGCCTGGGCCCCTCCCCGGCAAGGTGCCAGCTGAAGGTGTTGGAGAACAAAGACATCAGGCGGCCTCCTGAGCGGGCGGGGGGGGGGGGGGTGAAGACAAAGGCCAGAGGAGGGGCTGGAGTGAGTTTCAGTTTGGAGCTGGCTGGGGAAAAGGACGGAAGCCCAGACCAGAGTCTGGGCTCCCTGCCCCCCAAGATGGACCTGACTGAGGGGGTCCTGTTGTCTGTACCCACAAGCTCTGATTTGGACTGTGTTCCTGTCATCTAATAAACCTCTGTTTTTCTGGCTGGCTGAGAGTCCCAGGGAATCGCGGGAAGTGGGGGGTGCAGGGCCCTGACTCCCCCACACTCCATGACACCTCCCACCCCCAGCCATGTCCCCCTGCCCTCAGCCCCATCCTGGGTGAGGGACGGAGCTGCAGGGGAATCAGGACTGGCGATCTCTCAGCCTGTGCCTCTGAAAGCCAGCGGCTTGTTTGGTGGAAGGGGCAGACATTGGTGGGGGGGTAGCTTCCCCCAAACAACTGCCCCCCACCAGGCAAATGCCCTCAGGCTGGGAGGGGTGGATGTGCAAAGTGCTTACAGCGGAATCTGGGGTGTTTGTGGCATGTGTGCATTTCTGGGGTGTTTGGTGAGCATGTGGGGTGTGTTCGTGTGATGTGTGTGTGTGGTCTGCATGCGTATACATGTGTGCCGGGGGTGTATGCATGTGGGGTGTGTAAGGTACTTTGTTTTCAGTTTTAATTGACTTTTTACTGAAAAATTCCTGGATTTTACAGAAGCCGTTATTTGGTGTTTACTCATTTTTCACCCCAATTTTGGCTCACTCAGGCACACAGAAATACTGATTGTGGTAAGTTTCAAAGTAGTAGCCCTGTTAGTCTGTATTCACAAAAAGAAAAGGAGGACTTGTGGCACCTTAGAGACTAACCAATTTATTTGAGCATAAGCTTTCGTGAGCTACAGCTCACTTCATTGGATTCAAATCCAACCCGTGACAGGAGGTCGATGTATTTGTGTGAATAATGAATTAATCTAAGCGTCAATGCAAGGTGTCACGGAGTGTGGGGGAGTCCAGGCCCTGCACCCCTCTTCCTGGGATCCACTGAGACTCTCAGCCAGCCAGTAAAACAGAAGGTTTATTGGACAACAGGAACACAGTCCAAAAACAGAGCTTGTGGGTACAACCAGGACCCCTCAATCACGTCCTTCTGGGGGAGCAGGGAGCTTAGACCCCAGCCCTGGGGTTCCCTGTGTTCCTCCACCCAGCCCCAAACTGAAACTAAACCCACCCAGCAGGTTCCCTGCTGCAGCCCCTGTTCACATTCCTGGGCAGAGGTGTCACCTCCCCCTCCCCCTCCTGGCTCAGGTGACAGGCTCTCAGGTCTCCCATCCCCAGGGCACATTCCCAGGTCAACACTCCCCCCTCCCTGCTGAGTCACATCGTCACATCTCTCCCCCCTTTGAGACTGAACTGAGCGGGGTCACACTGACCAGTGACCTGGGGAAGTTCGGGGCCCCCTCTCCGGGACAGCGCATCCGCTATCAGGTTGGCACTTCCCTTCACGTGGACCACGTCCATGTCGTAATCCTGCAGGAGCAGGCTCCATCTCAGGAGTTTGGCGTTGGCTCCTTTCATCTGGTGCAGCCAGGTCAGGGGAGAGTGGTCGGTGTAGACGGTGAAGTGCCGCCCGAAGAGATAGGGTTCTAGTTTCTTGAGGGCCCACACCATGGCCAGGCACTCCTTCTCGATGGCCGCGTAGTGTTGCTCCCGGGGTAGCAACTTCTTGCTCAGGTACACGATGGGGTGTCTCTCCCCCTTTTCATCCTCCTGCATTAACACCGCCCCCAGTCCCGTGTCTGAGGCGTCGGTGAACACCACAAAGGGCTTGTCAAAGTCTGGGTTTGCCAGAACTGGGCCACTGACCAGAGCCTCCTTCAGCTCCCGGAAAGCCTCCTGGCACTGCTCAGTCCAGACCACCTTGTCTGGCTTCCCCTTCTTGCATAGCTCCGTGATGGGGGTGGCGATGGCGCTAAAGTGGGGCACAAATCTTCGGTAGTATCCTGCCATCCCAATAAAGGCTTGGACCTGCTTTTTGGTGTGGGGAGCGGGCCAGTCTCTGATCACCTCCACCTTGGCTGGTTCCGGCTTTAGGCGGCCGCTCCCCACCCAATGGCCCAGGTAAGATACTTCCGCCATCCCCACCTTGCACTTCTCCGCTTTTACAGTCAGCCCAGCCCCCTGGAGTCGGTCCAGCACTTGTCTAACCTGGGACACGTGGTCCTCCCAGGTCTGGCTAAAGACACAGATGTCATCAATATATGCCACGGCAAAACTCTCCATCCTGGAAGGTGGCCGGTGCTCCCTTGAGGCCGAAAGGCAGGGTCAGGAACTCATAGAGCCCCAGAGGGGTGATAAAGGCCGATTTCAGTCGGGCATCTGCATCCAGCGGCACTTGCCAGTAGCCCTTTGTAAGGTCCATGGTGGTAAGGTACCGAGCTCCTCCCAGCTTGTCTAGGAGCTCGTCCGGCCTGGGCATGGGGTAGGCATCAGATACAGTGATGGCATTGAGCTTCCGATAGTCCACACAGAACCGGACCGACCCGTCCTTTTTGGGGACCAGCACCACCGGCGAGGCCCAAGGGCTGGCAGATGGCTGGATCACCCCCAAAGCCAGCATGTCCCGGACCTCTCTTTCCAGGTCCTGAGCAGTTTTCCCTGTGACTCGGAAGGGGGAGCATCTTATCGGCGGGTGCGACCCTGTCTGCACCCGGTGGACAGTCAGATTAGTGCGTCCAGGCTGGTTGGAAAACAGCTGTCGGTACGGATGCAGCACCTCCCTGACCTCAGCTTGCTGGGCAGGGGTTAGCTGATCCGAGAGGGGAATTGTTTCCAGGGGGAAACCAGCTCTGGTCCCAGGGAATAGATCTACTAAAGGGTCATCTCCCTGCTCTTCCCACTGTCCACACACGGCCAACACCACATTCCCCCTGGCATAATATGGCTTCATCATATTCACATGGTACACCCGGCGGTGGTGCGCCCGGTTTGACAGCTCCACCACATAGTTTACCTCATTGAGCTGCTTGACGACCTTGAAAGGGCCCTCCCAGGCGGCCTGTAGTTTGTTCTTTCTCACTGGGATGAGAACCATCACCTGATCCCCGGTGGCGTAGGCACGGGCCCGCGCTGTGCGGTCATACCAGACCTTCTGCTTCCTCTGGGCTCTGGCCAGATTCTCCCTGGCCAGGCCCATGAGTTCCGCCAGTCTCTCTCGGAAGATCAGGACATACTCCACCACTGACTCTCCATCGGGAGTGGCCTTCCCCTCCCACTCGTCTCTCATCAGGTCCAGGGGGCCCCTCACCCTCCTTCCATATAACAGTTCGAAAGGCGAAAATCCGGTAGACTCCTGGGGCACCTCCCTGTACGCGAACAGCAGGTGAGGTAAGTACTTGTCCCAATCCTGTGGGTGCTGGTTCATAAAGGTTTTCAGCATCATCTTTAGCGTCCCGTTAAACCTCTCCACCAGCCCATTGGACTGGGGGTGATACGCTGAGGCCCAGTCGTGCCGGACCCCACATTTCTCCCACAAGCACCGGAGCAGGGCCGACATGAAGTTGGAGCCTTGGTCTGTCAAGACTTCCTTGGGGAACCCCACTCGGCTGAAAATGGTCAGGAGCGCATCGGCCACGGTGTCTGCTTCAATGGAAGCTAAGGGCACTGCCTCGGGGTAGCGGGTGGCAAAATCTACCACCACCAGAATGTATTTCTTCCCCGACCGGGTCGTCCTGCTGAGAGGCCCCACGATGTCCATGGCCACCTTCTGGAAAGGCTCCTCTATGATGGGCAAAGGTCTCAAAGCCGCTTTCCCCTTGTCCCGGGCCTTCCCCACCCTCTGACAAGGGTCACAGGATCGGCAATACTGCCGGACCGTGGTAAAGACCCCGGGCCAGTAAAAGTTCTGTAGCAACCTCTGCCGGGTGCGCCGGATTCCCTGGTGCCCTGCGAGGGGGATGTCATGGGCCAGGGACAGGAGCCTGCGGCGATACTTCTGGGGGACCCCCAGCTGCCTCCTGATCCCACAGGACTCTACTTCCCTTGTGGGAGCCCATTCTCGGTACAGGAACCCCTTCTCCCACAGGAACCTCTCCTGGCAGCCTCTCCTCATGGTCCGTCCCACACTGAGGTCGGCCAGGTCCCTGAGCTTCCGCAAGGAGGGATCTTTCCTCAACTCGGCCTGGAACTCAGCAGCTGGGGAAGGGATGGGGCCCGGTTCCCTCTCGCTGGCCAGGTCCGAGGCCTCCGCCTCTCTGAGCCGTGCCCCTCAGCGCTCCCTCCCCACCAGGGTAGGGTCCTGCGCCTCCGGTGTGGTATCCTCCCCAAGGTCAGGGAGCAGTGCCCCTCGCCGGCTCTGGCTACGCGTCACAACCAGGGCGGTCTGGGGCTTGCTTGGCCACTCCTCTAGGTCTCCCCCCATCAAAACTTCAGTGGGCAAATGGTGGTGTACCCCCACATCCTTGGGGCCCTCCTTGGCCCCCCATTTCAGGTGTACCCTTGCCACGGGCACCTTAAATGGGGTCCCGCCCACCCCTGTCAGGGTCAGATAGGTGTTGGGCACCACCCGATCTGGGGCCACCACCTCGGGCCGGGCCAGCGTCACCTCCGCGCCCGTATCCCAGTATCCATTGACCTTCCTCCCATCCACCTCCAGGGGAACAAGGCACTCTCTCCGGAGGGACAGCCCCGCGCCCACCCTGTAAACTGAGCACCCTGAGTCCAGAGCCTCCAGCCCTCTGGTGGAGCTGGCCTGGGGTACTCTTCCCTCCGGGGCAGGTGGTAAACTGGTAGGCCCCCTTTCCTGGGTCGTCTGCCCCTCGTCCAGCTGGGTCCCTACCCAGTTAACCCTGGGTAGGTTGGGTCTGCTCAGTTTGTCCCTGAGCCCGGGGCACTGGGACCGTACGTGGCCTCTCTGGCCACAGTGATAGCAGCTCAGGTCACGTTGGTCCCCTCGAGCGGGTCGGAGGGGCCCGACGCCAGGCGTTCCCCTTGGGAGGGGGTTCTCCCTATTTCCCCGCTGGGAGGCCCCCTGGTGACTCTCTCTCTGCATCGGGGGGGGGCCTGTTCTTTTGGGACTCCTCCCGGCTACCCCCTGACCGACTGTTCACAAACTCGTCGGCCAGCTGCCCTGCGTGCTGGGGGTTCTCGAGCTTTTTGTCCACCAGCCACAGCCTCAGGTCGGAAGGGCACTGATCATACAGCTGCTCCAGTACGATTAGGTCAAGCAGGTCCTCTTTAGCTCGGGCCCCAGCTGTCCACTTGCGGGCATACCCCTGCATCCGGTTGGCCAGTTGTAGGTAGGTGACCTCAGGCGTTTTACGCTGACTCCGGAACCTTCTCCGGTACATCTCGGGGGTCAGCCCAAACTCACGGAGCAGGGCCTGTTTGAACAGTTCATAGTCCCCTGCCTCCGGCCCTGTCATCCGGCTGTACACCTCCACGGCTTTGGGGTCCAGTAAGGGGGTGAGGAACTGGAGCCTGTCTGCAGGGTCAACCCTGTGCAGCTCACAGGCATTCTCAAAGGCCGTCAGGAAGCTATCCATGTCCTCCCCCTCCTTCCGCTGGGCCAGGAAGCACTTATCAAAGTTCCTTGCCGTCCTGGGTCCCCCCGCACTCACCGCAGCTGCAGCCGGGGCCCCACTGCTCCTCAGCCTGGCCAGCTCCAGTTCATGCTGTCTTTGTTTCTCCTTCTCCTGACGCTCCCTCTCCTTCTCCTGACGCTCCCTCTCCTTCTCCTCCTGCTCATGTTGACGTTGTTTCTCCTTCTCCTCATGTTGACGTTGTTTTTCATGATCCTCCAGCTCCCTCATTTTCATCTCCCTCACCCATTCCAGCCGCCTCCGCTCCAGGGATGGGGAGCTCCGCCGGGAGGATCCCCTGCTGGGTGCTGGGGTCAGGGTGCCCTCGGTATTCGCTGGGCTTCCCCCAACCCCTCCCCCGGACATAGGTAGGAAGGGTCTCGGGATGTCCTCGGCAGCAGTCTGACCCCTCCCAGCCCGGTCAGGCCCCAGGGCCCACGCTGCGTCTGCCGGGCGGCTTCCCTCAGGGACAGGGATCGGGTCATCCAAGCGATCCCTCTCCTCCAGCTGGGCAATCAGCTGTTCCTTGGTGGACCTCCCGATGCGCAGCCCCCTCTGCCTGCACAGCTCCACCAGGTCGCTCTTCAGGCGTTTAGCGTACATCTCCCTGCTGGCCCCTCGCAGGCCGGGCAGCTTCCCACGGTTTCCAGGAAAAGCCCCTCGTGTGCCAGTCCTTCTCGAGGTCACCACCTCTTTGCCAGGGTCGAGCTGCAGATTCCTCCGCCCCTGGGACCGCTCGCTGCAATCCCCCGGGGGACCCTGTTACTGCAAAAGTCTTTCTCTCTGGTCACACATTCCCAGGGGTTAACCGCCCCCCGAAACCGTCTCTCTCTGAATCTTCAGCACGCCTGGTCCCCGTCAATTCCCCTTCGTTTTACTGCTCCCCAGTCACTTACTGCAGGAAGCGCCGTTCACGGGGTGCAGTAGATCCCACCGCTGCCACCAGTTGTCACGGAGTGTGGGGGAGTCCAGGCCCTGCACCCCTCTTCCTGGGATCCACTGAGACTCTCAGCCAGCCAGTAAAACAGAAGGTTTATTGGACAACAGGAACACAGTCCAAAAACAGAGCTTGTGGGTACAACCAGGACCCCTCAATCACGTCCTTCTGGGGGAGCAGGGAGCTTAGACCCCAGCCCTGGGGTTCCCTGTGTTCCTCCACCCAGCCCCAAACTGAAACTAAACTCACCCAGCAGGTTCCCTGCTGCAGCCCCTGTTCACATTCCTGGGCAGAGGTGTCACCTCCCCCTCCCCCTCCCGGCTCAGGTGACAGGTTCTCAGGTCTCCCCTCCCCAGGGCACATTCCCAGGTCAACACTCCCCCCTCCCTGCTGAGTCACATCGTCACACAAGGCTATCTGTTAATGTAAGGCAATGGAGAGGAAGTTGCACATACACGTTAAATGCAGTTGCTGAAATAAATCACAACATTAAACTGCTTTCACTTTCACTACTCAGACTTTTCCCTCTTTGTTGCTTTTTTTCTGCCCTCCCGTCCCCCAGTATTAACCCGGAGATTGCCCCAGAAATCTGGGCAGTTAATAGCCGGTGCTGGTTTTCACCCACTTTTTAAAAGTTTTGTAATTAGCACTGATAAATTCCCAGGAACATTTAAACAAATCTGAAAACAAAGGACCTGGGGCGTGTGGGGTGTATATGGGTGTGCAGAAGCAACACGTTGTGGGGACACACATCAGGTCAAGTGCCCCACAGATTTCTGCCAGGGTTTATGTGCCCGGCCCTGAACCCCACTGCATACCACCAGAACCTCTAAATTGTGCCCCCAAACTATCAACAGTTACGTGTCATGGCTGGTGGGGTTCACACTCCCCTTCCTAGGAACTAAACAGGCCAGTCCTGCAGGGATGTGGGGTTCTCAGGGGGCCAATCAAGCAGTTCCCCCCCTTTTTTGTGCCAGAGGCAGGGGACAACAAGCCCCCCCACCCTGCAGGGAAAGCAGCCCCCAGAGTTTCCCTGAGGGTGTCTGCCATGCAGTGTGGCCTGGGGCGGGGAGATGGCTGGTGCAGACAGGCTGCAGGAGAGGGCAGGACTCTCCTTTGCTCCTGGAAACCTCAGTTACTTTCTTTTGTTTCCACCTTACCTGAGCCTGGTGCCCCCTGCTCCCCAGCTGAGCTACTGCACAGTGGTGCCGGAGCCAGGGAACTAGGGGTAACTGGAGCTCACCCACTTCTCATTGGTGACATGGAGTTTTGCTGAGGTTAGGTGACCCACTGCTGTATTTACCACTACACCACTGCCCACGAGGGTCGCTGGGCCGGTCCTCCTCTGCTTCCGTAGCGCAGGCTGGCTCCTCTCCCTGCACTCAGTCACTCTGGTTTGACATCACCCCTAGGGGCTGGGGGGTGGTGTGACGAAGTGGGACTGTTCTTAATGTTTCCTCAGAATAGTGTGGGGGTGCCTCAGTTTCCCCTAGGCAGTTCTTAAGTATCTAGGTGGTGGGATATGGGTGTTTGATCGTTGGTGTGTGAGCAGGTGTGTGCAGGGGTCTGGACACAGAGAATGGCCAACACCCTGTTTCCTGGCAGCTGATGGCCTGGCCCTTCCCCCCTGCAAGGTGAGAGATAAAGGGTTGGAGAGCAAAGGAATCCGGTGACCTCCTGGCCCGGGAAAGGAACAAAGCCCAGAGGAGGGGGGGCTGGAGGGAGTTTCAGTTGGGGGCTGGCTGGAGACACGGAGTGAAGGGCAGACGGGGTTGTCTGGCTCACTGCCCCGCAAAATGGACCCAGCTGAGGAGTCCTGTTCTCTGCACCTACAAGCTTTGGTTCAGACCATGTTCCTGTTGTCTAATAAACCTTCTGTTTTACTGGCTGGCTGAGAATCACGTCTGACTGTGGAATTGGGGGGCAGGACCCTCTGGCTTCCCCAGGACCCTTCCTGGGTGGAGTCACTGTGGGAAGCACACGGAGGGGCAGAGGATGCTGAATGCTCCGAGGTCAGACCCAGGAAGGTGGAAGCTGTGTGAGCTGTGTCCCCTGCAGACAGGCTGCTCACAGAAAGGAGACTTCCCCAGAGTCCTGCCTGGCTTCATAGGGAGCAGTCCCAGAGCATTGCCCGGGGACTCCATGACAACTGGTGGCAGCGGTGGGATGTACTGCACCCTGTGGATGGCGCTTCCTGCAGTAAGTGACTGGGGAGCTGTAAAACGAAGGGGGATTGCCGAGGACCAGGCGTGCTGAAGGCTCAGAGAGGAGCGGTTTCGGGGGGTGGTTAACCCCTGGGAGTGTGTGACCAGCGAGAAGGACTGTGCAGTAATGGGGTCCCCCTGGGGACTGCGGTGAGCACTTTCAGGGGCAGAGGAGCCTGCGGCTTGGTCCTGGCAAAGAGGTGGTGACCTCGAGAAGGGCTGGCATAGTAGGGGTTCTCCCTGGAGACCGTGGGGAGCTGAGAGCATACAGGCCTGTGAGGCCTCCACTTAAGAAGGACATTGTAACCCGGTGCAGAAAGAGAGGGTTGAGCGTTGGAAAGTTCACCAAAGCACAGTTCATCCTGCAGCTGGAGGAGGATGACGGCTCTAAGGAACAGATTCCTGACCCCAAATGGGGCTACAGCAGGATCTGGGAGCAGCTGGAGTGGGAGCCAGGCATCCCCAAGACTCCTGTCCCCGACCAGACGAGGGTCTTCACGATCGGGTTCCCCATCGGGGGATCAAGACGGACGGGATTGGAGCTGAGTCCGAGGGAGCAAGAGGACTGTGGGAGACAGCGAGAGCCCGAGAAAGAGCTGCAGAAGCAGCAGCAGCATGAACTGGCGATGGGGGAGCGGAGAGGCCTAGGGGACCTCCCCGGGGTGAGTGGGGATAGACCCCGGGGGGCCAGTTCCGCAGGGAACCTCGAGACTAAATTGCTGCCCCTGGTTAAGGAGGGGGGGGGATTTGGATGCCACCTCACTGCCTTTGAGCAGGCTGGCGATTTGAACCAGAGGGACCCTGTGGAAAAGCCCCAGTGTCTAGCTCCCTTGCTGGGTCCCAAGGCCACAGACTCCATCAGCCAGATGGGTGGGGAGGTGGACAGGCTCCCACTCCTGACCCCGACCTAAATGTCTGTGTGGAGTTTCCTGGGGCCAGGCCCCTCGGACCCCCAGTGGGAGCGGAAGGTGATGGTCAATGGGGAGACATTCCTGGGGTGGCGAGATCCTGGGACAGAGAGAACTGGTGTCAGGCCCCTGGTGGTGCAGCCTCAGATGCTGAGGGGCTGTGTGAGCTGGGTGAGGGTCCCAGGGACGAAGCCCCTCACCCTGCCTATGGCCCAGATCCCTGTGCAGACCCAGGAGGAGTGGGGCTGGCTGGTCGTTGGGGTTCTCCAGGACACCAGCTGCGGGACCCTGTTGTGGGGTGACTGTGTCTCTTTGGGACAGGATCCAGGCCCTGCTCCGGTAACTGCCAAGGGTTTGAATTTGAATCCAGGGAACCAATCGGCAGAGAGGGAAATGTTCAGTGAAAATGCAGAAGACCTGGCTGGCAGGGGGAGACACAGGCAGGGCAGGGGATCTGTGGGGAGTGGCAAGGTGCTGGGTAAGGAAAGTCTGGATGAGCCTAGGCAGCCTTGTGAGCTGATGGCTGTGTCTAGTCAGCAGGGTGGGAAGGCGAGGAGAGCAGAAGATGAGTGTCCCTGGACCTTATCTGTTAGCTGGGTGGAGAAGTGTGACAGTGAAGGGAATTTGCCTGTGTCTGTCAGGGGTATTGACTTGCCTATGGAGGGAGCTACCCTGGTCTCCAGGCAGTTGTCTGTGACCAGCCTTGTAAGCTGGGACCAGGGGAATGAGATCCCAAGCTGTGTGTCTGGAAAGGAGAAAGTGTGTCCGGCCTCTGGATGGGCCAGAGGTGATTCTGGATGTAAGTGAGACCCAGAAAGAGTCTGTTGCTCAGGACTTTAGGTCGAATTTAGCAGCGTCAAATCGATGTAAACCTGCACCTGTCCACATGATGAAGCCCTTTATTTTGACTTAAAGGGCTCTTAAAATCGATTTCCTTACTCCACCCCTGACAAGTGGATTAGCGCTTAAATCGGCCTTGCTGGGTCGAATTTGGGGTACTGTGGACACAATTCGGCGGTATTGGCCTCCGGGAGCTATCCCAGAGTGCTCCATTGTGACTGCTCTGGACAGCACTCTCAACTCAGATGCACCATTGTCTGCCGTTGCTCTGACGCAGGGAGGGGCGACTGACGACATGGCTTACAGGGTTGGCTTCAGGGAGTTAAAATCAACAAAGGGGGTGGCTTTACATCAAGGAGTATTTCAGGCAGGACTTCATGGAGGGTTCCAATAAGAAGTGGTGCACCTAAGTTATTGTTCTTATTGGAACAAGGAGGTTAGTCTGGCCTCTGATTGATACATGGCTAGATTTACCTCGCTGCACCTTCTCTGTGAGTGACTGCAGTGTGACCTAGAGGAATGAGTCCCCTAGACAGGGGGGGGGGGGCGGGGGGGTGGTGGTGGTTTGCAAATGAGTACAAAACAAATCTGGTCTATTTCTTGTTTTGATACACTCCATCTATCTTTTACATCTTTGACTGGCAGCAAATGGTGCAGAAGGACTGCATGCCATCCACATCTCATGGCTGCTCGGCAGAAGATGATACAATAGGACTGCTAACAATCCGTACCGCCTGCCTGCTCACCATGAGATGGTTCAATAGGACTGTCTGCAGGACTAAAGAGAATGACTTGATCAAGTCACTCCAAATTTAGTCCCTGTGCCCATGTCTGCCCAGGTGCTCCTGATAGACCTCACACAGGCGACCAGGAGCACCTCGGACATGACGATGACGGCTACCAGTCCTATTGCACCATCTGCTGCCACAAGGCAAGGGGTTGCTGCTGCTGTGTAGCAATGCCGTACTGCGTCTGCCAGCACCCAGGAGACATACGGTGACGGTTACCTGAGCGGGCTCCAGGCTTGCCGTGGTATGGCGTCTGCACAGGTAACTCAGGAAAAAAGGTGCGAAACGATTGTCTGCTGCTGCTTTCACGGAGGGAGGGAGGGAACGGGGGCCTGACGATATGTACCCAGAACCACCCGCGACAATGTTTTAGCCCCATCAGGCATTGGGATCTCAACCCAGAATTCCAGTGGGCAGCGGAGACTGCGGGAACTGTGGGATAGCTACCCACAGTGCAACACTCCGGAAGTCGACGCTTGCCTCGGTACTGTGGAAGCACTTCGCTGAGTTAATGTACTTAATGCACTTAGAGCATTTTCTGTGGGGACACGCACACTCGAATATATAAAACCGATTTCTAAAAAAATGACTTCTATAAATTCGAACTAATTTCGTAGTGTAGACATACCCTCAAAGTGTTCCTCTAGAGCAAGCCCTCGGTGAAGAGGGTAAGGGCAGACTTTCTGGGAGGGGTGAATTGTTGCATAGAAAAGCCCTAGGGAAAGGAATCCTCATGGAGTCTTTGCAAGCAGTTTACTGCAACTGAAGGGTGTGAAAGTGATTTAATCAAGAAAGTTTCAGTTCCTAACAGCCAGAAATTTTCTGTTGTGAATGGATCCAATGACTTTCCTGTTGAAAGATCCAGTGTGGATAGCTTTGAGAAGGTCTCAAATGGAGTGAAAGCTGTTAAGAAAGTTAAACAGTCCTATAACCAAGTGGCTGTGTTTGGCCAGCTTGTTGGGGAGACAAGGTTGTTGAGAAAGGCATGTCTCCATGCTAGTTCTGTAAGTCTGTGGCCCAGGTCAAGATGGGGGCCCTTAACCAAGAGAGCCCGAATTGCAGCCCTCCAGACTGGAGCGCTGGGAGAAGACCCGATGCCAGTTTGATCCCGGGGGTTTTGGGGTGGCCAAAGAGCACGGGCTGCATAAACCTTCCCACATGCGGCATGAGAGTGCTATCGACCACCCCCGACCTAAGGGAGGGCGTGAAACTGGAAGGGCCTGGTGTAACTCCCACCAAGGAACGGGAGAGATGCTGGGGCATCCATGAGAACGTTGGTGGGGTCGAACTTCCCCAGCTCACCGGCTAAAGTGACCCAGCTCAGTTCGATCTCGAAGTGGGGAGAAGTGAAGTGCAGACGGGGTTGTCTGTCTCACTGCCCCCCAAAATGGACCCAGCTGAGGGGTCCGGTTCTCTGCACCTACAAGCTCTGTGTTAGACCCTGTTCCTGTCGTCTAATAAACCTTCTGTGTTACTGGCTGGCTGAGAGTCACGTCTGACTGCGGAGTTGTGGGGCAGGAGCCTCTGGCTTCCCCAGGAGCCCCACCTGGGCGGAGTTGCTGTGGGAAGCGCACGGAGGGGCAGAGGACGCTGAATGCTCCGAGGTCAGACCCAGGAAGGTGGAAGCCGGGTGAGCTGTGTGTCCCGAAGACAGGCTGCTCACAAAAAGGAGACTGCCCCAGAGTCCTGCCTGGCTTCGTAGGGAGCAGTTCCAGAGCATCGCCCAGGGACTCTGTGACAGGTGGTTCTTGGGCTGGCGTGTTGGGGATTTCTGGCAGAGCCCCCCAAGAAGGATGGGGGGACGCGGCTCAGGCCCACGGAGGAGACAGAGCCGAGGGGCTGGACAGTTGTAGGTTTCAAGGCCAGATGGGACCATTCATTATCTGAACTAGCTCCCAGCGCCTAGGAGCCTCCATCCTGGCCCAGGACCTGGCTGCCCAGGTCTGTACAAAGGCAGAACAGCCCAAGGAGCCCACCCCCAATGGCCGCCCAATGGGGTGCCCCCCCGCCATCCCCACGCCCAGCTGGAAACTAGCTATTTTAGTGCCCGGGGGCCAGCAAGCGTCTTTGTGCCCCTACCCGGCTATTTCGTCATAGTTCCACCCCGTTTTCCGCTCCTGCACCTTTCGCCCTGGGCGGCTGCCCCCCTCGCCCCGTGGCGCCCGCCCCCCATTACTGGTAGTCGGCATTAATCCGTCTATTGGCGCGGCTGCTGGCAGGGCCCGGCCTTCAGAGCTGGGCGGCCGGAGAGCGGCGGCTGCTGGCCGGGACGGCGCGGGAGGACCCGTTATCAAATCCCCTCCCGCACCAGTTCCCACCCCGTTTTCACCCTGCGCCCGCTCTCACGGCAGCGGGATCCCACCCCGAGGGTCACGCCCCCCAGTTTGCGCTCCCCCGTGTCAGAGGGGGATGCCCGGCCTGTTACGGTGACACCCCCAGCCGGGGCTCACCCTGGCCCCCCGGTACTCACCCCCCGCCGCGGCTGGAGCCAGGAGCGCCCCGCAGAGCGCCAGGAGCAGCCCCCAGGCCATGGGTCCTGGCCGGGGGGGCGGGGAATGGGCGCCTGTATAAGACAAAGCCCCGAATTTCTGGACGTGGGGACAGGAGAACCGGGCAGCCTGGCAGATGGACCTTCTGTGTCACTATCACTTTCCAAAGTGTCGCAGCTGCCTGTGGCCATCCAATCAGGACGCAGGCAGGGGTTGTTCATCATCGGTATCCAGGCAGAACTAGCGGTGTGAGGTTACAGAACACAAACAGCCCATGACTGCAGGCCCATGGTGCTCCCCCGCCTGGCCCGCCCCATGCCCTGGGGGTGCGAAGGGCTGAGGCCGCGCTGTGGGTGGGGCGGGGCGGGGACCGCAGGGCCTGGTGGAGCCTGGGAAGCTGGGCAGGGAGGGGCTGGACCCGCTCTGGGGCAGGGCACCGGGCGTGGGTACCATGGGGCACAGGCACAAAGGGGGTAAAGGGGCCGGGAGCGACTCCCGGCTGGGAAGGAGACGAAGGTTTCGGATCCTCCGAGGGGCGAGGCTGGAGCAGCCCCCATAGCAGCTGGGGAGGCACAAACAATCCCTTCATTTTTACATAGAGCTGGACGACTATATCCGGGGGACTGCCTGATGGGGTTGCTTGTGATGGTGGGTTCAGGCTCAGCAGGCCTGGGGCCCACTTCCCATTTATGAAACCAGAACCTAACACTCATGCTTCAGGGCTTCAGCCATCCACTGGCAGCGGTCAGGAAGGGATTTCCCCCCACCTCCCCAACAAAATAATGTGTTGTGGGGTTGTTTGTGTTTTATCTCCTCCCTCTGCAGCATCAGGGCCGGACCCGGCTGGAGATGGGACCTGGGCGGGGAGGGCCAGGCGCTGAGGGGCACCCAGCATTATCTCACCCATGGGTATGGCTGGCTGGTCCTTGGGCCCATCCACAGGGGGTAGCCAGTGGTGAGCTGGAGCCGGTTCGCACCGGTTCACGCAAACCGGTTGTTAAATTTTGAAGCCAGTTTAGAACCGGTTGTTAAACGGGTGGGCAAACTCCGTCCTGTCCGTCCTGCCCGAGCTCTCAGCTGGGGAGGCTCCCCTGAGAATTTTTACTCACCCGGCGGCATCCCGGGCCTTCGGCGGCACTTCAGCGGCGGGTCCTTCAGTGCCGCCAAAGACCCAGAGGGATTGAAGGAACCAGTTCTTCAGCTTCTGGCAGCTCAATCACTGGGTGTAGCTGATCGCTGTGGGTAGGCTCAGGGGGAATTCCCCCCGCCCTCGGTCAGACTGGCAGTGACTTGGGGGTTCTCACCTTCCCCTGCAGCCTGGGAGCGGGTCACTGGCCAGGATTATCTGGGTGTCTCTCACTTAACTCTCTCCTCAGGGGGACTGAGTCATCTATCTGCTGCCCCGACCGGGAAAACCGAGAAGTCTGCTGCTTGCCAGGAGCTAGGATTCACGATGTGACGGAGAGACTGCCGAGACTCATCAAGCCCTCGGATCGCTACCCCTTCCTGCTTCTTCACGTGGGCACCAATGATACTGCCAAGAATGACCTTGAACGGATCACTGCGGACTACGTGGCTCTGGGAAGAAGGATAAAGGAGTTTGAGGCGCAAGTGGTCTTCTTGTCCATCCTCCCTGTGGAAGGAAAAGGCCTGGGTAGAGACCGTCGAATCGTGGAAGTCAACGAATGGCTACGCAGGTGGTGTCGGAGAGAAGGTTTTGGATTCTTTGACCATGGGATGGTGTTCCAAGAGGGAGGAGTGCTGGGCAGAGACGGGCTCCACCTAACGAAGAGAGGGAAGAGCATCTTCGCAAGCAGGCTGGCTAACCTAGTGAGGAGGGATTTAAACTAGGTTCACCGGGGGAAGGAGACCAAAGCCCTGAGGTAAGTGGGGACGTGGGATACCGGGAGGAAGCATGAGCAGGAGCGTGAGAGAGGGGAGGGCTCCTGCCTCATATTGAGAAAGAGGGGCGATCAGCGGGTTATCTCAAGTGCCTATACACAAATGCACGAAGCCTGGGAAACAAGCAGGGAGAACTGGAAGCCCTGGCATAGTCAAGGAATTATGATGTGATTGAAATAACAGAGACTTGGTGGGATAACTCACATGACTGGAGTACTGTCATGGATGGATATAAACTGTTCAGGAAGGACAGGCAGGGCAGAAAAGGTGGGGGAGTTGCACTGCATGTAAGAGAGCCATAGGAGTGCTCAGAGCTCCGGTATGAAACTGCAGAAAAACCTGAGTGTCTCTGATTAAGTTTAGAAGCGTGAGCAACAAGGGTGATGTGGTGGTGGTAGTCTGCTATAGACCACTGGACCACGAGGATGAGGTGGACAAGGCTTTCTTCCGGCAACTCACGGAAGTTACTAGATCGCAGGCCCTGGTTCTTATGGGAGACTTCAATCACCCTGATATCTGCTGGGAGAGCGATACAGCGGTGCACAGACAATCCAGGAAGTTTTTGGAAAGTGTAGGGGACAATTTCCTGGTGCAAGTGCTGGAGGAACCAACTAGGGGCAGAGCTCTTCATGACCTGCTGCTCACAAACCGGGAAGAATTAGTAGGGGAAGCAAAAGTGGATGGGAACCTGGGTGACAATGAGATGGTCGAGTTCAGGATCCTGACACAAGGAAGAAAGGAGAGCAGCAGAATACGGACCCTGGACTTCAGAAAAGCAGACTTTGACTCCCTCAGGGAACTGATGGGCAAGATCCCCTGGGAGAATAACATGAGGGGGAAAGGAGTCCAGGAGAGCTGGCTGTATTTTAAAGAATCCTTATTGAGGTTACAGGGACAAACCATCCCGTGTAGAAAGAATAGTAAATATGGCAGGCGACCGGCTTGGCTTAACAGTGAAATCCTTGCTGATCTTAAATACAAAAAAGAAGCTTACAAGAAGTGGAAGATTGGACAAATGACCAGGGATGAGTATAAAAATATTGCTCAGGCATGCCGGAGTGAAATCAGGAAGGCCAAATCACACCCGGAGTTGCAGCTAGCAAGAGATGTCAAGAGTAACAAGAAGGGTTTCTTCAGGTATGTTGGCAACAAGAAGAAAGTCAAGGAAAGTGTGGGCCCCTTACTGAATGAGGGAGGCAACCTAGTGACAGAGGATGTGGAAAAAGCTAATGTACTCAATGCTTTTTTTGCCTCTGTCTTCATGAACAAGGTCAGCTCCTAGACTACTGCACTGGGCAGCACAGCATGGGGAGGAGGGTACCAGCTCTCTGTGGAGAAAGAAGTGGTTCAGGACTATTTAGAAAAGCTGGACGAGGGCAAGTCCATGGGCCCGGATGCGTTGCATCCGAGAGTGCTAAAGGAGTTGGCGGATGTGACTGCAGAACCATTGGCCATTATCTTTGAAAACTCGTGGCGATCGGGGGAAGTCCCGGACGACTGGAAAAAGGCTAATGTAGTGCCAATCTTTAAAAAAGGGAAGAAGGAGGATCCTGGGAACTACAGGCCAGTCAGCCTCACCTCAGTCCCTAGAAAAATCATGGAGCAGGTCCTCAAGGAATCAATTCTGAAGCACTTAGAGGAGAGGAAAGTGATCAGGAACAGTCAGCATGGATTCACCAAGGGCAAGTCATGCCTGACTAATCTAATTGCCTTCTATGACGAGATAACTGGCTCTGTGGATGAGGGGAAAGCAGTGGACATGTTGTTCCTTGACTTTAGCAAAGCTTTTGACATTGTCTCCCACAGTATTCTTGCCAGCAAGTTAAAGAAGTCTGGGCTGGATGAACGGACGATAAGGTGGATAGAAAGTTGGCTAGAGTGTCGGGCTCAGCGGGGAGTGATCAATGGCTCCATATCTAGTTGGCAGTCAGTATCAAGTGGAGTGCCCCAAGGGTTGGTCCTGGGGCCGGTTTTGTTCAATATCTTCATAAATGATCTGGAGGAGGGTGTGGATTGCACCCTCAGCAAGTCTGCAGATGACACTAAACTGGGAGGAGAGGGAGATACGCTGGAGGGTAGGGATAGGATACAGAGAGACCTAGACAAATTAGAGGATTGGGCCAAAAGAAATCTGATGAGGTTCAATAAGGATAAGTGCAGGGTCCTGCACTTAGGACGGAAGAACCCAATGCACCGCTACAGACTAGGGACCGAATGGCTCGGCAGCAGTTCTGCAGAAAAGGACCTAGGGGTGACAGTGGACGAGAAGCTGGATAGGAGTCAACAGTGTGCCCTTGTTGCCAAGAAGGCCAATGGCATTTTGGGCTGTATAAGTAGGGGCATTGCCAGCAGATCGAGGGACGTGATTGTTCCCCTCTATTCGACATTGGTGAGGCCTCATCTGGAGTACTGTGTCCAGTTTTGGGCCCCACACTACAAGAAGGATGTGGAAAAATTGGAGAGAGTCCAGCGAAGGGCAACAAAAATGATGAGGGGACTGGAACACATGACTTATGAGGAGAGGCTGAGGGAACTGGGGATGTTTAGTCTTCAGAAGAGAAGAATGAGGGGGGATTTGAAAGCTGCTTTCAACTCCCTGAAAGGGGGTTCCAAAGAGGATGGATCTAGACTGTTCTCAGTGGTAGCAGATGACAGAACAAGGAGTAACGGTCTCAAGTTGC
Source organism: Lepidochelys olivacea (assembly GCF_965140295.1). NCBI lineage: Eukaryota > Metazoa > Chordata > Testudines > Cheloniidae > Lepidochelys > Lepidochelys olivacea. The sequence goes on from NC_140424.1 coordinate 45,683,825, forward strand.
AGTGGGGGAGGTTTAGGTTGGATATTAGGAAAAACGTTTTCACTAGGAGGGTGGTGAAGCACTGGAATGAGTTACCTAGGGAGGTGGTGGAATCTCCTTCCTTAGAAGTTTTTAAGGTCAGGCTTGATAAAGCCCTGGCTGGGATGATTTAGTTGGGGATTGGTCCTGCTTTGAGCAGGGGGTTGGAGTAGATGACCTCCTGAGGTCCCTTCCAACCCTGATCTTCTATGATTCTATGAAAACCTTAAGTTACAAAAAGACACACAGACAGGAATCTGTGTTAAATTGGTTAGTCTCTAAGGTGCCACAAGTACTCCTTTTCTTTTTACAGACAGGAATATTCATTCTATTCAGCACAACTTAATTTCTCAGCCATTTAGAGAAATCATAATCTAACGCATATCTAGCTAGATAACTTAATAAGTTCTAAGACTCCATTCCTGTTCTGTTCCCGGCCAAAGCAACACACAGACAGACCCAGACCCTTTGTTTTTCCCCCCCTCCAGCTTTGAAAGTATCTTGTCTCCTCATTGGTCATTGTGGTCAGGTGCCAGCGAGGTTACCTTTAGCTTCTTAACCCTTTACAGGTGAAAGGGTTTTTCCTCTGGCCAGGAGGGATTTTAAAGGTAGATAGCCTTCCCTTGATATTTATGACACTCCCCAACCCCCCCGCCCCACACACACACACAAATGCAGAGCGCCCTGCACAACCCTGCAGCTGAGACAAGCAAGTGTGGTGTGGTGGGACAGGGCTGGCTGGGGCCAGAGCAGCTCCTTAACCCTGGAATGCCCAGTGTGGGGTTTGTACACCCCATTGCATCCCCCTTAGTTGTCTTTTGTCTAAGGTGAACAATCCCAGTCTTTTTAATCTCTCCTCATTGTTAGAAGGCTTTTCCTTCACCCTCCCACTTCCCTGGTTCTTGTCACGCAGACAGCAAGCAGCAAAAGACCAGAAGTCCAAAGTGCAGACAATGCGATGTTTATTGGGGTTAGTTCCAAACAAGCATATCCAGAGCTCTACAAACCAGTAGAATGTGCTTCCCAGTGCTCTGTTCCCAGCTCTGACACCACAGAGCCTTGCCTGTGTCCCTGTTCCCCATTCCCTAATCCCAATTCCCCATTCTCATTTCCCCTATTCCCAGCTCCTCCTTTTCAGTAGGCCCAAATACACCTGCAATGCAGGCCCACAGTCCCACCCCTTACAACTTAGGGTCATGTTCCATTTTGGGTCTGGGGTCTTCATCCCACCCCTTTTGTGCCCCATGGGAGGCGTAAGGAGTGAGGTTGTGCTCTGTCAGGGATGGGCATTTCTTTGGTCTTTTAGTGTTTTATACCTCCCCCCAAACCCCTTTGCCCCTCCCGACTGGTTGCTTGATTTTGCCTTGAGATAGGGGTTGAGGCAATATTAAAGTGTGCTCTGAGTAACACTTTAACTTCTCTTATCTGTTTCCATTGTACTAACGAATCCAGCTGACTAAGCCGAAGCAACATCACAGTGTCTTTGTCCTTTGTTTACACGTATTAATATAAGAGTATCAAAAAGTCAAACCCAAAATTCTATCCCAGGCTAACAAACAGACCTATATACAGTCCTAACACTCATAATGTCTCCTCCATACCCCTAGTCATTTCTGTTGTCCTTCTCTGTACTTTTTCAAGTTCTAACATATCTTTTTTGAGATGGGGCGACCACATCTGCAGACAGTATTCCAGATAGAACAGGGGGACTTGTGGCACCTTAGAGACTAACCCATTTATTAGAGCATAAGCTTTTGTGAGCTACAGCTCACTACATCCAGCCCACAAAAGCTCATGCTCTAATAAATGGGTTAGTCTCTAAGGTGCCACAAGTCCCCCTGTTCTTTTTGCGAATACAGACTAACACGGCTGCTGCTCTGAAACCTGTCAGTATTTCAGATGTGGGCATGCCCATAGGCGCCGACTCCATGGGTGCTCTGGGGCTGGAGCACCCACAGGGAAAAATTGGTGGGTGCGGAGCACCCACTGGCAGCTCCCCACCCCGCCCCAGCTCACCTCCACCTCCGCTCCGCCTCCGCCTCCTCCCCTGAGCGGGCCCCTGCGTCCTGCTTCTCCCCCCTCCCTCCCAGCGCTTGTGCCATGAAACAGCTGATTTGCGTGGCAAGCCTGGGAGGGAGGGGGGAGGAGGAGGAATGCAGCACGCTTGGGGAAGAGGCGGGGCCACGGTGGGGATTTGGGGAGGGGTCCAGTGGGGCAGGGCAGGGGCAGAGTTGGGGCGGAGCCGGGGGTGTGTGCGTACCATGGATTTATAGAGTGGCATTATAATATTTTCTGTCTGATTACCTATCCCTTTCCTAACAGCTCCTAACATTCTGTTAACTTTTTTTGATTGCTGCTACACATCGAGTGGATGTTTTCAGAGAACAGTGACTCAGGGATCTCCTTCCTGAGTGGTAACAGCTAATTTAGACCCCATCATTTTGTATACATGGTTGGAATTATGTTTTCCAACGTGCGTTGCTTTGCATTTATCAACGCTGAATTTCATCTGCCAGTTTGTTGCCCAGTCACCTAGTTTTGAGAGATCTCTTGGTAATTCTTCGCAGTCTGCTTTGGACTTAACTATCTTGAGTAGTTTTGTATCATCTGCAAATTTTGCCAACTCCCTGTTCACCCCTTTTTCTAGATCATTTATGACTATGTTAACTAGGACTGGGCCCAGTACAGACCCCTGGGGGGGACCCTGCTATTCATCTCTCTCCATTCTGAAAACGGACCGTTTATTCCTACTCTGGGCTGGGGCCAGGGTGCTCCGCTTCCTGCTGTTGCCAGCAAGTGCAAGGTGGGGGCGGGCCGGGGGCGGAGCAGAGGGGAAGGCTAAGAGGTGGGGCGGAGGGAGTTGTCCCAGGCCCCACACCCCGCGCTAGGGACGGCCCTGCCCCTTGCAGTGGGCGCCAGGGGATAGGGCTGGTCGCCGGAGCTGGTGCTGCTGCGTATGCAGCACGCAGCTGCCTAGGGCAGTGGTTTCCGAAGTGGGAAGACGATTGATTGGGGGCACGGCAGGAGGAGCACCGCCGCGGGGGGGAAAGAAGGGGGGGGCGGCCCTGAGTCCTCCGGCCCATGGAGGAGCAGTGGCAGCGGTGCAGCCAGCGGCCAGACAGAAGCGGCGCTTTGAAGGTGTTGGAGACCCCAGGGCATGGCCACTAGTTAAGTCGAGGGGATAAAAGGCCATAAGGGTCGAGGAAGTCTCCCTGCTGAAGGCCTAAGGGCTTCTTCTCAACCCCCCTTAATAGAACTCAGGCCTGGCTGGTTTGAGTAAGCTCTTTTGCTCTTAAAACAATGTTGCAGCTGTAGATAATGCCTCATAGTGTAAGGTTTGCTGACGCCAAGTTAAAGATAACAGGAGGGACAGCTACAAGGCCGGACAGAATGTGCTGGTTGTTTAAGTTGCTAAAAATGCTTGTTAAAAGTTACAAAAAATAAACATTATTATAACCCATATAAAAAAAGCAAAGTATTTGTACAAAGCTTTAATTAGCTAATGTATAGTGCAGTAGCATTAAAAAATATAAAAGTATATATAATAACTTGCTCTAATGTGCAAAATTTAAAATTTCTCTCCCTGTACCTTTCTTTAAAATTCCAAATAAACTTTTCTGCTTCTCCACCCCGTTGTGTTTATTGAGTGACGCACACTGGGTAACAAACCCCTGCTGTTGTTTGCCTCTGGGCACTGGGTGCTGGCAACAAAGGGGAAAGGGCCGCTTCTCTCCGGCCGCTGGCTGCCCCTGCTCCTCCCGAGTCCTCCGGCCCGTGCTCGCAGGGCTGCATTCCGAACGGGGCTTTAGAGCTGCAGGCCAGGGCCCCGGGGCCCCCTTAGCCCAGGCCCCTGCGCCAAACAGAAGCTGCCCCAGGTAAGTGCTCTGCACCTCCTGCCTGCCCCAGCCTGAGTCTCCTCCCACACCCCCATTCTGAGCACCCTCCCGCACCCTAACTCCCTCCCAGACCCCGCACCCTACCCTGAGCACCCGCTGTATCACAAAGTGTTAAACCAAGATTTTCAAAAATAATGAAGCATATTCAATCACATTGCTCTCACTAAAAATATTATTATTAATAATAATTTTTTTAGTGAGAGCAAAAAGTTTTTTGTACCATTAATAAATAAAATATTGTTTATTTCATCTTTATCTCATCGTTTTTTAATTTCTTTTTTTGTGTATGTTTTATAATTTACATAATATATTAGTACAGTAGCACATGTATATAATTTATACATAAATAAATATACATATATTGGGAGTGCGTGCTCAAAAAATTTTTACCAATAGGGGTGCGTGATCAAAAAAGTTTGGAGATCACTGGCCTAGGGCACCATTGGTGCCCCAAATTTCATGGTGCCCTATGCAGCTGCATATTCTGTGTATGCCTAGGGACAGCCCTGCCTTTGTTTAACCAGTTATTGATCCATGAGAAGACCCTCTTATCCCATGACTTCTTACTTTGCTTAAGAACCTTTGGGGAGGGACCTTGTCAAAGGCCTTCTGAAAGTCCAAATACACTATATCCACTGGATCCCCCCTGTCCACACATTCGCTGACCCCCACAAAGAATTCTACTAGATTGGTGAGCCATGATTTCCCTTTACAAAACCCTGCTGACTCGTCCCCCAAATACTGAGTTCATCGATGTGTCTGATCATTCTGGTCTTTACGACACTTTCAACCAATTTGTCTGGTACTGAAGTTCGGCTTCCCGGCCTGTCATTGTCAGGATCACCTCTGGAGCCTTTTTAAAAATCCGTACTACGTTTGCTACCCGTCAGTTATCTGCTCCAGAGGCTGAGAGAAATGACAGGTCACAAGCCATATTTAGTAGTTCTGCAATTTCATAGCTGAGTTCCTGCAGAACTCCTGGGTGAGTCCCACTGATAGCAGAGAAACTCCATCTTGTGTCCCTAACGTCCATCTTAAATAACCCAGAGTCCCTCCCCCATTAAATGGCGGGTACAGGGCACCCAGTGCTCCAGACCAAATTGGCGGGAAAAGGGGGTAAAGGGACGTAACGTTGTGAGGTAAATCCAATGTGCCAATCCTTTAGAATCTAAAATCTAAAGGTTTATTCATAAAAGGAAAAGATAGAGATGAGAGCTAGAATTGGAGAAATGGAATCAATGACACACAGTCATGGCCAAGCGTTCAGGCTTGTAGCAGGGATGGAATAAACGGCAGGTTCAAATCCAGTCTCTGGAGAACATCCCCAGCTGGGAAGGGTCTTTCAGTCCTTTGTGTAGAGCTTCCGTTTGTAGCCAAGTCCCTCCAGAGGTCAGAAGCAGGACTGAAGACCAGCTGGAGGAGCTGCAGCAGCGTTTTATAGTCTCTTGCCGTGTGGTCTCTGCTTTCTGTGTCCCAAGGACAAGCTGCCCATCCAATGGCCTGGAAACACCTCAGAGTTCTCCCCTGCCTGCCTGGCTGAGTCCTCAGGCGTGTCTGCCTTCTCTCAGTGGGTCACTTGTATCGCTGATGGTCCTGAATGGACTAGGCAGAGCTGACACCAACTTGTCTGGGGTGACTCCCAGAAGCAGAGCACAAGTTTGGAATACAGACAGTAGAGAGCCCATACTTATATCTTTAAATACAAAAATGATACATGCACACAGATAGACAGCATCATCCTAACCCGCAAACCATAACCTCATCTTAGACACCTTATTTGACCCCCTTTATACAGGATTTGGTGCCACTACAGGATCTTGGTTGCAACAATGTTCTATAAGGTCCCAGTTCAAGTCAATAACGTCACAAGCTCCTTCCTGCTTAGATAGAAAAGCTTCCTTTGCTTGCTTTCTTTTTCTGAATGCTGCCCCTGAGGGGCGTTTTCTTCTTTCACTCATGGCTGCTGTTCTGGGCCAGCTAAAGTGGCTCTCAACACTCAATTGAAGGGGACAAATAAGCAGGCTGGTAGCAGGGCCTGAGCGAGGGAAGATATCAGAGTCTTAAGGCCTAACTGGCTCCTACTACTTCAGCTGACTGCCTGTTCTCCTCAAGTGGGTTCAGGGAAGCAGCAGGACACAGGAAGCTCTCTGAGAAGCTGGGGTTAATCAGTCCAGGCTCCTAGGGGTGCTTGAGGGGTACATAAGAGGTTCCTCCTCCTCCTCTCTCTCCCTGCAGCTCCTGCTGCTTTCTGTCATTCCCTCTCCCCTTTTCTCCTGCCTGCCTGTTCTGTCTCTTGTGCCCCCCTCCTCCAGCCCAGCACTCCCCCATCTCTGTGCATCCACAGCAGGGAGAAGCCAGATGCACCAGCAGCAGACACCATCTTCTACACGCTGGGTCCTAGGGGTGCGTCAGGTGCAGCTCCCTGCAGGGCGTGACCTGCCTGCTTTGTGCACAGCGAATCCTGGCACCTGACCGGCCAGCGTCCCCTCGCCCTCCCTTGGTTCTTGTCATGCAGGCAGCAAGCGGAAGGCAGCGTTCGGCGTGCAGGCAATGTGATGTTCATTGTGGCTAACAGGCAAGCAGAACCACAGCTCTGTACACCAGCAGAGGTTTTTCCTTCCTTTCCCCCCACCTCTTGCTTCTTAGCAGGCTTTGTTAAACCTGTAGCGCACAGAGGGTTGCCCACTTCTTAATTGCAGAAAACCGAACACCCTTGCCCCGCCCCTTCCCAGAAGCCCCACCCCTGCCCCGCCCCTTCTCCGAGGCCGTGCACCCGCTCACTCCATCCCCCCTCCCTCCATCGCTTGCTCTCCCCCACCCTCTCTCCCTCACTCATTTTCACCGTGCTGGGGGTTGGGGTATGGGTGGGGGTTCGGGGTTCAGCTGGGGGTTCAGGCTCTGGGGTGGGGCCGAGGATGAGGGGTTTGGGGTGCAGGAGGGGGGTCTGGGCTGGGGGGTGGGGCCAAGGGGATTGGAGTGTGGGAGGGGGCTCCGACTGGAGCAGGGATTTGGGGTGCGGGAGGGGGTGAGGGCTCAAGCTGGGGTGCGGGCTCTGGGATGGGGACAGGGATGAGGGGTTTGGGGTACAGGAGGGGGATCAGGGCTGGGGCAGGAGATAGGGTGCCGGTTCTGGGAGGGAGTTTGGGTGCGGGGGGAGGTCTGACCTGGGGCAAGGGTTGGGGCGTGGAAGTGGGTGAGGGGTGCTCTGGCCGGGTGACACTGACCTCAGGTGGCTCCCCAAAAGTGGCCGGCATGTGTTGCTCGGAGGTGGCCAGGGGGCTCAGCACACTGTCTCCACCTGCAGGCAACACCCCTGCAGCTCCCATTGGCTGCAGTTCCCAGCCAATGGGAGCTGTGGAGCCGGTGCTCAGGCTGGGGGCGGTGCACGGAGCCCCCCCCTGAGCCATCCCTATGCCTAGGAGGTGAGGGACATGTCGCCACTTCCGGGGAGCTGCCCAGAACCAGGTAAGGTGGGGAACCTGCCTGCACCGCCAACCGGACTTTTAACAGCCCGGTCGGCAGTGCTGACTGGAGCGCCGGGTCCCTTTTTGACTGGGCATTCCGGAGGAAAACCAGAGGCCTGGCAACCCTACGGGGGAGCTGGGCTGGTTTAGCCCAGCAAAGCGCAGTCGGGGAGGGGATAGAATTGCTCTGGGTCAGGACACCAGGGCACAGGTGCCAGGGAGGGAGACAAGTGGCTGGCGCTGAAGGACAATGTTGGCAGAAGAATAAATGGGGCTAAATGGGCCAGGAACGAATCCTGGCTGGAAAGGAGAAGAAGGTTTCTGACCCTCCGAGGGGCGAGGCTGGAGCAACCCCCATAGGAGCTGGGGGGGTGGGGGTGAACAATTAATTAATTTTCAGACAGAGCTCAACAAATGTATCCATGGGACTGCGTGACGGTTGCTTGTGATGGTCGGGGTAGGGCTCACTTCTGGTTTATGGAACCAGAGTGGCGAACCGCGGCCAGTGAGAGTTGTGATCGGCCGAACCTGTGGATGTGACAGGTAAACAAACTGGCCCGGCCCGCCAGGGGACTTACCCTGGTGGGCCGCATGCCAAAGGTTTCAGAGTAGCAGCCGTGTTAGTCTGTATTCGCAAAAAGAAAAGGAGGACTTGTGGCACCTTAGAGACTAACCAATCTATTTGAGCATGAGCTTTGCATCCGATGGAGTGAGCTGTAGCTCACGAAAGCTCATGCTCAAATAAATTGGTTAGTCTCTAAGGTGCCACAAGTACTCCTTTTCTTTATGCCAAAGGTTGCCGATCCCTGCTCTAAGCTATGCCTGTCCCCCTCATGGCTTCTGGGTAGAGTCTCATTCAAAGTCATTGGTCTTCGGTAGCAAATCTTTGTTTCACTAGGGTACAACCATTCAATGTCAATGTCCCTTGATTGCTCTGTCACAGCTTGCTAGACAGTCTGTCCACTGAGTTGTCAAATCCCTGTTACAAAATGGATGCACAACAATGCCACACTAAAGGTGGCAATCAAAATGGAGATTGAAATGCATGGCCTTTTCAAAATAAAATGGGTTTTCCAATTTGACACTGAGATAATCCCTGATGTCTCATACCCTTTACTGTGGTATTTGGGCTTCCCTGTTAACTGGGATCTGAAAGGCTTTCTGCTTATGGCTGTTTAGATGTAGGGTCTGACCTCTTTAAATTCCTGTGTTCTGTTGGTTGCCTGGAACAACCAGTGTAAACATCATGCTGGGAGTGGAACTTCAGAGAGGACTGACCTGTCTGGAAGTTCAGTTGGACTGACTGAGAGTATTTAGTGTTCTGTACCTTAAAGCTCTGTGGTCTGTTAATCTCCTACCCTGCCTTATTTTTGTTTACATAGCAATAATTTGTATAGTATGACACACCTTGAAGTCTTTTAAACCACAATTTGAGGACTTCACTAGCTCAGACATAAGTTAGGGGTTTGTTACAGGAGTGGGTGGGTGAGATTCCGTGGCCTGCAGGAGATTGGACTAGATGATCATAATGGTCCCTTCTGACCTTAAAGTCTATGATTCTATGATTTGTGCTTCACGGCTTCAGCCAGCTACAAGCCGGGGTCAGGAGAGGATTCCTTCCCGCACAGAAAAATGTGTTCTGGGGTTTGTTTTATCTCCTCCCTCTGCAGCATCAGGGATGGACACAGCTGGAGATGTGGCCAGGGTGGGGAGGGCCAGGGTGCTGAGGGGGCACCCAGCATTCTCCCGCTCATCTGCGTGGCTGGTTGGTCCTTGAGCCCATTGAGGACCTATCCTCCAGGAATGTATCTATTTCTTTTTAGAACTCAGTTATACTTTGGGCCTTCACAACATCCCCTAGCAAGGAGTTCCACAGGTTGACTGTGCATTGTGTAAAGAACTACAGCCTTTGGTTTGTTTTAAACCTGCTGCCTGTTAATTTCATTGGGTGACTCTGGTTCTTGTGTTATGAGAAGGAGTAAATAACACTCCCCTATTCACTTTCTCCACACCTTTCATGTTTTTACAGACCTCTGTCATATCCCCCTGTGATGGTCCTCGCTCGGGGGTTGGTTGGTCAGGTAGTGTTGGCTCGTGGTCAGGATGGAGGCCCATGACTTGCAGGGGAGGTTGTTGGTAGGGGAGGCGAGGCTCACCCACTCCACCGAGCTCTGACCCATGGCCCTTTGAGGGCTATCAGGAATGTAGCAGCCAGGGGATACGTAAAGCTGCCCTCCCTGGGCCACATCCTACCACCCCCTGCAATTGTCCCACAGTCGCCGTCAAGGTCTAGGCCCTGTGATGGGTGTCTGCTCAGCAACAGACACCTTCCCGCATCTGCGTGCAGCAGGACAGTTCTCATCCCTTCTCAGGCGGCCAGGCCACCATCTCCTCCTGTAGGACGACCTCCTGGGCCAGCTCCATCCTCGGGCTTTCCCCCGCTGGGGCTGTCCACAGTACAGGGGAATGAACAAAACGCAGAGTCCAGATGAGAGGGAGAGGGGGACGCTTCCCCCTCAGGCTGTGTCTGTGGCAGGCCCTCCCTTCCCTCAGCTGTCATGGGCAGAGATTCTGCCTTTCCCTCTGCTCTCCTCTGCTGGAGCTGCAGGTCGCAGTCTGCTCTCTTCCCTGGGCTGCCCCAAACCAGCCGCTGCCCTGCCTGCGAACTCCTCCTGCAGCTGGTGCATTTCCTGCAGGTGTGGCAGGGCAGGGCTGGCTGGGGCCAGAGCAGCTCCTTAACCCCTGGCTGCCCACTGTGGGGTTTGTACACCCCATCGCATCCCCAGAGGTCGTCTCTTGTCTAAGGTGACCAGTCTTTTGAATCTCTCCTCATAAGGCAGCTGTTCCACACGCCTCATCATTTCTGTTGTCCTTCTCTGCAGCTTTTCCAGTTCTAATATATATTTTTTGAGGTTGGTGACCAGCTCTGCACTCAGTATTCAAGGTGTGGGTGCACCATGGATTTATAGAGTGGCATTATGATATTTTCTGTCTGATTACCTATCCCTTTCCTAACAGCTCCTTTGGGGAGGGACCTTGTCAAAGGCTTTCTGAAAGACTAAGTATACTCTATGCAGGGGATCACCCTTGTCCACACGTTCATTGACCCCCACAAAAAATTCTACTAGAGTGGTGAGCCATGATTTCCCTTTACAAAAGCCTGCTGACTCGTCCCCCAAATACTGGGTTCATCATCGATGTGTCTGATCATTCTGGTCTTTACGACACTTTCAGCCAATTTGTCTGGTACTGAAGTTCGGCTTCCCGGCCTGTCATCGTCAGGATCACCTCTGGAGCCTTTTTAAAAATCCGTACTACGTTTGCTACCCGTCAGTTATCTGTTCCAGAGGCTGAGAGAAGTGACAGGTCACAAGCCATATTTAATAGTTCTGCAATTTCATAGCTGAGTTCCTGCAGAACTGCTGGCTGAGTCCCACTGATACCAGAGAAACTCCATCTTGTGTCCTGTTTCAGAGTAGCAGCCGTGTTAGTCTGTATTCGCAAAAAGAACAGGAGGACTTTTGGCACCTTAGAAACTAATATTTTATTAGAGCATAAGCTTTCGTGGGCTAAAACCCACTTCATTGGATATGTCCATCTTAAATAATATAGAGTCCCTCCCCCATTAAATGGTGGGTACAGGGCACCCAGCGCTCCAGACCAAATTGGGAGAAAAGGGGGTAAAGGGACGTAACGCTGTGAGGTAAATCGAACGTGGGCTAACGGGCACGGGGGAGAGTTGGTGGGAAGAAGAAGGTGGTAAACAACGATTGACAGATAACAGACGTAAGGGTCCTATGCAGTGATTGACAGGGGAGCGGGAGCAGAAGGCAGAGGGGGGCCGAAGGAGGCGAGGGGGGGACGGAGGTGAAGAAGACTTGAGCGGAGGGGAAGAGACGGACGCCGCAGAGGAGGGAGGGAGGGAAAAGAGGAGCAGGCAGCTGAGTGTGTCAGACACAAGGACAGGGACAGGGACAGCGCAGGGCAGTGTCTGGGTGGGCATGGGGTGTAACAAGGACGTAGCTACGTGTGTGATTGCGAGAGGGATTTATCGGTGTAAAGCCGAATGAATCGCTGCCCCTTGCTGTCAGCTCCTTGTGAGCGTCTGGTCCCCGGCTGCAGGGAGCAGCCACTTGGCGTCGTTTCAAACTCTCCGGCAAGGCGGTATGAGGGGCTGTAGGGCTCCGGGTCTGAACTGTTCCTGTGCTGGGGGCCCGGCTCTGACACTGGGAGACTCAGCGGCTCGGCCCCAAGCAGCTTGGGGGGTGTGGGGAGTCTGAACCACATAATCCAGGCGAAAGCTCCGAGCTGAACTCAGAGCACAGAGACGTATCCTCCTGCTGGTCACAAGCTGGGGGTCGGTTTGCCAGGCCGGCCCATCTGCCCCACGGAGGGGAGTGGGATCCCATAGTGCCCCACTTGCCCCCAGCCTCTGCCAGCTCGTCTGACTCTGTGCCGGCTCCTGTGACTGGAAAAGGGGGAACTGCTCCGTGACTGGCACTGGCAGAGACGGGAGACAGGGTTGTGTCTTCCCTTTGGAGGGAAGCTGAGGCAAAGCTCTGGCTGGAGAAGGTCCCCGTGATCAGTGATTTGTAATGAGCAAGCTGCAGGAGAGAACGCAAACCCTGCCATACAACAGTGTGAGGCCCAACACCCACAGGAGAAAACTGCTCTAACAACCACGCCAGAATCTCCCCCAGAGTAGAAGGGAGTCAGTGGACAGAGATCACTGAGACAGCAGGGTCAACAGCTGGGCAGGGTCACCCTGACGCCGGGGTCCCACGCTCTGGGGGTCTGCCCCAATGAAGAGCTGGAGGCAGAATCTTCTCTGATCTATGCTGTGGAGAGAGAAGAAAATCGTTCCAAGGCAGCTTTAGCTGTGGGGGATCCCAGCTAGGGAAGGGAGATGGGAATTCAGCTCTCGGCTACCCCCCCAGCGTCACCTATGGACCCCAAATTGCGCTCTGCACAAAACCCCTCAGTCCTGACAGCGGGACAATGGACAGGCCTCCAGGAGAGAGCATAACACCCCTACGCAGCCCCAGGTACCGGCCTGCACTCCCACCCCCAGAGCCGCGCTAAGGGCCCCCAGTGCATGCTGGCACGCTGGCAGAGCTCTGCCCTCAGGGGCGACCTGTGGATGCTGTTCCGGCCCTTTTGGGTTCCCTTGGTTTGGGCGAAGGCAGCTCGTGTGTCAGAGAATCCCGGGTAGCCGGGGAAGGGCGACGGCTGGGGACGGCCTCGCAGATTCCCACACGCCGAGGAATGGTCAGACCCAGAGTAACCAGCGATTGGGGCCCATGTGCAGTCACTGCTAGGCGCCCTCCTCCCCTCATGGGAACCCCACAATACCCATAATGCACTGGGGCCTCTGGGCCCCGTACCCAGGATTTACTCACTGGCTGCCAGAGCGTAGCTGGGTTTGCGAGGGCCTGAAACACAAGCAGAGAATGAGGGTCAGTGCAGGGGAGCAGGGTAACCCCTCCCCCGCGGAGACCCCGACCTCCCTCCCCTGGACACAGGGCTCCCCGTGACCCCAACTGCACCTCGCCCAGGCCAGCCTGACCCCAGTGCCCCCCACAGCAGGGCACATAGCGCCCAGCCAACGACAGAGCCCACTCCGCCCCCAGCTACATTGATCAGCCCTGCCCCATGGCCCTGCCCCACCTCTCCTTGGGGGGCAGTGGCAGGAGCCATTCCCCCTTGGGCTGGCTGGGCTGCCCCACTCCCCAGACCTCCCCACATCCCGACTCCACGGGGACCGGCTCTTACGTGCTGATTTTCTCCTCCACAGGATGACGCCGGCCCCTACGGCTCCAGCCAGAACCAGTACAGCCAGGACGATGGCGGCCAGGACCCCGGGGGTCAGAGAGCGCTTCTTCCCAGGGGCTGTGGGATGAAGAAGGGCCCAGGTCACCGAGGGGAGCAGCCGCTGGGGCATCCTCCTGGGGCAGCCACAGGCCTTTGCCTTGAACGTCTCCCCAAGGGCGTCTGCAGAGACCTGGCCTCCGGGGTTGGGGAAAGGCTGAGCTGGGAGGGGGACGGAGATGGGGCACAGAGGGCGGGTGCTCTGCTGGGCACTGCCAGCCACACAAGCCACGCAGCAACCAAGCCCTTCCCTCGTAATGACATCAGCCTGTGGAACTCACCGTCACTGGATGCCACCATAGCCAGAAAATCAGATTATCTGAGGGATCGGCCATTTCTGTGGGTCACATGAATACCCAGAGCTAGACGAGTTCACACTGATGATGGGCAGGGATATTGACCTTCCTGTAGCAGGGTCACACCCCACCTCTGTAATTCCCATGGGCTGTGCCCCCAACCTCTGGGCCCTGCCATTCACCCCACCCTTACCCCAGATGAGCGTGGGGGCCAGCAGGCTGCTGTGCTCCACCCGGCAGGCGTAGCGGGGCCCGTCCTCCTGCTCCGGGGAGATCTCCAGGGACGACTGCATGTAATAGGTGCCGTCGGCATTGGGCAGGATCCCACTGGAGTCCTTCTCCGCCAGGATGTCTTCTCCGTCCCGCACCCAGGAGACGTGGATGGGACGCGGGTAAAAGCCCCTGGCATGGCAGGAGAGGGTGATGGAGCCGTCGGGAGAGTCTGTGTGGGAAACTGAGACCTCGGGGGACACTGTGGGGGAGACACAGTGCGTGAGCCACGTGCCAGGGGCTGGGACCATGTAACAGACAACAGGTAAAGGCCCTGCAGCGTCTCATAGACTTTAAGCTCAGAAGGGACCATTGTGATCATCTAGTCCGACCTCCTGCACATCACAGGCCACAGCCCCTCATCCACCCACTCCTGTAACAGACCCGAACCTCTGGCTGGGTAACTGACATCCTCGAACCATGGGTTAAAGAGGTCAAGTGACAGAACATTTCTCCATTCACTCTAGTTTAAACCTGCAAGTGACCCGTGTCCCATGCTGCAGAGGAAGCAAAACCCCACCAGGGTCTCTGCCAGTGTAACCTGAGGGAAAATTCCTTCCCAACCCCAAATCTGGTGATTGGTTAGACCCTGAGCATGTGGGTGAGACCTGCCAGCCAGACATCTGGGAGAGAATTCCCTGTAGTAACTCAGAGCGCTCCCCAGCCAGTGCCCCATCACCGGCCCTTGGGGATTTTTGCTATTAGCAGTGGCCGATGGGCCATGTGTCACAGTAGGCAGTCTCATCATCCCATCCCCTCCTAAACTCACCAAGCTCAGTCCTGGAGCCAGTTTGGTGTTTTGCCCCCGCTGCTCTCCTTGGGAGGCTGCTCCAGAACTTCACCCCTCTGATGGTTAGAAACCTTCGCCTAATTTCAAGCCTGAAGTTGTTGATGGCCAGTTTGTATCCATTTGTTCTTGTGTCCACATTGGCGCTTAACTTAAATATCTCCCTCAGCCTTTGTTAAATCAGATTTGCCCTCAGCCTGCATCTGGTCAGGCTAAACAAGCCAAGCCCTTTGAGTGTCCTCTCGTAAGGCAGGTTTTTCATTCCTCGCATCATCCTAGTAGCCCTTCTCTGTTCCAGTTTGAATTTGAGTAGTCAGGTGCGTAAGAGACCTGGTCTGCACCTGTTTACACTGATTTGTAAATGGAGCCAGTTAATCTGGTGTAAATCCCCTCTGCAGACTCACTCAAATGGCTCACATTGGTATAACTGAACTGGGTAGTTGCCAGAACAGGCCTGGGCCCGGGTCTCCTTCGCTGCCCGCAATCCCGCGCTGTAACACGGCTACGCCCTGGCAGGTTGTCACTGGGCCACCCAAACACACGTGTGCGATTTAGGGGGTGAGGGCCAGATTTCCAAACGTCCCTCGGTGCCTAACCTCGGTGAGCTCATGGGGAGTCAGGCATCTCCATTCGGAAATCCCAGCTGGCCCCTGTCTGCATTGTCAGGCGCTTAAATCCCTTTGTCACATGGTCCCGAGTCCATGCCACCCTCCATGTCTCTGCCCTCGACTGCAGAGGTGCCATCGCTGGGCACAAGAACCTCAAAACAAGTTTTTTCTTTGTATAATGACACAATACATCTTCCTCCCCCACCCCACCTCCTTCACACTCACAAAGGGCTGGGCCTTTTCCAGACCGAACTTGGCAAAATTAATCAACTCAGCCCAAAGCTGGGATGTTTCAGCCCGAAAAGGGAAGTCTGAGGGAGCTGGAAGCCAACGGGAAAGGCCCTGCAGAACGGAGACGCCCAGGCAGCCAGAACCGGCTAATAACCCGTCTGCTCTAATAACAACCCGTAGCTCTCGTCTAGTGCTTGTCATCGGTTGATCTCAAGCGCTTTACAAAGGAGGTCATTGTCCTCATTATGCAGAGGGGGAAACTGAGGCACAGAGAGGCAGCATGACTGGACCCATGTCACCCAGCAAGCCAGTGGCAGAGCTGGGATTAAAACCCAGGTGTCCTGAGTCCCAGTCCAGTGCACTATCCACTAGGCCACACTGCCCCTTCTGGACATGCCCATGTCCCATTGGTGTCTCTGCACCCCATCGCCCACTCCTCAAGACAGATCCCTGCTGCTCACTCACCCTGCTGCTCCAGCACCGCCCTTCCCCGCTGCACTAGGCTCCGCAGGGTCCCCAGGCACTCGGACCGCAGGTAGTGCTGGACGTACGGAGTCCAAGTCTTGCCTGTCTCCCAGCGCTGCTTCTGGAGGAAGGCCGGCTGCACGGCCGCGACCCACGTCTCCGTCTGGGCATCAAAGCTGATGAAGTCCCCCCCGTCGTAGGCGTACTGGAACCTCGGGTCCACGGGGGTCTGGCCACTCAGGGCACAGCCCACGTGAACCTGCTCAGTGTGAATCCCTGCGGGGGAGGGAGAGAGCTCAGACCCTGCACTGAGAGCTGGGAAATGGGTCTGTACGGCAGAGTTGTCATGGAGTGTGGGGGAGTCCAGGCCCTGCACCCCTCTTCCTGGGATCCACTGAGACTCTCAGCCAGCCAGTAAAACAGAAGGTTTATTGCACCACAGGAACACAGTCCAAAACAGAGCTTGTGGGTACCCCCAGGACCCCTCAGTCCAGTCCTTCTGGGGGAGCAGGGAGCTTAGACCCCAGCCCTGGGGTTCCCTGTGTTCCACCACTCAGCCCCAAACTGAAACCAAAAAACCCCCCTCCCCCAGGCTCATTCCTCCTTCTCCCAGCTCCTCCTCTAGCCTTTGTCCACTTTCCCCGGGCAAAGGTGTCACCTGGGTCCGACCCCCTCCCAGCTCAGGTGACAGGCTCAGGTCTTCTCACTCCAGGGGAGTCATCCCCAGCTCCTCCATCCCCCGTGCACAGACAGTCCCAGCAGAACTAGACGCCATTCCCTGGTCAGTCCACCCCGCTCCCTGCTGCGTCCCATCTCTCCCCCCTTCGAGACTGAACTGAGTGGGGTCACTGTGACCAGTGACCTGGGGAAGTTCGAGGCCCCCTCTCCGGGACAGTGCGTCCGCTATCAGGTTGGCACTTCCCTTCACGTGGACCACGTCCATGTCGTAATCCTGCAGGAGCAGGCTCCATCTCAGGAGCTTGGCGTTGGCTCCTTTCATCAGATGCAGCCAGGTCAGGGGAGAGTGGTCGGTGTAGACGGTGACGTGTCGCCCGAAGAGATAGGGCTCTAGTTTCTTGAGGGCCCACACCATGGCCAGGCACTCCTTCTCGATGGCCGCGTAGTGTTGCTCCCGGGGTAGCAACTTCTTGCTCAGGTACACAATGGGGTGTCTCTCCCCCTTTTCATCCTCCTGCATTAACACCGCCCCCAGTCCCGTGTCTGAGGCGTCGGTGAACACCACAAAGGGCTTGTCAAAGTCTGGGTTTGCCAGAACTGGGCCACTGCCCAGAGCCTCCTTCAGCACAGCTGTAGCTCACGAAAGCTTATGCTCTAATAAATTGGTTAGTCTCTAAGGTGCCACAAGTCCTCCTTTTCTTCAGCGCCCGGAAAGCCACCTGGCACTGCTCGGTCCAGACCACCTTGTCTGGCTTCCCCTTCTTGCATAGCTCCGTGATGGGGGTGGCGATGGCGCTAAAGTGGGGCACAAATCTTCGGTAGTATCCTGCCATCCCAATAAAGGCTTGGACCTGCTTTTTGGTGTGGGGAGTGGGCCAGTCTCTGATCACCTCCACCTTGGCTGGTTCCGGCTTTAGGCGGCCGCTCCCCACCCGATGGCCCAGGTAAGATACTTCCGCCATCCCCACCTTGCACTTCTCCGCTTTTACAGTCAGCCCAGCCCCCTGGAGTCGGTCCAGCACTTGTCCTCCCAGGTCTGGCTAAAGACACAGATGTCATCAATATACACCACAGCAAAACTCTCCATCCCCCTCAGGAGCTGGTCCACCAGGTGCTGGAAGGTGGCCGGCGCTCCCTTGAGGCCGAAAGGCAGGGTCAGGAACTCATAGAGCCCCAGAGGGGTGATAAAGGCCGATTTCAGCCGGGCGTCTGCATCCAGCAGCACTTGCCAGTAGCCCTTTGTAAGGTCCATGGTGGTAAGGTACCGAGCTCCTCCCAGCTTGTCTAGGAGCTCGTCAGGCCTGGGCATGGGGTACACATCAGATACAGTGATGGCATTGAGCTTCCGATAGTCCACACAGAACCGGACCGACCCGTTCTTTTCGGGGACCAGCACCACCGGCGAGGCCCAAGGGCTGGCAGATGGCTGGATCATCCCCAAAGCCAGCATGTCCCGGACCTCTCTTTCCAGGTCCTGAGCAGTTTTTCCTGTGACTCGGAAGGGGGAGCATCTTATCGGCGGGTGCGACCCTGTCTGCACCCGGTGGACAGTCAGATTAGTGCGTCCAGGCTGGTTGGAAAACAGCTGTCGGTACGGATGCAGCACCCCCCTGACCTCAGCTTGCTGGGCAGGGGTTAGCTGATCCGAAAGGGGAATTGTTTCCAGGGGGGAACCAGCTCTGGTCCCAGGGAATAGATCTACTAAAGGGTCATCTCCCTGCTCCTCCCACTGTCCACACACGGCCAACACCACATTCCCCCTGGCATAATATGGCTTCATCATATTCACATGGTACACCCGGCGGTGGTGCGCCCGATTCGACAGCTCCACCACATCGTTTACCTCATTGAGCTGCTTGACAACCTTGAAAAGGCCCTCCCAGGCGGCCTGTACTTTGTTCTTTCTCACTGGGTTGAGAACCATCACCGGATCCCCGGTGGCGTAGGCGCGGGCCCGTGCCGTGCGGTCATACCAGACCTTCTGCTTCCTCTGGGCTCGGGCCAGATTCTCCCTGGCCAGGCCCATGAGTTCAGCCAGTCTCTCTCGGAAGATCAGGACATACTCCACCACTGACTCTCCATCGGGAGTGGCCTTCCCCTCCCACTCGTCTCTCATCAGGTCCAGGGGGCCCCTCACCCTCCTGCCATATAACAGTTCGAAAGGCGAAAATCCGGTTGACTCCTGGGGCACCTCCCTGTACGCGAACAGCAGGTGAGGTAAGTACTTGTCCCAATCCTGCGGGTGCTGGTTCATAAAGGTTTTCAGCATCATCTTTAGCATCCCATTGAACCTCTCCACCAGCCCATTGGACTGAGGGTGATAAGCTGAGGCCCAGTCGTGCCGGACCCCACATTTCTCCCACAAACACCGGAGCAGGGCCGACATGAAGTTGGAGCCTTGGTCTGTCAAGACTTCCTTGGGGAACCCCACTCGGCTGAAAATGGTCAGGAGCGCATCGGCCACGGTGTCTGCTTCAATGGAAGCTAAGGGCACTGCCTTGGGGTAGCGGGTGGCAAAATCTACCACCCCCAGAATGTATTTCTTCCCCGACAGGGTCGTCTTGCTGAGAGGCCCCACGATGTCCATGGCCACTGTGACGATGTGACTCAGCAGGGAGGGGGGAGTGTTGACCTGGGAATGTGCCCTGGGGATGGGAGACCTGAGAACCTGTCACCTGAGCCAGGAGGGGGAGGGGGAGGTAACACCTCTGCCCAGGAATGTGAACAGAGGCTGCAGCAGGGAACCTGCTGGGTGGGTTTAGTTTCAGTTTGGGGCTGGGTGGAGGAACACAGGGAACCCCAGGGCTGGGGTCTAAGCTCCCTGCTCCCCCAGAAGGACGTGATTGAGGGGTCCTGGTTGTACCCACAAGCTCTGTTGTGGACTGTTTTCCTGTTGTCCAATAAACCTTCTGTTTTACTGGCTGGCTGAGAGTCTCAGTGAATCCCAGGAAGAGGGGTGCAGGGCCTGGACTCCCCCACACTCCGTGACAACTGGTGGTAGCAGTGGGATCTACTGCACCCCGTGAACGGCGCTTCCTGCAGTAAGTGACTGGGGAGCAGTAAAACGAAGGGGAATTGACGGGGACCAGGCGTGCTGAAGATTCAGAGAGAGACGGTTTCGGGGGGTGGTTAACCCCTGGGAATGTGTGACCAGAGAGAAAGACTTTTGCAGTAACAGGGTCCCCCGGGGGATTGCAGCGAGCGGTCCCAGGGGCGGAGGAGTCTGCAGCTCGACCCTGGCAAAGAGTCGGTGACCTCAAGAAGGACTGGCACATGAGGGGCTTTTCCTGGAAACCGTGGGAAGCTGCCCGGCCTGCGAGGGGCCAGCAGGGAGCTGTACGCTAAACGCCTGAAGAGCGACCTGGTGGAGCTGTGCAGGCAGAGGGGGCTGCGCATCGGGAGGTCCACCAAGGAACAGCTGATTGCCCAGCTGGAGAAGAGGGATCGCTTGGATGACCCGATCCCTGTCCCTGAGGGAAGCTGCCCGGGGGACGCAGCGTGGGCCCTGGGGCCTGACCGGGCTGGGAGGGGTCAGACTGCTGCCGAGGACATCCCGAGACCCTTCCTACCTATGTCTGGGGGAGGGGTTGGGGGAAGCCCAGCGAATACCGAGGGCACCCTGACCCCGGCACCCAGCAGGGGATCCTCCCGGCGGAGCTCCCCATCCCTGGAGCGGAGGCGGCTGGAATGGGAGAGGGAGATGAAAATGAGGGAGCTGGAGGATCATGAAAAACAACGTCAACATGAGCAGGAGGAGAAGGAGAGGGAGCGTCAGGAGAAGGAGAAACAAAGACAGCATGAACTGGAGCTGGCCAGGCTGAGGAGCAGTGGGGCCCCGGCTGTGGTGAGTGCGGGGGGACCCAAGACTGCAAGGAACTTTGATAAGTGCTTCCTGGCCCAGCGGAAGGAGGGGGAGGACATGGATAGCTTCCTGACGGCCTTTGAGAATGCCTGTGAGCTGCACAGGGTTGACCCTGCAGACAGGCTCCAGTTCCTCACCCCCTTACTGGACCCCAAAGCCGTGGAGGTGTACAGCCGAATGACAGGGGCGGAGGCAGGGGACTATGAACTGTTCAAACAGGCCCTGCTCCGTGAGTTTGGGCTGACCCCCGAGATGTACCGGAGAAGGTTCCAGAGTCAGCGTAAAACGCCTGAGGTCACCTACCTACACCAGGCCAACCGGATGCAGGGGTATGCCCGCAAGTGGGCAGCTGGGGCCCGAGCTAAAGAGGACCTGCTGGACCTAATCATACTGGAGCAACTGTATGATCAGTGCCCTTCCGACCTGAGGCTGTGGTTGGTGGACAAACAGCTCGAGAACCCCCAGCACGCAGGGCAGCTGGCCGACGAGTTTGTGAACAGTCGGTCAGGGGGTAGCCGGGAGGAGCCCCAAAAGAACAGGCCCCCCCCGATGCAGAGAGAGAGTCACCAGGGGGCCTCCCAGCGGAGAAATAGGGAGAACCCCCTCCAAAGGGGAACGCCTGGCGTCGGGCCCCTCCGACCCGCTCGAGGGGACCAACGTGACCGGAGCTGCTATCACTGTGGCCAGAGAGGCCACGTACGGTCCCAGTGCCCCGGGCTCAGGGACAGACTGAGCCAACCCAACCTACCCAGGGTTAACTGGGTAGGGACCCAGCTGGACGAGGGGCAGACGACCCAGGAAAGGGGGCCTACCAGTTTACCACCGGCCCCGGAGGGAAGAGTACCCCAGGCCAGCTCCGCCAGAGGGCTGGAGGCTCTGGACTCAGGGTGCTCAGTTTACAGGGTGGGCGCGGGGCTGTCCCTCCGGAGAGAGTGCCTTGTTCCCCTGGAGGTGGATGGGAGGAAGGTCAATGGATACTGGGATACGGGCGCGGAGGTGACGCTGGCCCGGCCCGAGGTGGTGGCCCCAGATCGGGTGGTGCCCAACACCTATCTGACCCTGACAGGGGTGGGCGGGACCCCATTTAAGGTGCCCGTGGCAAGGGTACACCTGAAATGGGGGGCCAAGGAGGGCCCCAAGGATGTGGGGGTACACCACCATTTGCCCACTGAAGTTTTGATGGGGGGAGACCTAGAGGACTGGCCAAGCAAGCCCCAGGCCGCCCTGGTTGTGACCCGTAGCCAGAGCCGGCGAGGGGCACTGCACCCTGACCTTGGGGAGGGTACCACACCGGAGGGGCAGGACCCTACCCTGGTGGGGAGGGAGCGCCGAGGGGCACGGCTCAGAGAGGCGGAGGCCTCAGACCTGGCCAGCGAGAGGGAACCGGGCCCCGTCCCTTCCCCAGCCGCTGAGTTCCAGGCCGAGTTGAGGAAAGATCCCTCCTTGCGGAAGCTCAGGGACCTGGCCGACCTTGGTGTGGTACGGACCATGAGGAGAGGCTGCCAGGAGAGGTTCCTGTGGGAGAAGGGGTTCCTGTACCGAGAATGGGCTCCCACAAGGGAAGCAGAGTCCTGTAGGATCAGGAGGCAGCTGGTGGTCCCCCAGAAGTATCGCCGCAGGCTCCTGTACCTGGCCCATGACATCCCCCTCGCAGGGCACCAGGGAATCCGGCGCACCCGGCAGAGGTTGCTACAGAACTTTTACTGGCCCGGGGTCTTTACCACGGTCCGGCAGTATTGCCGATCCTGTGACCCCTGTCAGAGGGTGGGGAAGGCCCGGGACAAGGGGAAAGCGGCTTTGAGACCTTTGCCCATCATAGAGGAGCCTTTCCAGAAGGTGGCCATGGACATCGTGGGGCCTCTCAGCAAGACGACCCGGTCGGGGAAGAAATACATTCTGGTGGTGGTAGATTTCGCCACCCGCTCCCCCGAGGCAGTGCCCTTAGCTTCCATTGAAGCAGACACCGTGGCCGACGCGCTCCTGACCATTTTCAGCCGAGTGGGGTTCCCCAAGGAAGTCTTGACAGACCAAGGCTCCAACTTCATGTCGGCCCTGCTCTGGTGCTTGTGGGAGAAATGTGGGGTCCGGCACGACTGGGCCTCAGCTTATCACCCCCAGTCCAATGGGCTGGTGGAGAGGTTTAACGGGACGCTAAAGATGATGCTGAGAACCTTTATGGACCAGCACCCGCCGGATTGGGACAAGTACTTACCGCACCTGCTGTTCGCGTACAGGGAGGTGCCCCAGGAGTCGACCGGATTTTCGCCTTTCGAACTGTTATATGGAAGGAGGGTGAGGGGCCCCCTGGACCTGATGAGAGACGAGTGGGAGGGGAAGGCCACTCCCGATGGAGAGTCAGTGGTGGAGTATGTCCTGATCTTCCGAGAGAGACTGGCTGAACTCATGGGCCTGGCCAGGGAGAATCTGGCCAGAGCCCAGAGGAAGCAGAAGGTCTGGTATGACCGCACGGCACGGGCCCGTGCCTACGCCACCGGGGATCAGGTGATGGTTCTCATCCCAGTGAGAAAGAACAAACTACAGGCCGCCTGGGAGGGCCCTTTCAAGGTCGTCAAGCAGCTCAATGAGGTAAACTATGTGGTGGAGCTGTCGAACCGGGCAAACCACCACCGGGTGTACCATGTGAATATGATGAAGCCATATTATGCCAGGGGGAATGTGGTGTTGGCCGTGTGTGGACAGTGGGAAGAGCAGGGAGATGACCCTTTAGTAGATCTATTCCCTGGGACCAGAGCTGGTTCCCCCCTGGAAACAATTCCCCTCTCGGATCAGCTAACCCCTGCCCAGCAAGCTGAGGTCAGGGAGGTGCTGCATCCTTACCGACAGCTGTTTTCCAACCAGCCTGGACGCACTAATCTGACTGTCCACCGGGTGCAGACAGGGTCGCACCCGCCGATAAGATGCTCCCCCTTCCGAGTCACAGGGAAAACTGCTCAGGACCTGGAAAGAGAGGTCCGGGACATGCTGGCTTTGGGGGTGATCCAGCCATCTGCCAGCCCTTGGGCCTCGCCGGTGGTGCTGGTCCCCAAAAAGGACGGGTCGGTCCGGCTCTGTGTGGACTATCGGAAGCTCAATGCCATCACTGTATCTGATGTGTACCCCATGCCCAGGCCTGACGAGCTCCTAGACAAGCTGGGAGGAGCTCGGTACCTTACCACCATGGACCTTACAAAGGGCTACTGGCAAGTGCCGCTGGATGCAGATGCCCGACTGAAATCGGCCTTTATCACCCCTCTGGGGCTCTATGAGTTCCTGACCCTGCCTTTCGGCCTCAAGGGAGCGCCGGCCACCTTCCAGCGCCTAGTGGACCAGCTCCTGAGGGGGATGGAGAGTTTTGCCGTGGCGTATATTGATGACATCTGTGTCTTTAGCCAGACCTGGGAGGACCACGTGTCCCAGGTTAGACAAGTGCTGGACCGACTCCAGGGGGCTGGGCTGACTGTAAAAGCGGAGAAGTGCAAGGTGGGGATGGCGGAAGTATCTTACCTGGGCCATCGGGTGGGGAGCGGCCGCCTAAAGCCGGAACCAGCCAAGGTGGAGGTGATCAGAGACTGGCCCGCTCCCCACACCAAAAAGCAGGTCCAAGCCTTTATTGGGATGGCAGGATACTACCGAAGATTTGTGCCCCACTTTAGCGCCATCGCCACCCCCATCACGGAGCTATGCAAGAAGGGGAAGCCAGACAAGGTGGTCTGGACCGAGCAGTGCCAGGTGGCTTTCCGGGCGCTGAAGAAGGCTCTGGTCAGTGGCCCAGTTCTGGCAAACCCAGACTTTGACAAGCCCTTTGTGGTGTTCACCGACGCCTCAGACACGGGACTGGGGGCGGTGTTAATGCAGGAGGATGAAAAGGGGGAGAGACACCCCATCGTGTACCTGAGCAAGAAGTTGCTACCCCGGGAGCAACACTACGCGGCCATCGAGAAGGAGTGCCTGGCCATGGTGTGGGCCCTCAAGAAACTAGAGCCCTATCTCTTCGGGCGACACTTCACCGTCTACACCGACCACTCTCCCCTGACCTGGCTGCATCTGATGAAAGGAGCCAACGCCAAGCTCCTGAGATGGAGCCTGCTCCTGCAGGATTACGACATGGACGTGGTCCACGTGAAGGGAAGTGCCAACCTGATAGCGGATGCGCTGTCCCGGAGAGGGGGCCCCGAACTTCCCCAGGTCACTGGTCAGCGTGACCCCGCTCAGTTCAGTCTCAAAGGGGGGAGAGATGTGACGATGTGACTCAGCAGGGAGGGGGGAGTGTTGACCTGGGAATGTGCCCTGGGGAGGGGAGACCTGAGAGCCTGTCACCTGAGCCAGGAGGGGGAGGGGGAGGTGACACCTCTGCCCAGGAATGTGAACAGAGGCTGCAGCAGGGAACCTGCTGGGGGGGTTTAGTTTCAGTTTGGGGCTGGGGAGAGGAACACAGGGAACCCCAGGGCTGGGGTCTAAGCTCCCTGCTCCCCCAGAAGGACGTGATTGAGGGGTCCTGGTTGTACCCACAAGCTCTGTTTTGGACTGTGTTCCTGTTGTCCAATAAACCCTCTGTTTTACTGGCTGGCTGAGAGTCTCAGTGAATCCCAGGAAGAGGGGTGCAGGGCCTGGACTCCCCCACACTCCATGACAGCCACCTTCTGGAAAGGCTCCTCTATGATGGGCAAAGGTCTCAAAGCCGCTTTCCCCTTGTCCCGGGCCTTCCCCACCCTCTGACAGGGGTCACAGGATCGGCAATACTGCCGGACCGTGGTAAAGACCCCGGGCCAGTAAAAGTTCTGTAGCAACCTCTGCCGGGTGCGCCGGATTCCCTGGTGCCCTGCGAGGGGGATGTCATGGGCCAGGTACAGGAGCCTGCGGCGATACTTCTGGGGGACCACCAGCTGCCTCCTGATCCCACAGGACTCTACTTCCCTTGTGGGAGCCCATTCTCGGTACAGGAACCCCTTCTCCCACAGGAACCTCTCCTGGCAGCCTCTGCTCATGGTCCGTACCACACCAAGGTCGGCCAGGTCCCTGAGCTTCCGCAAGGAGGGATCTTTCCTCAACTCGGCCTGGAACTCAGCCGCTGGGGAAGGGATGGGGACCGGTTCCCTCTCGCTGGCCGGGTCTGAGGCCACAGCCTCTCTGAGCCGTGCCCCTCGGCGCTCCCTCCCCACCAGGGTAGGGTCCTGCCCCTCCGGTGTGGTATCCTCCCCAAGGTCAGGGTGCAGTGCCCCTCGCCGGCTCTGGCTACAGGTCACAAAGGGGAACAAGGCACTCGCTCTGCAGGGACAGCCCCGCGCCCACCCTGTAAACGGAGAACCTTGAGTCCGGAGCATCCATCCCCCCAGGGGAGCTGGTCTGGGGCCCTCCTCCCCCCTGAGCAGTTGGTAGGGAAGCCTTGCCTGGGAAGCCTGCCCCTCCTCCAGCTGGGTCCCTACCCAGTTAACCCTGGGTAGGTTGGGTCTGCTCAGTCTGTCCCTGAGCTTGGGAGATTGGGTCCGTATGTGGCCTCTCTGGCCACAGTGATAGCAGCTCAGGTCATGTTGGTCCCCTCGAGCAGGTTGGAGGGGCCCGACGCCAGGCGTTCCCCTTGGGAGGGGGTTCTCCATATTCCCCCTTTGGGAGGCCCCATGGTGACTCTCTCTGCATCGGGGGGGGGGGGCCTATTCCTTTGGGACTCCTCCCTGCCACCCCCTGACCGACTGTTCACAAACTCATTGGCCAGCCGCCCTGTGTGTCTCTGGCTTTTTGTCCACCAGCCATAGCCTCAGGTTGGATGGGCATCACTCATACAGTTGCTCCAGTACGATCAGTTTAACCAGGTCTGCCTTCGTCTGGGCCCCTCGGCCCACTTGGTGGCGTATCAACCCATGCGGATGGCGAGTTGCAGATATGAGGCCTCAGGGGTTTTACGCTGACTCCGGAACCTTTCTTGATACATCTCAGGAGTCGGCCCAAACTCGCGTAGCAGGGCCTTTTTGAACAGTTCGTAGTTCCCTTTCTCTGCCCCTTCCAGTTGGCAGTACAATGCCATGGCCTTGGGGTCCAGTCAGGGGGTGAGAGACTGGAGCCTGTCCGCAGGATCAACCTGGTGCAGCTCGCAGGCTGTTTCAAAGGCATCCAGGAAGTCATCCATGTCCTCCCCCTCCTTACGCTGGGCCAGGAGGCACTTATCAAAGCTTCGTGCAGTCCCAGATCCCCCATCACTCACCGCAGCCGGGGGCTCGCTGCTCCTCAGCCTGGCCAGCTCCAGCTCATGCTGCCTCTGCTTCTCCTTCTCCTCCAGCTCATGCTGACGCTGCTTTTCCCACTTCTCCTGCAGTTCCCGCTGCCTGAGCTCCAACTCTCCCAGTTTTAGCTCCTTCTCCCATTGCAGCCACCTCAGCTCCAGCGATGGGGAGCTCTGCTGGGAGGATCCCCTGCGGGCCGCAGGGGTCACAGGGCCCTCAGTATCCACTGGGCTCCTCCCGGCCCTTCCCCTAGGTATAGGTCGGAGGGGTCTCGGGAAGCCCTCAGCAGCCTCCTGTTCACTCCCCGCTGGGACAGACACCGGTGCCCGCGCTGCATCTGCCAGGCTGCTTCCCTCAGGGACAGGGATTGGTTCGTTCCAGTGATCTCCCTCCTCCAGCTGGGCAATCAGCTGTTCCTTGGTGGACCTCCCGATGCGCAGCCCCCTCTGCCTGCACAGCTCCACCAGGTCGCTCTTAAGGCGTTTAGCGTACATCTCCCTGCTGGCCACTCGCAGGCCGGGCAGCTTCCCACGGTTTCCAGGGAGAACCCCTCGTCCTTCTTGAGGTCACCACCTCTTTGCCAGGGTCGAGCTGCAGACTCCTCCGCCCGTGGGACCGCTCACTGCAATCCCCCGGGGGACCCTGTTACTGCAAAAGTCCTTCTCTCTCCCAGGGCCAAGCCGCAGACTCCTCCACCCCTGAGACTGCTCACCGCAGTCCCTGGGGGACCCCATTACTGCACAGTCCTTCTCGCTGGTCACACACTCCCAGGAGTTAACCGCCCCCCGAAACAGCTCCTCTCTGAGCCTTCAGCACGCCTGGTCCTCGTCAATCCCTCTTCGTTTTACTGCTCCCCAGTCACTTACTGCAGGAAGCGCCGTCCACGAGGTGCAGTACATCCCACCGCTGCCACCAGTTGTCACGGAGTGTGGGGGAGTCCAGGCCCTGCACCCCTCTTCCTGGGATCCACTGAGACTCTCAGCCAGCCAGTAAAACAGAAGGTTTATTGGACCACAGGAACACGGTCCAAAACAGAGCTTGTGGGTACAACCAGGACCCCTCAGTCCAGTCCTTCTGGGGGAGCAGGGAGCTTAGACCCCAGCCCTGGGGTTCCCTGCGTTCCACCCCCCAGCCCAAAACTGAAACCAAAAAACCCCCCTCCCCCAGGCTCACTCCTCTTTCCCCCAGCTCCTCCTCAAGCCTTTGTCCACTTTCCCGGGCAAAGGTGTCACCTGGGTCCAACCCCGCCCAGCTCCGGTGACAGGCTCAGGTCTCCTCACTTCAGTGGAGTCACCCCCTGCTCTCCCATCCCCCATGCAGACAGGCCCAGCAGAACTAGATGACATTCCCTGGTCAGTCCACCCCGCTCCCTGCTGCAACACAGGGCGGGTGGAGTCAGAGGGGCCCGGCCAGACGGTGACACCAGGGCACTGAGATCGGGGAAATGTGTCTGTAGGTCGAGAGGCTCAGAGGGGGGCTCGGCCAGACGGTGACACCGAAACTTTACCGTCTCTGACCATGCGCCTGGCCTCGTGCTGAGCTAGCGAACAATCCCAGAGGACGCTGAGAAGCAGGAGGGGTCAGAGCAGACCCACGGGAAGGACTGAGGGGTTGGGATTCTGCCGGACAGTTACTGAGCTCTTCGATTCTCTCCACCGGTGCACATGAGAGGTGCCATATGGGGTGAGACCAAGGTCTGACAGTGGCCAACACCAGAGATTCAGGGGAAGTGTACAGAACAGGGCAATTTTGGAGTGATCCACCCGTCTTCCCTCCTGGCTTCCGGCAAGCGGAGTTTAAGGACACCCAGAGCATGGGGTTGTGTCCCGGACCATGTTGGCTAATAGCCATTAATGGAGCTATCCTCCAGGAACTTATCTAATTATTTTTTGAACCCACTTATACTTTTGGCCATCACAACATCCCCCAGGAATGAGTTCCACAGGTTGATTGTGTGTTGTGTGAAAAAGTACTTCCTTTGGTCTGTATTAGATCTGCTGCCTGTTAATTTCATCAGGTGCCCCCTAGTTTTTGTGTTATGAGAAGGAGTAAATAACACTTCCTTCTACACTTTCTCCACACCAGCCATGATTTTATAGACCTCTAGCATATCCCCCTTTAGTCGTCTCTTTTCTAACCTCAGCACCCCTAATCTTCTTGGTCTCTTCTCATATGGAAGCCGTTCCATACCCATGATTATCTTTGCTACCCTTTCCTCTGAACCTTTTCCAGATCCACTATGTCCCTTTTGAGATGGGGCAACCACATCTGAATGCAGTATTCAAGGTGAGGGCGCACTATGGATTTATTTAGTGGCATTATGGTATTTATTTATTTTCTATTCCTTTCCTAAAACTTCCTGACAATCTGTTAGCCTTGGGAAAGGCTGTTTCTGCAGAATTATAATTTTTCATGAGAAAAATTCAATTTGGCCAGAAAACGTTGATTTTCTATGGGGGAAATTAAAAGGGAAGATCCCGGGGCTGCCCGGCTCCCTGCCTGGGATTCTCCTGAGATGGAATTTCTGAAAAGTTTCCTTCCGATAGTCCACACAGATACCCCCATGGAAACCTCCCATTTATGACTCTTCTTTCTGAATGCGAATGAAAACACTTCTGGGAATGTGAAATTTTCTGTGGGAAGAAAACTGCATTTTCCAGCCAGCTCTGGTTTGGGCAGCACGTAGCACAGTGAGGCCCCGATCCCCAGTCAGAGTGATTCTGAGCGGGCAGCTCTCACGTGTCCATTAATAACAACAACTCTCAGACACTCACCGCCCGTCTGGTTGTACAGCTGCATCCACCTCCTGTTATGGACTTTACAGCCCTCCTCGTGCCTCCAGAACTCCCGGGTCTTTTCCTGGAGATACTCAGTGCCCAGGGCCTGTGCCACCCACTCCTGGGAGGGTCTGACCTCTCGCGTGTCGCTTCTGTAGTACGCGATCTGAACGTCATCCACGCTGGTGATCATGGTGAAGTGATGAGTCCCGTCTTCATGGGTGACGGCTGTGACTAGCACGGCCAGGCTGTGGTGCCCTAAAGCAACAGGAGTGAGGTCGAGTTAACAAGCGGCTTCGTCCCTTGCTCACAGGACACCAGGGTCACCCAGTGGGGACCAGCAGAGACCTCCCACCCCCAGCTACGTCCCTCTGCCCTCAGCCCCATCCTGGGCGAGGGACAAGCTGGGGTGTGTGAGTAACTCACACTGCGTGGAGCCGAGGGGGAATCAGGAAGGACGATCTCCCAGCCCGCGCCTCTGAAAGCCGGCGGCTTGTTTACGGGGGTCAGATATTGGCAGGGGGTTAACTGCCCCCTTAAGAACTGCCCCCATGTGCAAATGCCCTGAGGATGGGAGGGGCATTTGTGGCCCGTGTGCCTGTCTGTGGTGTGCGTGTGCGTGTTATGTCTGCACGGGTGTACCTGTGGGGGGGGGGGGGGGACGTGCGTGTGCAAGGCCCTTCGTTGTCAGTTTTTACTGAATAATTCCTGGGTTTGACAGAAGCCGTTATTTGGTGTTAACTCATTTTTCACCCCAATTTTGGCTCACTCAGGCCCACGGAAATACTGATTTTGGTAAGAAAATCCAACCCCTGACAGCAGGTCGATGTGTTTGTGTGAATAATGAATTGGTCTAAGTGTCAATGCAAGGCTGCCTGTTAACGTAAGGCAATGGAGAGGAAGTTACACACACACACAACACACACACGGCGTACATACCAGTAAATGCAGTTCCTGAAATAAACCACAACATTAAACTGCTTTCACTTTCACTACTCAGACTTTTCCCTCTTTGTTGTGTTTTTTCTGCCCTCCCGTCCCCCAGTATTAACCCGGAGATTGCCCCAGAAATCTGGGCAGTTAATAGCCGGTGCTGGTTTTCACCCACTTTTTACAAGGTTTGTAATTAGCACTGATAAATTCCCAGGAACATTTAAACAAATTAAAACCTGAAAACAAAGGACCTGGGGCGTGTGGGGTCCATATGGGTGTGCAGAGGTGATGCATCGGGGGGGAGGGGACACAAAGGGTCAGGTGCCCCCAGATTTCTGCCAGGGTTTATGTGCCCGGCCCTGAACCCCACTGCATACCACCAGAACCTCTAAATTGTGCCCCCCCACTATCAACAGTTACATGCCATGGCTGGTGGGGTTCACACTCCCCTTCCTCGGAACTAAACAGACCAGTCCTACAGGGATGTGGGGTTCTCAGGGGGCCAATCAAGCAGTTCCCCCCCTTTTTTGTGCCAGAGGTCGGGGACAACAAGCCCCCCTACCCTGCAGGGAAAGCAGCCCCCAGAGTCCTCCTCTGCTCCCACAGCGCCGGCTGGCTCCTCTCCCTGTGCTCAGTCACCCTGGTTTGACATCGCCCCTGGGGGCTGGCGTGTTGGGGACTCCTGGCAGAGCCCCCCAAGAAGGATGGGGGGACGCGGCTCAGGCCCATGGAGGAGACAGAGCCAAGGGGCTGGACTGTTGTAGATTTCAAGGCCAGATGGGACCATTCATTATCTGAACTAGCTCCCAGCGCCTAGGAGCCTCCATCCTGGCCCAGGACGCGGCTGCCCAGGTCTGTAGAAAGGCAGAACAGCCCAAGGAGCCCACCCCCAATGGCCGTCCAATGGGGTGCCCCCCCGCCATCCCCACGCCCAGCTGGAAACTAGCTATTTTAGTGCCCGGGGGCCAGCAAGCGTCTTTGTGCCCCTACCCGGCTATTTCGTCATATTTCCACCCCGTTTTCCGCTCCTGCACCTTTCGCCCTGGGCGGCTGCCCCCCTCGCCCCGTGGCGCCCGCCCCCCATTACTGGTAGTCGGCATTAATCCGTCTATCGGCGCGGCTGCTGGCGGGGCCCGGCCTTCAGAGCTGGGCGGCCGGAGAGCGGCGGCTGCTGGCTGGGGCGGCGCGGGAGGACCCGTTATCGAATCCCCTCCCGCACCAGTTCCCACCCCGTTTTCACCCTGCGCCCGCTCTCACGGCAGCAGGTCCTGTGGGGGCCCCGGCATCCCCCCCCCCAGTTTGCGCCCCCCCCCCGTGTCAGAGGGGGATGCCCGGCCTGTTATGGTGACACCCCCAGCTGGGGCTCACCCTGCCCCCCCAGCCCCCCTGGTACTCACCCCCCGCCGCGGCTGGAGGCAGGAGCGCCCCGCAGAGCGCCAGGAGCAGCCCCCAGGCCATGGGTCCTGGCCGCGGGGCGGGGAATGGGCGCCTCGAGAAGACGGAGCCCCGAATATCCAGGCGTGGGGTCACCCGGCCCGCGGGGGGCGCAGCCCTGCGGGGCCAGGAGAGCCGGGCAGCGGGCAGCGGGGCGCAGCCCTGCGGGGCCAGGAGAGCCGGGCAGCGGACAGCGGGCAGCGGGGCGCAGACCTGCGGGGCCAGGAGAGCCGGGCAGCGGACAGCGGGCAGCGGGGCGCAGCCCTGCGGGGCCAGGAGAGCCGGGCAGCGGGCAGCGGGGCGCAGACCTGCGGGGCCAGGAGAGCCGGGCAGCGGGCAGCGGGGCGCAGCCCTGCGGGGCCAGGAGAGCCGGGCAGCGGGGCGCAGACCTGCGGGCTCCCTGGCACTGTCCCAAGCGTCGCCGCTGCCCGTGGCCGTCCAATCAGGACGCAGGCCGCGGCGGTTCGTCATCGGTATCCGGGCAGGCCGGGCTGGGCGAGGTTAGACCGCGGGCCCCATACTTGGGGGTGGGGGCGAGGGGCCGGGGCCGCGCTGCGGGCGGGGCGGGGACTCGGGGACTCGTGGGAGGGGCTGGACCTGCTCTGGGGCAGGGCACCGGGCACCATGGGGCGCAAAGGGGGCCCAGGAGCGACCCCCGGCTGGGAAGCTGACGAAGGTTGCGGACCCTCCGAGGGGCGAGGGTGGAGCAGCCCCCGGAGGAGCTGGGGGGGCACAAACAAGCCCCCCATTGCCAGAGCCAGCTGGCGCCGGGCCAGGGACGGCCTGGAGCCCCGGGAGTCCTGGCTCCTAGACCCCCCGAGCTCTAACCCACTCCACCCCGCTGCCCTCCCAGCGCTGGGGACGGAACCCAGGAGTCCTGGCTCCTAGACCCCCCGAGCTCTAACCCACTCCACCCCGCTGCCCTCCCAGCGCTGGGGACGGAACCCAGGAGTCCTGGCTCCTAGACCCCCCGAGCTCTAACCCACTCCACCCCGCTGCCCTCCCAGCGCTGGGGACGGAACCCAGGAGTCCTGGCTCCCAGCCAAGGGGACCAAACTGAGAACTGGCCCTTCGGGTTGGACACAGCTTTATCCCCGCCCTGGTGTTTGCTGGCAGAGGATGGCTATCTGGGGGGGGGGGGCATGGCTACTCCCACGTTCCTGGGGGGAGGCCGTCCTGAGCCAGGGACTCTTTAAGAAGTGGGGAGCAGCGAGTGTGACAATGACACAAAGGGCAGAATCTCCCCCGCCCCGTGGGACTCTCTGCCACCAGATCTCACTGGAGCCGAGAGCGCCGCAGGGTTCACCCTGGCACCCGGCACTTTATGGTGAAGGAGGGCGCCCTGCTCTAACCGGGCAGAGCGCCCAGGGGTCCGAGCTGCCCTGCGTCAGGGGATAAGCCTGGAGCGGCGGGGGTCAGAGAGCAACGCGGGGGATATTTCCACGCACACTGTGTCTCTGCGCCCAGGGTGGGATCTGAGAGGGGGCAGGGGTTACCTGGGCCCGTTGGTCTCACCTGGGCCAGCAGGGCAGGAGGGAGACCAGGTTAGATGGGCTTATTGGTGTCCCCAGCTGCAACAGCCGCTCTGCCCCACAGGCAGGGGGCACCACTGGGGCAGGGACAGTTACGAAGGGTTGTCTCGTCAATAGACTGCAGCTTTACTGGGGGGAATCCCAGCAGGGCATGAGCCATCACAGAGCAATGGGGTGACCCAGCCACTCTGAGCCCCCCAGAGCCCCTCGGCCCATCCCAGAGCAATGGGGTAACCCAGCCCCTTGGAGCCCCCCACAGACCCCAGAGCCCCCCGGCCCATCCCAGAGTAATGGGGTGACCCAGCCCCTCTGACCACCCCCCAGACACCAGAGCCCCCTGGCCCATCCCAGGGCAATGGGGTGATCCAGCCCCTCTGAGCCCCCCACAGACCCCAGAGCCCCTGGCCCATCCCAGGGCAATGGAGCCCCCATTCCCCGGGGAGGGGGCTGTGCTGGGCTGTGACTGGTGCATTGGCAGGGGAGGGGTATTCGTGTTCATGAAATGCTGGAGTGGAAATGAACTGGTTTTCTTTGGTTCAGAGTTTTCTGTGACCATTTCTATTTTGGATGAACATTTTCATGGGGGGGGCGGTGAAATCACCTTTTCTCATGTTTTAAACCTTTTCTCGCCACTAGAAAAAAGGGGGTAACGGGATAATGGAGAGCAGCTTCCCCCTTCCCCCAGCTGCCGCTTTCCCCTTACCCCCGGCTGCCCCTTCCCCCGGCTGCTGCTTCCCCTGGCTGCTCCATTGCCCCACAACATTCCCCCCCCAAAATTTGTCGAACTCTGATAAATTTTGCCCCGAATGCAAATTCAGCTTCTCTCCTGTGTACCCAGGGCTGGGGCCGGTGAAGGCTGGAGCCTGGGGACAGGCTGCAGGGGACAGCCCTGGCCTGGATCCAAGGGTCAGGAAGGGCCAGGTGGGATGCAGCTTTCAGCCTCTTCTCATAGGGCGCAGCTTTCCCTGTGCCCCCCCACCTCTGCTGCCAGCGCCCCCCACTTCCCCTCTGCAGCCAGCGCCCCCCACCACCCCCCTGCAGCCAGCTATTTCCTCGTACAGCTTCTGAGCCAGGCACTGTGGGGCAGGGATCCTCTGCTCCCCACGCTGCTCCCTTCCCAGAGGCCCTGCTCTGACTTCACCTTGAAAACAAACAGCTCGGGAATCCAGGCAGCTTTAATCGACCAACCACTTTACATAAAACTCGTCAGTGCTTTAAACCCAGCCCTTGAGACACCCCCTGCCTGCCATGAGAGACGGGGCCAACGCCGGCGGGTCCAGAGACCCGTGTCGGCGTATCTGGGCCGTGTCCCTGCTGCCCAGCAATTCCCCTGAGACCTGCGGAGCGACACCATGGGTCGCCCTGTGGAACTCCCTGTCGCAGGAGATCATCGGAGCCCAGAGCGTAGCAGCAGCCGGACAGAGCTGGGCATTTATCTCTAACCCTGCAGGACCAGGGCACCTCACAATCTTTAGTGCATTCATCCCCCAGGCCTGGTCCCAAACCACCTTCCCCTTGTGCGGGGGTAAGGGGAGCAACTAGATCCACTGGGCTCCCCCCTTCGTTTGCAGAACTCGCTGGGGTGCGCGTTGGCCCTGCAGCCCAGCCCCCCGCACCCTGAACCTCTCCTTGCGGCCTGTCCAGACGGCCTGGCTGAGTGCCGCGTTCACACCAAGAGCGGCTGGCTCACGCCGAGTCAGAGGAGCAGAGGCCCCGGCAGGCTCCGTACAGGGGCAGGGTCGCTCTGCACTGAGCCCCTGCAGAGACCCCGAGCAGGGACAGAGCCGCCTGGTCCAGGGAGGCACTGGGAGCAGCTCTTAGCCCTGCGCTGGGGAGGCAGTTTTGGGGTCTGGGCAGACCCCAGTCAGGGGAGCAGGAGAATTCATCCCTGACCTTGCCCAACAGACCCATGCTGGCCAGGGGACGCTCCTGCAACCAGACCAGAGTCAGAGTCACACCCTTAGTGCATACTGGGAACCCTGGCCGGCTCTGCTCTGCCGGCTGGCCGTTGGGCGACATTTCACATTGCTCAGGTGCTTACCGGCCCCGCACCAGTCTCTGCACCTGCCCCGCCTCTGTCTCATTCACCCCCCACCTGCCGTGGGGCAGGGCAGGGCCATGTCTCCGTGGCACAGCTGGGGACAGAGGCGCAGAGAGGTTACGTGACGGGGCCAGGGTCACACAGAGTCTGTGGCAGAGCCGGGAATCGAACCCGGGGTCTCGGGCCCGCATGGTAGGGGACATTGCTGCTGGAGACCCTGGGAGCTCGGCCTTGTCCCATTTCACCTTCGCCCAGTGTCAACAAGCTGCGTGGAGCCAGCCGCGTGCTGAGCCGTCGTTCCAGTCCCTCTAGTTCAACACCTCGTCTCTCCCCCTCGCTGGCCGGGTCCCGGCCCAGGCTCCCGGCGGGCCGGGCGAGATCTCCCTGTGGGGTGGGGCTTTCCTGCCCTTTGTCCCCTGCAGCCTGCCCGGCTGATGATGGAGAGGAAGGGACAAAGGCCCAGTGAGCTTGGCTGGGGCAGGTGTCATGCTGCGGAGCGCGTACAGCCATCGTGCGAGCTGCGTGTGAGTGTGTGGGTGAGTGCACGTGTGCTCGTGGGCTGAGTGCACGCACAGTGTCCATGTACCAGCCGTGCTGTAACCCCGCCCCAGCCGGGTGGGAGGGGGAGCCGCGGCCCAGCATCCTTCCCCTCTCTCGTGTACCCATAATGCTCTGGGTGGATAACACCACCGCGGTGAGGGGCAGCCTTATGGGAAACAGGGGACCAAGTCATGTACCTTAAAATAAAAAAACTAAAGAAACCACTCACTAAAATCAAAATGGATAGGCCCTTACTCCACAGTGGACTGCCTTAGCCCGTTGGTATACTGCAGTGGAAATGATGGAAAACTGAAAGGGGTCCATGTTTCACCAATTCAACTGTTTACAGAAATAATAATGTTTAAATTCTTTGCAAAAAAAGAACTTCCTGGAACCTGAGCACGAGGCGCTGCTTAACCATCACCACCTTAACCCCCAGGAAATGAGACTCCAGGGTCAGGTCTGGCGTCACCTGCTTCTGGGAACGTTCAGTGCCCAGATAATTAGCGTGATCATGGGAAAAAATGCAGCCTTCCTCATAAGCCAATCTTTAAGGAATAATTCACTTCCCGCCAGCCAGTCATGGATTCCTGCCTGTAATCCAGGGATCCTCATGAAATGGGCTAATAAAAACACCAGCCAACTCTTAAAACCCTGAGGAAATACCAAGGTATATGCCTGGGAAGGGGAAGTGGACCTTAAAGTTCACCTTATAAACACCACAAAAACACCAAACCACTAACAAATAAGGGTTAAAATAGAAGAGTCCGATGGGAATAGCACCTGACGATCCAGCTTCCCACAATTACCATATCAATAAAATAAGCCGATTAAAACAAAACCAATATGACCAGTTATTGGGGGGTACTGTCCCATACCCCGTAGTGAATGGAACCTATGGTTCCCGGACACATGTTCCAGAACCTGGACCAGGAACTAGGCATTCGAAAAAGGTGCCCCAATTAAAATAAAAAACCAAACAAATTGTTTGTAACCCAAAGAGATCCAGTAAAAGTTTTGTTCAATCCCCTATTAGTAAAAATAAAAATTGGTATAAATTAAACTCAGCTAAATGTGTCTAAATTGGAACCTGAATGTTCACCCTACTCCCTTCCTATTGTAACGGCCTGAATAAAACCACATCCACGCTCGGCAAAACAAAACGTAGTAAACACCATATTAAACAATATTGGTTTTAAAACCAAAATGATAAACCCTATCACCCTAAAGGTAATTAACAATAAGTTAAGTTCCTTGTCACAACTGCAGAATAGTCTCATTCACAAGCAGGCAAATACTCCTACAAACTTGGCACAAATAAGTCGAAAGAACCTGAAAGCAACATGGAACACGGGGCGGTAGCTAAACTCCACCTCCTGGCTGCTGTGTAAACGACGAGTAACGGCCAAAAGTAAAACTGCCTCAGCCAGCGGATGCACTGAACGCGCACTCGTAGCTGAGCATCACTGCAACACGGAGTGGGTTGGGTAATGCCGGGGAACGCTCGGGTATCAAGGCAGCTTTTAAAACAACAAAACCGGTCCTTGTTCAATACCTACAAACCTCAATGGATGCAAGGCCTTTCCAGCATGGCCAGGCCTGATTTGTTATTAGGTAAAATTATTGTTCAATTTGCTCACCAACAGCCTATAAAGCAAAAACATACCAGGCGAGCCTGCTCCCCCAATTGACCATGGGTCCCTTTGGCTACCCCGGGTTATGGGTCAGGGCTGGGAAAGAGGAGAAATTATCGGAGCCCTGAGGGTGTACGGAGTGGAGCCCTCGAAATGGGTGTGCTCGTCCCTACCCAAAACCATGTGGCAAAAATACCTCATTGGGAACGTGTGTGGGACAAATTGGAAAATGTACCACGTGTTTTGTACAACGGACAGTGTGTGTGTGTGTTACATCCTGGGAACCAGTGTTTTGGGAAAATGCAAGTATCAGCCAACCCCCAGGAAGTAACCGTGAATGTGAATGTAATGCCAACGTACCATAGACCAGCAATCACACGTACTATGTGCCCAAAATTAAAAAAGCACAGAGCATTATAACTGCTACCCTGGTGAATTTCTCCATTACTCTCGGCCTGGATTGGCACGATCTAACTGATCACTTATTGTCAAAAACCAAAGCGACTCCGTTTTTACAACAAACCCAAGAAAGCGTGTCATTCCACGTGCAAATGGAGACGTGCTAAAAACTGCCAGCCTCTCCCTGGTCCCACGTTTTTACGGGCTGGTCCCCGACCTCTAAGGGCACATTGTCTATTATGTCTCACCCATTGCTGGTTGTGTTAATAGTGTCCTGTGTCTGCTTGCCAGGAATGGGGTGTACGGGCTGTTAAACAAAAGAAATGTTTATTAAATTACCACCCCAGCTCCAATGGCCTCTCCGTATATTGCGATGAAGCAGTTGTATAAAATATCACCCACTCAAGAATTGTTCCTGGGGGTCAAAAGGGGGACATGGAGTAGTAAAATGTTATGTTTGAATTCTGCAGAATTTAAAATAAACAATAACAATGTAGCATGTATTAAACGTAACGATGTAGGATTTCACCATAGCCTGCCAGCCACCCTTTATAAGCAGCAGGAAGGAATGGCCCAATGAGCCACTGGTAAAGATGCATCAGCCAGAATCTGGGTCTGGGCTGATTTCAAGGCAGTGACAGACCTTTCGGGTCACCACTTCATTGTCGGTTTAGCATTTTGAAAGAAGTAACAGAATGGAATGATTGTTTTCTCCTGCATTGCAACTTGATGCTCCTGTTCAAATGCTCCGTGTAAATCAATCCTGTTTTGTGTGTGAATAAAATATGTGTATTAAAAAAATAAGTGCAAGAACCATCACCAAACCAAATGTTCTAAAAAACCCATAAAAACAAATGCAAGGGGGCCAAAAAATCACAACACGCCACTATTAAAATTGCACCCAGGCTGGTGGCTAGCCAGGGCCACTGCTGGCCAGGCCGGGTGCACCTGGCTGGAACCAGAGTGGCTGGAGTCAGGGAGGCAGAAGGGACCAGCTCAGGGAGAGGAGGGATGGGGGAAATTCAGGGCTGGGCTCCCCCCACGCGACTCCCCCTGTGCACTACCCCACCCCCACACTGCTCTGCTCAGGGGAACCCCAACACCCCCGCACAGCACACAGGACCCGGGCCCTGTCTCCCTGGGGGCTCAGCATGTGGGGGTCCCTCAGATTCCAGGGAAGGATGGGGGCTTACAGGGGGCTGGGGCGGAGGAAGGGTCATTCAGGCTCATGGCCCACCCCCCAGGCTACCCCTTGCATCTCCCCCACACCCTAGCACTCACCCTGGCCGCCTCCTGCCCCCAGCAGCTGTGCCAGCCCCCTGCCCCCTGCGTTGCAGCTGAGCCTGGGAGTGGGATCGGAGAACAGCAGAGCAGAGAATCTGCCCACCTCACCCACTACCTGCCAGCAGGGGACAGGGGGCGGCTGTGGGGCTCAGGGCAGGGGCCAGCTGCATCACAGGGAAGGGGCTATGGGCTGCACGTGGGGTCCAGCCAGCCACAACCAGGGTCCTTCCCTCCCATCGACCACCCCAGGGCCACCAGGACCCAGCATGTACCCAGGGCTTTGAACCAGGCCATAGACACCCCCCACCGCCAGACTTGCCCATGGCAGGTGCAGGGTTAAACACCCAGCAGACTGGCGCCCTTGCCCGCCCAACTCCCACGACAGGGCACCATGGGAGGGGGGATCGCTGCTGGGCTGGAGGCCTGAGAGCAATTTATAACCGGGGAGAGAGGGGTCAGGATGGGGCCCCTGCGCCTGCGAGGCAGCCAGCTCCGCCAGGGCCAGGGGGCCATCGCAGGCAGAGCCCCACGGGTCCAGGCGGGCCGGTATTCCCCCTCCCCCATAGGTCCAGCCTGCCTGGATCAGAGCCATCCAGACCAGCAGACACCCCTGCCCCCAGCCCTGGGATGGGAGTGGGATCTGGAGAGTTAGAGAAGGAGGAGGCGGGAGCCAGGACTCCTGGGTTCTATCCCCGGCTCTGGGAGGGGAGTGGGTTCTAGTGGGTTAGAGCAGAGGGGGCTGGGAGCCAGGACTCCTGGGTTCTCTCCCCTCAGACAGGGAGTGGGGTGCAGGGGGTTAGCTGTATCCATTGGTTTGCTCTGGGGCAGCACGGATGGGGGCCATGGGGCCCTGGGGGCCAGCTAAGCCCCTTGGGTGGAACTCATGCAGCATCCTCCTTCCCCACAGGCGGGGGCAGGAATAATTATGTACTTCCCCCACTGCTTCCTGGGCATGAAATGCAGCTTTACCATGAATCCCAGAACCCCCCAGGCTGGGACAGAACAGGGGGGGACATCCCCCTCCTCACACGGGTAACGACTGAGGCTGCTCAGTGCCGGAGAACCCGAGCCCTGGGGTGCCAGCCGCACCCACTGTACCCCACACCCACTGTATCCCAGTAACACTCAGACACAGGGCTCAGGGAAGGGGTATTTACTAGGGCCGGCAGCAAAGGGGGCGAGGGCAGATCCCCCAGCCCAGAGGCAGCTGCAGTTCCAGGGAAGCGATAGCTGCTCCCGTTCGGGCCCCCAGGGCGGCCCAGCGGAGAGTCCGGACCCAGCAGCCGCATGGCCCCGCTCCAGCCCGGACTCCAGCCCAGCCACTCGGTGTCTGTGGGTTTCCAGGCCAGGCCCAGGGAGTGCCTCTCCTTGGGCTCCCGGCTCTGGGTCTCTGCTGCTCCCCAAGTCCCAAGCAGACCTGCCCCAGCTGGGACGTCCGGCACTCGCAACCTATTCCACGTGCGGCTCTGGCACCATTCCTGGGCTTCTCTCCAGCTGCCAAGTTGCTCCTGGCCCCCAACCAGAGCCCAGCCCCCTCCCGGCTCAGCCCCTTCCCCCGCGGCCACCAGCAGGAAGGAGACAGGCTGTGGGGAGGGGGCTGCTTGGCAGACCCACCATGTCCGATTCCCCAGGGATCCGCCCACCCAGCTGGGAGCCAGAACCCCACAGCTCGCAGGACGATCCAGCCCCGCTGAGCTCTCCGGGACCCGCACGGGCCCAGCGAGCTGCATGGGGAGTTTGTGTCCCGAGCCGGTGCGAGAGCCGCAGGGCCTGGGTAGCCGGAGGCTCTGGCGGCCGGGGAGGAGCCGTGCTGTGGGAGACTCCTGGCAGTCAGGGGCTGTGGGTGGTGGGGTGACCGGGCGCCCGGCCCGTCACACAGGCGTGGTCCGACGCTGGACAGCGGGTCCGGGTCAGCAGGCAGGGCTATGGGTGGTGGGTTCATAGAGACACAGCTCCCAAAGCCAAAGGGGTTCACTGTAATCATCGGGTCTGATCCCCTGTACAGCAGGGGCCAGAGACCTGCTCCAATAATCCCCAGAGCAGATCCTGGAGAAAACCAGCCAACTGTGAGTTAAACAAGGCCAGTGGTGTAGAGTCCACCAGGACCCTTGGGAAATAGCTCCAGAGGTTTATAGATTCATAGATACTAAGGTCAGAAGGAACCATTATGATCATCCAGTCCGACCTCCTGCACAACGCAGGCCACAGACCCTCACCCACCCACTCCTGCAAAAAACCTCACCTACGTCTGAGCTATTGAAGTCCTCAAATTGTGGTTTAAAGACTTCAAGGAGCAGAGAATCCTCCAGCAAGTGACCCGTGCCCCATGCTACAGAGGAAGGCGAAAAACCTCCAGGGCCTCTTCCAGTCTGCCCTGGAGGAAAATTCCTTCCCGACCCCAAATATGGCGATCAGCTGAATCCTGAGCATATGGGCAAGATTCACCAGCCAGTACCCAGGAAAGAATTTTCTGTAATAACTTAGATCCCACCCCATCTAACATCCCATCACAGGCCATTGGGCCTATTTACCATGAATATTTAAAGATCAAGTAATTACCAAAATCATGTTATCCCATCATACCATCTCCTCCATAAACTTATAGAGTTTAATCTTAAAGCCAGATAGATCTTTTGCCCCCACTGCTTCCCTTGGAAGGCTATTCCAAAACTTCACTCCTCTGATGGTTAGAAACCTTCGTCTAATTTCAAGTCTAAACTTCCTGATGGCCAGTTTATATCCATTTGTTCTTGTGTCCACATTGGTACTGAGCTTAAATAATTCCTCTCCCTCTCCGGTATTTATCCCTCTGATATATTATAGAGAGCAATCATATCTCCCCTCAACCTTCTTTTAGTTAGGCTAAACAAGCCAAGCTCCTTGAGTCTCCTTTCATAAGACAAGTTTTCCATTCCTCGGATCATCCTAGTAGCCCTTCTCTGTACCTGTTCCAGTTTGAATTCATCCTTCTTAAACATGGCAGACCAGAACTGCACACAGTATTCCAGGTGAGGTCTCACCAGTGCCTTGCATAACGGTACTCAAACCTCCTTATCCCTACTGGAAATACCTCTCCTGGTGCATCCCAAGACCGCATTAGCTTTTTTCATGGCCACATCACATTGGCGGCTCATAGTCATCCTATGATCAACCAACACTCCAAGACCAACACTTTTCCTCCTCCGTTACTTCTAATTGATGCATCCCCAGCTTATAACTAAAATTCTTGTTATTAATCCCTAAATGCATAACCTTACACTTCTCACTATTAAATTTCATCCTATAACTTACTCCAGTTTACAAGGTCATCCAGATCTTCCTGTATGATATCCCGGTCCTTCTCTAAATTTATTAGCAAACTTTATTAGCACACTCCCACTTTTTGTGCCGAGGTCAGTAATAAAAAGATTAAATAAAGATTGGTCCCAAAACTGATCCTTGAGGAACTCCACTGGTAACCTCCCTCCAGCCTGACAGTTCACCTTTCAGTAGGACCCGCTGTAGTCTCCCCTTTAACCAATTCCTTATCCACCTTTCAATGTTCATATTGATCCCCATCTTTTCCAATTTAACTAATAATTCCCCATGTGGCATGGTATCAAACGCCTCACTGAAATCTAGGTAAATTAGATCACTGCGTTTCCTTTGTCTAAAAAATCTGTTACTTTCTCAAAGAAGGAGATCAGGTTGGTTTGGCACGATCTACCTTTTGTAAAACCATGTTGTATTTTGTCCCATTTACCATTGACCTCAATGTCCTTAACTACTTTCTCCTTCAAAATTTTTTCCAAGACCTTGCACACTACAGGTGTCAAACGAACAGGCCTATCTTACCCGGATCACTTTTTTTCCCTTTCTTAAAAATAGGAATTATGTTAGCAATTCTCCAGTCATATGGTACAACCCCTGAGTTTACAGATTCATTAAAAATTCTTGCTAATGGGCTTGCAATTTCGGGTGCCAATTCCTTTAATATTCTTGGATGAAGATTATCTGGGCCCCCCGATTTAGTCCCATTAAACTGTTTGAGTTTCGCTTCTACCTCAGATATGGTAATGCCTACCTCCATATCCTCATTCCCATTTGTCATGCTACCATTATCCCTAAGATCCTCTTTAGCCTTATTAAAGACTGAGGCAAAGTATTTGTTTAGATATTGGGCCATGCCTAGTTTATCCTTAACCTCCACTCCATCCTCAGTGTTTAGCAGTCCCACTTCTTCTTTCTTGGTTTTCTTCTTATTGACATGGCTATAGAACCTTGTACTATTGG
The DNA here is from genome assembly GCF_965140295.1 of Lepidochelys olivacea. Taxonomy (NCBI): domain Eukaryota; kingdom Metazoa; phylum Chordata; order Testudines; family Cheloniidae; genus Lepidochelys; species Lepidochelys olivacea. The sequence continues at coordinate 45,727,329 of NC_140424.1, forward strand.
TTTTAATTCCCTTTGCAAGGTCCAACTCTACTTGACTTTTAGCCTGTCTCACTTTATCCCTACGTGTTCTGACCTCAGTAAGGTAGCTTTCCTTGCTGATCCCTCCCGTCTTCCACTCCCTGTATGCTTTCTGCTTTTTCTTAATCACCTCTCTGAGATGCTTGCTCATCCAGCTTGGTCTACAACTCTAGCCTATGAATTTTTTCCCCTTTCTTGGGATGCAGGCTTCTGATAGCTTCTGCAGCTCTAACTTAAAGTAATCCCAGGCCTCCTCTACCATCAGATCCATAAATTCTTCAGTCCAATCTACTTCCCTAACTAATATCCTTAATTTTTGAAAGTCAGCCCTTTTGAAATCAAAAACCCTAGTCACAGATTTATTTTTGTTTATCCTTCCGTTCAGTTTGAACTGAATTAGCTCACGATCGCTCGAACCAAGATTATCCCCTACAACCATTTCTTCTACGAGGTTCTCACTACTCACCAAAACCAAATCTAAAATGGCATCCCCTCTAGTTGGTTCAGCAACTACTTGATGAAGGAATCCATCAGCTATCGAATCTAGGAACATCTGAGCCCGATTATTATTCCTAGCACTCGCCCTCCAGTCTGTATCTGGGAAGGTAAAGTCTCCCATGATCACGCAGTTTCCATTAGTATTTACTTCATTAAAAACATTAAAGAGGGCTCTGTCCATATCCACGTCGGATCCCGGCGGTCTCTAGCACACCCCAAGCACTATCCCAGGGGAGGCTCGAGTAGTTTTCTTCCCCCATGTGATTTTTGCCCAGACGGACTCTGTCTTATCCATTCCATCGCTTCATATTGCTTTACATTCGACCTCCTCATTGATGTACAATGCTGCTCCACCACCTTTACCTTCGTTTCGGTCTTTCCTAAACAGCACCTACCCTTCCATACCCGCACTCCGGTCATGACTACTATTCCACCACGCTTCTGTTATCCCCCTCACTGGCAAAACTTGGCGCCTTATCTCCAGTCCGGCTGAGCAGCACCCGGTCTCTCACACCGGCAGGGTCCGACACTGGTCGGCGGGGTCCGGGCCAGCAGGGGTGGTGGGGTGACCGGGCGCCCGGCCCGTCACACAGGCGTGGTGTCACGTTGGCAAGCAGGGTCCGGGCCGGGCGCAGGGTCTTCTCCTGGGGAGACAGAGGAAGGTTTATTCCGTGTTCCCGATTTCACGGTGTGACACCCCCCTTCACCACCACCCCGTGGGGTTTCCCAGCTCCCGGAGCCCCAGACCGAGTCTCTGGGGGCCCTGCCCAATGGACGACGGCTCCGGCGACTGCTAACCCCGAGCCCAGCCCCAGCCGGCCTGGCGTCGGGTGGGCACAGAGGGACTGGCCGCCCCTGCTGGGTTCTAGGGAGGCGGCTGCGTGGGGCGGGTGACCGGGACCAGTAGACCAGGGGCAGGGCCCAGCCAGCGAGGGACCCCCGCCACCCCCCAGTGAACCCACAATGCACTGGGGCAGGGCAGTCCCCGGGGGTGGGGGGAAGGAATCGGTCCCTGTGTCCCTGGGGTCACTCACTGGGAGTCGGGGTGAAGCCGCTTCTGCCGGAGTCTGAAATGGAAGCAGAGAGCCCGAGCGCATCACGACCGGGCACGGGGGGGGAGGGCTGAAATGGTTGGGGGGCCCCCCGTCCCTCCAGCAATCCTGGCCCCACCTGAACCCCCGTCACAGTGACCCCCATCTCCATGCCCCCGGCCAGCCAAGGACCCCCCACTCCAGCAATCCCTGCCCCACCTGAACTCCCCCTTCCTAGTGACCCCCAACTCTACCCCCGGCCAGCCAAGGACACCCGCCCCACGGTGATCCTGACCCCACCTACCCCAGCCCAGCTCATCACCCGTCTCTGCCGAGGCAGGAACCCGCCCCACCCCACGCCACAGCCCCTTGCCATGGGGCTACCCACTCCACCCCATGGCCCCGTGACCTGGCCCCGCCCCGCCCTCCCAGAGGAGATTGGCACCCTCTCCGTGCCCCTCCCCAGGTTCTGCCTGATGGGAACCTCCTCCCCCGCCCCCCGTCGCTCCCTTACCCGAGCGCTTTCTCCTCCACACCACGAAACCAGCCACCGCGGCACTGGCCCCAGTCAGCGCAGCAAGGCCAAGGGTGGCCAGGATCCCGGGGGCCAGGCCCCCCAGCTCCCCAGGCGCTGCAGGGACAAGGAGAGATGGTCACTGGGGCGAATGGGGGATTTACCGGGCGTCTGACTCAGGGCCCTCCCCGCTCTGTGTCGCTGCCCATGGGGGGCCGAGTGACCCCCCGCCCCGGGCAGGGGGACAAGGGCCAGGGTCCGGGTCATGCTGGAACCAGACGGCTTGGCCTGGGATCTCCACCTGTGGCTGGCAGGGCCCTGAGCTGGCATGGGGAGAGCCAGGATGGGCCGTTAGCCCCGGGCAGCCCTGGCTGTGTCCCTAAAGCAGGCAACATCCCCGCAAAGTCCAACTTCAGCCGGCCCCGCCACACACAGCGGCCGCGAAAGGTGGGGGCTGAAGTCACAGGCCCTGGTCGGGGGGTAGCTGGGCTGCGGGGCTGCCCCAAGGGTGCTCGGGGGCCTGCACAGCAACGGGGTCACTGCGGACAGGCCGGGGCAGGGCCCAGCTGGGAACCTGGGACAGTTCCTGAGGGCTGGATACGACCCACTCCTGGCTGCTCCTATCATGTGTGTTGCAGGGACACCGGGAGAGTCCCTCATCCATGTGACGTTTCCTTCTCCCTCTACTGAAAGGCACAGATGGGAACTGCTTGGAACGGTTTCCATCCTAAAGCGTCACTTCTGCGAAACAGAAATGGTTCCGGGCAAAGGGTCGGTTTTAACCAATTTCCCCTTTTGGAAAAGTTTTGAAATTGTCAGACGTCCTGTTTCAGCGTTTTCGTGTGAAATCCCCTTTCTCAGCTCAAAACAACTTTTCAGCGAGACAAGTAAGTGAATTTACAGTAAATAAATGTTTTTTTTTAAAAAATCGAAGGTCAAAACTGAAACCAAACATTTCAAATTTCTCAAATCAAAGTGTTTCCATTGACCTGAAGAGAAAGATCCTTTGGATTTTCAGTTTGTGAAAGTCTGAGATTCTCCCATCCTGCAGCAGGATGAAAAGCTGGAGTGTGTGGAAATCTCAATGTTTTTCCCAGGCTGGGAGAACGGTTCCCTGCTCGGCTCTCGTCCGACCCCAGAGAGGAGCAAACGCGCAGCCATGGGGACAGAGGAGAGGGAGACAGACGCTTTCCATGCCACGCGTGGAATACGAGAGAGATTCCCTCAAACCACCAGGAATCTTAAACATGTCTCATCAAAAAGCGACGTAGAAAATCAGCACCTGATCGGTGGAGATGGACAGGGCTGGCCCCGCGCTGCAGAGACCTGCCCCAGCTCAGGAACGGACACGGGGATCGAGCCCCAAACAAAGCATGTGACCCCATCCTGGGTGGAGAAGGGGGATCGTACATGTCCCTGACAGACACTGCGGGCCTGTGACGAAGCGGGACTGTTCTTAATGTTTCCTCTGAATAGTGTGGGGGTGCCTCAGTTTCCCCTAGGCAGTTCTTAAGTATCTAGGGGGTGGAGTAAGGGTGTATGATCATTGCAGAGCCCTAGAGGGCAGGTGTGGGCAGGGGTCTGGACACAGAGAATGGCCGACACCCTGTTTCCTGGCAACTGATGGCCTGGGCCCTTCCCCCCTGCAAGGTGAGAGCTGAAGGGCTGGAGAACAAAGGAATCAGGTGACCACCTGGCCTGGGAAAGGAACAAAGCCCAGAGGAGGAGGGGGTTTTCAGTTTTGGGGCTGGCTGGGACATGGAGTGAAGTGCAGACGTGGTTGTCTGGCTCACTGCCCCCCAAAATGGACCCAGCTGAGGGGTCCCGTTCTCTGCACCTACAAGCTCTGTGTTAGACCATGTTCCTGTCGTCTAATAAACCTTCTGTGTTACTGGCTGGCTGAGAGTCACGTCTGTCTGCGAAGTTGGGGTGCAGGACCCTCTGGCTTCCCCAGGAGCCCCGCCTGAGCGGACTTGCTGGGGGGAAGCGCACGGAGGGGCAGAGGATGCTGAATGCTCCGAGGTCAGACCCAGGAAGGTGGAAGCTGTGTGAGCTGTGTGTCCTGAAGACAGGCTGCTCACAGAAAGGCGACTGCCCCAGAGTCCTGACTGGCTTCATGGGGAGCAGTTCCAGAGCATCGCCCAGGGACTCCGTGACAGGGTCTCCGGCTTTTCCTCACACCTGGCAGCTCCCAGCCGGTGGGTCCAGCCAATAAAGTGTCCTTGGGGTGAAGGGGCTGAGCCCAGATTGGTAACGGTATTGAAGTCAATGGAAGTTGGGCCCCTAAATACTATAGCACCCAGCCCTGGAGCCCCAGCTGTGCCGGCCATGGGGAGAGGGAACCCCAGCCAGTGCCTGACAGAGACTCCTGCAGCTTCCCTCCTTCCTGGCTAACCATGTAACACCGAGCTCCCCCGGGGGTAATGTGAGACAGGGTAACGGCCAAGCCCTGCCCAGTGGGGGCTGAGCTTGGAGTTCTCAGGGTGAAAGTCTCCTGTTCATTGGGAAGGAGCCGTCCCAGCCCCCCTGCAGCCCGAGGCACTGACCCGTGGGACGCTGGACCCAGCTTGCTGCAGGCTGCTCGTGGGGGCACAGACCAGTGCGGTTTGGGGCAGGCCCCTTTCGGGGGGGCAAGGGGGAGAGACGTCTCATTCCCCCAGCTGGGGAGCAAACCCGGCCAGCGTCCAAGTCCTTGAGAGGCCTGGCTGTCGGGAACCTCCAATGCGGGTAGGTGGGTGGGAACAGCGTGGGGGCCATGGGCGGTGGGGGCACCTGGCTCCGGCTGCCAGGTCCGTGGGCTTCACTCCGGTACCTGCCCCGGGCAGGAGATGCAGCCGGACGTGCTCAGCAATGGCTCACGCTGGAGACCCACTCGGGGGTGGTGTTAGCGGGGGTCCCACCCCTGCCCCGAGAGAGCCCATTACCCGTGGTCGCTAGCGCCTCCTGCAGGCCGCGGTGCTGCACTCGGCAGGAGTAGCTGTGCCCGTCCCCGCCCTGCTGCGGGATCCCCACGGACCTCTGGAGCTGGGACGGGTCGCTGGTGGGGGGCGCTGGGGTCTCCTTCCCGTCCCGCACCCAGGAGACGCGGATGGGATGTGGGTCGAAGCCCCTGGCGCGGCAGGAGAGGGTGGCGGAGCCGTCAGGGGCGTCTCTGCGGGAAACCGAGACCTCGGGGAGACCTGCGGGGCGGGGCGGGCGTGGGGGAGAGAAAAGGCCACACAGTAAATTTGTTCTGCTCTGACTGTTAAGTCCTTGGTGCCTGGACTGAGGGGGACGCGCCGCCTCCAACCCCCCCATTTCAGTGGTTACAGGACACAGACGTGTTTACACCCAAGGCTTAGAGAGCGACACGTCCCGGCGGCCTTATACCGAGCCGAACGGCCGGCAAAGGGGGGAACGGATGTAGCTCCGCTCCCAGACCCTGAGGGAGGTTCAGCCCTGCAGCCCCGGGCTGCCCCGCTCCCCTCGCAGCCCCGCTGCCCCCAGAACCGGCGCTCGGGCTGTGGCTGCCCCACGGTTTTAGCACCATGGGGTGCCCTGTCAGCCCCGCGGAGCGGAAGCAGCGAAAGGGAACATCACAGCTACAAACACCACCCCGGGCGCGGCGGAAGGGGGGGGCTGCCCGGACAGGAGCGTTCCGGGCGCGGCGGAAGGGGGGGGCTGCCCGGACAGGAGCGTTCCGGGCGCGGCGGAAGGGGGGGGGCTGCCCGGACAGGAGCGTTCCGGGCGCGGCGGAAGGGGGGGGCTGCCCGGACAGGAGCGTTCCTGCTAGTTACACGTGGCACAATTAGCGACTCCGTCCACGCCTCGGACGTTTGTCTTCACCGCGTTACTGCCCCCAGGGGACTGACCCGCCGAGGAGGAGAGGCACCTTCGGCCTGGCATGGCTCAGAGACACCCCACGCGGGAGCGAGGGGCTTCCCGGCCAGCTTAGCCCTCGGCTACAGCCCCAAAGGGGGGCGGCGGTGGGGAGCCCCGTCTCAGGACATCCACGCTAGGGCTCCCGGAGATGCTTTTCGAAGGGCATTACTCACACCGGTGCAAGGCACTGTCTGGTGCAAATCAGGCCACGCAGACACCACTGTGGAGAGCCCACTCCTGGGGGGGGCTGCCCCACAGGGGACATCCCCCCCCCCCCGAGTTCCGCCATTTGCCCCCCCTTACCCGCGGTGAGCGCCGGCTCCCGCAGGCTGCTGTGCTCCACCCGGCAGGCGTAGCCGTGGCCCCACCGCGGGGGGATCTCCAGGGACTGCTGGAGCTGGTAGGTGCCGTCAGCGTTGGGCAGGATCCCGCTGGCGTTCCTGGGCGGCAGGATCTCCGCCCCGTCCCGCACCCAGGAGACGCGGATGGGACGCGGGTAAAAGCCCCTGGCGTGGCAGCAGAGGGTGGCGGAGCCGTGGGGGGTGTCTCTGTAGGTCACCGACACCCCTGGGGGGACTGGAGGGGAGGGGAACACGTCAGTGGGTGCAATCAGCCCTGAGCCAGGGCGGAGCAGTCTGCAAAGCCCTGAGGACTAGCGGCCACGGGAGCGAGAGAGGGGCGCTCACAGCTCCATCATCAGCCGGCGGTTCCCTCCGGCCCGTGCAGCCGGCTGCTCGGACTCACCCTGCCGTCCCAGAGCCTCCGTCCCGCCCCGCAGCAGGCTCCTCAGCGTGGCCACGCACTCCTCCTGCAGGAACTCCTTTGCAAACAGGGTCCAGGTGTGACCGGCGTCCCAGAAGAGCGTCTCGTTGAGGGCTCCGGGCGCGAGCGGCACCCACGCGGATTGGTTTCTCTCCAGGACGAGGAAATCCTGCCCATCGAAAGCAAAGCGAAAGTGGCCTCGCACGGGGGTGTCCCCGTCCAGCACACAGTTCACATGGAGCTGCAGGGTGTGGATCCCTGGGGGAGAGACAGGGCGGAAAAACGGTGCAGGATATTGTCTAAGTCCCGGTACATCTACGGCCCCTGCCCGTCCCAGTCACTGCAGGACCTGAGCCCCTCCCCATCCCTAACACACGTATCCCATCACCCTCTGCCACAGGGCTGGGCCATTGTCCCTGGGTCACAGATGGGGAAACTGAGGCCAGCGATACAGAGTGACTGAGCCCAGCTCACACAGGGCGTCGGGTGCATCCCGCAGAGAGCCCATCGCTCCATCTAAGTCCAGAACGGGGTGTCCGGCCTCTGCGGAGAATCCCCTGCGCCCCTGGCTGAGCTGATCCCAGCAGGAGTTACTCCTGGTTAAAATTAGCCCCTTTGAGTCTGTCTCGCTGCAGCCACCAGGTCTCGCTCGAGGCGGCTGGGATTCAAGCTCCGTGTGCACTCGGAAATCCCGGCCCACGCGGTGTGACAAAGTGGGGGAGTTTCTTGTTTTTCCTGGTTTCCTATGGGGGATTTTCTTGGTTTTCCTATGGGTTGCATGCAGAGGGGGTGGGACTCAGTTTCCCTCGGTGCTACGGGTTTAAGGAGGTGATGGGAGAGGGAGTTTGTTGTTACAGAGGACCGGCGAGGGAACTTGGGACCCCAACCACTGGCGTGGAGAATGGAGACCCCAGCGACTGGTGACCTGGCTCAGGAGTCCCAGCCCGGTCTGGCCGGTGGGGGGACAATGGGCTGTGAAGAGAGGAGAGGAGGCCCAGGGGACCCTGTTTACCTGGAGAGAAGACAGTGGACAGAGGGGGGGCTTGGGGCCGGTGATAGCAGATGCCCAGCTGGGAAGCAGGGGGGCTCGGGGCTGGAGGAGGGAGCAGGCAGAGCCCCCCTGGATGCAGGGGAGACTGGGACGTGCTGTGCTGAGGGAGGCCAGGTCTGAGGCCTGGAGAGTTTCCTGTGCTGGTTCAATGCTCAATAACCCTTCCTGTTTTATGCTAGCTGAGAGTCACTCCAGCCTAGAGAACAGGGGAGCATCATCCCCTTCGGGGGGGGGGGGTGGAGGCCCTGGGGGTCCAGAGAGAGGGGACTCCCTGAGGGGGCCCACGACAGGGACAGGCATGCTTTAGCTCAGAGAGGTGCGGCTCCAGGAGCTGGAGGGGCTTAACCCCGAGAGAGAGAGAGTGGACCCCCGGGAGAAGGGCTGTCGCACTGAAAGGGGCACCCCCCCACGGGGCCAAGAGTAGGCACGATCTGTGAGTCCGTGACACGCGGGTACTTACAGAGTGGGATAAGTCACTGCACAGATCCCCCGCCCCGTCCCGGGGCCTGGTTCCCAGCCAGCCTCTGGCCACAGAGACCTGCCTCTAGGGAGCAAGAACTCGGCCACGCTCCTGCCGCTGCCCTGATTGGCTGCTCTACCCCCGGAGGCGGGGCAGTGGGGAAGGGCAGCCAATCAGGGCTGGAAAGCTGGTGCAGGTTCCCGCGCCCTGGGGCTGCCGGCGGTGAGGTTGTGGGCGCGGGGGCAGCACTCACCGCCGGTCTGGTTGTGCTGCGCCATCCACCGGCGAGTCACCACTCGGGAGATGGCCTCGTAGAGCCTGAACTCCTCGGTCTTCTTCCTTAAATATCTCACGCCAACGGCCTGCAGCGCCCACTCCTTCAGGGGTTTCAGCTCTCGGGTGTCGCTGCTGTAGGAGGCGAGCTCCAGACCGTCCAGCTTGGCGAGCATGAAGAACTTGTGAGTCCCGCCCAGCTCGTTCAGCCCGGTGATCAGGATGTCCAAGCTGTGGGGCTCTGGACCAGTGGGAAAGACAAGTTAAGGGCCCTCTTATCCCTTTACCCAGGGGAGGAGGGTTTGCCCCCATGGGTCAGGCTGAGCCCCCATCTCCAATCACACCCCATTCTTAACCCCCCTCTGCTACCCTCAGCGATAGGGCTTGCAGAGAATCAGTGGGAAAGAGGATGCAGCAGCCATGGGGGTCAGAGCAGTGGGGTAGGGCTGTCCCCAAGCCTCACCCATAATGCCAGAAAAACCAGAGGCTTCTGCTAAAATGTTCCGCGGTGACATACTGAGCAATGTCAATGTGTACCATCTCCATCATTAAGGTTCAGGGTTAACCCACCCATTGAGATGAATGGGGCAGCTCAGCCCTCGCAGGGCTGTTGTCTCAGGCTGGCTGTATCCAGTGAGAAACCCTCCTGTCGGGGGTGACAGCTGGGAGGTTTTCTTGGCCCACAGTTTCAGGGCCAGGAGTTTTATTATAGTTAGAAATGGGAGCGGAGAATGGGAAGAACCTGAGGGAGCTGCCAGAAGGCTGTCACTGCCAGTGCCCCCATGGGCCTGCTCAGTCCAGACCCCCTGGGGAAGGGGGGCATTAGAGGCAGAGGAGCAGAGCCCCCGGGAGAGAGAAACCCCCTGGGCTGAGGGGGAGTTGGGTAACTATGGCACATGGTGGGGGTCGAAGACGCCCTCTGCAGAGTGGCACAAAGCCACCTCCGGAGGGCCAGAGAACACAGCCGGGGCAGCAACAGGGGCTGAAGTGGATGAGGGACAGTTTGGTGGTTAGGGGGCCAGGTTGGGACTCCAACGGGTGCCAACGCCCTTAACTCTGCCCCCTCCGTGGATGCCGGGTGCTACACGCACTACCTGCAGGGGCACCGGCTGATTTTCTCTATGTCCTAAAGGTGTTGGGGGTCCGGGGGGAGCAGGAGTTCCTGTCTGAAGATGGACGGATTAACCCTTGTCCCGACTCTGTGACATGAGCAGCGTTATCCTGCGGGTCACAGCTCGGCCACCTCTTCCCGGGTTGTCAGGAGGCCAGCACACGGCACCTCCCTGACCCCTGGGCCACCCCCAGCCACATGTCGGGGTCCTTCTCCAAGCCTCTCTGGCGCTAAGGGCTTGTCACCGCCCCCCCACCCTCCAGTGGCCGGCTGCACCCCAACGGGACACGAGTGAGAGGCAGGTTTCAGAGCAGCAGCCGGGTTAGTCTGTATCCGTAAAAAGAACAGGAGGACTTGTGGCATCTTAGAGATGAATAAATTTATCTGAGATAAGCTTTCGTGAGCTACAGCTCACTGCATCGGACACATTCAGTGGAAAATACAGGGGGGAGATTTATAGACACAGAGAACAGGAAACAATGGGTGTTGCCAGACACAGGGTAACCAGAGTGATCAGGTGAGGTGAGCTATTACCAGCAGGAAAACGGGGGAGAGGGGGAACCTTTGGTAGTGATAATCAAGGTGGGCCATTTCCAGCACTTTACAAGAACAGCAGGAGGGGGAATAAACCCAAGGAAATAGTTTCACTTTGTGTAATGACCCACCCACTCCCAGTCTCTAGTCAAACCTAAGTTAATTGTATCCAGTTTGCAAATTAATTCCAACCCAGCAGTCTCTCGCTGGAGTCTGTTTTTGAAGTCTTTTTGTTGAAGAATTGCCACTTTTAGGTCTGTAATCGAGCGACCAGAGAGATTGAAGTGTTCTCCCACTGGTATATAAACCCAGAAGTCACCTGCTACAGGACAGGCCCAACAAAGAAAATAACAGAACGCCACTAACCATCACCTTCAGCCCCCAACTAAAACCCCTCCAACGCATTATTAAGGATCTACAACCTATCCTGAAGGACGACCCATCACTCTCACAGATCTTGGGAGACAGGCCAGTCCTTGCTTACAGACAGCCCACCAACCTGAAGCAAATACTCACCAGCAACCACACACCACACAACAGAACCACTAACCCAGGAACCTATCCTTGCAACAAAGCCCGTTGCCAACTGTGTCCACAGATCTATTCAGGGGACACCATCACAGGGCCTAATCACATCAGCCACACGATCAGAGGCTCGTTCACCTGCACATCTACCAATGTGATCTATGCCATCATGTGCCAGCCATGCCCCTCTGCCATGTACATTGGCCAAACTGGACAGTCGCTACGTAAAAGAATAAATGGACACAAATCAGACACCAAGAATTATAACATTCAAAAACCAGTTGGAGAACACTTCAATCTCTCTGGTCACTCGATTACAGACCTAGAAGTGGCAATTCTTCAACAAAAAAAACTTCAAAAACAGACTCTGAGGAGAGACTGCTGAATTGGAATTAATTTGCAAACTGGATACAATTAACTTAGGCTTGACTAGAGACTGGGAGTGGATGGGTCATTACACAAAGTAAAACTATTTCCCCGGGTTTATTCCCCCACCCCACCCCCTTCCTCAGACGTTCCTGTCAACTGCTGGAAATGGCCCACCTTGATTATCACCACAAAAGGTTCCCCGCTGGTAATAGCCCAGCTTACCCGATCGCTCTCCTTCCAGTGTGTAGGGTAACCCCCATGGTTTCCTGTTCTCTGGGTATATAACTCTCCCCCTGTATTTTCCCCTGAATGCTCCCAAGCAGTGAGCTGTCGCTCAGGAAAGCGGGCGCTCAGGTAAATGGTTCGTCTCTCAGGTGCCACGAGTCCCCCTGTTCTTTCTGGGTTAGGGGCAGCGGCTCCCAGGCCAGTCCCCCACCCCAGAGCTCCCAGGCCTGGGCCCCGATGCCAGGGCCCCGCCCCACCGGCCAGTCTCCACAGCGCCGCGCCCCCCGCACAACCCGCACCCCAGGCCTGCCCCGAGCGGGGTCCCCGCTGCCCGTCACCCCCAGGCCCCTTGGCCCGCCAGCCCCGCCCCTGCTGAGCGCCCCGGACCCACCCTGGGCCCCCTTAGCCAGGGGCTGCCGGAGGGTCCCAGCCAGTCCCGTCCCCCCACCCCAGCCACGCACCCGCAGCGGCTCTCGGCGACTCCCCCCGGGCCGCGGACCCCCTTCCCCCGCCCTGGGCCAGCGTCCCGGCCGCGCCCTGCGGGGAGGGACCCCGCGTCCCGGGCCAGCCGCGCTCTCCCACGGCCGGCCCCAGCGCAGCGTCCCCAGCGCCTGACCCGCCGACGGGACGGGACCGGCCCCGCTGGGCGTTTCTCTCCCGGGTTTCCAGCCGGTCCTCCCGGGTCTGCTCGTCCCCCCCGCGCCCCACTTACCCGCCGCCGCCAGCGCCCCCCAGCACAGCCCCAGGGCCAGGGCCAGCGCCATGGCACCGCGGCCGGGTCTGCCCACAGCCGCAGGGGAGAGCCCGCTAGCCCAGCCCGCCCCGGTCACACGTGGGGCCGGCCCCGGCCAACGGGGCCGCCGGGCGGGATCTTTGGGCGGAGCTCCGCGCGGCCGGCGGAACCGCCTGCTGCAGGTGAGCGCCGGGGGGCTCATCCCCCCGCCGCCCATCAGCCAATTCGGGGGGCGCACGGCCTCCCTCCCCCCACGGGCCCCGGCATCCCTGCACCCCTCAGCTCTCATTCCCCTGGACCTGCGGTTTGTGTGTGCCCCATTCCACCCACACCAGGGTCCCCTGTTTCCTTCCCCTCCTGGGGTTCGGTGTGTGCCCCATTACCCTTATACCAGGGACCCCCATTCTCCCCCACCAGGGATTCTGTGTGCCCCATTCACCCTGGGCAGGGCCCCCCAGTTCCCTTCCCCACACAGGTAGGTGGGCCAGTGGGTTCATCCGGGGCAGTGGGGACAGGGCGGGATACCAGGGTAGATGGGCCCGTTGGGATACATTCCCCTACACTGAAGTTCATGCTCCTAGCAGCGCCCCCCCCCCCCCCCGGGGAGCTTCCTGCCTCGCTGAGGGGCCCAACACCTGCTTGTCTCCTCCTGATCGCAATCAGGCCTCCAACCAATCCGTGGCCTCCAGCCCCCTGGCTGCCAAAGCCCCTGGTCTCTGATTGGCTGGACTCCCTGTGTGGGGCAGAGGCTGCTGTTGGAACAGCGGGGCTGAGAAAACCGCCAGGGTCCCCCCCGCGCCCCTGCCCCGCACCTGGCCGCGGGCGCCGAGCAGGGCCCGGTGTCAGGGAGCCGCCTGCGAGCGGCCTGCCCCCCAGCACCCCATGCCGCGGGGAGGCAGGTGGCAGCTGTGACCCAGAGGCCCTGGGGACATCGCAGCCCCAAACCTGGCACCGAGCCGCAGGGAGCCTGGCTCCTGGTACCCGCTCAGCCTGGGAGCGCACCAGTCAAAGTCCACAAGTGCCAGGTGTGACGAAGTGGGACTGTTCTTAATGTTTCCTCCGAATAGTGTGGGGGTGCCTCAGTTTCCCCTAGGCAGTTCTTAAGTATCTAGGTGGCGGGGTAAGGGTGTATGATCATTGCAGAGCCCTAGAGGGCAGGTGTGTGCAGGAGTCTGGACACAGAGAATGGCCGACACCCTGTTTCCTGGCAACTGATGGCCTGGGCCCTTCCCCCTGCAAGGTGAGAGCTAAAGGGTTGGAGAACAAAGGAATCAGGTGATCACCTGGCCCAGGAAAGGAACAAAGCCCAGAGGAGGAGGGGCTGGAGGGAGTTTCAGTTTGGGGCTGGCTGGGACATGGAGTGAAGTGCAGACGTGGTTGTCTGGCTCACTGCCCCCCAAAATGGACCCAGCTGAGGGGTCCCGTTCTCTGCACCTACAAGCTCTGTGTTAGACCATGTTCCTGTCGTCTAATAAACCTTCTGTTTTACTGGCTGGCTGAGAGTCCCATCTGACTGCGGAGTTGGGGGGCAGGACCCTCTGGCCCCCCCAGGACCCCGCCTGAGCAGACTCGCTGTGGGAAGCGCACGGAGGGGCAGAGGATGCTGAATGCTCCGAGGTCAGACCCAGGAAGGTGGAAGCCGGGTGAGCTGTGTGTCCTGCAGACAGGCTGCTCACAGGAAGGCGACTGCCCCAGAGTCCTGACTGGCTTCATGGGGAGCCGTTCCAGAGCATCGCCCAGGGACTCCGTGACACAGGGCGTCGCCCAACTCCCGAGACCTGCGGCTGGTGGCACCCGCCATCGACACCCCCGCGGCGCAGCGAGGGGCCCGGTGGGCAGCAGCGGGCGCCCGGGGGCTGAGCGAGCCGTGCACAGAGCAATGGGCAGGGTGAGGCACGAGGGGCCACGTGCAACGCGTGCGTGGCCCAGCCGGCGAGCCCCTCGTCGCGGGCAGGGCCAGAGGCAGCCGACTCCCTCGTCACCTAATGCGCCACCCGCAGGAGGGTTGGGAGCCTGCAGGTGCCGCCGGGGGGCTCCCCGCACCGGCCCACGGGGGGGAAGGGGGGAGGGAGGTGGCGTACTGCTCGGGAAACTACCCACAGCCTCGGCCCGTCAGAGTCTGCCCGTGCCAGGCTCGCGGCCCTAGAGGGGGAGACGGACGGGGGGTGCGGTGGAAGCAGAGGGCGAGTGACCGGGCCCCTCGGTGGTGGGGGTGGCAGCCGGTGCAGTCAGTCTGGGTGGGGCTGGGAGGGCTCTGGTGTGGGGGTTGCCAACCCTCCAGGATGGTCCTGGAGTTTCCAAGAATTACAAATTAGTCTTTCATTAAAGATTACGTCATGTGATGGCACCTCCAGGAACACGGCCAACCACAATGGGCCACCCCACTGGCTGTGTGGGGGCTGGGCTGGGCTGCCGAGGGCAGAGTGTGTATCCAACGCAGCCTGGTAATAAACCGTTTGATTTACCACCCACTCCCCGTTCCTGCTCACAGCCTGAACCGGGCCGATGCCCCGAGCTGGGCCGCTCGCTCCTTCCCCGAGGCTCGACCCCTCCATGGGCCTGCCTCTGGCTGGGGCCCTGCTGGGGCCTCCTGGGGGCCGCAGCCGCTGGTGAGTACAGGAGGGTACAGGAGGGGGCGAGGCGGGGCTGAGGCCCGGTACCCAAAGGCAGAGCTGTCCGACCCACCTCCTGCCCCCCCCGTCTGCTGGGAGCGAGACAAGAGTGGGAGCCAGGCAAGGCCGTGGATTGATTGAGGTGTCGCCTTCCTTCCCTCTCCCATGCTCCGGCACGGCGGGCGCTCGGCGGTTCTCCAGCCCCAGGCCAGGCTGGGCACCAGCCCAGAGATTGCCTGGGGGGACGTGGGGCTGGGTAAATAACGAGGCCGGCACCGTGGCTCCCAGACAGACCTGGGACCGAAGGGGAGGATTTTACAACCCTGAATGTTTGCAGCCTTTGGCTCAGATGCGGCGGGGGTGGGGGGCTCCGACCTGGCGCCAGGTGACTTTCCCAGCGGGATGAGACTGTCCTTCCCGCGGGCCCCTCCGCCTCTCGGCACCTTCTCACCCGAGCCCGGCGAGAATTTTGTAGCCAACATGTTTTTTCAGCCAAAAAAGCCGCTTTGGCTACGCAAACATTTGGTGAGTTTGTGTTGATGTAGCCAAATGCTCCGCTCCAAAAACGCAACTCTTGCGGGGGGGGGGGGGGGAGGTTGTTTCAAAATTACTTTTTCTTTTGAAATGTCCCAAAAACATGAAAATAATTTTAAAAAGCTCGGAATCTAAACAACTCGTTCTGTTTGAGACTGAACAAAACCTTTGTGTCCCTTGGAATTAATTCTTCCCTCGCCTGAGTCACTGAAAAATTTCGGTTTTGGTTCAGCCCTCGACACGTCTTTTTTGAAAGCGCCGGAGGCCCAGAAACTCCTTTATTCCCACAGCTGCGCGGGTGACCCGGCCACGCTGTCTCCTGCCAGACCACCACTTCCCTGGCTCGGTTTCTCTCTCAGTTTGACGGTTGACTTGGGAGTGTGAGAAAGCTGGGTCAGGAAGTGTCCCGCAGCTCCGGAGAGCACCCCCAGCTCCAGCCCTGTGACATGGCTGGTGACCTGCTTTCGAAGAGCCGCCACGGGCGACTGGCAGGCGCTGAGAAGCAGGAGGCAGAGAGCACAGCTGCAGCGGATGGACCTGCAGGTGCAAAGCTGGTTTAGAGAGGGAGCTGACTGGCTGGACCCACCAGCAGCCCCTAGCTAAGGGGGCGTCCAGCTGAGCCGGGGCAGGCTGCACCCTTGGGCAGAGGGTGGGTGCCCAGCAGGGGCAGGGCTGGCGGGCGACGAGGGCTGGGGTGACGGGCTCTGTATCGCTGGCCTCAGTTTCCCCATCTGTGACCCAGGGACAATGGCCCAGCCCTGTTGCATGGGGTGAGGGGGATACATGCATAGGGATGGGGAGGGGCCGGAGCTGTAGATGTACCAACAATTAGACAATATCCTGCACCGTTTTTCTCCCTGTCTCTCCCTCGTGGATTCACACCCTGCAGCTGCACGTGAACTGTGCGCTGGACGGGGACACCCCCGTGCGAGGGCACTTTCGCTTTGCTTTCGACGGGCAGGATTTCCTCGTCCTGGAGAGAAACCAATCCGCGTGGGCCCCGCTGGCACCCGGAGCCCTCAACGAGACGCTCTACCGGGAGGCCGGTCACACCTGGACCCTGCTTGCAAAGCAGTCCCTGCAGGGGCGGGCGTGGCCACCCTGAGGAGCCTGCTGCGGGGCGGGACGGAGGCCCCAGGACGGCAGGGTGAGTCCGAGCAGCCTTCCGCTTCCCACCCCGGGCCCTGCCCTTCCCAGGTAGCAGAGCCCAGCAAAGCCAGGCCGCGCCTTGCGACGAAGGGCTGATGGGTGGAGCTCGACCAACAGCTTTTAACATCCCACAAACCCTTGCTTCCTTCGCCGGATGGTGCACCCCGGGGTGACCCTCTCCCAGCTCAGCCTGTGGAACTCACTGCCACGGTCACAGGCCGGGAACTGACGGAGAGTCACAAAGACGCTGGACTCTTGTGAGCCACAAAAATACCCAGACTAGTTATTCCTGGCTGTTGCCGGCTTGTGTTCTCCCTGTGTCAGGACACAAGGACAAGGGGACGCTCAGGCTTGTCTACACTACCAAGCTGTCAACAAAACCTTTATCTTTCACGGGTGCTTAAAAAAGCCGCCCCCCGCCCCAAAAGACAGAAGTTTTGCCTTGGCAAGTGGGAGTGTGAACGCAGCTTTTTCGGCCGGAGCACTCTCCTGTCCCCAAAGCAAATGCCGCTCGCGGGACTGGAAGTATTCTGTCGGCCAAAGTGCCAACAAAGCACGTTTACACACTCCGACGTTCAGTCGACACACCCTTGTCGCTAAAAGCTGCGTGGTGTAGACCAGCCCTCCGTGGAACTGAAAGGGGGCAAGTTCCCACCTACTCACACCCAATAAAAGGATGCACATGGGATTGGCCTGTGGAACTCTCTGCCACAGGATGTTGCAGAGGCCAAGAACGGAGCATGATACAGCAAGGGAAACTTCTGTGACTCGCCACAATATCCAGAATAAAGAACAGGAGGACTCGTGGCACCTTAGAGACTAACCAATTTATTTGAGCCTAAGCTTTCGTGAGCTACAGCTCACTTCATCAGATGCCTGCAGTGGACAATACAGGGGGGAGATTTATATACACAGAGAACAGGAAACAAGGAGTGTTGCCGTACACCCCATAACGAGAGAGATCAGGTCAGGTGAGCTATTACTAGCAGGGGGGGGGACCTTTTGTAGCGATAATCAAGGTGGGCCATTTCCAGCAGCTGACAAGAACGCAGCCCAAAGGGCTTGTCCACACGGGAGCTTCACAGCGCTGCAACTTTCTCGCTTGGGGGGGACACACACCCCCCCCCGAGCGCAGCACGGTCCAGCACTGGGACTCGCTCCACGAGCCACGCTAACGAGTCACCAGCGAAGACGGGCCCTCAGGCAAGGCTACAGCACCGGAGGCGGTGGCTGGACCTGAGGAGTCCTCGGGAGGCATCTTGGCAGCCCCCCCCGCCCCGGGACCCAGCGGGAGGCGCTGCCGGGGGAGCTTCAGGCCAGGAGACGTCTGGAGCGGACCTCACTCACCTGAGCAGCGGCTGGGGCTACGGCGAGTGTCTGACCCTGTCACCCCCCCCACCCCCCCCGCAGTCGCCGCTCCTGCCCCATGCTGGGGGCTACGGCGAGTGTCTGACCCTGTGACCCCCCCCACCCCCCCCCGCAGTCGCCGCTCCTGCCCCATGCTGGGCAACGGGGAAGCCCCCTCCCCCACCCCCAGGGAGGGGCAGCAGCAGGGGAGGTGGCCACACATGATGGCAGCCCCCACCCCAGCCCCCAGCGCGGGGGAGGCGAGGGGGCTTCCTGGGCCTGGGAGGGGCCCGTGGAGCACGTGCAGTGACAGTGGTGGGGGGGAGTGTGCTGGCGGGGGGGAGAGGGGGGCCCCTCCCCCAGAGCTCACTGCTGCCGGCGGGGAGAGGGCTGGGGGGAGTCCTCCTCTCTGGCCCCAGCCCCGGCGCAGCCTGCCTGCCCCCAAACTCCTCATCCCCGGCCCCACCACGCCCCAGAGGCCGCACCCCCAGCCAGAGCCCTCACACCCTGCTCCCCAACCCTCAGCCCCGGGCCTCAGCCCCCTCCTGCACCCCAACTCCCTCCCAGAGCCCGTCCCCCTCACCCCAACCCCCTGCCCCAGCCCAGACCCCACCCCCCAACTCCCTCCCAGAGCCTGCCCCCCACACCTGCTCCTGCCCCCCAACCCCCTGCCCCAACCCAGATCCCACACCCTGCACCCAAACGCGCCCCCAGAGCCCGATGCCTCCTCCCTCTCATACCCAAACTTCCTCCCAGACCCTTAGGGAGGTGGCGGGGGGTGGGGGGCGCAACTTGAACCTGTTCTGGGCACCACCAAAAATTATACAAACCTGCCGCCCCTGTCTGGTGGGTTAGAGCAGGGGGGCTGGGAGCCAGGACTCCTGGGTTCTGTCCCAGCTCTGGGTGGGGAGTGGGGGCTGGTGGGTTAGAGCAGGGGGGACTGGGAGCCAGGACTCCTGGGTTCTCTCCCCAGCTCTGGGAGGGAAGTGGGGGCTGGTGGGTTAGAGCAGGGGGGGCTGGGAGCCTGGACTCCTGGGTTCTCTCCCCAGCTCTGGGAGGGAAGTGGGGGCTAGTGGGTTAGAGCGGGGGGGGGGGGGGCTGAGAGCCAGGACTCCTGGGTTCTCTCCCCAGCTCTGGGAGGGGAGTGGGGGCTAGTGGGTTAGAGCAGGGGGGGCTGGGAGCCAGGACTCCTGGGTTCGATCTCTGGGTGGGGAGGAACCAGTGCAGCCATCCACAGAGCATTCCCTGCTGCACCAGAGAGGATCTTTAATGTGGGGGGCGGCAGATTACAACAGCCACCCTCTCCGTATACACCACACACGGTCAGCACCCTGAATCGGGCACCCACTCCCTATAGCCCTGCCCGCGCCCCCCCCCCAGTGTGGAGAGTGCCACGGCCTGTCTGCCAGGCGGGGGGTGAGGATGTTCTGCCAGCCTGAGAGGAGGAGGGGTAACGGCGGGGGGGGGGGGGAGAGGGGGTGTCGGCTGCCAGGCTTGAGGGGTGGCTGGGTGAGTAATGGGGGAATCGTCTGAAGACCCAGGAGGGAGCCCAGGTCTAGGGTGACCCTGGTGGGGGGAGTGGGATTGTACCGGGGGTGGGGATTTGGGCACATCCCCCAGTGCTGAGGGATCTGGGGGGCTGGGGAGAGGCTAGGGGTCTGATCAGATCGGTATATCCCTGTATTGCCCCGCTGAGCTGTACAGGGCAGAGGACTCCAAGTCTGTGGGGACGGGGGTCTATCCTGGGGTTCCTCTAGCCCTTTAAGGGCCCTGCTATTCACAGCGGGTGCGTGGGGGGCAGTCCTTGTGGTCTCAGGGGCTCTCTCTCTGGAGGGGGTGGCAGGGTCTGGTCCCTATATCCACCTATAGCCCCAGTATACAAGTGCGGTGTGCAAGAGTGGGGGGCAGCCTGTCTGGGCTCTGGGGTTCGGCGTTGAGAATGGGGTGTGTAGGGGATCTCTTTTGAGGTCCTTATATCTCTGTATTGGCCTGCTGGTCTATACAGTGTCGTCGGCTCTAATTTGGGCTGGGGCTTGAGGCCAGCAATCAGGTCATTATATCGTTATTTTGTCCTACTTGCATCAGGCGCTTGGAGTTGGGAAGGGGAGGTCTCTACAGCCATCTATAGGCCCCCGTATATACAGCCACAGTGGGGGAGGGGTGCAGGAGGTGCTGG
This sequence comes from Lepidochelys olivacea, assembly GCF_965140295.1. Taxonomy (NCBI): domain Eukaryota; kingdom Metazoa; phylum Chordata; order Testudines; family Cheloniidae; genus Lepidochelys; species Lepidochelys olivacea. The sequence continues at coordinate 45,747,112 of NC_140424.1, forward strand.
GCCGTACAGGCCCCACGGGGGATCTGGTCTGAGCCGTCCTCGCTGCGGTGCCCGGCTGGCACGGAGACAGGTTCCGTCTCGGTCCCATGGATCGAAACCCCATGGGGAGGGGTGGCTAAGCTGGGGGGCGACAGACAGGATGAGTCGGGATCCTCCACTGGGGCTGGGGGGCTGGAGCTGGGGGTCTCGGTGCCCAGGGGCGTTAGGTGCTGCCTGCAGGGTAAACACAGCGAGAGAGGCGTGAATGAACCGGGACAGAGACAGATGGATGGAGAGACCAAGACGGGGTGGGGGGGCAGACGGACAGACGGAGAGACCGAGACAGAGGGGGGCAGACGGACGGATGGAGAGACCGAGGCAGAGGGGGTGGTGGATGGAGGGATGGTTGGAGGAGGGGTCTGTGTGGGGATGGGGGGATGAGGGGAGGGATTGTTGGAGGGGTGGAGGAGTGTGGGGAAGGGTCTGTGGGGGGAGGAATGGAGGGGTGTGGGGAAGGGTCTGTGAGGAGATGGGGGATGAGGGAAGGGGTGTGGGGAGGGGTCTGTGGGGAGATGAGGGGAGGGATGGAGGGGTGTGGGGAAGGGTCTGTGGGGGGAGGAATGGAGGGGTGTGGGGAAGGGTCTGTGAGGAGATGGGGGATGAGGGAAGGGGTGTGGGGAGGGGTCTGTGGGGAGATGAGGGGAGGGATGGAGGGGTGTGGGGAGGGGTCTGTGGGGGGAGGGATGGACGGGTGTGGGGAAGGGTCTGTGAGGAGATGGGGGATGAGGGAAGCGGTGTGGGGAGGGGTCTGTGGGGAGATGGGGGGATGAGGGGAGGGATGGAGGGGTGTGGGGAGGGGTCTGTGGGGGGAGGGATGGAGGGTGTGGGGAGGGGTATGGAGGGAGGGGGGTGGGGAGGGGCCTGTGGGGAGATGGGGGGTGTGGGGAAGGGTCTGTGGGGGGAGGGATGGAGGGTGTGGGGAAGGGTCTGAGGAGATGGGGGGATGAGGGGAGGGATGGAGGGTGTGGGGAAGGGTCTGTGGGGAGATGGGGGGATGAGGGGAGGGATGGAGGGGTGTGGGGAGGGGTCTGTGGGGGGAGGGATGGAGGGTGTGGGGAGGGATATGGGGGGTGGGGAGGGGCCTGTGGGGAGATGGGGGGTGTGGGGAAGGGTCTGTGGGGGGAGGGATGGAGGGTGTGGGGAAGGGTCTGAGGAGATGGGGGGATGAGGGGAGGGATGGAGGGTGTGGGGAAGGGTCTGTGAGGGAGGGATGGAGGGTGTGGGGAGGGGTCTGTGGGGAGATGGGGGGATGAGGGGAGGGATGGAGGGGTGTGGGGAGGGGTCTGTGGGGGGAGGGATGGAGGGGTGTGGGGAAGGGTCTGTGAGGAGATGGGGGATGAGGGAAGGGGTGTGGGGAGGGGTCTGTGGGGAGATGGGGGGATGAGGGGAGGGATGGAGGGGTGTGGGGAGGGGTCTGTGGGGGGAGGGATGGAGGGTGTGGGGAGGGGTCTGTGGGGAGATGGGGGGGTGGGGAGGACGCAGGGACACTCAGCCAGGCGGCCGTTACCTCCAGCATAGTTGTGCCCGGGGAGGGGAGAATAACCTGGAAGGGGGAAGGAAACAGAGTCAGTCAGAGGGGATCCTGCCCCCCGCCGCACATGCGCTGCCCCAGCCAGCAGGGGGCAGCAGGGGACACACTCACACACACACACACACACACTCACCAGCAGGGAGCAGCAGGACACACAGACACACAGACACACACACCAGCAGGGGGCAGCAGGGGACACACACACACACACACACACTCACCAGCAGGGAGCAGCAGGACACACAGACACACACACACACACACACTCACCAGCAGGGAGCAGCAGGACACACAGACACACAGACACACACACCAGCAGGGGGCAGCAGGGGACACACACACACACACTCACCAGCAGGGAGCAGCAGGACACACAGACACACACACACTCACCAGCAGGGAGCAGCAGGACACACACACACACACACACACACACACACTCACCAGCAGGGAGCAGCAGGACACACACACACACACACACTCACCAGCAGGGGGCAGCAGGGGACACACACACACACACACACACACTCACCAGCAGGGAGCAGCAGGACACACAGACACACACACACACACACACTCACCAGCAGGGAGCAGCAGGACACACAGACACACACACCAGCAGGGGGCAGCAGGGGACACACACACACACACACACACACACACACACACACTCTCACCAGCAGGGGGCAGCAGGACACACACACACACACACCAGCAGGGGACACACACACACACACACACACTCACCAGCAGGGGGCAGCAGGGGACACACTCACACACACACACACCAGCAGGGGACACACACACAGACACACAGACACACACACCAGCAGGGGGCAGCAGGGGACACACACACACACACACACACTCACCAGCAGGGAGCAGCAGGACACACAGACACACACACACACACACACTCACCAGCAGGGAGCAGCAGGACACACACACACACACACACACACACACACACTCACCAGCAGGGAGCAGCAGGACACACACACACACACCAGCAGGGGGCAGCAGGGGACACACACACACACACACACACTCACCAGCAGGGGGCAGCAGGGGACACACTCACACACACACACACACACTCACCAGCAGGGAGCAGCAGGACACACAGACACACACACACACACACTCTCACCAGCAGGGGGCAGCAGGGGACACACACACTCAATCCCCAGCACCCCGGAAATGGGCCTCACATTGTCCCCATCTCTTGCAGGGACCCCGGGGACGCCCGCCCCCCTGCGTTGGGAATTGGGGGCTCAGGACCCCAGGCGAGAGGGACACATGGCCCCAGCCCCCCCCTTACCCGGGGCGGGCGCCCTCCACCAGAAGACCATGCCGGTGCCCAGCAGGATGAGGCCCAGGATCAGCACCACGACAGCCATGCTGACCTTGACCGTCAGCCCCGGGGACAGGCTGGGCCCTGGGGGACACAGCAGGGGAGGAGTTAACGGGGGGGTAGACTGAGGAGCCCCCCACAGCACCCCTGCACCCCCAGCCGAAGTCCTACCCAGATCCCCTTCACCCCGTGTTTCTCTCCCCGCTCCCTGCCCCAGACCACTGCCCCCCAGCACCCCATTCCCCTGTTCTGCACCCCACTCCTGCTGCCCCCCTAACCCCAGCATGCCCTCCCCCACCCTGTACCTCTGCCCCCTGCACCCCCTTCCCCCTACTCCATACCCTGCCCCCCAGCATGCCCTTCCCCTGCCCTGCACCCCTCTCCTGCTGCCCCCCATCACCCCAACCACCCAGCACTCTCTCCCCCCCACCCGATGCCTCTGCCCCCCAAACCCGTACCCTGCCCTGCTCGGGCTCACCCCACTGCTCCTGGTGGGGCTCGGGCAGGCTGGAGTGCTGCACGAGGCAGGTGTAGGTGTCCCCGGGCTTGGGGGCGGTGAGCAGGCTGAGGTGGGTCTGGTAGGTCCAGTCGCCATTGGCCAGCGCCGGGCTCAGGCCGTTCTCGGTGGGCTCCACGGGGCTCCTGTTCCGCAGCCAGGTGACCAGCACCTCCGCCGGGTAGAAGCCCCAGACGTGGCAGGTGAGGCGCATGGTCCCCGCGGGGTTCGGCAGGGCCGTGGAGACGATGCGGACGCTGGGGGGCGCTGTTGGGGGGGAGTCACTGTGTGAACCGGCTCCTGGTCCCCCCACCTCACACGGGGATCAGACCCACGGGCCCCCTGCCCAGTATCCCCCCACATCAAATCCTTCCCCTGCCCCGGCTCGGTGCCCCGGGCCCCGCAGCCCCCTCCCCCGCCCTGGCTCGGTGCCCTGGGCCCCGCAGCCCCCTCCCCCGCCCCGGCTCGGTGCCAGGGGCCCCGCAGCCCCCTCCCCCGCCCCAGCTCGGTGCCAGGGGCCCCGCAGCCCCCTCCCCCGCCCCGGCTCGGTGCCCCGGGCCCCGCAGCCCCCACCCCCGCCCCGGCTCGGTGCCCCGGGCCCCGGGCCCCGCAGCCCCCTCCCCCGCCCCGGCTCGGTGCCCCGGGCCCCGCAGCCCCCTCCCCCGCCCCGGCTCGGTGCCCCGGGCCCCGCAGCCCCCTCCCCCGCCCTGGCTCGGTGCCCTGGGCCCCGCAGCCCCCTCCCCCGCCCCGGCTCGGTGCCAGGGGCCCCGCAGCCCCCTCCCCCGCCCCGGCTCGGTGCCCCGGGCCCCGCAGCCCCCACCCCCGCCCCGGTTCGGTGCCCCGGGCCCCGGGCCCCGCAGCCCCCTCCCCCGCCCCGGCTCGGTGCCCCGGGCCCCGCAGCCCCCTCCCCCGCCCCGGCTCGGTGCCAGGGGCCCCGCAGCCCCCTCCCCCGCCCCGGCTCGGTGCCCTGCAGCCCCCTCCCCCGCCCCGGCTCGGTGCCCTGCAGCCCCCTCCCCCACCCCAGCTCGGTGCCCTGCAGCCCCCACTCACTCTTCCTTTGCCCCGTGCGGCTCCAGAGCCGCTGGCTCTGGTTCTGGCAGGCCTGGCGCCCCCCTGCCATATGCCGGCGCCAGTCGGGGTCCGCGTTGAGTTGGGTGGCCATGCCCGTGGCTATGTTGTGGAGCAGGCCCATGTCACAGGCCTCGAAGAGCTGGTCGTGGTCGTTGTAACACACCAGCGGGTTCTTGTTGAAGACGAAGGTGAAGCTGAACCAGAGCACGGAGCCGTTGGCTGCCAGGGGGCACTCGGTGGCCAGGTGCACAAGGAACCCGCCTGCGGGGTCGGGGCCGTCAGAAGCGGGTTCGGGGCAGGGCGGGACATGGGGGATGGGCACAGAGACGTTGGGACCATGGGGGGCGGGAGTGACCAGTGGGGTGACGGAGGGATGGGTCAAGGAGGGCGGGCCACTGGGGGGATGGGGATCAGGGAGGTTATGGGGACAGGTGGGGACCGGTTCCACACTAGGCCATGCCCCCGGGGTGTAGACCAGGGGACGTTGGGTTGAAACCCCATCCAGAGGGTTCCTCTGCAATTGTAGAGCCCTACTGTGGGTGTGTACGCTGGGAACCATGGGGTTAACCCCCCCTACACACACACAGCCCCGAGGGGTACAGATCGGGGCTACCCCCCCGACACACACAGCCCCCTAGGGCTACAGACTGGGATAATACCCCCCCCACACACAGACACAGCCCCCAAGGGGTACAGACAGACTGGGGTTATACCCCCTGCACACACAGACACAGCCCCCAAGGGGTACAGGCTGGGATAATACCCCCCCACACACAGACACAGCCCCCAAGGGGTACAGGCTGGGATAATACCCCCACACACACAGACACAGCCCCCAAGGGGTACAGACAGACTGGGATAATACCCCCACACACACAGACACAGCCCCCAAGGGGTACAGACTGGGATAATACCCCCACACACACAGACACAGCCCCCAAGGGGTACAGACAGACTGGGGTTATACCCCCTGCACACACAGACACAGCCCCCAAGGGGTACAGACTGGGATAATACCCCCACACACACAGACACAGCCCCCAAGGGGTACAGACAGACTGGGATAATACCCCCACACACACAGACACAGCCCCCAAGGGGTACAGACAGACTGGGGTTATACCCCCTGCACACACAGACACAGCCCCCAAGGGGTACAGACTGGGATAATACCCCCACACACACAGACACAGCCCCCAAGGGGTACAGACAGACTGGGGTTATACCCCCTGCACACACAGACACAGCCCCCAAGGGGTACAGACAGACTGGGGTTATACCCCCTGCACACACAGACACAGCCCCCAAGGGGTACAGGCTGGGATAATACCCCCCCACACACAGACACAGCCCCCTAGGGGTACACACGGGGTTTATATACACACACACACGACACACAGACACAGCTCTGTCGGGGTCCAGACAGACTGGAGTTATACCCGCATCCACATACAGACACAGTCCCTTAGGAGTAGAGACTAGGGTTATACCCCCCACACACACACAGATACGCTCCTCCCCCCAGGGGTACAGACAGACTGGAGTTATACCCCCGCACACACAGACACAGCCCCCTAGGGGTACAGTCTAGGGTTATCCCCCCCCACACACAGACAAGCCCCCCCCCTAGAGACAAAGCCCCTAGGGGTATAGACTGGGGTTATGCCCCACACACAGACACAGCCCCCAAGGGGTACAGGCTGGGGTTATCCCCCATCCACACACAGACACAGCCCCCAAGGGGTACAGGCTGGGGTTATACCCCCTGCACACACAGACACAGCCCCCAAGGGGTACAGACTGGGGTTATACCCCCTGCACACACAGACACAGCCCCCAAAGGGTACAGGCTGGGGTTATACCCCCTGCACACACAGACACAGCCCCCAAGGGGTACAGACTGGGGTTATACCCCCTGCACGCAGAGACACAGCCCCCAAGGGGTACAGACTGGGGTTATCCCCCATCCACACACAGACACAGCCCCCAAGGGGTACAGGCTGGGGTTATACCCCCTGCACGCAGAGACACAGCCCCCAAGGGGTACAGACTGGGGTTATCCCCCATCCACACACAGGCACTGTCCCCTAAGGTTAGACATGGGGTTTAAGCCCTAGCCTGACATCTCCAGCATGGGTCCTGGTCCCGGGGCACAGCCCTGGGGACAGGTGGTCAGACGGTCGCTAGGCCGGTTTCTGAAGCGGGGACCCCCGGAGAGGATTATAGGGGGCAGGGACCCTAAGCTCCCCCCAGGTCCGTGGCACCGACGGGCGCCCTCACCTGCTCCGTGGTGGCTCAGAGCCATGGACAGCAGCCACAGCACCAGCTTCATGGCGGCCCCTCGGTCCCAGGCCAGGGCAGGTCTGTGTGCGGGGTCCCCGGCTCGGCACGGGGGTCTCGGGTCTCTGCTCCTTGAAGCAAGTTTCCAGCTCCCTGGCTCTGCGGCGGGCGCGCTCTGGGATCTCTGGCTGGAGGATCTCTCAGGATCCCACAGGCCCTTCTCCCTGCTCCGGGATCCCCAGCTCTGCGGGGGGAGATCGCTGGATCCCAGGGGCTCCGGGAGAGGCTCTCTCTGGATCCTGGGTGTCGGACGTCTCTGCTGCTGGATTCCAGCTGCTTTGGGGTGATCCCACGGGATCCCTGGCTTGGTGGGGGGCGCTGGGGATCTCTGGGCCTGTTGCAGGAGAGCTGTCACTGGGATTCCTGGGTCTGGGGGGGCAGATCTCCCAGGCTCTGGGGGGGCAGATCTCTCTCTGGGATCTCTGGGTCTGGGGGGGCAGATCTCTCTCTAGGATCCCTGGGTTTGGGGGGGGTAGATCTCTCTCTGGGATCTCTGGGTCTGGGGGGGCAGATCTCTCTCCGGGATCCCTGGGTCTGGGGGGGCAGATCTCTCTCTAGGATCCCTGGGTCTGCGGGGGCAGATCTCTCTCTGGGATCTCTGGGTCTGGGGGGGGGCAGATCTCTCTCTAGCATCCCTGGGTCTGGGGGGGCAGATCTCTCTCTGGGATCCCTGGGCTCTGCAGGGGTCCCTCTGGCTCCGGACCGCACAGGCAGGTCCCGCTGTCCTGACCCCCCCGCCAGCCGGCCCTGGCCAATGGCAGCCGGCTCCGCTGCCGGCATCATCAGTCGCTGGGTGGAGGCGGCCGGGCGGGGAGCCCGACGGGGAGATGTCCCGCCGCGCCGTGGGGCTGGGCCCAGACTCGGGGCAGCCCTCGGGCCGTGGTGGGTTTATCTCCCCGGACCTCCCGCGGCACCGGGGACCTGTGACAGCCCCCCGCCCCCATTACAGGTGGGGAAACTGAGGCACGGAGCAGCCATGGGGCACGGGGCCAGACGTGTGGCGGAGGGCTTGGCTGCAGGGGAAAGGGACGAGTGCCGGGGGGAGGGGATCCCGGCCAAGGGGGCAGCTGGGGGGAGGGGATCCTGGCAGAGGGGGGCCCTGGAGGAGGGGATGGGATCCTGGCAGAGGGGGCAGTTTGGGGGAGAGGATGGGGTAGGAGATCCTGGCAGAGGGTGCAGCTGGGGGGGATCCTGGCAGAGGGGGGCCCTGGAGGCGGGGATGGGATCCTGGCAGAGGAGCAGCTGGGGGGGCTCCTGGCAGAGGGGGCAGCTGGGGGGGGATCCTGGCAGAGGGGGCCCTGGAGGCGGGGATGGGATCCTGGCAGAGGGGGCAGCTGGGGGGGCTCCTGGCAGAGGGGGCAGCTGGGGGGGATCATGGCAGAGGAGCAGCTGGGGGGGATCCTGGCAGAGGGGGGCCCTGGAGGCGGGGATGGGATCCTGGCAGAGGGGGCAGCTGGGGGGGATCCTGGCAGAGGAGCAGCTGGGGGGGGATCCTGGCAGAGGGAGGCCCTGGAGGCGGGGATGGGATCCTGGCAGAGGGGGCAGCTGGGGGGGATCCTGGCAGAGGAGCAGCTGGGGGGGAAGAGATCCCGGCAGAGGGGGCAGCTGGGGTGGATCCTGGCAGAGGGGGGCCCTGGAGGAGGGGATGGGATCCTGGCAGAGGGGGCAGCTGGGGGGGATCCTGGCAGAGGAGCAGCTGGGGGGGATCCTGGCAGAGGGGGGCCCTGGAGGCGGGGATGGGATCCTGGCAGAGGGGGCAGCTGGGGGGGATCCTGGCAGAGGAGCAGCTGGGGGGGGATCCTGGCAGAGGGAGGCCCTGGAGGCGGGGATGGGATCCTGGCAGAGGGGGCAGCTGGGGGGGATCCTGGCAGAGGAGCAGCTGGGGGGGAAGAGATCCCGGCAGAGGGGGCAGCTGGGGTGGATCCTGGCAGAGGGGGGCCCTGGAGGAGGGGATGGGATCCTGGCAGAGGAGCAGCTGGGGGGGATCCTGGCAGAGGGGGGCCCTGGAGGAGGGGATGGGATCCTGGCAGAGGAGCAGCTGGGGGGGATCCTGGCAGAGGGGGGCCCTGGAGGAGGGGAGGAGATCCCAGCAGAGGGGGCAGCTGGGGGGATCCTGGCAGAGGAGCAGCGGGACGGCTGCTCTCGCCGGAACAGGGGATGGGCCCCATTTCTCCCAGCCTGGGGATTTCACTTCCCTGGTGGGCAGGGCTGGCCCTGGCGTGTCTGAAACCTCGCGGCCTGCTGCTTCCCCTATTCTGGGCCCAGCTTCCCCTATTTCAGGGGTTCGCAACCGTTTCCTTTCTGGGGGCCCCACCCCCCACACCCCGCCCCCCCGTGCTATAAAAGCTCCACCGCCCACCTGTGCCTCCACACCTGGGTTTCTGCCCACGCAGCCGGGGCCAGCGTTAGGGGGCAGCCAGGGGGGCAGGTCCCTGGGGCCCCACCCCACGGGGCCTCCCATGGAGCTAAGCTGCTCAGGCTTCGGCTGCAGCCCCAGGTGGTAGGACTCGGGGCCCCCGGGCTTCAGCCCCATGTAGCGGGGCTTTGGCTTTCTGCCCTGAGTGTCTAACGCCGGCCATGCTTGGAGGACCCCCGGAAACCTGCTCGAGGCTCCCGAGGGGGCCCCTGGGTGAGAACCACGGCCCCATTTCTCCACGGTGCACCAGACACTTCCCCTCGGCCCAGGGCCAACGGCCTTCTGTTCCCAGGAAAGCTAACGCCCCCCCCCACGTATCCCCGCCCTTCTCCCCTCCCCCAGCCCCCGCATGGGGAAGTGGAGCCTGGCACTTCACAGGCATCTGGGCGGCAGCTGGCCCCCGGGACTCAGCTCCCAGCTGCATGGGGACGTGAAACCAACTGGCTCAGCTTAGACACTTTCATTTCCTCTCTGAGGGAGACAGAGACTTTGATTATCCAGAGGGAACTGGCCAGTTCGGGAACGGGAGTGAGGAATGGACCCAGGGCCTTTCCCTTCCAGGGGGCATTGGTTCCGATTCGGCCCCAGGGCAGGGACAGGCTGGCTCAGGGGGGCAGGGAATGGGACCCGGGGCCTTTCCCTTTCAGGGGGCGTTGGTTCCAATTCAGCCCCAGGGCAGGGACTGGCTGGCTCAGGGGGGCAGGGAATGGGACCCGGGGCCTTTCCCTTCCAGGGGGCGTTGGTTCCGATTCGGCCCCAGGGCAGGGACTGGCTGGCTCAGGCAGCAAGGAATAGGATGCAGGCTCTGATCAGTGTAACGAATTTGGTGGGTCTCAGCCCAGATCCTAGCAGGGCAGGTGCCCCCAGCACGGGCAGTAACCGGCCCCTTCGCCAGCAGCCAGGCTGAGGGCTGAACTGGCCGCAGCATGTGAGCTCCCCTCCCACCCAGCGGGGTCCCTGCAGGACAGGAGAGGGGGTGGGGGGTGGCATGGGGCGAAGGCTATGGGGAGAGGTCCCGATACAGAGGGGCAATGGCAAAACAGCTCCAGGAAATAGACCTTTATTAGCAGGAGGCTGGATAAGGCACCGATACGCCGGAGTGGGGCAACCCCTGGCACAGGCTGGGGGTCGGAGTCTGCCCCTGGGTGCTGCACTGCTGGAATGCTGGGGGGGGCAGAGCGTGGTACCCCCGGAGGAGAGGCACCAGGTTCCCAGGGACGTGCCCCGTGTGTAGGGAGTGTGTCCAGTCTCAGCTCCGTGCTGACTGCAGCTGGTCCAGGAACTGCCTTTCCCACAGTTCCCAAGGGCTGGAATGGGGAGGGGTTCGGGGAACACGGGGCGTCTCCTTATAGTTCTTCAGGCGTTTCCAGCCACTCGGTGTTCACTCTGAGGGTGAAAACACAGAACAAGGAGACTCAATGGCAGGGATAGAACCCAGGAGTCCTGGTGCCCAGCCTCCCTCTTTGTAATTCAACAGACGTCCCCCTTCCCTTCAGAGCCAGGGATAGAACCCAGGAGTCCTGGCTCCCAGCTCTAATCCACTGGACCCCACTTCCCTGCCAGAGCTAGGATAGAACCCAGAACTCCTGGCCCCCAGACCCCTGCACTAACCTTCCCTCCATCCCAGAGACAGAGACAGAACCCAGGAGTCCTGGCTCCCAGCCCCCCTGCTCTAACCCACGAGACCCCACTCCCCTCCCAGACCTGGGAAAAAACCCAGGAGTCCTGTCTCCCAGCCCCCCCGTTCTGCCCCAATAGACCCCACTCCCCTCCCAGAGCTGGGGCAAGAACCCAGGAGTCCTGGCCCCCAGCCCTGCCGCTTTACCCACCAGACCCCACCCTCCTCCCAGAGCTGGGGAGAGAACCCAGGAGTCCTGGCCCCCATCCCCCTGCTCTAACCCTCTAGACTCCCCCCATCCCCAGCTGGGGCAGCGCCTGGTGTACCTGTGGGGCTGGGCCTGCGGGATTTGAGGAGGAGGACGATCCCGGTGACCATGAAGAAGATGCCCAGGGCGATGGCCAGGCCACACAGTACGTTCTCCAGCAGCTCTGATGGGATGGGGTTCTGGGGCACTAGAGACACCGCGGGGGGGAGAGATACAGGGTGAGGCCAGGGCTACCAGGGAGGTTGGGGGGGCTCCTGGCAGTGGGGGAGGCGGGAGGTGTGGGGCACACAGGCCAAGGGCGGGAAATCAGGGAAGGATCCCAGCAGCAGGGGGGTAGCGAGGGAGGTGCAGGATCAGGTGGAAGGGGATTGGGTATGGAGGGGATCGAGTTCAGGGCGGGGGCTTGAATCAAGTGCAGGGGGGAAATTTCTCACCCCAGTCGGCCTCAGTGGAGAAGCGGTCCCCGGGCTGCGTGATGGTGCCGGTGGGGAGACGTGCAGGGGAGGGATAGAAGGATGGGGGAGGATCGAGGTGCAGGGGGGAGGATTGGGGTGCAGGGGGAGAATCGGGGTCAGGGGGAGGACTGGGGTGAGGAGGGAGGAATGGGGTGCAGGAGGGAGGATCGGGATGCAGGGAAAGGATTCGGTTGCAGCGGGAGGGCCGGGGTGCAGTGGGAGGATCAGGGTGCAGGCGGGAGGCGGAGGTGCAGAGGGAGGAACGGGGTGCAGTGGGAGGGTCAGGGTGCAGGGGGGAGGAACGGGGTGCAGGAGGGAGGAATGGGGTGCAGGAAGGAGGATTGGGGTGCAGGGAAAGGATTGGGTTGCAGCGGGAGGGCCGGGGTGCAGTGGGAGGGTCAGGGTGCAAGGGGGAGGAATGGGGTGCAGCAGGGAGGAATGGGGTGCAGGAGGCAGGATCGGGGTGCAGGGAAAGGATTGGGTTGCAGCGGGAGGGCCGGGGTGCAGTGGGAGGATCAGGGTGCAGGCGGGAGGCGGAGGTGCAGAGGGAGGAACGGGGTGCAGTGGGAGGGTCAGGGTGCAGGGGGGAGGAACGGGGTGCAGCAGGGAGGAATGGGGTGCAGGAGGGAGGATCGGGGTGCAGGGAAAGGATTGGGTTGCAGTGGGAGGGCCGGGGTGCAGTGGGAGGGTCAGGGTGCAGGGGGGAGGAGCGGGGTGCAGGAGGGAGGAATGGGGTGCAGGAAGGAGGATTGGGGTGCAGGGAAAGGATTGGGTTGCAGCGGGAGGGCCGGGGTGCAGTGGGAAGGTCAGGATGCAAGGGGGAGGAACGGGGTGCAGCAGGGAGGAATGGCGTGCAGGAGGATCGGGGTGCAGGGAAAGGATTGGGTTGCAGCGGGAGGGCCGGGGTGCAGTGGGAGGGTCAGGGTGCAGGCGGGAGGCGGAGGTGCAGAGGGAGGAACGGGGTGCAGTGGGAGGGTCAGGGTGCAGGGGGGAGGAACGGGGTGCAGGAGGGAGGAATGGGGTGCAACAGGAGGGCCAGGGTGCAGTGGGAGGGTCAGGGCGCAGGGGGGAGGAACGGGGTGCAGCAGGGAGGAATGGGGTGCAGGGGGAGGAACGGGGTGCAGCAGGGAGGAATGGGGTGCAGGAGGGAGGATCGGGGTGCAGGGAAAGGATTGGGTTGCAGCGGGAGGGCCGGGGTGCAGTGGGAGGGTCAGGGTGCAGGGGGGAGGAACGGGGTGCAGCAGGGAGGAACGGGGTGCAGGAGGAGGGTAGGGGTGCAAGCGGGAGGGGGGAGGTGCAGCGGGAGGGTCAGGGTGCAGGGGGGAGGAACGGGGTGCAGCGGGAGGGTAGGGGTGCAGGGGGGAGGGTCGGGGTGCAGCGGGAGGAACGGGGTGCAGGGGGGAGGATCGGAGTGCGGGGGGTGGATCAGGGAGCGGATCGGGGGGATCTCTCACCCCAGTAGGCCACGGTGGTGAAGCGGTCCCTGGGCCGCGTGATGGTGCAGGTGTAGACGTCCCCCTCCTGCGGGGTGAACTCCAGGTAGGAGAAGAGCAGGAAGCCCAGGTCCTCGGTGGGGTAGTACCGTGTGGTGTTGATGCCCTGGCTCACCGGCTCCCCCAGCCACTGCCATGACACTGTCACCGAGGCTGGGAAGAGGTTGCCCACCTGGCAGATCAGGGTGTTGGGTTTTCCCAGCTCCAGGGGCCGGGCTGTGAACACGTTGGCCATGGGGGTGCCTGCGGGGAGAGGGGAGATGGTAAGGGAGGGCCTGCAGGGGATGGAGCACTGGGGATATGTGGGGAGGAGGAGGAGGTGCTGGGGGGCCTGGGAAGGGGGGATGGGGTTGCTGGGGGGACGTGGGCAGGGAGGGGGTACCACCGTAAGGGGCATGGGCACCTGTGCAGGGGGTGCTGTGGGGTGAAGGGCATGGGTGCACAGACACAGGGAGGGTACCTTTGGCCTCGGGCAGGGCAGGGCAGTGTCAGGGATCGCTGGGGCTGCCGTGGGGAGGGGACGTGGGGCTGGGGGAGACAGGGGCACCGAGGGCCAGGTACCTTTGGCCTCGGGCAGGGCAGGGCAGTGTCAGGGATCGCTGGGGGTGCCGTGCGGAGGGGACGCGGGACTGGGGGAGACAGGGGCTCCGAGGGCCGGGTACCTTTGGCCTCGGGCAGGGCAGGGCAGTGTCAGGGATCGCTGGGGGTGCCGTGCGGAGGGGACGCGGGACTGGGGGAGACAGGGGCTCTGAGGGCCGGGTACATTTGGCCTCGGGCAGGGCAGTGTCAGGGATCGCTGGGGGCTGGGGGTGCCGTGCGGAGGGGATGCGGGACTGGGGGAGACAGGGGCTCCGAGGGCCGGGTACCTTTGGCCTCGGGCAGGGCAGGGCAGTGTCAGGGATCGCTGGGGGTGCCGTGCGGAGGGGCCGTGGGGCTGGGGGAGACAGGGGCTCCGAGGGCCGGGTACCTTTGGCCTCGGGCAGGGCAGGGCAGTGTCAGGGATCGCTGGGGGTGCCGTGCGGAGGGGACGTGGGGCTGGGGGAGACAGGGGCACCGAGGGCCGGGTACCTTTGGCCTCGGGCAGGGCAGTGTCAGGGATCGCTGGGGGTGCCGTGCGGAGGGGATGCGGGACTGGGGGAGACAGGGGCTCCGAGGGCCGGGTACCTTTGGCCTCGGGCAGGGCAGGGCAGTGTCAGGGATCGCTGGGGGTGCCGTGCGGAGGGGACGTGGGGCTGGGGGAGACAGGGGCACCGAGGGCCGGGTACCTTTGGCCTCGGGCAGGGCAGGGCAGTGTCAGGGATCGCTGGGGGTGCCGTGCGGAGGGGACGTGGGGCTGGGGGAGACAGGGGCACCGAGGGCCGGGTACCTTTGGCCTCGGGCAGGAGCAGGGCAGTGTCAGGGATCGCTGGGGGTGCCGTGCGGAGGGGCCGTGGGGCTGGGGGAGACAGGGGCACTAAGGGCCGGGTACCTTTGGCCTCGGGCAGGAGCAGGGCAGTGTCAGGGATCGCTGGGGGTGCCGTGCGGAGGGGCCGTGGGGCTGGGGGAGACAGGGGCTCCGAGGGCCGGGTACCTTTGGCCTCGGGCAGGAGCAGGGCAGTGTCAGGGATCGCTGGGGGTGCCGTGCGGAGGGGATGCGGGACTGGGGGAGACAGGGGCTCCGAGGGCCGGGTACCTTTGGCCTCGGGCAGGGCAGGGCAGTGTCAGGGATCGCTGGGGGTGCCGTGCGGAGGGGACGTGGGGCTGGGGGAGACAGGGGCTCCGAGGGCCGGGTACCTTTGGCCTCGGGCAGGGCAGGGCAGTGTCAGGGATCGCTGGGGGTGCCGTGCGGAGGGGATGCGGGACTGGGGGAGACAGGGGCTCCGAGGGCCGGGTACCTTTGGCCTCGGGCAGGGCAGGGCAGTGTCAGGGATCGCTGGGGGTGCCGTGCGGAGGGGCCGTGGGGCTGGGGGAGACAGGGGCACTAAGGGCCGGGTACCTTTGGCCTCGGGCAGGAGCAGGGCAGTGTCAGGGATCGCTGGGGGTGCCGTGCGGAGGGGACGTGGGGCTGGGGGAGACAGGGGCACCGAGGGCCGGGTACCTTTGGCCTCGGGCAGGGCAGGGCAGTGTCAGGGATCGCTGGGGGTGCCGTGCGGAGGGGCCGTGGGGCTGGGGGAGACAGGGGCTCCGAGGGCCGGGTACCTTTGGCCTCGGGCAGGAGCAGGGCAGTGTCAGGGATCGCTGGGGGTGCCGTGCGGAGGGGATGCGGGACTGGGGGAGACAGGGGCTCCGAGGGCCGGGTACCTTTGGCCTCGGGCAGGGCAGGGCAGTGTCAGGGATCGCTGGGGGTGCCGTGCGGAGGGGACGTGGGGCTGGGGGAGACAGGGGCACCGAGGGCCGGGTACCTTTGGCCTCGGGCAGGGCAGGGCAGTGTCAGGGATCGCTGGGGGTGCCGTGCGGAGGGGACGTGGGGCTGGGGGAGACAGGGGCACCGAGGGCCGGGTACCTTTGGCCTCGGGCAGGGCAGGGCAGTGTCAGGGATCGCTGGGGGTGCCGTGCGGAGGGGACGTGGGGCTGGGGGAGACAGGGGCACCGAGGGCCGGGTACCTTTGGCCTCGGGCAGGAGCAGGGCAGTGTCAGGGATCGCTGGGGGTGCCGTGCGGAGGGGATGCGGGACTGGGGGAGACAGGGGCTCCGAGGGCCGGGTACCTTTGGCCTCGGGCAGGGCAGGGCAGTGTCAGGGATCGCTGGGGGTGCCGTGCGGAGGGGCCGTGGGGCTGGGGGAGACAGGGGCACTAAGGGCCGGGTACCTTTGGCCTCGGGCAGGAGCAGGGCAGTGTCAGGGATCGCTGGGGGTGCCGTGCGGAGGGGCCGTGGGGCTGGGGGAGACAGGGGCTCCGAGGGCCGGGTACCTTTGGCCTCGGGCAGGAAGCCCGTGGTGATGTTGGTGAGTACCAAGAGCAGGTCCTGGCATAGTCGGGAGTTGTTGCGGATCTGCTCCGCGCTCTCCTGGGCGCCCACCCAGGGCTGGAAGTCGGGCAGCCGGGGCTCCCAGCGCGCCCCCGGGAAGTCGAAGGAGAAGAGCTGGTCCCCGTCGAAGGTGTCGGCCAGGCCCTGCGAGGGGCGGTCCGGCTGGCAGAACAGCACACGGGACAGGACGTGGGCCGGGGGCGCTGCGGGAGAGAGACACCGAGCGGGGTCAGCAACGGGGCACGCACTGCTGTGCATACACAACCCTACACAAACAATCCCCCACACGACACACTCCTCACCCCCCTGTCACACACACTGTGCACACCGTACCCCGTTTTCTGTGCCCACACCAGCTCCCACACTCCTCACGCACACAGACACCCCCCCTTACACACACATGTTCACACCCACGACGGCCACTCACATGCAAGCACACACAGTCACACACCCACAGGGGCATGACAGCCTCTGCACACACACATTCCTTTGCACACACACACTCCAGCCCCGGCACACCCAGAGCCCCCCACCACACCATGCTGCTATCCCTCACACACAAATCCACATCACAACCCATGTGGAAGCACACTCTTCCCACACACCCACACTCCACCCCCTGTACACACAACCACACACATGCATTAAATACCCTATCTACACACACAGTCTGCATGAGCACACAGTCACACAACACACCACAAGCCCCCCAACCCTGACCCCACACTGCACACCTACACAATCACACCCAACCAATCCCCCCCACTTTTCACTCCCCTGTGTGCACAATCACACACACGCAAAATCTACCGCCACCCCACACTCCCAGTTATATGGTTACACACCATACACACCCAGCAATACCCATGAACACAACACTGGACACGGACACACACTGAAAGAGCAGGGATAGCTGCCTCACCCACACACTCACACAATCCTCCCCACACACACCCAGGCAGCGCCTGGCTAAGCCCTGGGAAGGGCTTGCTCTCACGCACGCACAGTATAACACACCCTATTTACACACGATCTCCATGCGTGCCCAATTCCACACACACACACACACAACCCCGACACACTTTCACACACCCCCCCCGCAAAAACACACACTCCCCGAGATGCACGCAGGGACCGGTTCACACACAGTCCCACACACCGTCCCCACGTGCACAATCATTCGCAGACACAGTCCCCCTGTAGGTACACCCAGACAGGCCCCTTGTGCGCACACACACTGCCCGTGCGTGCACACCCACGGCGACACCCCCAACCCCCTTGTGCACAGAACACACACCCACACTGGCCGTGCAATAACGCCCGCGGGCAGCTCCTACCCTCAGTCGCGGGGGTGGCCGCCGCCCCCCGCAGCAGCCCCAGGGCCAGCAGCAGCCCCCAGCAGCCGGGCGCCTCCATCCCCGCCTGGCTGCCTCTGCTCCCGCGCCCGCCTGGGCTCCCGGGGCATCTGCGGCCGGCTGCCGGCCAATCCCCGGGCGCCCGCCGCCTCCTGGCCAATGGCTGGGCCCCGCCAGCGCTTGTCACCTGTTACCAGGGAGACGCCCGCCGCGGGGAGCCGGGTAGCACAGATGGGCCGCCGGGATGGAGACACGTGGGAAGGTCCGAGGCCAGGAGGGACCATTGTGAGCATCTGGTCTGACTCCTGTCTAGACAGGCCAGAGCCCTGCTCCGGATTCACCCCCGATAGCCCCTGCTCCGGATTCACTCCTGTCTAGACAGGCCAGAGCCCTGCTCCGGATTCACCCCCGATAGCCCCTGCTCTGGATTCGCTCCTGTCTAGACAGGCCAGAGCCCTGCTTCGGATTCACTTGTGTCTAGACAGGCCGGAGCCCTGCTCTGGATTCACCCCCGATAGCCCCTGCTCTGGATTCGCTCCTGTCTAGACAGGCCAGAGCCCTGCTCCGGATTCACCCCCGATAGCCCCTGCTCTGGATTCGCTCCTGTCTAGACAGGCCGGAGCCCTGCTCTGGATTCACCCCTGTATAGCACAGACCAGAGCCCTGTTCCAGATTCACCCCAGATAGCCCCTGCTCTGGATTCACTCCTGTATAAACAGGCCAGAGCCCTGTTCCAGATTCACCCCAGATAGCCCCTGCTCCAGATTCACTCCTGTATAGACAGGCCAGAGCCCTGCTCTGGATTCACCCCTGGCTAAATCAGAGCTGATCTCTTTGGGATGTCCACACAGCCAAACAAAAACCGGAGCCGCGCAGAGCCAGGGTCTGCAGAGGTGGTCGGCCGTGTCAGGGTTTTCCCCAGGAATTGAAATCAGAGGGGAGAGGGTGTTTGAATTTCCAGGGGGGTCAAGGGCTAGGCCCTGAGGCGAAGGTGGACCGTACGTTTTCACCAGGAAGGCCATTTGGCGCTAAGTCTGGGCCCCACGTTCTAGACAGGATAAAACACCAATAAACAGCAGCCTTGGGGCGGCTGCCGATTTCTAGTTGTTTATGAATCGGAATGTGACATTATCAGGTCGGCCAGCACGGCCGAAAGGAACGCACCGGGCCGGGCGCCGGCTGCCGGCGTTGGCAGAACAAACGCAGCGATGTGAGGCAACGCGTCGCCATTCCTCCTTTCAAACCCGTTACGGGCTCTCAGGGACGAGCCTCTCAGCACCCACCCGCTTTGAAAGGGAGTGTTCAGGGTTCGGTTTCAATTCAAATTTCCAGCCAGACTCAGTGGAATTGTTTTCCAACGAGAAAATTTGGAACTAGACCCAGTTGGAAAGTGGCTAAAGTGGCAACTCTGCATATAACGAGTTGACCACTAGGGGGATATGGGGGAGCTCGAGGGGGTGTACACCCCGCGGGGTGGGGGGGGGTAATGGGCCCAGGCACTGGACCTGGGGTGGGTGCAGAACCCGAGCTCCAGCCCCAGCCCAAATGGCTACATGGCTGTTTGTAGGGCCGTAGCATGAGCCCCAGTCTGCAGCCCCCACCCGGGGTCTGAGACTCACTGGTGTGTGTGGGGGGGTGTTGCCATGTAGACACACCCTGACAAACCCACCCCCCCATCTCAGTGCCCTACATTGCCAGGAACGGGGAATAATCCACCGCTGCCCTGGGCATCTTAGTCGTTAGTTCCACTGGGGTACAAATTCACACCTTATTTCCCGTCAGAATTTGTCCAGCTTCAACTTCCAGCCATAAGAGGTCGTTAGACCTTTGTCGGGGCTGGGCCAGTGGGCGCCTGGCCAGTGGGGTGCCCCCAATGCAGAGCCTCACTGCGTCCTTGTGCTCCCCCGTCTGTCTGTCTCAGATTGTGGAATGGCCTGTCTCTGTACAGCCCTGAGCCAGGACTGCAGCCTGCCGGCACCCCAGCAAGAGAGAGAATAATTAACAATAGGAGGCGAATAAGAGGGGACTTGAAAACAATAGTGGTGTGCTCATCTCATCAGAAGCTCTCAACACATTGTACAAAGGAGTCAGGATGATTATTCCCCTCATATAGAGGGGGAAACTGAGGCACAGAGAGGGGCTATGACTGGCTAACGTCACCCAGCAGAGCCAAGTATAGAAGCCACGTTTCCTGCGCCCTAGCCCAGTGCTCTAGCCACTAGGAAACACTGTCTCTCCTATAGTTAGACTGTGGAACTCATTACCACAAGACCTCATTGGGGCCAAGAGCTCAGCAGGATCCCCCAAAGGGTGGGAGATTTCTATGGACAGTGAGACAATCCAGAGTGACACTAGATAGGATCAAACATCAATTGACTGGGGTGTAAACTCTCAGACCCTAATATGATATGGCTGGGGAGTGGCGACTCATCTCCTGAAGGCAGATGAGCCCATCCTTGTAGGGCTTTTGCCCCTGTCTCTGGAGCAGCTGGTGCTGGCCGCTCTTAGAGACAGGATGCTGGGGTAGATGGGCCCACTGAACTGATCCAGGCAAGGAATTCCGCGGTTCCGCAGGTAGAAAAATTAGCGAAATGATAATAATACAATGCTAATTCTGCTTTGCCATCCAACCCCTGCATCTGTACCAGCTCCGTTGGATGTCAGCGACCCAGGGCAGGGACAGCACTTATCTGCGCCCAGACTCAGCAAAGCACTTACCCACGCATTCAGCCTTATGGGACTAACTTAAATCCCTTCGGAGTGAATGGGATTTAAGCACATGCTTCAAGTGAAGTACGTAAGTGCTTTGCCTTAATGTACACCCCCGAGCACGGGCCCCGATTCAGGAAAGCATGTGCTGTGCCAAGCATGGACTGGGGTGCTGTAAAACAGTCATTGGAAATGCTTTATTTATACGGATCAGGATGTCTATATGCATTGCCTAGGGTAGGGGCGCACAAATACCACCCTTCCTATGTATTTATTTCTACTGTGCTCATATTCGTGTATCGTTTATTTATAAATATTAACATTTGGATTAATTAATTATATGCAGTTCCGTGATTTCAGTTAGAGCCGGTAGGTGCTCTGGGAACATGATTTCTATCAGGGCGGACTGATTTAAATCAAATGGTGACATCACCAGCAACGCTTAGATCTATTTGCTGTCACTGGCAATGTTTTTCTATAAGATTTGCTCTAATTCTGGGGTTTGCAAACTACGTCCCCTGGGCCAGATCTGGCCCGCCAGCTGTTTTAATCCGGCCCTCGAGCTCCGCTGGGGAGTGGGGTCTGGGGCTTGCCCCACTCCTGCAGTCCAACCAGGGAGCAGGGTCGGGGACCGCTCCACAGGGCTCTTGGAAGCAGCGGCATGGCACCCCTCCGGCTCCTACGCATAGGGGCAGCCAGGGGGCTCTGCTCTGCCTGCTACACCCACCCCAATGCCACCCCCGCAGCACCCATTGGCCGGGAACCACAGCCAATGGGAGCTGCAGGGGTGGTGCCTGCGGATGGGGTAGCATGCAGAGACGCCTGACTGTGCCTCCACGTAGGAGCCGAAGGGGGTCATGCCCCTGCTTCCAGGAGCCACTTGAGGTAAGCATCACCCGCAGCCTGCACCCCTGAGCCTCTCCCTGTGGCCCAACCCCCTGCCACCCTCCAAACCACTCGATCCCAGCCCAGGGCACCCTCCTGCACCCCAAACCCCTCATCCCCAGCCCCACCCCAGAGTCTGCACCCCCAACCAGAGCCCTCACCCCCTCCTGCACCCCAACCCCAATTTTGTGAGCATTCATGGCCTGCCATACAATTTCTATTCCCAGATGTGGCCCTTGGGCCAAAAAATTTGCCTGCCCCAGCTCTAATTCAATCAGGATTGAATTCAGGGCAGTCCTATCGCCTGTGTATACATGAGGTCAGACTAGAATGATCCCAGTGGGTCCCTCAGGCCTAAGAGTCAATGAATACTTAATCCCAGCCTTATTATGGGAAATGAAATTCACATCATCACCAAGCACAAGGATTCAAAAAGTCATGAATCAGTGCCTCCCCCCAGCAAAAAACTCCCATAAGTTTGGTTTAAAAATCATGAAATTTTCAAAATAACAATTTTGAGATCTTTTATTTGCCTTCTAGATTTGTGTTTTCAAGCTTTTTTCTACAGCTAAGGGAGCTAGAAGCTTGGGTTTTTTTAAATGAAAGCTGAGATTCTTACATAATATCAGGTTTCAGAGTAACAGCCGTGTTAGCCTGTATTCGCAAAAAGAAAAGGAGGACTTGTGGCACCTTAGAGACTAACCAATTTATTTGAGCATGAGCTTTCGTGAGCTACAGCTCACTTCATCGGATAGTCTCTAAGGTGCCACAAGTACTCCTTTTTCTTTTTACATAATACCATGACTCTGGGACCTGGGGCTTTAAGAAAACCACCACATATCATGAGACTTGCAATGAAATGGGGAGAGTTGGCAACGCTGCATTCACTCCCCTTTAAAAGGCTAGCACAATAATTAAGTCTTTAGCAATTACGACTACAGCTCAGATCTGAGTGGGAACATACACAGAACATACCCTTCACTGCCCAACTAGTCCCATTAGAAGTATTTCCTCCAGGAGTCACTCTGGGATCCTTCTGCAGAGTGTATTCATTTAAAGCCATGACCTTTATGACTCATCAATGGAGTTACATCTATTTAATTTATCTTAGTAGAATGGCCTGTTTTGAATGACTCTTCTCTTCCGGGCTCTGAGAGACTCCCAAGGCTTTCACGGAATAGGTTACAGAATTCACCTTCCATTGGGCAGGTCTGCACTGGAGGTCTTATTAACTCAAGTTAATTGCCTGCCAATTAACCTGCGTTTACAAATGCTAGTCAGGGCACCCAGTGGGTATGGCACAATGAAATCAAAGGGAGCTGAAGCTAGATACGTTCAGAGTAGAAGTGAGGGGCAATTCTTTAAACAGGGAGGGTAACTAACCTGGGCTCTGGTGGTTCTCCATCACCTGGAGTCTTTACATCAAGATTGCAGCTCTTTCTAAATAGGGTGCCCAGATAGCAAGTATGAAAAATCGGGACAGAGTGTGGGGGGTAATAGGTGCCTATATAAGAAAAATCCCGGAATATCAGGAATGTCCCTATATAATCAGGACATCTGGTCACCCTATTTCTAAAGGACAAGATGGAGCTAAGCGAGGGCCGTGAGCTTGATGCTGGAATGAGTGGCTGAGATTCTCTGCCTATGATGTAGAGGAGGTCAGACTACAGGGGACCCTTTTGGCCTTAATAGCTATTAATCAAACTTCAGCTGGGATACAAACAGGTTGGAACAGGTTTCAGAGTAACAGCCAGTGTTAGTCTGTATTTGCAAAAAGAAAAGGAGGACTTGAGGCACCTTAGAGACTAACCAATTTATTTGAGCATAAGCTTTCGTGAGCTACAGCTCACTTCATCGGATGCATACTGTGGAAAGTGTAGAAGATCTTTTTATATACACACAAAGCATGAAAAAATACCTCCTCCCACCCCACTCTCCTGCTCGTAATAGCTTAAGAGTGATCACTTTAGATAAGCTATTACCAGCAGGAGAGTGGGGTGGGAGGAG
The DNA here is from genome assembly GCF_965140295.1 of Lepidochelys olivacea. Lineage (NCBI taxonomy): Eukaryota > Metazoa > Chordata > Testudines > Cheloniidae > Lepidochelys > Lepidochelys olivacea. Next base: position 45,770,095 of record NC_140424.1, read on the forward strand.
GTATTTTTTCATGCTTTGTGTGTATATAAGAAGATCTTCCACACTTTCCACAGTATGCATCTGATGAAGTGAGCTGTAGCTCACGAAAGCTTATGCTCAAATAAATTGGTTAGTCTCTAAGGTGCCACAAGTCCTCCTTTTCTCTTGGAACAGAGGCTGTGTGGCCAGCTCTCTCGGGCAGGTGAGTGACCTCTCAGCTCCCGGGGTCGTGAGATTGTGTAAGAACCTCGGCGCTCGTCTTTAAAAAGCAAGTTGTTAACTCTAATGGTTGGGGAGAAAATCTTGAAGCAATGATCCCAAATGGCTCAAAAAACCAAACAATAATAGGAGGCAAGTAAAAAGAATCCAGCCTTTATTACTTTCTTTAGATTGCATGATTTTTAAGCCAATCTCATTATTTCTGTGGCTCTGGCTCACAATGGGTTCTCTGTCAGGGGCAATTTTAAAATCAAGCTTGGTTGTTTTTCTAAAAGCTACTCTAGCTCAAACCGGGGTTAATTCAAGGTAGCCCTGTGGCCTGTTCTCTACTAGCCTGGATGATCGCAGTGGTCCCTTCTGGTCCCAGCCTCACTGGTCTTTGGATGCAGGGGTGTCACTGTTTGCCCTGCACTGATCTCGATTGCACCCCAGGATGTGACCAGGGGGGTTGAGGAAATGCTGGAACTATTTATCCCTGACCCTTGCAGAGGAGTTAATGTCACTTTTTACGATCATTCCTCCTGAGTTAATTGCATGCAAATCACAACCTTCATGTCCCGTCCCTGGAGTCATTGTTCAAAGGGTTGGGATCCGTCTCTAGACTAGCCTTTCCAAACTAGTTCACACCATTGAGTTAAATTGCAATTTAATAACTTCAATGGAAACTTTCTTACCTTTAATTTCAACTGTGATCTTAACTGGGTGAATGGTTTGCAGAGCCCAGATCTGAGCCCTGGAAGGATTCACAGCTGGGCTGAATTAACAGGTCATTGAACTGAATGGGGTTTTGCTGAAGCTGTTATTTATTTCCTGCAACACTGTCTGACTGATGGGGTAAGAATTGACAGGGTTCACTCCATCTTTGCTGAAAAATTAAATAGAAATCTATTTTTTTAAACCAAATCTTAAACTCTGCAGAAGACAGCACTAAGACTAAAATCTTGCAAACTGCTCCAGGGCCTGAAGTCCATTTCGGCAGCAGCTAGCTCCCAATATCTATTTGCTTTTAAATTCCTTTCTGCCCAATATCAGGCTTGATCCTCTCATGCCCTAGAGGCAGTATAGCGTGAGCGTTCAGTGCTTTACAGCACTGGTCTGTCTTCTTGGATATGGACCTGCATGTATTTTGCAATATGTGATTTCATATTGCATTGCTCACCACTCTTTTACTTTGCATAATTGACGATAATATTTCACAGACTGCTACCCTATTTTATGCTGTAATATGCTGTTGTGCATTGCATTGCATTTCCTCTTGTATTGCCTAGAATGATTTCCTGGGTATATTTTTCCATTTTTTTATAGTGCATTGTATTAGTGACTATCGTATGGTTTTATTTCACTTGACATCAAGCTGTACTGCATTATTTCACAGTGCATGATTGTATTCTGTGCTGCATTGTAGAGGTCACACTGCACAGGCCCAGAACCTATGCAGTCTGTAGTAGCCTTGCTCCCCGTGCTCTGCTGTCACAAGCTGGAGTTCCTATATCTAAACCCCAATACTGTGATGTACATGTGTGACCGGGCTCCCAGGGGGCCACACTGGAGTTACTCAATTAGGGCAAACTGCAAAGAATGGGGCAGACAATCCCCAAAGCTGGTGAATAGTCCAGTACTTAGATTCACCAAGCCACAACACAGTTCCCTTGAAGCAATCCTGCTGTGGGCTCCCACCCAGCCAGCCAAGCCAAATATGATGAGGATTACTGAAAATCGTATTAATCATATAGGAAAGTTCTACCAATCCCAAAGGATTGGACACATTACCTCCCAGGTTAATGAATATTCCAGATCTTACCCAAATACACACTATAGCCAATTCTTATTAACTAAACTAAAATTTATTTAAAAAGAAAAGAGAATATTGGTTAAAAGATCAGTATACATACAGACATGAGTACAGTTCTGAGCTCAGATTCATGGTAAAGATGGTGAGCTTTGTAGTTGCAAAGAGTTCTTTCAGAATCAGTCCATATGTTATAGTCCAATGTTCATACTCAGGGTGATCCAGATTAGGACTGGAGATCTCAGTCTTACGATTTAAGATTCCCCTGCATGAAGCATCAAGCAGATCTGAAATAAAAAGGATCAGGACCCAAGGGATTTTTTATACAGTTCCAGGCCTTCTCTTGACAACTTGGAGTCCTTAGGTGAAAAACAGGCAATCATGGAGACTTTGAAGTAGACCTGTAATCCCCAGGTCCTTTTCTGCAGAACTGCTGCCGAGCCATTCGGTCCCCAGCCTGTAGCAGTGCATGGGGTTCTTCCTTCCTAAGTGCAGGACTCTGCACTTGTCCTTGATGAACCTCATCAGATTTCTTTTGGCCCGATCCTCCAATTTGACTAGGTCACTCTGGACCCTATCCCTACCCTCCAGCGTATCTACCTCTCCCCACAGTTTCGTGTCATCCGTGAACTTGCTGAGGGTGCAATCCACACCATCCTCAGGACCGACCTTGGGGCACTCCACTTAATACCGGCTGCCAACTAGACATCGAGCCGTTGATCACTACCCATTGGGCCCAATGATCGAGTCAGCTTTCTATCCACCTTGGAGTCCATTCATCCAGCCCATACTTCTTTAACTTGCTGGCAAGAATACTGTGGGAGACCGTACCAAAAGCTTTGCTAAAGTCAAGATACATCATGTCCACTGCTTTCCCCATATCCACAGAGCCAGTTATCTCATCATAGAAGGCAATCAGGTTGGTCAGGCATGACTTGCCCTTGGTGAATCCATGTTGACTGTTCCTGATCACCTTCCTCTCCTCCAAGTGCTTCAAAATGGATTCCTTGAGGACCTGCTTCATGATTTTTTCAGGGACTGAGGTGAGGCTGACTGGTCTGTAGTTCCCCAGGTTCTCCTTCTTCCCTTTTTAAAAGATGGGCACTATATTTGCCTTTTTCCAGTTGTCCGGGACCTCCCCCGATTGCCACGAGTTTTCAAAGATAATGGCCAATGGCTCTGCAATCACATCAGCCAAGTTCCTCAGCGCCCTCGGATGCAGCACATCCGGCCCCATGGACTTGTGCATGTCCAGCTTTTCTAAGTAGTCCTTAACCTGTTCCTTCACCACTGAAGGCTGCTTACCTGCTGCCCAGTGCACCTTGTCTGTGAAGACCGAGGCAAAAAAAGCATTGAGTACTTCAGCTTTTTCCACATCCTCTGTCACTAGGTTGCCTCCCCCATTCAGTAAGGGTCCCAAACTTTCCCTGACCACCTTCTTGTTGCTAACATACCCATAGAAACCTTTCTTGTTACCCTTCATATTCCTTGATAGCTGCATCTCTAATTGTGCTTTGGCCTTCCTGGTCGAGCAATATTTTTATACTCCTCCCTAGTCACCTGTCCAAGTTTCCACGTCTTGTAAGCTTCCTTTTTGTGTTTAAGCTCACCAAAGATTTCGCTGCTAAGCCATGCTGGTTGCCTGCCATATTTGCTATTCTTTCTGCATATAGGGATGGTTTGTTCCTGCACCCTCAATAAGGCTTCTTTAAAATACAGCCAGCTCTCCTGGACTCCTTCCCCCTCATATTCGCCTCCCTGGGGATCCTGCCCACCAGTTCCCTGAGGGAGTCAAAGTCTGCTTTTCTGAAGGCCAGGGTCCATATGCTGCTGCTCTCCTTGCTTCCTTTTTTCAGGATCCTGAACTCAACCATCTCATGGTCACTGCTGCCCAGGTTGCCACCCACTTCTACTTCCCCTACCAATTCTTCCCTGTTTGTGAGCAGCAGATCAAGAGAAGAACAGCCCCTAGTTGGTTCCTCCAGCACTTGCACCAGGAAGTTGTCCCTAACGCTCTCCAAAACCTTCCTGGATTGTCTGTGCACTGCTGTATTCCTCTCCCAGCAGATGTCAGATGTCACTATGTTTACAAAAAGAACAGGCGGACTTGTGGACTTTCTTAGAGACTAAGAAATTTATTAGAGCATAAGCTTTCGTGGGCTACAGCTCACTTCATCGGATGCATCCATTCTATGCATCCGATGAATTGGGCTGTAGCCCACGAAAGCTTATGCTCAGATAAATTGGTTAGTCTCTAAGATGCCACAAGTCCTCCTTTTTCTTTTTGCGAATACAGACTAACACGGCTGCTACTCTGAAACCTGTCACTATATTTACAGTTCATTTAAATTTTAATATTTCCTTTGGTCTCTGAATTAAGAGAATACAGCATAGACAGGAACTGTTTGATAACACTGTTAACCTCTAACCATACATATGGAAACACACAATGCCAAAATGTCTCTAAGGGTTGAATTTGGGTCACCCATCCTGCAGGATGCTTAACCCTTTCTGGCCCTGCATCACTCCAAGCACTAGAGTCATTCCACTGACGACTTGTGGGAGTAAAATCAGGCACTCGCTTAAGCGTTAGCAGGACTAGGACCTTCTAAACCTCCTCCCACGGTTGCCTTCTGCTACTTCATGCAGTATTCTTCCTGTTTTGCATGTGCTGAATTTCCACCTGCCTGGCACCTGTGCTTTGCACGATTAGCTAGTGTGCACAGGAACAAGGAGGAGCCCGCTGGCCCCTTAAGGAGGAACAGATTTCTTTGGGCATAAGCCTTCCTGGGTAACAACCCCACTTCTTCAGAGGCAGAGTTCAAGCGGGAATTCTGCAACGCACTTTCTTGCTTCGCGCTTCCAAATTCACTCGCGCAGAACGCGGCCCGCCGGGGCTCGGGCTGACGGCGCCCGCCGCAGCCGCCAGGTCGCCGCGCGGGTCTCCGGGGCCCGCCGCAGCCGCCAGGTCGCCGCGCGGGTCTCCGGGGCCCGCCGCAGCCGCCAGGTCGCCGCGCGGGTCTCCGGGGCCCGCCGCAGCCGCCAGGTCGCCGCGCGGGTCTCCGGCGCCCGCCGCAGCCGCCAGGTCGCCGCGCGGGTCTCCGGCGCCCGCCGCAGCCGCCAGGTCCCCGCGCGGGTCTCCGGCGCCCGCTGCCTGCCAGGGGCCCCAGGGGCCCGCTCCCGCTGCAGCCGCCAGGTCCCCGCGCGGGTCTCCGGCGCCCGCTGCCTGCCAGGGGCCCCAGGGGCCCGCTCCCGCCGCAGCCGCCAGGTCACCGCGCGGGTCTCCGGCGCCCGCTGCCTGCCAGGGGCCCCAGGGGCCCGCTCCCGCCGCAGCCGCCAGGTCACCGCGCGGGTCTCAGGCGCCCGCTGCCTGCCAGGGGCCCCAGGGGCCCGCTCCCGCCGCAGCCGCCAGGTCCCCGCGCGGGTCTCCGGCGCCCGCTGCCTGCCAGGGGCCCCAGGGGCCCGCTCCCGCCGCAGCCGCCAGGTCCCCGCGCGGGTCTCCGGCGCCCGCTGCAGCCGCCAGGTCGCCGCGCGGGTCTCCGGCGCCCGCTGCAGCCGCCAGGTCGCCGCGCGGGTCTCCCGCGCCCGCTGCCTGCCAGGGGCCCCAGGGGCCCGCTCCCGCTCTCCCCGCAGGGCTGCCCATTGCACCCTGCGGGACGCCGCCGCCGCCCCCCCGCTCCCGGGGGCGGCCCAGGCTCCCTTGCGGCGCCTCCGGCCGCCACAGCCGCGCCCCGCCCCGCCCCGCCCCGCGGGGCCACTGCATCCCCGCACTGCAGTCACGTGCGCGCTGCACGCTGCCCGGCACTGCAGAGCCCCTCCCCCGCCGAGCAGCTGCGCGCGGCCGGCCCCGCCCCGCCCTGGAGGGGGAGGGGGAGAGTCGGGTCTGCAGCGAGAGCCCCACGCGCATGCGCCCCCTCCCCGCGCATGCGCCCTGGGCTCCTTGTGCCGCCGCCATGCTGACATTAACCCAAAGCAGGAGCCCGGGGGGGGCCTGGTGGGCAGGGCCCCCCCCGCGGGCCCTGCGTCTCGGGCCCGGCCGGCGCGCGGCCCCCCAGCGGCCTTCCCGGCACCGAGCGGGGGCACGGGCCCCCCGGGGGGGAAGAGCGAGTTGGCGCGTCACGTGACGGCGGGAGCCAATCAGCGCGGCGGTGACGTAGGCGGCGGCCCCCTCCGCCCCGGGGTGTGCTGGGCCCCCGCGCGGGCGGGGCGCCGCGGGGATTGCGGCCGGGCTCCGCCGGGGGCGAGGCGATGGGACCCCCGCACCGCGGGCCGGGGCTTTGCCGCCCGCCCGGCAGCCCCTCCGGTGAGTGCGTCCTGTGCCTTTAAGGGCTGGGGGGAGGGGGAGCCACGTGGCGTGCGGAGCCGTCAATCAACCGCGTGCCCGCCCCCGGGCTGATTTTCCGCCAATCGGGGTCGAGGATGGCGGTGATTGTCGGGCGCCGGGCCTCGCGCCCATCGATGGGTCACGTGGTCTGCTAGTGGGGGGGCGCCACCATTGTGTGGGGCCGAACAATGGGGGGGGGCTCTATAGCCGGGGGGGGGTGAAGGTGCTGTAACGAACAGCCTAGAGGGGTAATTAGCAAACATTAGCATATGTCTGAATAAATTGGGGAAACTCGGGTGGGGGTGAGGACAGGCACTTGGGGGGCTGGGGATTCCTGGGGCAAAGGGGCCAGGCTTGACGGGGGGGCCTGGGGGGGGTCACTGGGGGAAGGGGGCAGTAAGCGCCTGGGGTGGGGCCAGTCGGGGGGGCTGAGGGATCCCTGGGGGGGAAGGGGGCAGTGAGAGCCTGGGGTGGGGCCAGTCGAGGGGGGGGCTGAGGGATCCCTGGGGGGGAAGGGGGCAGTGAGCCTGGGGTGGGGCGAGTCGGGGGGGGGTGAGGGATCCCTGGGGGGGAAGGGGGCAGTGAGAGCCTGGGGGGGCCAGTCGAGGGGGGCGCTGAGGGATCCCTGGGGGGGAAGGGGGCAGTGAGCCTGGGGTGGGGCGAGTCGGGGGGTGAGGGATCCCTGGGGGGGAAGGGGGCAGTGAGAGCCTGGGGGGGCCAGTCGAGGGGGGCGCTGAGGGATCCCTGGGGGGGAAGGGGGCAGTGAGAGCCTGGGATGGGGCCAGACGGGGGGGCTGAGGGATCCCTGGGGGGGAAGGGGGCAGTGAGAGCCTGGGGGGGCAGTCGAGGGGGGGGCTGAGGGATCCCTGGGGGGGAAGGGGGCAGTGAGAGCCTGGGGGGGGCTGAGGGATCCCTGGGGGGGAAGGGGGCAGTGAGAGCCTGGGGGGGGCTGAGGGATCCCTGGGGGGGAAGGGGGCAGTGAGAGCCTGGGGGGGCAGTCGAGGGGGGGCTGAGGGATCCCTGGGGGGGAAGGGGGCAGTGAGAGCCTGGGGGGGCAGTCGAGGGGGGGGCTGAGGGATCCCTGGGGGGGAAGGGGGCAGTGAGAGCCTGGGGGGGCAGTCGAGGGGGGGGCTGAGGGATCCCTGGGGGGGAAGGGGGCAGAGGGAGCTCGTGGAGGGCCCAGTCAGGACGCGGGGGTGGGGGAGGTCCCTGGCGGGGGGTCCCTGCGGGGAAGGGGGAGCCAGGGGCAGGCCGGGCGAGGGGGGCTGCGGGAGCTGGGGTGGGGCTCGCCAGGGGAAGGGGGCGGGCCCGGCGCGGGGGTCCCGCGGAGCAGGGGGAGTCCCGGTGGGGGAGGCGCACGGGGTGTGGCCGTGTCTCGGAGCCTGCGGCGGGGCCGCGGGGGGGGGGGCGCGGTTCGGATCCGCCGGGGCCCCCCCAGCTCCCGGCCGCCCGCCCGCCCGCAGCGCGAGGCGGGTGCGTGATGGGGTGACGCACCCCAACCCCGCGCCTCCCGCTCCCGACCCGCGCCGGGCTTGCGGCGAGGAGCAGGGCGGTGGCGAACTCCCCGGTGCGCAGGGCCGCCGCCGCGCTGGGTCATGGCGCGGGCCCTGCCCTGCCCTGGGGGCCCTGCCCTGCCCGGGGGGCCCCGCCCCGCCCCGCCCCGCGACCCGGTGACTCCGGCGGCTGCAGGGACTCAGGCCTCGCTGGCGGCCTCGCGTCCCCGCCCCGCAGGGCAGCGCCTCAGGCTGCCGGGGCCGACGCGGGCCTCGGGCCCGGGCCCCGCGCCAGCCCGGCCAGGCCTCTCCGTGTAAAATGGCGGCTGCGGGCAGAGCGAAGGGGGAGCCCCCTCCCCGCGGCGTGCGGCGCGAACCCCGGCTCTGAGCCCGCTGGCCCCCCGCGCCCCCTCGCTCCTGGGGTCCCCCCGCACCGGGCGGGTGACCTGCGGAAGGACACGCAGGGGCGGGCACCCACGGGCGGAGGAGAGGGAGGGGCCGCGCCCCCCCCCCCGCCCGCGGGAAAGGGGGGGTGGAAAGCACCGGACGCCCCCTCAAGTTACCCCGTAACCGTTGCCCTTTCCCCGCCCCCCGCAGCGCGTGCGGGAGGAGATTTGCTGCCTGCGTTGGAGGGGGAGCGGCCAAGATGGCGGCTGCCGGCCCCGTGGGGGCCGCCTGACGGCGGAGGGGAGAGGCCGGGGGAACGGGTTCCCAGGCCGGACCCCTTCCTGCCGGGGCCTGCCCGGGCGCCTTGGGAGCAGCCGTGTCCGCTTGCCTTTGCTGGTCCCTTGGGGGGGGCTCGGGAAACCCCACATCTGCCCCCTGGGGGGGCCAGGGCTGCCCCCGCGGCCTGAGGGGTGCTGGAGCCCAAGGTGGAGGTCGCTGGGGGGGGCGGCTCTGCGGGAGCGGGGGGCGTCTGCTCGGGGGGCTGCTGGCGGCAGGGCCGGGCGAGCGCCCCGGGGCTTTGCTGGGGTTTGGGGACAGACTTCTTGGTGACGTCTGTGTGGCTTGGGGGGGCTTGCTGGGAGGGGGGGCCGGTGCGGTTGACATCTGTTCCGGGGGGGGGGCTGCAGACAGGCTGGTGTCGGGGGGGGGCGTGGGGGGCTTGCTGGGAGGGGGGGCCGGTGCGGTTGACATCTGTTCCGGGGGGGGGCTGCAGACAGGCTGGTGTCGGGGGGGGGGCGTGGGGGGCTTGCTGGGAGGGAGGGCCGGTGCGGTTGACATCTGTTCCGGGGGGGGGCTGCAGACAGGCTGGTGTCGGGGGGGGGCGTGGGGGGCTTGCTGGGAGGGAGGGCCGGTGCGGTTGACATCTGTTCCGGGGGGGGGCTGCAGACAGGCTGGTGTCGGGGGGGGGCGTGGGGGGCTTGCTGGGAGGGGGGGCCGGTGCGGTTGACATCTGTTCCGGGGGGGGCTGCAGACAGGCTGGTGTCGGGGGGGGGCGTGGGGGGCTTGCTGGGAGGGGGGGCCGGTGCGGTTGACATCTGTTCCGGGGGGGGGCTGCAGACAGGCTGGTGTCGGGGGGGGGCGTGGGGGGCTTGCTGGGAGGGAGGGCCGGTGCGGTTGACATCTGTTCCGGGGGGGGGCTGCAGACAGGCTGGTGTCGGGGGGGGGGCGTGGGGGGCTTGCTGGGAGGGGGGGCCGGTGCGGTTGACATCTGTTCCGGGGGGGGCTGCAGACAGGCTGGTGTCGGGGGGGGGCGTGGGGGGCTTGCTGGGAGGGGGGGCCGGTGCGGTTGACATCTGTTCCGGGGGGGGGGCTGCAGACAGGCTGGTGTCGGGGGGGGGGCGTGGGGATGCGGCTCTGGCGGGATTTCGGGTCCCCGTGTTTGGGGGGCACCAGCGGCCGGGGGGGGGGGGCTGCTGTTCGCCTCGGAGCAGTGGAGGGAGCGCCAGGAGCCGGGGCCGCCCCACGCGCCAGGTTGGTTGGGGCAGGCTTGCGGGCGCCTTTCCTTGGCGCTCTCCGTCTTTTGGGGTGTGGGGCGCCGGGGGGGCGCCCAGGCTGGGGGGCGGCGTGACTTCGGGGCACGCCTGTGACAGGGTTTTTGGAGCGGTGGGCTGAGCATTGGGGGCCGCCTGAAGGGAGCCGCGGCTTTATTGTCCGCCCGGTTCCCGGCTGCGGCTCAAAATGGCGCTTCCCTCCCCCTCCTTCGCGGGGAGCAGAACAACAACATCCAACTGCCAGTTCCAACGGCCGCCCCGCCCCCACGTGACTCAGCAGCCAGTCAGCCAGCAACGAATGGCAGCGCTGGCCAATGGCGGCGCGCGCCGGCTAGGCCGGCGGCTCGAGCGCCTTACGAGGGGGCGGGGAAGAGCGGGTATGTGACTGATGGTTATGGAGGCCCATGAGAACGCGGCGCCTGGCAAGCATCCGTCCAATGAGCCGGCGAAGGGGCGAGCCCGGTCGGTGGGGTGATGTCACAGGTGTCGACGCCCAATCAGAGGCGAGCCGCTGTCTATATAAGGCCGACCGGGGGCAGGCCGAGAGGCGCCATTTCGCTGAAGCGGAGGAAGGAGCTGGTCGAGGCCTGGTCCGTGAAGGGGGCGGACTCAATCCGGATCCATCCTCCGCCGGGCGGCCCCCAACCCCCGCCTCCACACTACCGACGGGCTCGCAGGACCTCCCCGGCTTCCGTAGAGACCCCTGCCTGCGGCCTCGAGGGCCCTCGCAGAACGCCCCCATGCCCCCGGCAGCCAAGATGGAGCCGGGCCAGTGATCCCAGCGCAATCCAGTGCCATCCGCCTCCCTGACGGGGACCATCCTTCTGGGGACCGGCCTCTACGGGCAGAGCAGGCGCCGAGGGACCCAGCGAGCCCTATATTGACCGGATCCCGGCAGGATTTGGAGCCCGTCGGGGGCTCCGAAGAGGGGGCCCCCGCCCTGCATCCCCCCCTCCCTTCAGTGCCGCCGCCATTTTCTTTGCTCCCATTCATGTAAACTCCGGTGAATGGTGCTGGGGCCCCCGCTGCCTCGGATTGTTGCCCCCCGCCCCTGGCTGGTGCCGCCGCTAGCCTAGCTGGAGAGCGTCGGCCCCGCTGCTGCGCATGGGCCCGGCACCCCGGCTGCCGCTCGTCTGAGCCCCTGCGTCTGGGTAGCATCCCCCGGCGGGGAGGGGAGGGGGTGCCAGGCCGATCCCCCTCCCCTGGCGCCTTCCCCCGCGTGTGAAGGGCCTGCTGGGGGGAGCCGCCCGCCCGCCCCCCGCCTGTGATGCTCGGCCGCGGGCACCCCTGCTCCCAGAGGTGCGGGAGCAGCATGTGTCGCTAAGATTCCTCTTCCCCGCGCCCCCCCCCCGCATCCTGGCAAAGTGGGGGGGTCATCCGAGGACACAGAACCTGGAGGAGGAGGAGGAGGTGGACTCTTGGGAGAGAGACCCTGGAAAGCAGCAGCTGCAGGCATGTTGCAGAATGTGAATCCCCACAACAAGTAGGTACCTCGGGCTCTCCCTGGGGGAGCCCGGGCGCCCCCCCGGTTTGCATTTGGTGGGGTGATGTCTGCCCAGGGGATGGCGGCAGTGGACTCTGCCACCGGTTTTGATGGGGGTACCTTGTGTGCCCTGCTGTTACCCCCGCAGGCCCCATGTATGTTCTGCATCGCTGGCTTCACTGCGGGGAACCGGTGGGAATTCAGTGACCGCTTGTCATGTGTTGGGGGGCTTGGGTTTGTGTGCGCTGTCCCTGCCCCTTCCTGGGGGAAATGGGGCGACTGGGGCTTGGCGCTGGTTTGCCCTGGGGTGCGCTTGTCCCCCTGGCATGTCTTGGGGAAAGTTGGTATTCAGCCTTCCTGCTAAGCACTGTCCTAGGTGACTATTGCTGCGTTACATGGGGGAGAGCCAAGCAGATTGGGGCCCTTCTAGTTATGCAAGGTTAGGGTTTTCCATTGATTCGTTTTCTGGTAGCAAGGCGCCTGGCAGCCTGTGTTTCTGCGATGCACCCTTAATTGGGGGGGCCAGCTCCTACTAGCAAGTGTGTGCTTCGCCTGCTAATGGGTTGTGTAGTAACTGTTTGCTTCCTTGTGTTAATTGGGAGCGCCAGATGCTGCCAGGGTGTTTGTGGAGTGGTTTTTGGTTTTTTTAAATAATGCATTAAATGGGGGAGCTCTGCCTCTGGGCTTCCTGTGTTATGTAGGGAATTTATGCATTGGATGGTTTGGGTTTATTTACACAGAATCAATTTCTATCCTGCTCTTTTGTGGGAGGATACTGGGTCTGCACCTGCCACCTTTGGGCGTTAGGTGCATGGGTGCTCTGAGCCCTGCCACAGCTTTCATTGCACTGCTGTTTCTTGGCTGGGGTGTTTGATGGGGGCCTGCCCAGAGGGGGCGGGGGGACACTGTGCTGTCACTGGAGTTGTGCCTTGCAGCAGGGTCATTGGAATGGGGTTTGGGGCTTGGGCTTGGGTTGGGGAGTGTATTGGGAGGGGTGAGTTTTCTGTGCAGTCATGCTTGTGGCACAGGGAGGAGGGCTGCAGTCAGGCACATGTCAGCCCTGTGTGCGTGGCCAGTTTGCCAGCTTCCCCTGGCCTGCTCCCACCACTGTTCACTAGCCTTGCTCCTCTGGGAGAGAAGGGAGGTTGCCCCTAGTCCCTGGGGGTAGAAAGAGTTCATGTTAAGGCAAGAAGGGTCATTAGGAACATACCTGATTTGTACAACAGAGAGAATTCTACTCCATGATCCCTGCTTCCAGCTCCCTTGTTATCTCGGGTGCCTGAGAGGGGACAGGTGTGAGGTCAACCCTTTGGGGTTGCTTATGACCTCAGCCTGTCTCCAGACTTCCCAAGGGGACCACCTGGGCTGGACCTGACACTGAACCCAACCCAAACAGAAGCACATGCAGCCTTGTGGGGGTGACTTAAATCCCCTGAAAGAAAATAAGCTTCTCAGGTGTGGACTAGATCTACTATGTGGCTTTTGCCTCCACTCCAGTGACTCCCTCTACCATTGCTGAGCAAAGGATGGGTGCATCTCGCTTCTGGGCCTCTCCAGGCAGAGGGTGTGGGGCGGGTGTCGGCCACAGTGCTTGGGGGGGTTCAGCACTGGAACAGGTTGACCCCTCTGTCTGCCACACTTGTCCCCTGGGTGGGAAACGGGGAGTGACCCCCCGCCCTGTCATCCTGGGAATTAGGCTCCTGGCTCATCTGAGGCACTGTGATTCCTGTCCTTTTATCCTTGGCATTGGAGTGTGTCCCCGGGCAGCCTGGGGAATCCCTCCGCACATGGCCTCCTGCCCATGAGGGACGCTGCTGTGCTGACAGCTCCATGACCCTGACATGTCAGCTCAGGGCATTCTGACAGGGAGACGACCCCCCCCCCCCGGATCTGGACCCCCAGGGAAGGCAGGAACGGTCAGAACTAGTCCCCTGGCAAAGACCGCTTGCCTTGGAGTTGAATGGTAGTTGCTCAGGGAGGGATGAAGTGGTGATTTTGCTAGGAGTCTCCCAAGTGTTATGGGTGACAGCATGCAGGCCCCTGGGGCTGCTGTGGTTCTGCCAGCGTCACCCACTCCTGACTCACAGGCACCAGCCCTCCACCTTTGGTCAGCCTGTCCAAAGGCCCTGGCTGGTGTGGGGAGGGGGGGGGAATCTCAGTGTCCCAAGATTACTCCCTGATTTCTGGCTGGTTGCCAGGGATAGGAAACCCAGGTTCCCCAAACTGTGGAGCCAGGGGACCCCCCACCTCATTCCTTGTTAAGTGCGATGCAAGCTGTGAATTGGGATTGTAACAGCCGGTCAGTTCCCCTGGTTATTACAGGGCTGTGATTAGAGGGCCCCATAGCAACCTGGTGACACAGTCCTAGCTCTTGACATTGCCTTGCTGTGTGTGCCCCTAAAGAGTGGTGGGGATGTCTGGTTCCTAGGAGTTTGGCCCTGGGGATGCTGTTCCCCTGAGTTTATTCATTTTCTGTCTCTGGCTAGTATGCACAGCACAGCTCTGTATAGCGCAGGGGATTTGGTTCATTAGAGCAGCGGTTCTCAATAAAAATTACTAAATAACCCCAGGAGTGGGGACCTGAGCTGGCTGGGGGAGGTCAAAGCCAAAGGCCCAAGAGCTTCATGGGGGGTGGGGGGGGGGCAGGGTGCTGTAACCTGAGCTCATTTGCCCAGGGCTGAAGCAGAAGCCTGAGCCCTGGGCAGTGACAGTCTAAGCTGGCCCTGGCAACGCATTGCATTAGAGGGAAATGGCTGAAAGGTACCAGCCTGGGATAAGGTCAGACTGGCCTTAAAGTAGGAATGAATCTATAGCTTCTTCCATGCTAGATTACTGAGTAGCAGGAGACCTCCATGCAGTGTGACTTCTGGGCGTAATGCTGCGGAAGTGGAGTCCCCATCTCCTGTCCCTTCCATTTCCTTGGGCAGGGCCCTGCCCTGTGCCATTCGGTATCTTCTGCTTGGGACCTTGGGCAGTGACTTCTAGGGGGCAGTCCTGTCCAGAAGGGATAGCAATAGATGAGGCTTTTCATGGAGCTAATCTGCCGCCCTTTGTTTCCAGACATAACCTGGATGTGTGCCAGAACTTGGCTCTGCAGCCCTGAATCTCTCTGGTGCCTGCAGTGTGGATTCGTAGCTAGTCCCTCACTGGTGACACACTAGTGTTGTGTGGGGTGTTGGTGTTGGACAGCAAGATCTCTGGGGTCTGGGCCCTTAGGAAAGGCCTTTGGTTCGGGCTCCCATAGAAACAGTAGGGAATGCAGCCCTAGGCTAGCAGCAGCTGGCTAGAGTTCATGGCCTCTCCCTGGGCACACGTGGGGCTGAGAATTCAAGTCCCTGAGAAACAGATTGTCTTGTACACGTTTTGCTTCGTTTTGGATGGATGTTTTCGGAGCTTAGAAATAAGCAGAGCAATCTTCCCAGCACTAATTGTGTCCTGGGAGCGGGGGCATGTAGCACAGGCCCCTCTTGGCTTTGCTTCAGGAATGGTTTTGGGGAGGCTTTTCAGAAGAGCTCCTTCCCGGACCCAAGAGTAGCTGTCGCCAACAGGCACAGAGTTCTTTCCCTGCACTACAGGTGTCCTGCCCCAGTGGGGTCTGCAGGCCCTTTTGCTCGAAGTGTTGCTGTGTGCTGGTGGCCCAGGGCCAGATGGCATGAGCTTCTTTCTTAGTCCTAGAGTTGCCCTTTTAATGGTGTCTTTGCTCCCATTTCAGGATTTTGGGGGAGGGCAGTACTGGGCTCATGGGCCTGGCAACGGAGTCGACCCCGGGCAAGCGGATCCGCAAGCCGTCACTGCTCTACGAGGGTTTCGAGAGCCCCACCATGGCATCGGTGCCAGCCCTGCACCTGCCCCAGGTGAACCCTCCACCACCGGAGGTGTCCAACCCCAAAAAGCCAGGCAGGGTCACCAACCAGCTGCAGTATCTCCACAAGGTGGTGATGAAGGCCCTGTGGAAACATCAGTTCGCCTGGCCCTTCCGCCAGCCCGTCGATGCTGTCAAGCTGGGCCTGCCGGTAATGAGCCCTGTGGGCTGGGCATGGGAGTGTCTGAGGCCCAGGGGGTGGGAGGTGCGCATGCGTGTGTGTGTGTCCCCAGTTGATCCTTATTGGCTGGGGGAGTGTGTGCAGTTCCAGGGGTGTTAGGAGGATGCCTCGTTCAAATATTGCTTCACCGTGTGGCCTAACTTAAAGTATTCCCTGCCCCCCAGCCTGACAGTCCCAGGGACAGCACTGTCCCATCCTGGGATCTGTGCCACAAAGATGCAGCTGCAGGTGCCTGGGCTGTGCCATCCCCAACTCCTCCTTCCCGACCTGTGGTGTTCTCTCAGCTGGTTCCATGCTGTCCCAGAGCTGAGGGTCTCCAGGTCCCTGTAGATCCGGCCTGCTTGGCTTGTCCTGGGAGCTTCCCCAGAACAGCCGCTCCTCCCTACTGCTCCCTCCAAAGGTGTGGATGAGGTGAGGCAGCCGCTTTACAGGTAACCCGGACACTTCCCCACCTAATCTCTTGTGCCCTGAATGCGTTTTGCAGATTCCCATCCATGAATTTGTAGAAGACATCACGTGACCCCAATATTAAACGCCAGCCCCCCGTGCACCTGTGGCGCTCAAGGATTTAAAGCCCGGAGGTAAATTCCACTCTTTCCTTAGCTTTAGTCTCCCAGCCCCTGTCGCACCTCGCCTGGGACAGTAGTCGTCCAGGTTGTTGGGTCACTGGGGCCACAGCCATTCATGGTCGCCAGCTGTCCCAGTAGCTTAGGCTTCTCCCGGCAGAGCTGATCTCCGCTCTGGGGTGCGCAGGGGTCCCCGTCCCTGAGGCTGAATCCAGCATTGGCTGGAACGCTGCAGGCACCCTAGGAAGTGTTCCTGAGGCTATACAACCCCTGTCCTTTGCCAGGTGACTCGAGTGTAGAAACTGGAGTGAGATCTGTGTGCATGAGTGACATTACACAGCTCCTGCGTCCGTGAGCTGCTCTTGGGTATTTCTGGACTGAGATGCCACCCCCCTCCTTTGATCGTTTGCCTCTGGGGCGTGGGTGTGACTGGGATCCTTGTTGTAGGGCTCATGCCTTGTGACTCACCTCCTGGCCCCTTGTGCTCTTCTGCTGGCAGGATTATCACAAGATCATCAAGCAGCCCATGGACATGGGGACCATCAAGCGGCGCCTGGAGAACAACTATTATTGGGGGGCGGCGGAGTGCATGCAGGACTTCAACACCATGTTCACCAACTGTTACATCTACAACAAGGTGAGAGCCAGCCCTCCCTGCAGTGCACTTGTCGCGGAGTCCCCAGGCGATGCTCTGGAACTGCTCCCTATGAAGCCAGTCAGGACTCTGGGGGAGTCTCCTCTCTGGGAGCAGACTGTCTGCAGGGGACACAGCTCACCCTTCCTGGGTCTGACCTCGGAGCCTCCAGCCTCCTCTGCCCCTCCGTGCACTCCCCACAGCAAGTCCACCCAGGTGGGGTCCTGGGGAAGCCAGAGGGTCCTGACCCCCAACTTTGCAGTCAGATGTGACTCTCAGCCCGCTGGGGAAACAGAGGTTTATTAGATGACAGGAACATGGTCTAACACAGAGCTTGTAGGTATAGAGAACAGGACCCCTCAGGCGGGTCCATTTTGCGGGGGCAGTGAAACTGATTCATCCTCCACCCCTTCCTCATCTGGGCTTTGTCCCTTTCCCCACCTGATTCCTTTGTTCTCCAACCCTTTAGCTCTCACCTTGCAGGGGGGAAGGGCCAGGCCATCAGTTGCCAGGAGACAGCGTGTCAGCCATTTACGTACCCTGGCCCTGTGCTCTGCAACAATCACATCCCCTTATCCCACTACCTAGAGACATACGAAATGCCTAGGGGAAACTGAGGCACCCCTACAGTATTCAAAGGAAACATTAAAAACAGTCCCACTTCGTCACAGTTCTCCTTCTTGAGCTTTCCCTGGAGCCGGTGTGAGCCCCAGCCCCTTCCCTGCTCCCTCTAATCCCTCATCTCTGCGTTGACCTACAGCCCACGGATGACATTGTGCTGATGGCCCAGACCCTGGAGAAGATTTTCCTGCAGAAAGTGGCTCAGATGCCCGCGGAGGAGCAGGAGATCGTCATCACCGTGGCCAAGAACAGCCACAAGAAGGGGGCTTCCCGGGCGGCAGGTACCTGATCTCTGTGATGGGGAGACTAGCCGGAGTTGGCTCCAGAGGAGTGGGGGGCAGTAGGGAGCAGCTCCAGTGTGGGGGCAAGCAGATCCCAGACCTGGAGGAATGAGTGTCCCCCTGGAAGGGGGTGGTCTGGAAATGTGGGGGGAATGTCATGGTTAAGAGATGGGTGGGCTGGGAGCCAGGACTCCTGGGTTCCATGGTCAGCTGTGACACTGGGCCAGTCCTTGTGTGGTGGTGACTAAATGTCCAGATGCTGGTGCTAACTGGTGCTTGCGTATTCCCCCAGCTCTCCTGGCAGGAGCAGTTACTGCAGCTCACCAAGTGCCTGCAGTCTCCTCGGTCTCACACACCTCGCTCTACACCCCAAGCGCTGAGATCCCCGCCACTGTGCTCAATATTCCCCACCCCTCGGTGATCTCTGCACCGCTTCTCAAATCACTGCACTCCGCTGCCTGCCAGCCAGTGCTGGCCGTGCCTGCTCCCACGCAGCCTGTGGCCAAGGTAGGCACCCACCTGTCTGGCATAGGGCTGGGGGGGGTGGTCGAGTGAGCCGCTGGTGAGACTTGCAGGGGGATTGGTGGGTCAGCCCTGTGGGGCAAGGGGGTTTGGCTGGGTTGAGTTGTCTGCAGTCTGTCCTGCTGTGGAGAGGGTGGCGTTTGCAGACCTGGAGGAAGGGGCTGCGGTTGGCCCTGTGGGGGTCAGAAAACACTTGGCTGTGGTGGGGCTTCTGCAGTTGGCCCGCACGGGATGGGTGCTGGGTGGTTTGGGGCTTCCGTTGGTCCTGTATGGGCATGGAACTGGGGGGGGCTGGCTCAGCGCACTGCTCACTTTCTCTGTCCCTGCCCCACAGAAGAAGGGTGTGAAGCGAAAAGCGGACACCACCACCCCCACCACCACAGCCATCATCGCCACTAGCGGGGAGTCATCCCCGTCAGCCCCCCTTCTGGAGCCCAAAGCAGCCAAGATCCCCACCCGGCGGGAGAGCGGGCGCCCCATCAAGCCCCCCAAGAAGGACCTGCCCGACTCGCAGCAGCACCAGACCTCCAAGAAGGGCAAGCTGTCCGAGCAGCTCAAGTACTGCAACGGCATCCTCAAGGACCTGGTGTCCAAGAAGCACGCTGCCTATGCCTGGCCGTTCTACAAGCCTGTCGATGCCTCGGCCCTGGGGCTGCACGACTACCACGAGATCATCAAGTGCCCCATGGACCTCAGCACCATCAAGGTACAGCTGGGGGCTCTGCAGGAAGGGAGGGAAAGGGGTGCTGGGGAACCTCCGGGTGTGTCCTGGCGTCTCTCTCTGGGGATTGGGAGAGAGCTTAGTCCCAAGGCATCATTGAAGTACAGCCTGTGACCTGGCCCTGGGAAGGGGGCATCCCAGAAACCTCTGTGCCATCCCAGGCATGAGCTGAGGCCTTCCTGGTGCAGGTCTACAGGAGACAGGTTCCCCATTGAGGAGCCTGCGGGGTTGCCCTGCATCTCTGCCCTGTGGAAGGCGGCGTCACTGGCTCACAGGCTTCCTGTGGCAGCCTGAGACCCTGTCCCTCCTCGGGGGCGGTGGGGGCTGTCCTGCCCCCAGCAGTGCCTGGAAGGCTCTGGCCAGTGGTAACTGCCTGATGGGCTGGTATGAGCCCCCTTGCTGCAGCCCAGTCTGGGGAGAACCTTGGGGGTGGGGGGTCTGTGCCCCTTCCCTGGTGCAGCCACCCCCACTCACCCTGTGTTCTCTGCCCGTGGTGCAGCGGAAGATGGAGAACCGGGATTACCACGACGCGCAGGAATTTGCTGCCGACGTCCGGTTAATGTTCTCCAACTGCTACAAGTACAACCCGCCTGACCACGACGTCGTGGCCATGGCTCGCAAGCTGCAGGTGAGTGGGGCAGCGGGGCCAGCTGACGTTTCCCCTCCCCTGCCCCAGGTCTAAGCACGCCTTTGTTTCCCCACTGCACCCGCTAACCCTCCCCTCCCTCCCCCTCCCGCAGGACGTGTTCGAGTTCAGCTACGCCAAGATGCCAGACGAGCCCCTGGACACCAACCTGCCGTCGGCAGCGCTGTCTGGAGCCCTCTCAAAATCCTCCTCCGAGGAGTCGTCCAGCGACGACGAGGATGAGGACGAGGATGAGGATGAGGACGAGGAGGAGAGCAGCAGCGAGAGTTCGTCAGAGAGCGAGGAGAGCTCCGACTCGGAGGAGGAGCGCGCCAACCGGCTGGCGGAGCTGCAGGAGCAGGTGAGGCCGTCGCCCCTGAGCGTAGGGGCGTGTAGGTGGCGCCTTGTCTTGGGGGGCCAGTGCTTGGCTTGGTCCCCCCACTCAGCACTTGGCTCCTCTGTGGGGTGCTGTTTCCCTGCCACGTGTCCCGTAGTTAGCAGTTAGATCCCCCTGCCCCTAGTTGTGCCTTCCTTCCTGTCTAGTTTCCATCTCCCTCCTGGCCACGGGCAGGGCACTATCTTCCCTGGCTGTGTCCTGGCCCCCTTGCATGGGGGCCCTGTCTCTGAGCTAGTGCTGAGCTCCCTTCCCCTGCTCCCTGGCATCTGTCCCCAGCTGCAGCTGGTGAGAATTCATGAGTAGCTGGCCGCCCTGTCGCAGGGTTCCCCTCGTGTCTCTGGGTCCCCTCACTGGTGTGTCTCCCCCCAGCTGCGGGCAGTGCATGAGCAGCTCGCGGCCCTGTCGCAGGGCCCGGTCTCCAAGCCCAAGAAGAAGCGGGAGAGGAAGGAGAAGAGAAAGAAGAAGAAATCGGAGAAGCACAAGGGCCGGGGAGGCGATGAGGAGGCGCGGGCACGCCAGGCCCAGCTGAAGAAGGCCAAAAAGGCCGCGGGCAGCAGTGGAGGGACCAGCGGGGGGAGCAGCAGCAGCATCACGAAGTGAGCAGGGTGGGGCCCTGCGGGTGGTGGGAATACGTGGGGGTGACAGGGCAGCCTGTGTTCCACCCAGCGGAGAAGCGGTGAGGGCAGCTGTGTGATGACTCTCTTTCCCCGGCGGATCGACCGTGGCGATGACCTTGTGAACAAGCCAAAGCATGTCTGATGGCTGCCTGCTGCCGACTCCCCGAGATCCCAGGCCGGTGGCCCTTGCCGGGATGGGGGTAGCATGGGTCTGACACCGACTGGGCAGTTCCTGGGGTCCCCGCACTGTGGCTGCAGGGTTTTCCTGGGAGCCCCGGGAGGAGCTTGGTGTGTGAGCACCTCTCCCCTTCTACATGAGTCCCAAGGCAGGTCCCATCTCAGCAGCATCAACTTCCTGATGGGTGTGTCTGACAGGGAGTGAGCAAAGGGTCTTGCTCACCCCTCAGCTTCCCCCCCCCCCCCCCCCCCCAAGTTCCACAGCAGATCTCTTGGGTGGTGGGTTGGCTTCTGTGATAGCCACAGGAGGTGGATCTGTGGCCATCACGGTGGATTGATTTCAATTAGCAAGCAGATAATCTGGATTGAAATTTTGTTCTGCAATTGTATTTAGTTCTTTTCCTACCAAGTGTCATTCTCCCTAGTTGCAAACCATTAAAACGTATTGATTTGCAACTGAACGTAACCTTTATGCTAAACTTGGTGGTTCTTTTGCTATCCAGGAGTGTGTACGAGACCTACTGTACGCTTTTATTTAAGCCATTATATTATGTGTTTTATTCTGCAAGGAAATTGGGAATGATGCATTTATTGGTTAAACTTGTCATGGTCTGTTGTGAGGGAAGTTGGAATGCAATTTAAGAAGGTCCCACATTTTTAGATAATTCGGTGAAATGACCTTAACAGTGGTGGACACGTAAAGAAAAAGGAAACTTATCAAAATGTTTTGTGTTTAAAACTGATTTAGTGAACAAAGAGTGTCTTATCGCTAGTTAGTGGATTGAAGTGGCTGTTTCTGGTCACCGTTTCCTTCAAGCCTTTGGAACCAGTAGAGCTCACACCTAACTTACCCCCTTCCAGTCTCTGGAGAGCAACAAGCTTTGCCCTGCTTTTTCAGTTCCCAGTTGGTTTGTTTGGAATTGCACGCTGGCGCTGTGGTGCATCATGGCTCTGAGGATGGGGTCTCTGGCTCCGCGGGTGGCAGGTTGGCTCTCTGGGCACGGTGGCCCGGAGGAGCGGGGTCTCTGGTGCACGGTGGCAGTGCGTGACACCCTCCTTCTCCGCACAGGAATTCCAGTAAGGTGTTGAAGGCGGCGCTGCCGGCACCCCCCATGCTCTACGACTCGGAGGAGGAGGAGGAGAGCAAGCCCATGACCTATGACGAGAAGCGCCAGCTCAGCCTGGACATCAACAAGCTGCCGGGGGAGAAGCTGGGGCGGGTGGTGCACATCATCCAGTCGCGGGAGCCCTCGCTGCGCGACTCCAACCCCGAGGAGATCGAGATCGACTTCGAGACCCTCAAGCCCTCCACCCTGCGGGAGCTGGAGCGCTACGTGCTGTCCTGCCTGCGCAAGAAGCCACGCAAGCCCTACAGCGAGAGTGAGTGGGGAGGATGGGGGATGGTCCCGGGGCTGGGCTCTGGCCTAGGATGTGGGAGCCCTGGGTTCAGTTCCCGGCCCTGCCACAGACCCCTGTGGTCTCAGGCCAGTCCTGGAGCCTCCGGAGGCCAGTCCTGGAGCCTCCGGAGGCCAGTCCTGGAGCCTCCGGAGGCCAGTCCTGGAGCCTCCGGAGGCCAGTCCTGGAGCCTCCGGAGGCCAGTCCTGGAGCCTCCGGAGGCCAGTCCTGGAGCCTCCGGAGGCCAGTCCTGGAGCCTCCGGGTGCCAGTGTGAGAACAGCCCTGCCATGCTGCCCGGGGCTGCGGGGTAAAGACCTGACCGAATGCAGTGCCCAGAGACCTACTGCAGAAATTGGGGAGCAGTGCGCTCTGCACCCTGTGCACATGGTACAGAGATGGGGTGGGAGTGGAGCCACGGGGTCCCCCGACGGGGTCGTTACAACAGCTGAGTGCAGCAGTGGGCTTGTCTGCTCCCCAAGCTGGGTGGGGGTAGCGCGGGCGCAGGCAGGCAGCCTGGCCCTGTTCAACAGGGCAGCCAGCTGCGGGGAGCCCTCTGAGCACGTCTGTCCTGCCCGCTGCAGCCATGAAGAAGCCGGTGGGGAAGACGAAGGAGGAGCTGGCGTTGGAGAAGAAACGGGAGCTGGAGAAGCGGCTGCAGGACGTGAGCGGCCAGCTCAACTCCACCAAGAAGCCCCCCAAGAAGGGTGAGTGCTGGGCAGGGGGCGGGAGGGCCCCTGCCTTCCCTCCGTGGAGCGTCCGCCTTGGCGGGTGGATGATTCCAGTCCCGGCTCCCCCACGCGCTGCCGGTGCCCCTCACTCCCCACCTGAAGCCCCTGCTAGCCCAGCCTGGCTCCCCAGCGCCGGATAAAGAGGGCATGTTCTGTTTGCTGACCGGCTCCCTCCTTCCCCTGCAGCCAACGAGAAGCCGGAGTCTGCCCAACAGGCGCCCGTGTCGCGGCTCAGTGCCAGCAGCTCCAGCTCCGACTCCAGCAGCTCCTCGTCCTCGTCCTCGTCCTCGGACACCAGCGACTCGGACTCTGGCTAGAGCGGCAGCGATGGCGGCAGCGGTGGCAGTGGGCAGGTGCGGCGCGGCCGGGTGGAAGCGGGGCAGGTTCAGAAGAGGCTCTGCGGGACCGGACCCCCTGTGAACCGGACTGAGCGGCTCCACCCGGCGGGCAGCACCCCCGAGGCGAGGGAGGGCGCTGAGGACTCCCTGCCTGTGGGGCGCCAGTGACTGCCCCCTGCACGGACATGGGCACTGCCCCAGTGTTTACAGTTCGGAGGCCCCTGGGGGTTGTCGGCGCCACGGCACCTGCCGGGCACGGCCTGCGCAGGCCCCGGCACGACCCCGGCCAGGTTTTACCGTTTGGTTTGGTTTGGTTCTGACACATGGGAGCTTTTCCCAGGGCAGAGTTTGGGTTTTAAAGGGTTTGGAAACCTCCATGTTTGGATTTGCTCTTGGGAGGGGTGGGGGCTGTGGGTTTTGTGGGGGCCTGGCTGGACAGACGGATGCCGCGGGCCCCTCACATGCTCTGGGCTGCATTGCCGGGTCCCCCCATCTCACGTCCCGCCGGTGGCATCGTCCCCTTCTTTGGGGAGGGTTTATTTATTTGAGCAGCGGTTGGGCCGTGGGGCCCTGCAGAGGCGGGTGTCGCCCGCCCGGCTTCAGGACTGCAGTGTACAGAGTCCGCCGGGGGCACGGCCCGGGCAGCATGCTCCTTACTGGGGGGGGAGCGGGGAGGGGGGTTGTTTTTTATGTTGACTGTACAATTGTTTTCTACTCCTCCTTCCTTTTCCCTCCCCCATCCCCTGCCTGGCCCTGTGAGACCCTGAGGGCGGGTTCAGCTGTTCAGACCTTTCCAGCCTGGAACATGTAAATAAAGAAAATATTATTGGAGTCCCTGTTGTCTCTCCTCGGTGCCAGCTGGGCCTGGGAATAGGGTCACCCAGCCTGTGGCAGACGTGGGATTGAGTCCTAGACACCCCCCCACTTGCTGAGATGGACCCCCAGAGTCCTGAATCACGGACCCCGTCCCCCCCCAACTCCCATAGCTGGAACTGGAGCCCCGGGGTGTGCAGAGCAGCCCCTGGAGGGGGACGGAGCCCCGGGCACTCAGCCGGGGGTCGGCACTCTAGCACCCTGTGATGGGCTGAGTCGTGAGCCCTCCGGCTGGAAGGGTGTGAGGGGGGAGCTGGGCTTGGGGCCAGCCGGGGGCACTGGGAGTCGGGGACCCACCCTGCAGCGTTGGGGTCTCCCAGCACATCCCATCTCTGCCTGGCTCCCAGCAGGGGAGCTCAAGGGGTCTCAGACCAGGCTGTGGCCAAGGATGGAGTTGGGAGCCCCCAGCCCCTGCTTTGGGTTCAGAGCCGGTGCTGCTACACCCCCTTCCTGACACTTTCAGCCTGGGGCAGTGGTGCCAGGGGGAGCCCCAGACCCTCCCCACCCAGCACTTCCCCAAAGGGCAGGTCCCCACCCAGGCCCCCGCGCTCCCACATGATGGGAATGAACCCCAGGAACAGCTGGGTCCAAGCCGGCATTGGGTCAGGGGCGTGCTCTGGCCTGGGCTGGCCAGTGTCCGTTAGCAACATTCCCAGGGCTCAGTCATGTAGATGCTCAGGGGGCATGTGTAAGCGCACCTCGTGGATGGGCAGGAACGAGGTCGCTGGAGAACGTTGTCTTCCCTCCATGACTCCGCTGGGCTCAGGCGGGCTGCGCGGCACTGCTCAGGCCCGTGAGTTTTAGCTAGTGTTTGGTGCAGATCCGGCCTGGCTGGTCACAGGGTCCTTTGCCCTGGAAATGAGCCCCCTCCCTCCTCCCCAGCTGGCCCCCCGGGGTTGTGGAGGGCAGGCTGGGGCTGCTGTTCCCTCCTTGCCCTGCAGAGGGTGCCCTCTGCTCTCAGGAGGCTGGGGTTTGGCTGGCTATGGGCTGGGGGGTCTCCGCGGCCCAGTGTGAAGCGGTGCCCAGCATTGTGACGGGGCCGGGTCCCTGGGCCACGCGCTCGGAGCTGCTCTCCCTGGCGGGGAGCCGGGGCACGAGGAGCCGCTGGGCGCAGGCTGGACCCTGCCGCGGGCAGCAGCCCCGAGGGGAGGAAAGCTGCTGCGGCTAAGAACGGTTGTGGGGTGTCTGTGAAGAGTCGTGGTTGTCGCAACCCCACCGTGGCCCGGGAGTTTCTTACGGCCCGGCCTGTGGCGCTGACATGCCAGCCAGCCAGCAGGGGTGTGTGTAAGGAGGGAGGCGTCCACTAGGGGGCAGCAGGGGCTAGGGCGGGGGTGGCTGGGAGCTGGGGCTGTGCACGGGGGTAAATCCTTCTCTCTGGGTCTCCGTTCCCAGCTGTAATGCGGGGGGCTGATCCCACCTTCGTCCTGTTGTCTCAGGCTCCTGCGAGCAGAGCCCATGGGTCTGGGCAGCCCCTTTATGCTAAATCGGGACAGTCGCGTGCTGTCCCTATGTGTCCCCACCTGTGGGTCGCCCGTGCTCCAGGCCCCTGGGACCGGGGGTCTGTAGCCAGCAGTTCCGCGGTGCGTAGAACCCAGCCAGTGACCCCCTCGTCCATTGCTGAGTAACGGAGGGGAGCAGCTGGCTCCTGGCTCTGTCCAGGCAGAGGGTGTGGGGTGGGTGTCAGCCACAGTGCTGGGGGGGGGGGGTGCAGCACTGGAACAGATTGACCCCTCTGTCTGCCACACTTGTCCCCTGGGTGGGAAAGGGGGAGTGACCCCCCGCCCTGTCATCCTGGGAATTAGGCTCCTGGCTCGTCGGAGGCACTGTGATTCCTGTCCTTTTATCCTTGGCATTGGAGTGTGTCCCCAGGCAGTCTGGGGGGGTGTCGGGGGGGAAATCTCAGTATCCCAAGGTTACTCCCTGACTTCTGGCTGTGACGGGAAACCCAGGTTCTTCAAGTGCTTGCTCGTGTCCATTCCAGGTGCCCGCGCCCGCCCGTGTGGTTGTCGGTGCCCGCAGGGCTGGCCGTGCCGCCCTCGGGAGGGTTCATGCCGCAGCACGCCAGGCTCCGCCGGCCCTGCTCAGGTCCTTCTTCGCGCCCGGGGTGGTCAGTCGGAGCCGCCTCTCGCTTGGCAGGAGCCAGCGGTTTCCCCTCTTGGAACTTAGTGCCTCAGGGCCTCTGTCCGTAGTTTGCAGACAGCAGCATGAAGCAGTTGTTTAGCGCTAGTGGTTAGCGTCCCAGCGGGGACTGGGTCCCAGGGTCCCAGGTCCAAGCCCTGCTCGGACTGCAGCAGGCCCCTGCCCGTCAGTGACCCCACAGCAGCTGTGTCACTGCGTGGGGGAGTCGCATGTTAAGGAGGGGTGCCGGTTCTGCAATATCTCTCAGGCCGGCACCCGAAAGGAGCGGGACGTCCGCCTCAGGGCCCTGCTGGTCGAGCCCGTCCTCCGCCCAGCTTCCCAGCCGTCCAGGCAGGTTGCACCGAGCTCCTCGGCCTCCGTACGCAGCGCACGGCTCCTCCCGGCACCGTTCGCCATGGCCGTGGCCAAAAAAGAAAACCAGAAAGCGCAGCTCCCCGGCACTGAGCAGAGCAACCCAAGGGGTCGTTGGCCAGGGGACCTGGGCCTGGCTGCCAGGCTACTGCGGAGCCACACGATTGTGCCTCCCCGGTTGGGGCCCCCAGCTCCCTCAAAGGGACCCACTCCCCGGCCGGCACCGTCATCCTCCCTGGCTCCCCAGGCGCAGGACGGGCAGAGGTCTCCACCTGCTCCGATGACCCCTCTGGTGCCGCAGGACTCAGCTAAGGTTCCCCGAGGGGGAGGCCCGCCTCTAAGACCCCTCAGGGGGCAGGGGAACCGCGCCGGCCACCAGAGAAGAGTCAACAATCCTCTCCACTGCGCCAAGGATCCCGGGACAGGTCCGAGGCTCGCTATCGGTCACCGAGACGAGCGTCAAGGTCCCCTCGGTGTTACTCATCTGTGCAGGGGCGACCTTCCCCACACGATTCCCGGCACCGGTCATCCTTTCAACGTCAGCCCTGATGGCCGCCGGCTGCAGCGGGAGGGTTCCCCCTCTCAGCACCGGTCTCCCTGGTACTGACACCTGGTCTCCCGTGTCTGCTCATCGGTCGCCAGGAGCCACAACCGCAAAACAAACCCAGGTGTGGACGGCCCCTCCCTGGCCGGCAGAGGGGGATTCCTCTGGCATGGAGGGCCAGTTCAGCCCATCACCAAGCTCCCACCGGCGAGATCGGGCTGTCGTCGGTGGCATCGCAATGGCTTTATGGGCGTACGTGGGATGTACTGGCCGTGACGATGCCCCCTTCGCAGCTCTTCCCTCACTGCGTGCAGAGCACTGGTCGGCGGCACCGGCCTCGGTGCCGGGGGCCCATTCGGAGTCGGGGTGGAAGAACCTGTGCCCACCCTAAGCCTCCCTCTCCCCTGGGACCCCCTCTAGTGATCCAATCTTCCTCGTCGTCCCCAGGCGAGGCGGTCGCGGGACCTTGGAGGGCTAGCTCGCCGGACGGCTTCAGGGATCGTCAGGCCCTACTTCGGCGACTGGCTGAGAATTTGGGTCTGGAGGTACAGGAGATGGTGGAGCAGGAGGAAACCCTCGTCAGTGTCCTCTCAGCCTCTACGCCCTCCCGGGTCACCCTACCCATGCATGAAGGGGTTCTTCAGATTGCTACGGCCCTATGGCAAACCCCCTCTTCATTCTTCCCACTTCCAAAAGGGCCAAAAAGAAGCACTTTGTTCTGGCCCAAGGGTTTGAATAGCTTTATACCCACCCACTGCCAGGCTCGCTGGTTTTCTGTGGCCAACGAGAAGGACAAGCAGGGTCACACGTCCTCAACTCCAAGAACAAAGAGGCCAAAAGGCTCGATCTCTTTGGGAGAAAAATGTATTCAACCGCCAGCTTAAAATTTCAGGTGGTGAATCGTCAGGCTGTGTTGGGACAGTCTCAGAAAGTTGCAGGAGTCTCTCCTGCGGGGTCTGGCCCAGGAGTGCGGCACCCTGGTGGAGGAGGGCACCGCGGTGGCCAGGTGCTCCCTGCGAACGGCCTGGGACATGGGGGACTTGCCGGCTCCGGTGGTCGCGGCGGTGGTCATGCGATGCAGCTCCGGGCTCCAAACAGCGGGTCTCTCCCAGCAGATGCAGACCTCCATTCAGGGCCTTCCTTTCGACGGGGTTGGTCTCTTCTCCGAGCGGACGGACGCCAGGCTGCACAGGTTGAAGGGCACTAGGGCCCCCCTTCGCTTGTTGGGATGCCCCCCGCAGTCTGCTCATAAGCCCTTCTGGCCCTCCCTGCTGCCAAGGCCCCGTCAGGGCTCTGTGAGAAGGGGAGACGCTAGTTTTACTCATCGACGTCCTTCTTCGTCCTGCTCGCCAGCCAAGCCTGGGCCCGCCAAACACCCCGGGGGCCAGGAGCGATCGTATTGAGGGTGTGCTCGAGAGCAATGCCCCAGATCCTCCCCATCTCTTCCTCAACCATCTGTCCCCCCTTCCATTCGGCCTGGGGAGCGGTTCTCCACTCCACGCAGGCCAGGGCCTTCCTTCCGGAAGAGCTCTTCCAGGCCATGTCAGACCTGATCCCCCACGTGAGGATCCATCTGCTCACCGTGGCCCACACCCGCTTGCAACTGCCTGCACGGACCTGGTCAGCCGTGCTCAACTTCATCTGTGGTCCCTGCAAGCGTGGTCTGTATCCCCAGCAGGCAGGCCCTGGACCGAGTGGTCACGGGGCTGAGCCACGTCCTTTCGTCCACAGACTGGTGGCTGGATCCCAAGTCGGTGCTGCAAGGAGCTCCCTTCGCGTCCACTTCACTCGCCCTGGTCACAGACGCGTCAGATCTGGGCTGGGGAGCCCATCTGGGCGAGCTCAGCACCCAGGGCCGGTGGTTGTAACACGACCTGGCCCTTCATAGCAACATCAGGGAGCTCAGAGCGGTTCTCCTGGCCTGCCAGGTGGTGCAGGTCCTGCCAGACAGGACAGCCGCGATGTCGGGAGGCGTTCAGCCATTCACCTGGTAGCCACCCGCCTGCCTGGCCCCAAGAGCGTCCTGGCGGATCCCCTCAGCAGGGCCTTCTCGTCTCCCCACGAGCGGTCGCTCCATCCAGAGGTGGTCAGCCTCCTCTCCCGCAGGTGGGCGACTCCCCAGGTGGACCTGTCCGCATCCCGGCAGAACAGGAAGTGCCCCGGGTTCTGGTCTCTGCAGGGCAGGGACAAGGGCTCCGTGTCAGACGCCTTCCTGGTCCCGTGGTCAGGGACGCTGATGTTCGCCTTCCCGCCGGTGCCGCTGCTCCACAGGGTCCTGCTACAGGTGAAGCAAGACAAAGCGAGTGTCACCCTCCTAGCCCCGGCCTGGCCTCGCCAGCACTGGTCTGTCAGCAGCCAGCCCCCTGCAGCGGCCTCTTCGGCCGGACTGGCTGTCCCCGAGCCCCGGGAACCTGCTGCACCCGAACCTGCCCCTGACGGCCTGGCTGCTGCGTGGCTGAGTCTGGGTGAACAGGCGTTCGCTCCGCTGTGTCTGGCAGGTCCTGCCGGGCAGCAGGAAACCCTCCCCCAGGGCTGCCCACGTGGGGAAGGGGAAGCGGGTCAGGTGCTGGGCCTTGGACCGACACATTCGAGCTGAAGAGGCCCCGCTGCAGAACATCCTGGGCTATTTGCTGCACCTTAAACTCCAGGGCTGGTCGCTCTCTTCGGTCAAGGTCCCCCTGGCGGCCATTTCGTCGTTCCACCCTCCGTTTCACGGCAGGTCGGTCTTCGCCCATCCCATGTCGGCGCGGTTCCTGAAAGGTCTGGCGCACCTTTACCCACACGTCTGGGAGCTGGTCCCCCAGTGGGACCTGAATCTGGTGCTGTCGAGGTTCATGGGTCCCCCACTTAGAACCCTTGGCTTCCTGCTCCTTCCTTCCTTCTCTCCTGGAAGGTCTCCTTCTTGGTCGCTATAACCTTGGCCCGCAGGGTGTCCCACATCAGGGCGCTCATGTCAGAGCCACCTTATAAGGTCTTCTACATTGACAAGGTCCAGCTGCGTCCACACCCGGCCTTTCTGCCCAAGGTCGTCTCCCCGGTCCATACTGGTCAACACATATATTTACCAGTCCTCTGT
Source organism: Lepidochelys olivacea (assembly GCF_965140295.1). Classification (NCBI taxonomy): domain Eukaryota; kingdom Metazoa; phylum Chordata; order Testudines; family Cheloniidae; genus Lepidochelys; species Lepidochelys olivacea. The sequence continues at coordinate 45,799,968 of NC_140424.1, forward strand.
CCAAAGCCTCATGCGAGGATTGAGGAAAATAGACTACATACCCTGGCCGTCAGACGGGTGCTGGCCTTGTACATTGATAGAACGAAGCCATTCTGTGAGTCAACGCAGCTGTTTGTCGCTTTTGCGGACAGGATGAAGGGTTGCCCGGGGTCAACCCAGAGAGTCTCGTCCTGGATCATGGCCTCCATCCCCTACTGTTATGAGCTGGCAAAGATCCTGTGACGAAGTGGGAATGTTCTTAATGTTGCCTCTGAATAGTGTGGGGGTGCCTCAGTTTCCCCTAGGCAGTTCTTAAGTATCTAGGGGGTGGGGTAAGGGTGTATGATCATTGCAGAGCCCTAGAGGGCAGGTGTGGGCAGGGGTCTGGACACAGAGAATGGCCGACACCCTGTTTCCTGGCAACTGATGGCCTGGGCCCTTCCCCCCTGCCAGGTGAGAGCTAAAGGGTTGGAGAACAAAGAAATCAGGTGACCACCTGGCCCGGGAAAGGAACAAAGCCCAGAGGAGGAGGGGCTGGAGGGAGTTTCAGTTTGGGGCTGGCTGGGACATGGAGTGAAGTGCAGACGTGGTTGTCTGGCTCACTGCCCCCCAGAATGGACCCAGCTGAGGGGTCCCGTTCTCTGCACCTGCAAGCTCTCTTTTAGACCATGTTCCTGTCGTCTAATAAACCTTCTGTTTTACTGGCTGGCTGAGAGTCACGTCTGACTGCGAAGTTGGGGTGCAGGACCCTCTGGCTTCCCCAGGAGCCCTGCCTGAGCGGACTCGCTGGGGGGAAGCACACGGTGGGGCAGAGGATGCTGAATGCTCCGAGGTCAGACCCAGGAAGGTGTGAGCTGTGTGTCCTGAAGACAGGCTGCTCACAGAAAGGCGACTGCCCCAGAGTCCTGACTGGCTTCATGGGGAGCAGTTCCAGAGCATCGCCCGGGGACTCCGTGACAACTGGTGGCAGCGGTGGGATGTACTGCACCCCGTGGATGGCGCTTCCTGCAGTAAGTGACTGGGGAGCAGTAACACGAAGGGGGATTGCCGAGGACCAGGCCTGCTGAAGGCTCGGAGAGGAGCGGTTTCGGGGGGCGGTTAACCCCTGGGAGTGTGTGACCAGCGAGAAGGACTGTGCAGTAACAGGGTTCCCCTGGGGATTGCAGCGAGCAGTCCAAGGGGCGGAGGAGTCTGCAGCTCGACCCTGGCAAAGAGGTGGTGACCTCGAGAAGGGCTGGCACACTAGGGGTTCTCCCTGGAAACCGTGGGGAGCTGAGAACACACGGGCCTGTGAGTCCACAACACCTTGGGAGGAGCGGAGTGATGGCCTGTCCCCGTCTCCTTAAGAAGGACATTGTAACCCTGTGCAGAAAGAGAGGGTTGAGTGTTGGAAAGTTCACCAAAGCAGAGTTAATCGCGCAGCTGGAGGAGGATGACCGCTCTAAGGAACAGATTCCTGACCCCCAATGGGGCTATAGCAGGATCTGGGAGCAGCTGGAGTGGGAGCCAGGCATCCCCAAGACTCCTGTCCCCGACCAGACGGGGGTCTTCCATCCGGGGATCGGAGATGGACGGGATTGGCGCTGAGTCCGAGGGAGCAAGAGGACTGTGGGAGACAGCGAGAGCCCGAGAAAGAGCTGCAGAAGCAGCAGCAGCATGAACTGGCGGTGGGGGAGCGGAGAGGCCTAGGGGACCTCCCCGGGGTGAGTGGGGATAGACCCCGGGGGGCCAGTTCCGCAGGGAACCTCAAGACTAAATTGCTGCCCCTGGTTAAGGAGGGGGGGATGTGGATGCCCACCTCACTGCCTTTGAGCAGGCTGGCGATTTGAACCAAGGGGACCCTGCGGAAAAGCCCCGGTGTCTAGCTCCCTTGCTGGGTCCCAAGGCCACAGACTCCATCAGCCAGATGGGTGGGGAGGTGGACACGCTCCCACTCCTGACCCCAACCTATATGTCTGTGTGGAGTTTCCTGGGGCCAGGCCCCTCGGACCCCCAGTGGGAGCGGAAGGTGATGGTCAATGGGGAGACATTCCTGGGGTGGCAAGATCCTGGGACAGAGAGAACTGGTGTCAGGCCCTGGGTGGTGCAGCCTCAGATGCTGAGGGGCTGTGTGAGCTGGGTGAGGGTCCCAGGGACAAAGCCCCTCGCCTTCCCTATGGTCCAGATCCCTGTGCAGACCCAGGAGGGGTGGGGCTGGCTGGTCGTTGGGGTGCCCCAGGACACCAGCTGCGAGACCCTGTTGTGGGGTGACTGTGTCTCTTTGGGACAGGATCCAGGCCGTTCCTGTAACTGCCAAGGGTTTGAATTTGAATCCAGGGAACCAATCGGCGGAGAGGGAAATGGTCAGTGAAAATGCAGATGACCTGGCTGGCAGCAGGGAGGAGCTGCTAGGCTCAGGATACCTGCCTGCCTGTAACCAGACCCCTGGGGCTGGGTGAGACAGAGAGATGCTCCCTGCCCCCTTGCACACCAGAGAGGGGGCTCAGGCTGGCTCTGATGCATTGAGGAAAGCAGTGGCCTGCCCCACTGGGACAGCCAGGGCAGCGCTGAGCACAGTGGGAGCTGAGACCCCAGCAGAGTGGGGGGAGACACAGGCAGGGCAGGGGATCTGTGGGGAGTGGCAAGGTGCTTGGTAAGGAAAGTTTGGATGAGCCTAGGCAGCCTTGTGATCTGATGGCTGTGTCCAGTCAGCAGGGTGGGAAGGCGAGGAGAGTGGAAGATGAGAGTCCCTGGACCTTACCTGTTAGCTGGGTGGAGAATTGGGACAGTGAAGGAAATGGGTCTCTGTCTGTCAGGGGTATTGACTTGCCTATGGAGGGAGCTACCCTGATCTCCAAGCAGTTGTCTGTGACCAGCCTTGTGTGCTGGGACAAAGGGAATGAGATCCCAACCTGTGTGTCTGGTAAAGGAGAAAGTGTGTCCGGCTCTTCTTTGTCTGTGGAGCAGACAGAAGGGGCCTTTCAGCCTGTGATGGTTGAGGGTCGTGCAGTTGTCTCAGAGCTGGTTCTGGATTCAGCTAAAGCCCAGGAAGGGAAGGGTCCTAAGTTTCTGTCTGCTCGGGAGAATGGCCCTGTAACTAGGTCGCATCCAGTTAGGGTCTATGTAAAATCCCAGAGACCAGACAATTCTGGTGCTTGTATTTTGCCTGTTGCTAGTGTGTTGTTGGAAAGGGTGGAGCAACTCTGTCTAATCAGGGTGAGATCCTAGCCAGGGCACAAGGAGAGCATGAAGGTGTGTGATTGTGTTACCTACTGAGGGTGTGGAAACCTGTAGCAAGAAGGAAAAGATTCCTGAACTTGTGTGTGGCAAAGGGAAGGAGAATGCTTCTAACCTTTTATCTAGGAAGTCTGTAAGTTTGCCTCAAAGGGGATTGTGTAGGAATCCGCCTGATGGGCCAGAGGTGATTCTGGATGTAAGGGAGACCCAGAAAGAGTCTGTTGTTGCTCAGGAAAGTGTTCCCCTAGAGCAAGCCCTAGGTAAAGAGGGTAAGAGCAGAATTTCTGGGAGGGGTGAATTGTTGCATAGAGAAGCCCTAGGGAAAGGAATCCTCATGGAGTCTTTGCAAGCAGTTTACTGCAACTGAAGGGTGTGAAAATGATTTAATCAAGAAAGTTTCAGTTCCTAACAGCCAGAAATTTTCTGTTGTGAATGGATCCACTGACTTTCCTGTTGAAAGATCCAGTGTGGAGAGCTTTGAGAAGGTCTCAGATGGAGTGAAAGCTGTTAAGAAAGGTACACCGTCCTATAACCAAGTGGCTGTGTTTGGCCAGCTTGTTGGGGAGACAAGGTTGTGGAGAAAGGGATGTCTCCATGCTAGTTCTGTAAGTGAACAGTATGTGGCCCAGGTCAAGATGGGGGCCCTTAACCAAGAGAGCCCGAATTGCAGCCCTCCAGACTGGAGCACTCGGAGAAAACCCAATCCCAGTTTGACCCCCTGGGGTTTTGGGGTGGCCAAAGGGCATGGGCTGCAGAAACCTTCCCACATGCAGCCTGCTAGTGCTATCGACCACCCCCGACCTAAGGGAGGGCGTGAAACTGGAAGGGCCTGGTGTAACTCCTACCAAGGAATGGGAGAGATGCTGGGGCATCCATGGGAACGTTGGTGGCTTCGAACTTCCCCAGGTCACCGGGTAAAGTGACCCCGCTCAGTTCGATCTCGAAGGGGGGAGAGATGTGATGAAGTGGGACTCTTCTTAATGTTTCCTCCGAATATTGTGGGGGTGCCTCAGTTTCCCCTATGCAGTTCTTAAGTATCTAGGGGGTGGGGTAAGGGTGTATGATCATTGCAGAGCCCTAGAGGGCCGGTGTGTGCAGGAGTCTGGACACAGAGAATGGCCGACACCCTGTTTCCTGGCAACTGATGGCCTGGGCCCTTCCCCCCTGCGAGGTGAGAGCTAAAGGGTTGGAGAACAAAGGAATCAGGTGACCACCTGGCCCGGGAAAGGAACAAAGCCCAGAGGAGGAGGGGCTGGAGGGAGTGTCAGTTTGGGGCTGGCTGGGACATGGAGTGAAGTGCAGACGTGGTTGTCTGGCTCACTGCCCCCCCAGAATGGACCCAGCTGAGGGGTCCCGTTCTCTGCACCTGCAAGCTCTGTGTTAGACCATGTTCCTGTCGTCTAATAAACCTTCTGTTTTACTGGCTGGCTGAGAGTCCCGTCTGACTGCGGAGTTGGGGGGCAGGACCCTCTGGCTTCCCCAGGAGCCCCGCCTGAGCGGACTCGCTGGGGGGAAGCGCACGGAGGGGCAGAGGATGCTGAAGGCTCCGAGGTCAGACCCAGGAAGGTGGAAGCTGGGTGAGCTGTGTGTCCTGCAGACAGGCTGCTCACAGAGAGGAGACTACCCCAGAGTCCTGACTGGCTTCATGGGGAGCAGTTCCAGAGCATCGCCCAGGGACTCCGTGACAGATCCCCCCAACCGGTGATCGTGATGGCTCACTCAACTAGGGCACAGGGGCCTATCCAAGAAATCTGTCGGGCTGCTACCGGGTCATCCGTCCTCATGATGGCTTTGCACTTTGTGCTGACCCAGCAAGCTCGAGATGACGCCGGTTTCGGCAGAGCTGTGCTCCAGTGGGTAAGACTGTGAACTCGGAGCCCACCTCCCTGGAGTCTGCTGGTGAGTCCCCGAGAACGGAACGGGCATGAGCAACGCGGCTTGAACAACAGTTATGAATAGGTGGGTGACCGGGGTTTTTTTTTGGGGGGGGGGGGGCGTTTGGTACAGACTCAGCCTAGCTGGTCACGGGGTCCTTTGCCCTCGAAATCCCGGCGCTGTCCGGACAGGGGCTCAGGCTGGCGGAGCTGGTCGCTCAGGGTGAGTTTGTCACACCCCGGAGCGCTGCACTCCGTTGACCCAAGCGTTTGGTGCAGACCAGGCCGGGCTGGTCCCGGGGCCCTTCGCCCGCTGACGTCTGTGACTGGGCCCTGCAGGGCGCCCGACCCCCGTCCCTTCTCCCCAGCCTGCCCCGGGGCGCCCGCTGCGGCTGCTGTTCCCTCCTTGCCCTGCCGAGGGCGCCCTCTCCTTCCTCACGGGGCTGGGGTTTGGCTGGCTATGGGCTGGCGGGTCCCCAGCTGGCTGCCGTGGGGGGACAGACACGTGTGGGGCTGGTGGCTCTTGGCCTGGGGTCTCTGGGTCTCCCGTGGCTCAGGTGGGAAGAAAGTTGGGACTGGTTCTGTTCAGCAGTTTGGTAGAGTTGCTATTTTGAGCACTCACAAGAACAGCTCCTCTGCCCCACGTCCAGCACTGCCCCTGCCCCCGCCCCCGCCCAGTGCCCCCATCCGACCCTGCCCACTGTCCCTGCCCCCCATCCAGCCTTGATCCCCCCTCGCTGCCCCACATCCGGCCCTGCCCCCCCATCTGGCCCTGCCCCCACCTCACTGCCCCCCATCCAGCCTTGATCCCCCCTCGCTGCCCCCCATCTGGCCTCGCTGACCCTGCTCCCCAGGCGCAATCTGCCATCACAGCCTCGGTGGGCGGACAGGCCCGGCCCAGACCCCCTGCCCCAGCATGGCCAGGCGACCCCTCAGCACTGCCGGGCTGCCAGGGGTCACTTAAGCGCCCCCAGCCCGGGCATGCTCTGTGCCCCGCGGCCCAGTGTGAAGCGGTGCCCGGCGTTGTGACGGGGCCGGGTCCCTGGGCCACGCGCTCGGAGCTGCTCTCCCTGGCGGGGAGCCGGGGCACGAGGAGCCGCTGGGCGCAGGCTGGACCCTGCCATGGGCAGCAGCCCCGAGGGGAGGAAAGCTGCTGCGGCTAAGAACGGTTGTGGGGTGTCTGCGAAGAGTCGTGGTTGTCGCAACCCCACCGTGGCCCGGGAGTTTCTTACGGCCCGGCCCGTGGCGCTGACATGTCAGCCGGGCAGCGGGGTGTGTGTAAGGAGGGAGGCGTCCACTAAGGGGCAGCAGGGGCTAGGGCGGGGGTGGCTGGGAGCCAGGACTCCTGGGTTCAGCTCCCACTTTGCCACTAATTTGATGTGTCATCTTGGCCAATCCCTCGCTCTGCCCAGGTCTCTGTTCCCCGGGGGGCCGGTCCCACCTTTGTCCTGGCGTCAGGCTCCTGCGGGCAGAGCCCGTGGGTCTGGGCAGCCCCCGGCACGGCACAGCCCTGCTCTCGGTTGTTTCTGGGAGGTGTGCTATGGGCGGTGATAGAAGGGACCTGGGGTGTCTGAGGGAATTGCTCGTTGGACTTCTGCTTAGCCAGTGGGGTGAGACCGAAGTCCTCTCTGTCTGGCTGGTGGGTGCCTTAGTAGCGAAGGACCCCAGCCGTGGGCTCTGACTCCCCTGCTCTAAGCAGTTTGTCCTGAATTGACACTCCCAGTGGGGCCCCCCAAAGGCCGCCTTGTCACACCTGCGGACCCCATCCCTGGCGGTTTGGCACCGGTGGCTCTGCCCCCACCCGGGGGTGCTCCGAGCAGTGACGGCTCCAGGGCAGACCCCGCTTCTCTGCCCCCCGTGTCTGAAAGGGCAGAGAAGACGCGTCACCTGCCTGCAGAAGGGTTTGACTCTCTGTGCCCCCCGGGGCTCTCTGGGGGTCACCGCAGCCAGCGAGCGGGAGAGGCAGGGCCAGGCCCGCGCTACCCCGAGAACCAGGAGGCAAAGCGCTGGGACCTGTCCGGTACAAAGCCTCCTCCTGCTGCGAGCCTCCAGCCACGTCTGCCGAACCAGCGGGTGTGGCTGGGGCGATAGGATTTTGGCGTCTGGGACTCCCTGGCTCCACTCCAGGGTTGGCTGTCCCAAGGCCTGTGGCAGGAATTCCCGCCGTCGTGCGGCAGGGACCGAGGGTGGCGAGAACCTCCCCCCAGCCTGCCTGGGACACGGCGGACTCGGTGGCCAGACCGGTCGCCCTGCAGAGAGGCCTGTGGCTGCAGACGTCGGGGCTCTCGCAGGAGGTGCAGCACCGACCTCAGGGCCTTCCCTTCGACGGGGCCTCGCTCTTCTGGGACCCCACGAAGCTGCCTGGCCTCAAGGGCTCCAGAGCCGCACTGCGATCGGCCCCGGGCCCTGTGTGCGTCAGTTGTCTGGCGCAAGCGTGTCAGGCCTCAGCGGCCCTCTCGGGTCCCTCCCGGCACGAGCCTCACAAACGAAAGGGGCGAGGGCAGCGGTGCAGTCAGGGCCTGCTGGTCCCCACCTCTGCCCAGCGGGGCACTAGCCTGCCGCGTGGGCACAGACAGGCCTTTTGAAGGCAGGCCGGGGAGGGACGATCAGTCTCCCTCCTGGATCATCAACACCCCCCCCCCCGTTTATTTTTGCACCCCCCTTTCCCCGTCCTTCCCCGCTTGGGCAGCAATAACATCAGAGCGCTGGGGGCTCAGCACCTCGCTGCGGGGTGCACCCCTCAGTGTATTCCCATCCCGCCTCCTCACCCCCCCATCCCTGTCCCTCTTCAGGGGCCTCCTCCCCAGCAGCTTCTCACCCAGGAGCTGCCGGCCCGGCTGTGGGCTGGGGCGGTGGAGGCGGTTGCCCCAGAGCGGAGAGCAAAGGGATTCTTCTCCTGCTGTTTCCTTGTTCCCAAGGCGAAGGGGGGTCTACGGCCAACCCTAGACCTGCGTCGACTCCCCGCGTCTCTCAGGAAGGTGAGATTCCGTCCGGCCTCCCTCGTCCCCTCGCTAGATCCAGGCACTGGGATGCCGCCCTCGATTTGAAGGACACGTATTTTCATATCTCCTTTTTCCGGGGACTCAGGCGCTTCCTTGAGTTCGTGGTGGGCCACTCTTGTTACCAGTTCACTGCGCTTCCCTTTGGCCTTTTGGTGGCCCCGCGAGGCTTCACACCGTGCAGGGCGGTGGTCGCGGCCCACCTCAGACCTACCCGTCCCTGGAGGAGCGGGTGATAAAGGGGGACGCGGAAGGTCACGTCCAGCCAGCATCCCGGGGGTACAGCCCGAGCCGGCATCATTTGGACCCTATCCTCACCTTCCAGCCTCAGTCCCGGCTTCCCTCAAGTGGGGATTGTGGCCGCGTGTGCCGATTTCTCTCCCAGTGTATCCACCGGGCTGGCTCTGGCGCCCCCGGAGCGCTCACGCGTCGGTCCCTGCGCCCTCTCGCTTCCTTCTCACCGAACTCCGGGGCAGGAGGGCGGGTTTGGGCGCGGGCAACGCGTCCCGAGGAACAAGCTACGAGAGGCCGGGAACCGAGTGCTGGCTCGTGTCGACTCCATTCCCGGTGACTCACAAGCAGCATCCCCAGAGGGGGCTCAGAGCTCTCGGGCCTGCCGATCGCGACACAGCTCTCCCAAAGCCGGTGCCATCCCTGGCTTGGTGGCTGATGGCGTCATGGGAAGTGAACCTCTGGATCGAGGCGACGTCGCAGCCCTGAAAATGTCCTGGATCGGAACCGGTGCCAGGAAGGCTGCGGAAAACCCTTGCACTCTCGTAAAACGGGCCTTTGCGATGGCTGGAGGCAGGATCTTTCCCTGCTCGTAGCCCGCCCGGATGCGGGCCCTGATCCCTATGGGACCTTTCGTTCTACCCGTGACTGTGACAAACAGCTGCGTCGATCTGTGGAAGGGGCTCGTCCGGTCAATATAAAAGGCTAGGGCCCTTCTCACGTCCAGAGAGTGCAGGCGTCTTTCCGCCTCTGACTCATGCGGCTCTGAGAAGAAGACCGGCAGAACAATGTCTGGCTTGACATGGAACAGCGAGACCACCTTGGGTAGGAAGGCTGGCGGGGGATGCAGCTGGACCTTGTCCGAAAAGAAACCGTATAGGAAGGCCCCGAGGTGAAGGCCTGAAGCCCTGAGACTCTCCTGGCCGGAGTGATTGCCACCAGGAAAGTGACCTTCACAAGAGGAGCAGCAAGGAGCAGGATGCAGGGCTCGAATGGAGGCCTCGTGAGCCTAGACAGGACCAGGTTTAGGGCCCACGGTGGGATCGGGTCCCGGACCTGTGGATGGAGCCTCTCCAACCCTTTAATGACCCTGCTTGTCACCTCCCGGGCCGAGACCAATCTGCCTCAGATGGGGGGATGGGACGCAGAGATGGCCGCCAGGTGGACCCTGGCTGAAGGCAGTGATCGGCCGGGCTGCTCCAGGCGCAGGAGATATTCCACGATGGATGGCCAGGGCGCCGGCGACGGGCACAGGTTCTGCTCGGCTGCACGGCAAGAGAAGCGTTTCCACTTAGCCAGGTCGGCGGCCCTGGTCACCTGGCGGAGTTGGCTGGACCTGCTCAGAGCCTGCTCCCTCGGCCGGGTTCAGCCATGCGGCCGCCACGCCGTCAAGGGCAGGGCTGCTCGAGACAGATGGAGCAGGCGCCCGTGGTCCTGAGACAGCAAATCCGGTCTGAGGGGGGCATCCACGGGGCTGCTACCATGAGATCCCGGAGCATGCCGAACCAATGCCGGCGCGGCCAGGCTGCAGCGATCAGAACGCCCCTTGCCTTGTCCCCCTGGATCTCCAGGAGACCCTTGTGAACGAGGGGAACCGGAGGGAGAGCGTGCGGTCGCCGCCCGACCGTGACTGTAGGAAAGCGTCCGAGAGCCCCTGCCGTGACCGAGCCTCGCGCAAAAGAGGTGACAATTTCTTGCTCCGTGCGGCAGCCAGCAGGTCCCCTGGGGAGTCCCCCGCCTCTGGAAGACGGCACTGGGGACCTGAGGGCGGAGAGACCACTCGTGGTGAGAGGAGAAGGACCTGCTGAGTCGACCGGCGAATAGGTCCCACTCCCCGGGGAGGTGCGACACCCCCGGATGGGCCGAGTGTTTCACGCAGAACTCCCCCAGCCCGGGGCTTCCGGACCGAGGGCCCTGCCGCGGGCGCCCCGCCGGCTGACAGAGAACAGGGCGGCTGCTCTGGCCGTTAGCACGGGCCCGTTCGGGCCGGAGAGCGGCGGGAGGAACACCTCGCGGGCCAAGCTATCGCTCTGAGCTCCGACGTCTGCGTGCCAGGAGATCTCATCCCGCGACCTTGGGCCCGGAGGTGTCCGAGGGGGGGCTCCCGACCCCACCTCCGACGCACCCGACACCAGCGTTGCCACGGCCGCGGGTACTGGACTGGCGCTCCGGCGAGGGCCGAAGGCGGGTCTGATCCTGTCACGGAGTCCCCGGGCGATGCTCTGGAACTGCTCCCTGCGAAGCCAGTCAGGACTCTGGGGAAGTCTCCTCTCTGGGAGCAGCCTGTCTGCAGGACACACAGCTCCCCCGGCTTCCACCTTCCTGGGTCTGACCTCTGAGCATTCAGCCTCCTCTGCCCCTCCGTGCGCTTCCCACAGCCAGTCCGCCCAGGCGGGGTCCTGGGGGGGCCAGAGGGTCCTGCCCCACAACTCCGCAGTCTGACGGGACTCTCAACCAGCCAGGAAAACAGAAGGTTTATTACAGGTTTCAGAGTAGCAGCCGTGTTAGTCTGTATCTGCAAAAAATCATGGAGCAGGTCCTCAAAGAATCAAAAAATCAAAAAGTTCCTGGAAAAATCATGGAGCAGGTCCCCAAAGAATCAATCCTGAAGCACTTGCATGAGAGGAAAGTGATCAGGAACAGCCAGCATGGATTCACCAAGGGAAGGTCATGCCTGACTAATCTAATCACCTTTTATGATGAGATTACTAGTTCTGTGGATGAAGGGAAAGCAGTGGATGTATTGTTTCTTGACTTTAGCAAAGCTTTTGACACGGTCTCCCACAGTATTCTTGTCAGCAAGTTAAGGAAGTATGGGCTGGATGAATGCACTATAAGGTGGGTAGAAAGCTGGCTAGATTGTCGGGCTCAACGGGTAGTGATCAATGGCTCCATGTCTAGTTGGCAGCCGGTATCAAGTGGAGTACCCCAAGGGTCGGTCCTGGGGCCGGTTTTGTTCAATATCTTCATAAATGATCTGGAGGATGGTGTGGATTGCACTCTCAGCAAATTTGCGGATGATACTAAACTGGGAGGAGTGGTAGATACGCTGGAGGGGAGGGATAGGATACAGAAGGACCTAGACAAATTGGAGGATTGGGCCAAAAGAAATCTGATGAGGTTCAATAAGGATAAGTGCAGGGTCCTGCACTTAGGACGGAAGAACCCAATGCACAGCTACAGACTAGGGACCGAATGGCTCGGCAGCAGTTCTGCGGAAAAGGACCTAGGGGTGACAGTGGACGAGAAGCTGGATATGAGTCAGCAGTGTGCCCTTGTTGCCAAGAAGGCCAATGGCATTTTGGGATGTATAAGTAGGGGCATTGCCAGCAGATCGAGGGACGTGATCGTTCCCCTCTATTCGACATTGGTGAGGCCTCATCTGGAGTACTGTGTCCAGTTTTGGGCCCCACACTACAAGAAGGATGTGGATAAACTGGAGAGAGTCCAGCGAAGGGCAACAAAAATGATTAGGGATCTAGAACACATGACTTATGAGGAGAGGCTGAGGGAGCTGGGATTGTTTAGTCTGCAGAAGAGAAGAGTGAGGGGGGATTTGATAGCTGCTTTCAAGTTCCTGAAAGGGGGTTCCAAAGAGGATGGCTCTAGACTGTTCTCAGTGGTAGCAGATGACAGAAGGAGGAGTAATGGTCTCAAGTTGCAGTGGGGGAGGTTTAGATTGGATATTAGGAAAAACTTTTTCACTAAGAGGGTGGTGAAGCACTGGAATGCGTTACCTAGGGAGGTGGTAGAATCTCCTTCCTTAGAGGTTTTTAAGGTCAGGCTTGACAAAGCCCTGGCTGGGATGATTTAACTGGGAATTGGTCCTGCTTTGAGCAGGGGGTTGGACTAGATGACCTTCTGGGGTCCCTTCCAACCCTGATATTCTATGATTCTATGAAAGAACAGGAGGACTTGTGGCACCTTAGAGACTAACCAATTTATTTGAGCATAAGCTTTCGTGAGCTACAGCTCACTTCATCGGATGCATTCAGTGCAAAATACAGTGGGGAGATTTATATACCCAGAGAACAGGAAACAATGGGTGTAACCAGACACACTGTAAGGAGAGTGATCAGGTAAGGTGAGCTATTACCAGCAGGAGAGCAGGGTGGGGAGCGGGAGAGAAAAGGTGGGGAGCTCAGTTTCACTCTGGGGTGTATGCGCAGCACCCCAGCCTGAGTCGGGCGCCCCAGACCCCACTGTACTAGAAATAATTTATACAAGAATGAGGGACAGTCAGTGAAATTGAAAGGTGGCTAGTTGAAAGCTGGGAAAAGGAAATATGTGCTATTGGCCTCTGGAACTCACTGCCACAAGAACTCACTGGGGCCAAGAGCTCAGTGGATTCACACAAGAACTGGAGGTTTGTAAGGATGGTGGGTGTCTGCAGTAAGGGGTTAACGGGAGTGTGGGACAAGATCTACCCCCCAGCTGTGTCAGGACAGGAGCTGAGCTCTAGCTACTGGGGCAGGTCCCCTGGGGCAGGTTATCCCGTCCCTGCGGGGTTCCTGCCCCTCCCCCTGGACCCGCTGGGACTGGCCCCCCTCAGAGACAGGAGACCAGGTTAGACGGGCCCCGGGGCTGAGCCGCTCTGGGGATCCCTGCCCCTCGAGAGAGTCATTGACATCAGACGCCTTCAGTTGCCCAAATGCCCCAGGCCCAAAGCCCAGCGCGTGGGCTCGGACTCCGGGGCTGGGTGTGACGAAGTGGGACTGTTCTTAATGTTTCCTCTGAATAGTGTGGGGGTGCCTCAGTTTCCCCTATGCAGTTCTTAAGTATCTAGGGGGTGGAGTAAGGGTGTATGATCATTGCAGAGCCCTAGAGGGCAGGTGTGTGCAGGAGTCTGGACACAGAGAATGGCCGACACCCTGTTTCCTGGCAACTGATGGCCTGGGCCCTTCCCCCCTGCCAGGTGAGAGCTGAAGGGTTGGAGAACAAAGGAATCAGGTGACCACCTGGCCCGGGAAAGGGACAAAGCCCAGAGGAGGAGGGGCTGGAGGGGGTTTTCAGTTTGGGGCTGGCTGGGACATGGAGTGAAGTGCAGACGTGGTTGTCTGGCTCACTGCCCCCCAAAATGGACCCAGCTGAGGGGTCCCGTTCTCTGCACCTGCAAGCTCTGTTTCAGACCATGTTCCTGTTGTCTAATAAACCTTCTGTTTTCCTGGCTGGCTGAGAGTCCCGTCTGACTGCGGAGGTGGGGGGCAGGACCCTCTGGCTTCCCCAGGAGCCCCACCTGAGTGGACTCGCTGGGGGGAAGCGCACGGAGGGGCAGAGGATGCTGAATGCTCCGATGTCAGACCCAGGAAGGTGGAGCCGGGTGAGCTGTGTGTCCTGCAGACAGGCTGCTCACAGAAAGGCGACTGCCCCAGAGTCCTGACTGGCTTCATGGGGAGCAGTTCCAGAGCATCGCCCAGGGACTCCGTGACACTGGGTCACAGGGAGGTTCTTGTCCAGGCATCTCAGGGCTGGCAGGGCTGGTTGGGCCGGCAAAACCCTTCAGGGCACCAATCAGAGACCAGGCGGGAATTGTGGCTACTAACTGGCTGCCCTGGGCCCAAATCTAGGTTTGGTCTGACTGGGGCAGGGGGCCACGGAGCCAAAGGGGGCTGGATCGGAACTGGTGCCCCGCAGAGGGGAAAGGCCCAATGGCCCATTCCCACCCCTGAGCCAGCCCTCCAACCCCCGCCCCGGGGCTGCATGGACCCCAGCTGGGATCAGGGCTGTGTTGTGCTGGCCGCTGCCCAGACACACGGGCGCTGCCCTCGGGAGGTTGCAGCCTAAGACAACAAGACAAAGGGGGGTCACCAGCCCCAGAGTGAGGGATTGACCCCAGTGCACACAGCACAGTAGTGATGAAGGTGGGAACTGAACCCAGGAGTCCTGGCTCCCAGCCCCTCCCACCCTGTAACCCACCAGAACCCCACACAGAACCCAGGAGTCCTGGCTCCCAGCCCCTCCTGCCCTGTAACCCACCAGACCCCCACATAGAACCCAGGAGTCCTGGCTCCCAGCCCCTCCCTCCTCTAACCCACCAGACCCCACACGGTACCCAGGAGTCCTGGCTCCCAGTCCCTGTGGAGGGGGCCTCACTGGCTGTCCTGGGGCGAGCTGGGTGCTGAGCGGGGCTGGGTCGGGGGGCTCAGAGTGACCCAGGCCGGGGGAGGGGAGGTGTCAGGGCTGGCCTGAGCCTGCGGGGGGGTGAGTGGGGTGGGTGTGAGGCTGCGGCTGGAGGAGCCACTGCCCCATCCCCATCCCCGCTCCCGCCTGTCACCCAGCCCAGCCCGCCTGGCTGCTCCTCAACCTGCCCCATAGCAGCCCAGCATGGCCAGAATCAGCCGGAGACCGATGACGCTGCCTGGAGCTGCGTGCTGATTGGCCAGGAGACGGGGGTTACTTGAGTTCAAGGTGAAGTGGAAGCTTCTGGGGAAAGCCCCGGCTGCTGGGAACCGGGACGCAGGGCGGAGGGGAAAGGCGGGGGGGGGTGTGTGTGTGTGAAGGACTCTGGGCAGCTCACGAGCTCCTCTCTGCCCCCAGCAGAAGTTTTTCCAATCAAAGCTCTGACCTCCCCTCCCCCACCATGTCTCTCTGATCTCCCCGGATCCACCCGGCTACAGGACACAGCAAAGATCGTGTTGGGGCTGGGATCTGCAGTGACCCCTGGGCCCTGCTCTGGGTTGCGGCTTTCCAAGGCAGCCTCTGTGCTGCCCAGCTGGCCTGCCTGGCACTGGCTGTATTTACACACCTCAGCCGGTTCCTTTGAGACTCTTGGCTATAAATGATCTGGGACTGGTGATGTCAGCATGTCTGATTTTAGCAGCTGCTGCCTCACCTCCTCCTTTGTTAGAGCTGGGAAATTTTCTGGTCCATCCACAGCATCATCAAGGACGGACACAGCCTCCTGCCTCACTCCAAACACAGACAGGAATAGCTATTGGACATTTCTGCCTTTCCTGCTTCACTAGTTACAGTTTCACCATCTGCATCCAGCCCTGGACCTGGACCCGGACCCGGACCCAACCTAGGGCTATGTTTGTTCCTGATGTGTTTCTAAACTGTCTTCTTATTGTCCTTCACACTATTGGCCATTGGATCCTTTAGTTTCCCTTATCAGTTGCCTACATGTTTACTTGTAACTTATATTCTTTGCCCTTTACTTCCTGTTTCCCATCCTCTGTACTGAGTGGGCTTTGATCTCCAACCAGCTCAGTGTTTGCATGTTCCAGCCATTCACGCTGCATTTTTAAAAAGCCTTTTTAACCCAAAGCCTGGACCCCGCTGGTGGCTGTCTGTGTGTGGACTCCTGTGCCCCTGCAGGACTCAAGGGGGCTCCCCCCACGCACGGTCTGCTTGTGCAGATCCAGTCTCAGGGTTGTGGCTGTGTTTGGAGAGCAACGTGCTCCCACCGGCTCAGATGTCGCAGTGGTTAGGGGCCCTCCCTGGTAAAAATGTGACCCGGGTTTCTAGTCTGAGGTCATCTCATGTCAGCTCCCAAATGCTGGCTCTTGTTCTGCTTTGTCTGGGAGACTGACGAGCCCCCTGCTCCCAGAAATCGGCTCCCCGGGTGGGTCCTTACAGACCGGGATCAGGTCACCCCTGAGCCTTGCACAGAACAGGCTCCTTCCATCGCTCACTCACAGGCAGCTTCTCCAGACCTTGAGGCACCTTTGCAGCTCCCCTCTGAACCCCGCTAACGTTTCAGCCTCCTTTCCGCAGGGCCGACGCCAGGGCTGGACACAGCAGCCAGTGACGATCTCACCAGGGCCGTGTCCAGAGGAGACACCATCTCCCGGTGCCTGCCCGATATTCCCCTGTTCCTACAGCCCTGGGTCACACCTGCCCCCTAAGCCACAGCATGGCACTGGGAGCTCACACTCAGTTGGGTTCTGCCTTGACCCCCCACGTCCAGTTCAATGTCTCTATGTCCCAGGGTGCAGCCCACCTGACCCCCATCATGTGGGACCCACATCCTCAGTTCCTCGCTGTCCAGCCTGGCACCCGGCTGTGTGAAAACACGTGTGAATGCGCCCAACTCCCCGCGTGACCCAGCTTGCTGTGTGTAACTGACAGCAATAGGAATAGAACCCAGGAGTCCTGACTCTCAACCCCCTGCTCTAACCCACTGGACCCCACTCCCCTCCCAGAGCTGGGACAGAACCCAGGAGTCCTGGTTCCTTCCTTAGCCCGTCTACCAAACTCCCTTAACTCCCGGTATAACCCGGGGCTCCTGGACCGACTGCACCTGGGCTGGGCTAACACAGGTTGCTGTGGGCTCGGCTCAGACCGACCAGATTTTAAATAAAGATCAAAAACGTCCCCAAAATCCACTTTATGGCTATTAGCAAAGCGGCAGAGCGAGATCGGGGGCGGCCAGGCTGTGGACACACACGGGGCGGAGACTATACGGGGACTGGGCCCTTCCCACACCGACCCCGCGCTGGGCCCTTGGACCCGGGGGAGCCGCACACGGGTGCCATGGGGCCTTTAGCCGGGCACTGGGGCTGCCCCACCCCCAGCCATGGGCCTGATCCCATCCCACAGGGAACCCATTGACCGGGAATGGCCGAATCTGGCCCAAAGCCTTCTGGGTAATGGCTGGAGGGGCTTTACCTGGGCTGACTGACAGCAGCCTCTGGCCAACAGGGGCCGGGCTCGGGGCCCAATCCAGCTCCCACTGGAGTCAAGAGAAACCTTCCCCACGATGGCAATGGGGTTTGGATCAGCCCCGTGGGCCCTGCTGCCCCTGACGAGGGGCGATCCCCATTCCCAGCCCCATGGGGCAGCAGCCCTCTCCCTGGATAGGTGCCCCCTCCCAAGCCCAGCAGCGGGGTGGGTGAGGGAAGTCCGAGGGGCCGGCTCCCCGGTGAGTCTCTAGCGGGTTGGCTTGTCCCGGTTACAGGGTCGGGGTACAGCAGCTGGCACCAACGGGCACGGAGCAGGGACGCTGGGGACAGCGGGGGGCAGTACGAGTGGGTCTCACGAAGGCACCTGGGGGTTCAGGGGCCCGGCTCCTCCCCGCGTTTATCTGAAAGGCAAAGAGGGTCAGTTACCAGGAGCTCTGGGCCCTGACGCGTTCCCCAGCACCCCCAGGGAGTCTCCCATTGGCACAGGGGGTGCTGGCTGGCTGGGGGGTCACAGCAGGTGGTGGTGGGGAGTCTTCCCAGTGGGTGCTGGGTGGGAGTGGTTATGGCTGGCTGTGGGGGACACAGAGGGTGGGGGCTTGTTAGAGAGCTTATTCCTTCACTCCCACTTCCCTGATCCTTCTCGCATGAACAGAGAGCAACAAGACCCAAAGTTAGCTAAAATGATAAACATACACCTAAATTCTTAAAGTATAGGCCTTTACAGATAGGCCTGAAAATCTATATCCTAACAGGGGTCTCCCCGGGGAGTGCTGTGTGGGCCCAGGGGTTGCGGGTGCAGCGGGTGCCCTCCCTGGGCAGCGGCTACTCACAAGGGGCCCCGCGGATTGCGGGCGGCGTTCATCTTCATGCCCTTGATGATGAGGATGGTGCCCGCGATGATGCCGATGATGCCCACGGCCAGGCCCAGGGCGCACACCAGGGTCTCGGTGGTCTCAGGGACGGGGGTGGGCACCTGGGCTTCTGGAGAGAGGGGGAGAGGGAGACGGACAGGGTGTGGAGTGAGCGGGGCTGTTCCTACCCCTCCCTCCCAGAGCTGGGATAGAACCCAGGAGTCCTGACTCCCAGCCCCCGAGCCCAGCTCTAACCCACTAGACCTAGACCCTGCTCCTCTCCCAGAGCCAGGATAGAACCCAGGTGTCCTGGCTCCCAGCCCTGTGCCCAGCGGGGTCCCCGGGCATCCCGGCCTCACCCCAGTGCTTCGTGAAGGGCTCGGGCAGCCCCCAGTGCTCCACCCGGCAGTCGTAGAAGTCGCCCTGGCTGGGGAGGAAGGGCAGGTAGGAGAACTTGCGGAAGGAGTTGTCCTGGCGGGGGTAGAAGTCGGTCTCGTAGACGCCCCCCGTCACCTCCTGCCCGTTCTTCAGCCATGTCACGCTGAGCGCAGGTGGGGAGAACTTGTCCACGAAGCAGATCAGGACGTTGGGCTCGCCCAGCTCCACGGGGCCTTTGGGGAACACGGTCACCTCAGGGGGCACTGGGGAGACAGGGGTGAGTGGGTCCCATTGCCTGCCCCATAGCCAGCCAGTCCCTGCCCTGGGGCTGGATCGGAGCCAGCACCCCCTAGAGGGGAAAGGTCCTGTGCCCCATTCCCTGCCCCCTTGAGCCAGCCAGTCCCTGGTACTCAAACTCCAGCTCAGGGTCTCTCCCCAGGACTGTGGGGGCGTCACGGGGGCCGTCCCAGCTCCCTGCCCTGACGGCTCATGGGGCGCCAGGGTCCGGCGAGAGAACCCCTCAGGGGCAGGGCCTGGGGCTGGGCACGGGCAAGGAACAGCCCTTGGCAAAGAGATGCCCTGGTCCACCAGCCTGGAGGGTGTGAACTGCCCGGGCCCCCTGCCCTGCACAGCCCTGGCCCGGCTGACTGGCTCCCCGGAGCCCTCCAGGGCTGGGGGGGGAGCTGAGGGGGGGCTCGCACTGGCTATGCATGAGGCGGGAAGAGTCCCGGGAGAGGGGCCTGACAGGGAAAATGTCCCACCGTTCTGGGCGCGTGTGTGGTTGGACCTCTTGATCAGGATCTCCAGGTTCTGCTTGTCCACGGCGATGTTGGCCAGGCCGCCCTGCGCCTCGAAGCTGGCGAACTTGGTGAATTCAGGCAGGCGCCAGACGGTCTCCTTCCTCTCCAGGTCCACATGCAAGATCTCGTCCTGGTCAAACTCGAACATGAACTCCCCGGACTCCTGCAGGGATCGGTCCGTCCGCTGGTAGAACTCCACCTGGGAGAACACGTGATCCGCTGCGGGGAGACGGGCGTCCCCATCAGCACCCACGCCAGCCCCTCCCCGGGATACAGGGTCTCTGATCTCTTCCCTTGGGGCCACACTGGCACTGGGACGCCCCGGTGTGGGGGGAAAGCGGGTGCAGGGAGCCCAGTGACCCCTGGTATCGTGCTGGGGCATTGGGGTCAGGGCTGCCTGGAGGGGCCAGCGCCCCCCACTGTGCTCCCCCTTCTGCTCACTTCAATCCCATGCAAGCAGGGGCCGGGCCTGTCCCACTTCGCGTGTGAAGGGGGACGTGGCCCCAGCCCACAGTGGTGTGGGGGGACGTTGGACGTCATTACTGCCAGACGTTTCATTCTCCCGTCTCTGTGTGGGGCTGGTTCTGTGTCCCGGCGTCACCATGACCTGGCTCTCGGGGCGATTTCAATCCCTGGCCCCCGACACTCACACCCCGGGGCCGGTCACTAGGAGCCCGGGAACTCCCCAGCCAGAGACATTAAAGCTGCGCTGGGCGGGTCAGACACACGCCGGGAGGGGGAGGGGTCTGGCTCGGGGCTGAGGTTGGGATTGCCCAGGGCCCAAGGGAGTTGGGCACCTACATCCTAGGGAGTCGTTGGATGATCCCAGCTCGCCCAGCAGGAACTCACAGAGCGACTGCAAAGGAGGGATCCCGACACCACTAGCCGAGGAGAGAGTCTGCCCCACACAGTGCCCCACCCCGTGGGTCTGAGCCCTGGGGGACAATGGGGACAGGCTGGGGAGCAGGGCCAGGGGCTCCTGCTCTGCACAGATGCTCTCACTGCTCAGCAGGGTCTGGACCTAGAGTGGCTCTTTGGGGGGGTCTGTATCTGGTGTCCCGATGGGGGAGTCAGCCCCTGAGTCCCTGTTGGGGAGGGGGCTGCACCCCTAGCGTAGGGCTGTGTTGTACCCAAACCACAACGACTTCCCCACGATCCCTCTGCTGCCCCCACGCTAGCCCCCCTCCCCCGCTGCCATGGGGGGGAGACCCTCCTCCCTGCAGCCCCCCCCCAAATCTGGCTCCCCTCCATACCCCTCCATGCCCCATCAGCCCCCCATTGTCCCCTCCCTGGGGGTGGGAGCCGGGCGCTATGGGGGTGAAGCTGCCCCCCCAGGCCCAGGCGTCACAGCCCCTGCCCCGCCCGTACCTGTCACCGCCCCGGCGCCCGGCAGGGCCAGCAGGGTGAGCAGGGCCAGCTGGGCCATGGGGACGCCCCGTCCTGCGCCCATCTCCTCTCCCCGGACACTGGGCTGGGCGTGGGGCCGGCAGTTCTAGGGGGCCGGGGGGGGCATGTGTCACACCCTGGGGGGCAGGGCTGGGGGGCAGCGCCCGGCATTGGCCAGGGGAGCCCGCCCCAGGGTCCCGCACCCAATGGCAGAAATCCCTGCGCAAACCTGGCTGTTACCGGGCAGAGCAGCAGGGCTGAGCCTCCCCAAGAGGAGACGGAGAAATTCAGTGTTCCCGGCTCTCAGGATAGTGTCACGAGTCTCAGGATAATTCTTGTGTTTTCCTAAAGCCCCAGCTCCTGGAGTCACGTGGGTCTGGGACGATTCCAGCCTCGATCTTAGAGACAAAGTGAGTGTCCAGCCCTTGGGGCTGCGGGGAGAGCTTCAAACTGTGACCCCCGGGCACCCGAGGGGCTCAAAGAGCAGAAGGCAAATAAACCCCACAGCTGGTATTCGTACATCGTCGCAGGATTTTAAAGCATTTGGGGCTGACCACACGGCACATTCCCGGCCAGATGCCTGCTCCTGGCGTGGACACGGCGCCTCCAGTGGGGAGTTGTCCCAGGTGTGGACACGGCACCACTGGGTGGGGTCTCCCCAGACGGCGCTCACGCCCCCCCCAGGCACCCTACTCTGCAGCACGGCTGGGTGCAGATGGGGGACTTGGCTGGCCCAGCTCTCCACTGAGGGGGTCACACCCCTGAGCCACAGAGATCTGCCGGGACAAGTGTAGACCAGGCCACACACGGGGTTTGGGGCATCATCCATGGAAGACTGGGACACGGGACCATCCCCCATGAGGCCCCAGGGCGGGGACGGACTGGCTGAGGAGGGGGGGACGGGGACATGGGGCCTTTCCCCTCTGCTGGCACCTGCTCCGACCTGCTGTTAGTGACCAAACTCCCTTCCCCTGGGCCCTTTGTGTGGCACGTTGGTCCCTGTCCCCTGCCCAAACCTGCCCCCCCCATGGCACCAAGTTATCCCCCCCCACCCCCCCCCGGCTAACGCGCTGGGTGTTCACACTGCCCCCGGCAGGAGGGGCGGAGAGGGGCTGGCCTGGGACCCAGGAGCCCTGGGGTCATTCCCGGCCCTGCCACAGACAGTGTGTGACCCTGGGCCAGTCACTGACTTCTCTGGGCCTCCCTCCCCAGCTGGGCATTGGGGACAATGGCCCTGCCCTGCCCCACTGGGCTGGGGGTGAAGGCAGCAGAGAGGGGGAGGGGCTCAGAGACAGGGCGGCCAGAGAAGCCCCTTAGGGAGATCAATGGTGGGAACAGGTGAGAGGCCGAGCTGTGCCTGACCCATGGAGATTGAGCCCCCCTGTCTGGTGGGGTCCCGGGGGCGGCAGGGCTCAGGTCCATGGAGGTGGGGGAGGGGGAAGCTCAGAACTTCTGCCTGTAGGGCCAGCCCCAAATCTACCACTGGGCCTAAATTTACCCCCAACAAACCAGGGATCGCCCCACATTTGGACTGCACCAAGGGAAGGGGATGGAGGGTCCCAGGCTTGTTGCTGGGGGCCCTGCTCTGGTGGGGGCTGGTCCCTGGGCTGGCCCCGCTCTCCAGCTGACCCAGGGCCATGGCAGGCGCCGGGTGTGAGGATGTGACTCAGCAGGGAGGGGGGAGTGTTGACCTGGGAATGTGCCCTGGGGAGGGGAGACCTGAGAACCTGTCACCTGAGCCAGGAGGGGGAGGGGGAGGTGACACCTCTGCCCAGGAATGTGAACAGAGGCTGCAGCAGGGAACCTGCTGGGTGGGTTTAGTTTCAGTTTGGGGCTGGGTGGTGGAACGCAGGGAACCCCAGGGCTGGGGTCTAAGCTCCCTGCTCCCCCAGAAGGACGTGATTGAGGGGTCCTGGTTGTACCCACAAGCTCTGTTGGGGACTGTGTTCCTGTTGTCCAATAAACCTTCTGTTTTACTGGCTGACTGAGAGTCTCAGTGGATCCCAGGAAGAGGGGTGCAGGGCCTGGACTCCCCCACACTCCGTGACAACTGGTGGCAGCGGTGGGATGTACTGCACCCCGTGAACGGCGCTTCCTGCAGTAAGTGACTGGGGAACAGTAAAACGAAGGGGAATTGACAGGGACCAGGCGTGCTGAAGATTCAGAGAGAGACGGTTTCGGGGGGCGGTTAACCCCTGGGAATGTGTGACCAGAGAGAAGGACTTTTGCAGTAACAGGGTGTGACGAAGTGGGACTATTCTTAATGTTTCCTCTGAATAGTGTGGGGGTGCCTCAGTTTCCCCTAGGCAGTTCTTAAGTATCTAGGGGGTGGAATAAGGGTGTATGATCATTGCAGAGCCCTAGAGGGCATGTGTGTGCAGGAGTCTGGACACAGAGGATGGCCGACACCCTGTTTCCTGGCCACTGATGGCCGGGGCCCTTCCCCCCTGCAAGGTGAGAGCTGAAGGGTTGGAGAACAAAGGAATCAGGTGACCACCTGGCCCGGGAAAGGAACAAAGCCCAGAGGAGGAGGGGCTGGAGGGGGTTTTCAGTTTGGGGCTGGCTGGGACATGGAGTGAAGGGCAGACGGGGTTGTCTGGCTCACTGCCCCCCAGAATGGACCCAGCTGAGGGGTCCCGTTCTCTGCACCTGCAAGCTCTGTGTTAGACCATGTTCCTGTCGTCTAATAAACCTTCTGTTTTACTGGCTGGCTGAGAGTCCCGTCTGACTGCGAAGTTGGGGTGCAGGACCCTCTGGCTTCCCCAGGACCCCGCCTGAGCGGACTCGCTGGGGGGAAGCGCACGGAGGGGCAGAGGAGGCTGAATGCTCCAAGGTCAGACCCAGGAAGGGGGAAGCCGGGTGAGCTGTGTGTCCTGCAGACAGGCTGCTCACAGAAAGGCGACTGCCCCAGAGTCCTGACTGGCTTCATGGGGAGCAGTTCCAGAGCATCGCCCAGGGACTCCGTGACACAGGGTCCCCCGGAGGATTGCAGCGAGTGGTCCCAGGGGCGGAGGAGTCTGCAGCTCGACCCTGGCAAAGAGGTGGTGACCTCAAGAAGGACTGGCACACGAGGGGCTTTTCCTGGAAACCGTGGGAAGCTGCCCGGCCTGCGAGTGGCCAGCAGGGAGATGTACGCTAAACGCCTGAAGAGCGACCTGGTGGAGCTGTGCAGGCAGAGGGGGCTGCGCATCGGGAGGTCCACCAAGGAACAGCTGATTGCCCAGTTGGAGGAGAGGGATCGCTTGGATGACCCGATCCCTGTCCCTGAGGGAAGCCGCCCGGCAGACGCAGCATGGGCCCTGGGGCCTGACCGGGCTGGGAGGGGTCAGACTGCTGCTGAGGACATCCCGAGACCCTTCCTACCTATGCGTGGGGAAGGAGTTGGGGGAAGCCCAGCGATTACCGAGGGCACCCTGACCCCAGCAGCCAGCAGGGGATCCTCCCAGCGGAGCTCCCCATCCCTGGAGCGGAGGCGGCTGGAATGGGAGAGGGAGATGAAAATGAGGGAGCTGGAGGATCATGAGAAGCAACGTCAACATGAGGAGAAACAACGTCAACATGAGCAGGAGGAGAAGGAGAGGGAGCGTCAGGAGAAGGAGAAACAAAGACAGCATGAACTGGAGCTGGCCAGGCTGAGGAGCAGTGGGGCCCCGTCTGCGGTGAGTGCGGGGGGACCCAAGACTGCAAGGAACTTTGATAAGTGCTTCCTGGCCCAGCGGAAGGAGGGGGGACATAGATAGCTTCCTGACGGCCTTTGAGAATGCCTGTGAGCTGCACAGGGTTGACCCCGCAGACAGGCTCCAGTTCCTCACCCCCTTACTGGACCCCAAAGCCGTGGAGGTGTACAGCCGAATGACAGGGCCGGAGGCAGGGGACTATGAACTGTTCAAACAGGCCCTGCTCCGTGAGTTTGGGCTGACCCCCAAGATGTACCGGAGAAGGTTCCGGAGTCAGCGTAAAACGCCTGAGGTCACCTACCTACAACTGGCCAACCGGATGCAGGGATATGCCCGCAAGTGGACAGCTGGGGCCCGAGCTAAAGAGGACCTGCTTGACCTAATCGTACTGGAGCAACTGTATGATCAGTGCCCTTCCGACCTGAGGCTGTGGTTGGTGGACAAAAAGCTCGAGAACCCCCAGCACGCAGGGCAGCTGGCCGACGAGTTTGTGAACAGTTGGTCAGGGGGTAGCCGGGAGGAGCCCCAAAAGAACAGGCCCCCCCCGATGCAGAGAGAGGGTCACCAGGGGGCCTCCCAGCGGGGAAATAGGGAGAACCCCCTCCCAAGGGGAACGCCTGGCGTCGGGCCCCTCCGACCTGCTCGAGGGGACCAACGTGACCTGAGCTGCTATCACTGTGGCCAGAGAGGCCACGTACGGACCCAGTGCCCTGGGTTCAGGGACAGACTGAGCAGACCCGACCTACCCAGGGTTAACTGGGTAGGGACCCAGCTGGACGAGGGGCAGACGACCCAGGAAAGGGGGCCTACCAGTTTACCACCTGTTCAGGAGGGAAGAGTACCCCAGGCCAGCTCCGCCAGAGGGCTGGAGGCTCTGGACTCAGGTTGCTCGGTTTACAGGGTGGGCACGGGGCTGTCCCTCCGGAGAGAGTGCCTTGTTCCCCTGGAGATGGATGGGAGGAAGGTCAATGGATACTGGTATACGGGCGCGGAGGTGACGCTGGCCCGGCCCGAGGTGGTGGCCCCAGATCGGGTGGTGCCCAACACCTACCTGACCCTGACAGGGGTGGGCGGGACCCCATTTAAGGTGCCCGTGGCAAGGGTACACCTGAAATGGGGGGCCAAGGAGGGCCCCAAGGATGTGGGGGTACACCACCATTTGCCCACTGAGGTTTTGATGGGGGGAGACCTAGAGGACTGGCCAAGCAAGCCCCAGACCGCCCTGGTTGTGACCCGTAGCCAGAGCCGGCGAGGGGCACTGCGCCCTGACCTCGGGGAGGGTATCACACCGGAGGCGCAGGACCCTACCCTGGTGGGGAGGGAGGGCCGAGGGGCACGGCTCAGAGAGGCGGAGGCCTCAGACCTGGCCAGCGAGAGGGAACCGGGCCCCATCCCTTCCCCAGCCGCTGAGTTCCAGGCCGAGTTGAGGAAAGATCCCTCCTTGCGGAAGCTCAGGGACCTGGCCGACCTCGGTGTGGGACGGACCATGAGGAGAGGCTGCCAGGAGAGGTTCCTGTGGGAGAAGGGGTTCCTGTACCGAGAATGGGCTCCCACAAGGGAAGTAGAGTCCTGTGGGATCAGGAGGCAGCTGGTGGTCCCCCAGAAGTATCGCCGCAGGCTCCTGTACCTGGCCCATGACATCCCCCTCGCAGGGCACCAGGGAATCCGGCGCACCTGGCAGAGGCTGCTACAGAACTTTTACTGGCCCGGGGTCTTTACCACGGTCCGGCAGTATTGCCGATCCTGCGACCCCTGTCAGAGGGTGGGGAAGGCCCGGGACAAGGGGAAAGCGGCTTTGAGACCTTTGCCCATCATAGAGGAGCCTTTCCAGAAGGTGGCCATGGACATCGTGGGGCCTCTCAGCAGGACGACCCGGTCGGGGAAGAAATACATTCTGGGGGTGGTAGATTTTGCCACCCGCTACCCCGAGGCAGTGCCCTTAGTTTCCATTGAAGCAGACACCGTGGCCGATGCGCTCCTGACCATTTTCAGCCGCGTGGGGTTCCCCAAGGAAGTCTTGACAGACCAAGGCTCCAACTTCATGTCGGCCCTGCTCCGGTGCTTGTGGGAGAAATGTGGGGTCCGGCACAACTGGGCCTCAGCTTATCACCCCCAGTCCAATGGGCTGGTGGAGAGGTTTAACGGGACGCTAAAGATGATGCTGAAAACCTTTATGAACCAGCACCCGCCGGATTGGGACAAGTACTTACCGCACCTGCTGTTCGCGTACAGGGAGGTGCCCCAGGAGTCGACCGGATTTTCGCCTTTCGAACTGTTATATGGCAGGAGGGTGAGGGGCCCCCTGGACCTGATGAGAGACGAGTGGGAGGGGAAGGCCACTCCCGATGGAGAGTCAGTGGTGGAGTATGTCCTGATCTTCCGAGAGAGACTGGCTGAACTCATGGGCCTGGCCAGGGAGAATCTGGCCAGAGCCCAGAGGAAGCAGAAGGTCTGGTATGACCGCACGGCACGGGCCCGTGCCTATGCCACCGGGGATCAGGTGATGGTTCTCATCCCAGTGAGAAAGAACAAACTACAGGCCGCCTGGGAGGGCCCTTTCAAGGTCGTCCAGCAGCTCAATGAGGTAAACTATGTGGTGGAGCTGTCGAACCGGGCGCACCACAGCCGGGTGTACCATGTGAATATGATGAAGCCATATTATGCCAGGGGGAATGTGGTGTTGGCCGTGTGTGGACAGTGGGAGGAGCAGGGAGATGACCCTTTAGTAGATCTATTCCCTGGGACCAGAGCTGGTTCCCCCCTGGAAACAATTCCCCTCTCGG
The DNA here is from genome assembly GCF_965140295.1 of Lepidochelys olivacea. Taxonomy (NCBI): domain Eukaryota; kingdom Metazoa; phylum Chordata; order Testudines; family Cheloniidae; genus Lepidochelys; species Lepidochelys olivacea. Next base: position 45,826,766 of record NC_140424.1, read on the forward strand.
ATCAGCTAACCCCTGCCCAGCAAGCTGAGGTCAGGGGGGTGCTGCGTCCGTACCGACAGCTGTTTTTCAACCAGTCTGGACGCACTAAACTGACTGTCCACCGGGTGCAGACAGGGTCACACCCGCCGATAAGATGCTCCCCGTTCCGAGTCACAGGGAAAACTGCTCAGGACCTGGAAAGAGAGGTTCGGGACATGCTGGCGTTGGGGGTGATCCAGCTATCGGCTAGCCCTTGGGCCTCGCCGGTGGTGATGGTCCCCAAAAAGGATGGGTCGGTCCGGTTCTGTGTGGACTATCGGAAGCTCAATGCCATCACTGTATCTGATGCCTACCCCATGCCCAGACCAGACGAGCTCCTAGACAAGCTGGGAGGAGCTCGGTACCTTACCACCACCATGGACCTTATAAAGGGCTACTGGCAAGTGCCGCTGGATGCAGATGCCCGGCTGAAATCGGCCTTTATTACCCCTCTGGGGCTCTATGAGTTCCTGACCCTGCCTTTCGGCCTCAAGGGAGCGCCGGCCACCTTCCAGCGCCTGGTGGACCAGCTACTGAGGGGGATGGAGAGTTTTGCCGTGGCGTATATTGATGACATCTGTGTCTTTAGCCAGACCTGGGAGGACCACGTGTCCCAGGTTAGACAAGTGCTGGACCGACTCCAGGGGGCTGGGCTGACTGTAAAAGCGGAGAAGTGCAAGGTGGGGATGGCGGAAGTATCTTACCTGGGCCATCGACTGGGGAGAGGCCACCTAAAGCAGAACCAGCCAAGGTGGAGGTGATCAGAGACTGGCCCGCTCCCCACACCAAAAAGCAGGTCCAAGCCTTTATTGGGATGGCAGGATACTACCGAAGATTTGTGCCCCACTTTAGCGCCATCGCCACCCCCATCACGGAGCTATGCAAGAAGGGGAAGCCAGACAAGGTGGTCTGGACCGAGCAGTGCCAGGTGGCTTTCCGGGCGCTGAAGAAAAGGAGGACTTGTGGCACCTTAGAGACTAACCAATTTATTAGAGCATAAGCTTTCGTGAGCTACAGCTGTGCTGAAGGAGGCTCTGGGCAGTGGCCCAGTTCTGGCAAACCCAGACTTTGACAAGCCCGTTGTGGTGTTCACCGACGCCTCAGACACGGGACTGGGGGCGGTGTTAATGCAGGAGGATGAAAAGGGGGAGAGACACCCCATCGTGTACCTGAGCAAGAAGTTGCTACCCCGGGAGCAACACTACGCGGCCATCGAGAAGGAGTGCCTGGCCATGGTGTGGGCCCTCAAGAAACTAGAGCCCTATCTCTTCGGGCGACACTTCACCGTCTGTGGCTGCACCAGATGAAAGGAGCCAACGCCAAACTCCTGAGATGGAGCCTGCTCCTGCAGGATTACGACATGGATGTGGTCCACATGAAGGGAAGTGCCAACCTGATAGCAGATGCGCTGTCCCGGAGAGGGGGCCCCGAACTTCCCCCGGTCACTGGTCACAGTGACCCCGCTCAGTTCAGTCTCGAAGGGGGGAGAGATGTGAGGATGTGACTCAGCAGGGAGGGGGGAGTGTTGACCTGGGAATGTGCCCTGGGGATGGGAGACTTGAGAGGCTGTAACCTGAGGGGGAGGTAACACCTCTGCCCGGGAATGTGGATGGAGGCTGCAGCAGGGAACCTGCTGGGTGGGTTTAGTTTCAGTTTGGGGCTGGGTGGAGGAACGCAGGGAACCCCAGGGCTGGGGTCTAAGCTCCCTGCTCCCCCAGAAGGACGTGATTGAGGGGTCCTGGTTGTACCCACAAGCTCTGTTGGGGGCTGTGTTCCTGTTGTCCAATAAACCTTCTGTTTTACTGGCTGGCTGAGAGTCTCAGTGGATCCCAGGAAGAGGGGTACAGAGCCTGGACTCCCCCACACTCCGTGACACCGGGCAAGTCCTGCAGCCCGACCCCAGGCCCTGCTCTGCTCCCTACAAGGGAGAAGTATGGAATCGAGCCCTGCTTGGGCCAGCTCTGCCTGGCGACGGATGATGCTGCCCAGACCCGATGCTGACTGGCCCCTGGGCTGGGGGTGCCCAATCCCCAGGGCCATGGGCAGCGTCCTGGGTCTGGTGCTCGGAGCTGGACAGAGAAGGTCTCAGTCTGCGGGGTCCCGAGGACTTTCCAGATCTCTCCCTCCTGAGCCACGATGGGGGCGGGTCGGATCCTGGGGGCTGGGAGCCGCTGGGCTGGGGCTCTGCTGGTGACACTGACGGTGCTGAGAACCCACCTGGCTCATTGCACGGAGCCTGAAGGTGAGCAGAGACCCCAGCGCCCCGGGGAGCCCCGTCCTGGGCAGGTGCTGGGTGTATCTGGGGGTGGGGGGATCAGATCCCAGCGCCCCGGGGAGCCCCGTCCTGCCTGTGCCGGTGCCCCCCCCCCCCCCCCACTCAGTGTCTCTGCCCCTGTCACAGTCTCGGCCCTATGCCCAAATGTGTGACCAGAGAGAAGGACTTTTGCAGTAACAGGGTCCCCCGGGGGATTGCAGCGAGCGGTCCCAGGGGCGGAGGAGTCTGCAGCTCGACCCTGGCAAAGAGGTGGTGACCTCAAGAAGGACTGGCACACGAGGGGCTTTTCCTGGAAACCGTGGGAAGCTGCCCGGCCTGCGAGTGGCCAGCAGGGAGATGTGGGGATCCACTGAGACTCTCAGCCAGCCAGTAAAACAGAAGGTTTATTGGACGACAGGAACACAGTCCACAACAGAGCTTGTGGGTACCCCCAGGACCCCTCAGTCACGTCCTTCTGGGGGAGCAGGGAGCTTAGACCCCAGCCCTGGGGTTCCCTGTGTTCCTCCCCCCAGCCCCGAACTGCCCACTAAACCCACCCAGCCGGTTCCCTGCTGCAGCCTCCGTCCACATTCCCGGGCAGAGGGGTCACCAACACCCCCCCCTCCTGGCTCAGGGGACAGGCTCTCAGGTCTCCCCTCCCCAGGGCACATTCCCAGGTCAACACTCCCCACCCCCCTCACATCCTCACAAGTGTTACTGTCACTCCCCTCCCCCCACACGGCCCTGCCCCGCCCGCCGGGCTCCCCTGGGTGTGGGCGGGGTTCAGGGCGGGGGGGCTCCGGGGGCTCCGGCTGTTCCCCCCCCGCTGGGCTCCGAGCCCGGGGGCAGCAGGGGTGGGGCAGGGTCCCTGACCCCAGCCCGTCCCCCCCCAGGGCGGTTCGTGTACCAGACGAATTCAGAGTGTCACTTCACCAACGGCACCGAACGGGTCCGGTTCCTGGAGCTGTTCGCCTACGACCGGCAGCAGTTCCTGCACTTCGACAGCGAGGTGGGGGTGTACGTGGGGGAGACGGCGGTGGGGCGGCGCTGGGCCGAGGGCTGGAACCAGGACCCGGCGATCCTGGCGGACGCGCGGGCGGCGGTGGACACGTTCTGCCGGCACAACTACGGGGTGGCTGAGCCGTTCACCATCGACCGGAGAGGTGAGTGGGGGAGTGAGCGCTGGGGGGGGGTGAGCACGGGAGACACGGCGGCAGGGGGGGGCTCAGCTGCTCCTGCGCTGGGGGGCGGCAGGGAAAGGGGCGGGGCCAGGGCACGGGGTCACGGGCCGGGGGCGGGGCACAGAGAGTAGGGGGCGGGGCACAGAGAGCAGGGGGCGGGGTCATGGCCAGGGGGCGGGGTCACCCAGCAGCAGCTGCGGGTGGGAAGCCGGGTCTAGGAGCGGCCCAGACCGTGTCCCCGGGTCCGGCTGTGGCGCCCCCTGTCGGCAGGGCCGAGAGCCCCAGACCCCGGGTCCGTCTCTGGGGGGCTGTGGCTGGCCCGCCCCCCGCCCCTCTAAGGGGTCCAGCCCCCAGCGCCCCCCCCCCAGATCCCCCTCGGGACAGGCGGCTGCAGCTCCTACCCCCCCCTTCCTGGGCTGGGAGGGGGCGTGCCAATGGGGCAGAACTTTCCCCTCCCCCCTCAGGGTACCCCTGGCTGAGGGGTGGGGTCAGCCCCTGGTCCCTGGCTGAGACCCCGTCTCCCGGGGCCCCGAGGGTCAGACAGTCTCCGGCTCTGTCCCCATGGAGGTGACAGGACGCGACTCCCCTCGGGCCCTTCCTGCCGGAGCCTGCCCAGGGCAACGGGGGGCAGGAGAGAACCAGCCAGGGGCGATAGTTGGGGGGCTGGGCCTTTCCCAGGGGCAGGGGAGCACCTCTTCCTCCTGAGCACCCTTCCATCTCCAGCCCCTTTCCCAACCCCCTCTCCTCTCTCCCCCCAGTTCAGCCCGAGGTGACAGTTTTTCCCACAAAATCGGGGTCCCAGCCCCACCCCCACCTGCTGGTTTGCTCGGTGACGGGGTTTTACCCCGGCGGGATCGAGATCAAGTGGCTGAAGAACGGGCAGGAGCAGACGGCCGGGGTGGTGTCCACGGAGCTGCTCCAGAACGGAGACTGGACCTTCCAGATCCTGGTGATGCTGGAGATGAGCCCCCGGCGCGGGGACGTCTACACCTGCCAGGTGGAGCACATCAGCCTGCGGGGCCCCCTCAGCGTGCACTGGGGTAAGAGCCTCTGGGTGTGGGGCCACCCCTGAGCCCACAGGGGCAGCCCTCGCTCTGTGGAGCCCCCAGGGGATGGGCCTGGGGCAGAGCGCTCACACGAGCCCTGCTAACCCAAATCTATCAACCTGGGCTGGGAGCTCACTTCCACGGGCTCCAAAATGCTGTGTAGACACAACCTGAGTGGGGCAGTGATGCAGTGGGGGAGGAGAAAAGTCTCCATATTAATGACTGGTCTGGAGAAGGGAGATGAGGAGCATCTGTTCTCCCTGTCTCACAGCATAAGGACAAGGGGACACTCAGTGGAATGGAAAAGGGGCAAATTCACACCTGATAAAAGGAAAGACATTTCCACACACTGTGTAATTAGCCTGTGGAACTCACTGCCACAGGATATAACTGAGCTCGAGCAAGGTTCACACAGAGACGGGCTATTTCTGTGTCCCACAGACTATCCAGGGCTAGACTCAGAGCTGTCCGTTGGGTAGGACGAATTGGGGGAACCGCTCCGTGCCCTGCGGGCCGGTGCGATTGGCTGGCACAGTTGGTCCCAAAAGAGACGAATCTGTCACTTCAACCCGGGCCCCGAACCCCCCTAGGGTTGGCCCTGACTAGACTAGTTCATGATGACAATGGGCAGGGATATCCCACTCTGCTGCAGGGCCTGAGCCGATCTCTGACAATCACAGACCAGGAGGAGCCCTGATGGGGGGCAGATTGTCCCACAACTGATCCTGCAGGCACTGGCCCCTGGCTTTGCTCCAGCTGGTGCTGGTCACTGGCGCAGACGGGAGCCCGGCCCGGAGGCCCCTGACCCGGCCCGTTCCGTGTCCCTGTTTCAGAGGCGCAGTCTGACTCCGCCAGGAGCAAGATGCTGACGGGCGTCGGGGCCTTCGTGCTGGGGCTGATCTTCCTGGCGCCAGGACTCCTCATCTACCTGAAGAATAAGAAAGGTGAATGGCTCCGGGCGGGGGCGGGGCACCAGGGTGTCTCTGGAGGGATGTGGGGCTGGGGGGGGCTCAGGGGAATCTGGGGGCTGGAGGGGGCTGGGTTCCTAGTGAGGAGTGTTCCATACCATGGGGCAGGGATTTACAGTAATAATGGGGGAGGGGGGGTAACCCCAGGTGTGGGGGTTAGACAGGGGCTGGGGTCCTAGTGAGGGACGTTCCATGCCATGGGGTAGGGGCTGGAGCTTTGACCCCCAGGATCCGGCTCCCCCTGGCCACGGCTCTGACCATGTTTCTCTTTGTTTTTCAGGGCACCCCGTTCCCCAACCTGCAGGTAATTTCAATCCCCCTCCCCCGTTAAACCTGCCTCCCCCCACACTGACCACAGGCTGCCTGGGACACCCGTGGGGCGGCTGCTTCTGCCCCTCGGCCCATGACACCCACCCGGCTCAGCCCCGGGGCAGCTGGGCAATGGGGCGTTGGCATCGCGGAGGAGGAGTCTGCGGCTCCCTCGGTCCCCATTCAGGCCGATCCCCGAGCTGCTCCCGGGGGCAGAGGGTCCTGGGTCCTGCCGAGCATCGCCCAGCCCTGCGGCTGCCGGGCAGAGTCCCTGGGGGCGCCCTGGGGCCTGGCAGAGAAAATCCCCCGTCCCTCCCGCTAGCCCCACGGCCAGGGGCTGATTTCTCTCCCCTCTCCCTGCAGGGCTCCTGAGTTAGATCCTGGGCGTCGGACCCCCCGGCTAGCAGGAGTTTCCGTCCGTCTCTCCCAGCCCCTCGCCCAGCCCGGAGAATGCAGAACCTGGGGCCGGTCCCTTCCTGTCCCCATCTGCTCCCTGCGCTCTGCCCGGCTCCAGCCTGCGCTGCCCCCGCCTGGGGACCCGTCCCTGCCCCTCAGTCCCCGCAGGGCCCTGGGGCGACTCTGTCATGCTGTCGAGTGGCTCACGAGTGTGGGTACCAATCTCAGGGCACAGTTAGTACCCGGGGCACGAACCCTAAATTGGCTGAGTTCTGTCCTGAGATTTCACCAAAGTATCGGGTGTGAACTCCGCAGGCCCGGTAACGATGTCACTGTGGGGCCACAGACAGTCCCCTTGGGCTCTCCCATCCGTCTGGCCACCCCGGCCAGCCTGCCTTTGTGATCGATCAGTCACCCCTTCCCCCACAAATCACAGTGATATTCGGGTCTCTCCCTGTCCCAAAGGACCAGTCGCTTTCCCCAGGTCAGTAGCGCCTTCGGTCCCACTCCACAGACAACGCTTGTAGCCAATCCTGCTATAACCTCAGTAAAGACTTGTTAACGGAGACCAAGCACTGGGATTTCTTTACAAGGTTACAGCAGGTCCCACACACACACCAGGGAGTTACAGCCCTCGGGGCCCAAAGGTCGCAGGAGCTCCTGTCAGAAGCAAGCGCTGTGTTTGCTATGGGGCTGACTGGGGCACAGCCAGGGGATCTGGTGCCTGGTAATTCCTGCCCCTTCCCATCCACGCCACGCCCAGCGAGGGATTTCTCCTGGACGGGGGTTTTCATGCCCTTCCTGCCCATGTTCAAGCTGGTGGGACGAGCGCTCCTGCACCTCTCCCCTTCATGGGGGTGTGTGTGGGTGGGGGCCTCAACCAAGTCCTGTGTCCTCTGAGGCCCCCCAAGGGCCCACCTGGGGCGTGGGGCTTGTCTGCACGCCCAGGGCTGCTGCAGCGGGTCTGGTGAAGACGCTTTACGCCGCTGGGAGGGGGATCTGCCCTTGGCCCGATAACCCATCTCTGCGCGCGGCATGGGAGTGGGGGGGACGCTCTCCGCCGGCAGCGCTGGGCCCACGAGGGCTTGTGTCCGTCTCACTTCCGTCACTCCGGGAGGTGGTTTATTCACACAGGGGCGTGCGCCGGGGGGGTCGAGCAGGGGCACCCCCCCAATCAGTGCAGGCACAGAACTCCCCCAGTCCCAGGGCGGGAGACATCAATTACGGTGAGACGAACTGTAGTGCAGACTTCCCGGGGGCATCTGTTGCTGGGCCGGGCGGAAAGAACCCGGCCTGGGCACTCTGGTGTTTCACGCTCGGTGACTCATCTCTCCTGCCTGGATTCACTGATTCAGAGCAAACCCTTCCCTGTCGCCTGATAGCCTGGGACCCCCCGTTCTGGGGGAGACTAACGCAGACAGCCCTCACGAGCATTTCACACAGTCTGACCCCACTGGGATCCATCTAACGCCCCTTGGAACAGTGCGAACACACAGCTGAGCCAGGCTGGGCACGGGGCAGGGGCCGGATCTGATTGGGGGGAGGGGGCAGGAGCCCACGGGGCGGCTCTGAGAGGGGGGTGATTCCTGGGGGAGGCTGCGGGTTTGTTCCCAGGCTGGATGGGCTCCTTGCCCAGGGGTGGGGAGAGCGGGGAGGGGGCCCCCAAATCCCTTTCCCAGGGGAGAGGCAGCTGGAGAGATGCTCCTGTCCCAAGCCCGGGCTGCAGGGACCAGCCTGACACCCCCAGCCCCGGGGGCTCAGCAGTGGGGCAGCAGGGCTGGGGAGCAGATCAGGGGCAGCACACGGGCGTGGGGGCAGTTGTTACCCAGTCTTCCAACCCCCCCGCCCCCAGGGCCCCTCACCTCCCGGGGCCCAGAGATTCACACCCCGGAGTCCCGTCCCCAGCAGAGTCCCAGACCTGTCTCAGTGGGGTTGGCTCTGAGCTCCAGTGTGGTGAAATAGGAATTTTCTGTGATACTGTTAGGAGGCTTGTGTGTGCCTCAGTTTCCTCCATATGCTGTTTGGCGGCGTTAGCACACTCCGGGGGGGGGGGGCATGAGCAGGAACGTGGCGTGCTCAGGGGAGGAGGCGGGGAAGAGGCGGGGCCCGGGCCGGGATTTGGGGAAGGGGTGGGGCAGGGGCGGGGCCTCATGGAAGGGGTGGGGTGGGGGCAGAGGTGGGGGTCGAGCACCCAGGGAAAAGAGGGGAAGTTGGCGTCTGTGCCCTGAGGGCTGCAGCTCCGTTGACCCAAGTGTTTGGTGCAGACCAGGCCGGGCTGGTCCCGGGGCCCTTCGCCCGCTGACGTCTGTGACTGGGCCCTGCAGGGCGCCCGACCCCCGTCCCTTCTCCCCAGCCTGCCCCGGGGTGCCCGCTGCGGCTACTGTTCCCTCCTTGCCCTGCCGAGGGCGCCCTCTCCTTCCTCACGGGGCTGGGGTTTGGCTGGCTATGGGCTGGCGGGTCCCCAGCTGGCTGCCGTGGGGGGACAGACACGTGTGGGGCTGGTGGCTCTTGACCTGGGGTCTCTGGGTCTCCCGTGGCTCAGGTGGGAAGAAAGTTGGGACTGGTTCTGTTCAGCAGTTTGGTAGAGTTGCTATTTTGAGCACTCACAAAAACAGCTCCTCTGCCCCACGTCCAGCACTGCCCCTGCCCCCGCCCCCGCCCAGTGCCCCCATCCGACCCTGCCCACTGTCCCTGCCCCCCATCCCTCAGCACTGCCGGGCTGCCAGGCGTCACTTAAGCGCCCCCAGCCCGGGGATGCTCTGTGCCCCGCGGCCCAGTGTGAAGCGGTGCCCGGCGTTGTGACGGGGCCGGGTCCCTGGGCCACGCGCTCGGAGCTGCTCTCCCTGGCGGGGAGCCGGGGCACGAGGAGCCGCTGGGCGCAGGCTGGACCCTGCCGCGGGCAGCAGCCCCGAGGGGAGGAAAGCTGCTGCGGCTAAGAACGGTTGTGGGGTGTCTGCGAAGAGTCGTGGTTGTCGCAACCCCACCGTGGCCCGGGAGTTTCTTACGGCCCGGCCCGTGGCGCTGACATGTCAGCCGGGCAGCGGGGTGTGTGTAAGGAGGGAGGCGTCCACTAGGGGGCAGCAGGGGCTAGGGCGGGGGTGGCTGGGAGCCAGGACTCCTGGGTTCAGCTCCCACTTTGCCACTAATTTGATGTGTCATCTTGGCCAATCCCTCGCTCTGCCCAGGTCTCCGTTCCCCGGGGGGCCGGTCCCACCTTTGTCCTGGCGTCAGGCTCCTGCAGGCAGAGCCCGTGGGTCTGGGCAGCCCCCGGCACGGCACAGCCCTGCTCTCGGTTGTTTCTGGGAGGTGTGCTATGGGCGGTGATAGAAGGGACCTGGGGTGTCTGAGGGAATTGCTCGTTGGACTTCTGCTTAGCCAGTGGGGTGAGACCGAAGTCCTCTCTGTCTGGCTGGTGGGTGCCTTACTAGCGAAGGACCCCAGCCGTGGGCTCTGACTCCCCTGCTCTAAGCAGTTTGTCCTGAATTGACACTCCCAGTGGGGCCCCCCAAAGGCCGCCTTGTCACACCTGCGGACCCCATCCCTGGCGGTTTGGCACCGGTGGCTCTGCCCCCACCCGGGGCTGCTCCGAGCAGTGACGGCTCCAGGGCAGACCCCGCTTCTCTGCCCCCCGTGTCTGAAAGGGCAGAGAAGATGCGTCACCTGCCTGCAGAAGGGTTTGACTCTCTGTGCCCCCCAGGGCTCTCTGGGGGTCACCGCAGCCAGCGAGCGGGAGAGACAGGGCCAGGCCCGCGCTACCCCGAGAACCAGGAGGCAAAGCGCTGGGACCTGTCCGGTACAAAGCCTCCTCCTGCTGCGAGCCTCCAGCCACGTCTGCCGAACCAGCGGGTGTGGCTGGGGCGATAGGATTTCGGCGTCTGGGACTCCCTGGCTCCACTCCAGGGTTGGCTGTCCCAAGGCCTGTGGCAGGAATTCCCGCCGTCGTGCGGCAGGGACCGAGGGTGGCGAGAACCTCCCCCCAGCCTGCCTGGGACACGGCGGACTCGGTGGCCAGACCGGTCGCCCTGCAGAGAGGCCTGTGGCTGCAGACGTCGGGGCTCTCGCAGGAGGTGCAGAACCGACCTCAGGGCCTTCCCTTCGACGGGGCCTCGCTCTTCTGGGACCCCACGAAGCTGCCTGGCCTCAAGGGCTCCAGAGCCGCACTGCGATCGGCCCCGGGCCCTGTGTGCGTCAGTCGTCTGGCGCAAGCGTGTCAGGCCTCAGCGGCCCCCTCGGGTCTCGGGTCCCTCCCGGCACGAGCCTCACAAAGGAAAGGGGCGAGGGCACCGGTGCAGTCAGGGCCTGCTGGTCCCCACCTCTGCCCAGCGGGGCACTAGCCTGCCGCGTGGGCACAGACAGGCCTTTTGAAGGCAGGCCGGGGAGGGACGATCAGTCTCCCTCCTGGATCATCAACACCCCCCCCCCGTTTATTTTTGCACCCCCTTTCCCCGTCCTTCCCCGCTTGGGCAGCAATAACGTCAGAGCGCTGGGGGCTCAGCACCTCGCTGCGGGGTGCACCCCTCAGTGCATTCCCATCCCGCCTCCTCACCCCCCTTACCTGTCCCTCTTCAGGGGCCTCCTCCCCAGCAGCTTCTCACCCAGGAGCTGCCCGCCAGGCTGTGGGCTGGGGCGGTGGAGGCGGTTGCCCCGGAGCGGAGAGCAAAGGGATTCTTCTCCTGCTGTTTCCTTGTTCCCAAGGCGAAGGGGGGTCTAGGGCCAACCCTAGACCTGCGTCGACTCCCCGCGTCTCTCAGGAAGGTGAGATTCCGTCCGGCCTCCCTCGTCCCCTCGCTAGATCCAGGCACTGGGATGCCGCCCTCGATTTGAAGGACACGTATTTTCATATCTCCTTTCTCCGGGGCCTCAGGCGCTTCCTTGGGTTCGCGGTGGGCCACGCTTGTTACCAGTTCACTGCGCTTCCCTTTGGCCTTTTGGTGGCCCCGCGAGGCTTCACACCGTGCAGGGCGGTGGTCGCGGCCCACCTCAGACCTACCCGTCCCTGGAGGAGCGGGTGATAAAGGGGGACGCAGAAGGTCACGTCCAGCCAGCATCCCGGGGGTAAAGCCCGAGCCGGCATCATTTGGACCCTATCCTCACCTTCCAGCCTCAGTCCCGGCTTCCCTCAAGTGGGGATTGTGGCCGCGTGTGCCGATTTCTCTCCCAGTGTATCCACCGGGCTGGCTCTGGCGCCCCCGGAGCGCTCACGCGTCGGTCCCTGCGCCCTCTCGCTTCCTTCTCACCGAACTCCGGGGCAGGAGGGCGGGTTTGGGCGCGGGCAACGCGTCCCGAGGAACAAGCTACGAGAGGCCGGGAACCGAGTGCTGGCTCGTGTCGACTCCATTCCCGGTGACTCACAAGCAGCATCCCCAGAGGGGGCTCAGAGCTCTCGGGCCTGCCGATCGCGACACAGCTCTCCCGAAGCCGGTGCCATCCCTGGCTTGGTGGCTGATGGCGTCATGGGAAGTGAACCTCTGGATCGAGGCGACGTCGCAGCCCTGAAAATGTCCTGGATCGGAACCGGTGCCAGGAAGGCTGCGGAAAACCCTTGCACTCTCGTAAAACGGGCCTTTGCAATGGCTGGAGGCAGGATCTTTCCCTGCTCGTAGCCCGCCCGGATGCGGGCCCTGATCCCTATGGGACCTTTCGTTCTACCCACGACTGTGACAAACAGCTGCGTCGATCTGTGGAAGGGGCTCGTCCGGTCAATATAAAAGGCTAGGGCCCTTCTCACGTCCAGAGAGTGCAGGCGTCTTTCCGCCTCTGACTCATGCGGCTCTGAGAAGAAGACCGGCAGAACAATGTCTGGCTTGACATGGAACAGCGAGACCACCTTGGGTAGGAAGGCTGGCGGGGCATGCAGCTGGACCTTGTCCGAAAAGAAACCGTATAGGGAGGCCCAGAGGTGAAGGCCTGAAGCCCTGAGACTCTCCTGGCCGGAGTGATTGCCACCAGGAAAGTGACCTTCACGAGAGGAGCAGCAAGGAGCAGGATGCAGGGCTCGAATGGAGGCCTCGTGAGCCTAGACAGGACCAGGTTTAGGGCCCACGGTGGGATCGGGTCCCGGACCTGTGGATGGAGCCTCTCCAACCCTTTAACGACCCTGCTTGTCACCTCCCGGGCCGAGACCAATCTGCCTCAGATGGGGGGATGGGACGCAGAGATGGCCGCCAGGTGGACCCTGGCTGAAGGCAGTGATCGGCCGGGCTGCTCCAGGCGCAGGAGATATTCCACGATGGATGGCCAGGGCGCCGGCGACGGGCACAGGTTCTGCTCGGCTGCACGGCAAGAGAAGCGTTTCCACTTAGCCAGGTCGGCGGCCCTGGTCACCTGGCGGAGTTGGCTGGACCTGCTCAGAGCCTGCTCCCTCGGCCGGGTTCAGCCATGCGGCCGCCACGCCGTCAAGGGCAGGGCTGCTCGAGACAGATGGAGCAGGCGCCCGTGGTCCTGAGACAGCAAATCCGGTCTGAGGGGGGCATCCACGGGGCTGCTACCATGAGATCCCGGAGCATGCCGAACCAATGCCGGCGCGGCCAGGCTGCAGCGATCAGAACGCCCCTTGCCTTGTCCCCCTGGATCTCCAGGAGACCCTTGTGAACGAGGGGAACTGGAGGGAGAGCGTGCGGTCGCCGCCCGACCGTGACTGTAGGAAAGCGTCCGAGAGCCCCTGCCGTGACCGAGCCTCGCGCAAAAGAGGTGACAATTTCTTGCTCCGTGCGGCGGCCAGCAGGTCCCCTGGGGAGTCCCCCGCCTCTGGAAGACGGCGCTGGGGACCTGAGGGCGGAGAGACCACTCGTGGTGAGAGGAGAAGGACCTGCTGAGTCGACCGGCGAATAGGTCCCACTCCCCGGGGAGGTGCGACGCCCCCGGATGGGCCGAGTGTTTCACGCAGAACTCCCCCAGCCCGGGGCTTCCGGACCGAGGGCCCTGCCGCGGGCGCCCCGCCGGCTGACAGAGAACAGGGCGGCTGCGCTGGCCATTAGCACGGGCCCGTTCGGGCCGGAGAGCGGCGGGAGGAACACCTCGCGGGCCAAGCTATCGCTCTGAGCTCCGACGTCTGCGTGCCAGGAGATCTCATCCCGCGACCTTGGGCCCGGAGGTGTCCGAGGGGCGCTCCCGACCCCACCTCCGACGCACCCGACACCAGCGTTGCCACGGCCGCGGGTACTGGACTGGCGCTCCGGCGAGGGCCGAAGGCGGGTCTGATCCTGTCACGGAGTCCCCGGGCGATGCTCTGGAACTGCTCCCTGCGAAGCCAGTCAGGACTCTGGGGAAGTCTCCTCTCTGGGAGCAGCCTGTCTGCAGGACACACAGCTCCCCCGGCTTCCACCTTCCTGGGTCTGACCTCGGAGCATTCAGCCTCCTCTGCCCCTCCGTGCGCTTCCCACAGCCAGTCCGCCCAGGCGGGGTCCTGGGGAAGCCAGAGGGTCCTGCCCCCCAACTCCACAGTCAGACGTGACTCTGAGCGAGCCAGTAAAACAGAAGGTTTATTGACGACAGGAACATGGTCTAACACAGAGCTTGTAGGTGCAGAGAGCAGGACCCCTCAGCTGGGTCCATTTTGGGGGGCAGTGAGCCAGAGAACCCCCTCTGCCCTTCACTCCATGTCCCAGTCATCCCCAAACTGAAACTCCCTCCAGCCCCTCCTCCTCTGGGCTTTGCCCCTTTCCCGGGACAGGAGGGCACCTGATTCCTTTGTTCTCCAACCCCTTAGCTCTCACCTTGCAGGGGGGAAGGGCCAGGCCATCAGTGGCCAGGAAACAGGGTGTCGGTCATTCTCTGTGCCCAGACCCCTGCACACACCTGCCGTCTAGGGCTCTGCAACGATCATACACCCTTACCCCACCCCCTAGATACTTAAGAACTGCCTAGGGGAAACTGAGGCACCCCCACACTATTCAGAGGAAACATTAAGAACAGTCCCACTTCGTCACACTGGGCACAGGCTGGACCCGGTCCTGGCAGCAGCATCCGACGGCTGGGGTGCAGGGAAGCTGCAGCAATTAAAAACAGTCGTGGGGTGTCTGCGAAAAGTGGTGGTTATTGCTACCAAACTGCAGCCCGTGATTTTCTTACAGCCTTTCCCAGGGCCAGAGTCGGGGCTGCCCACTGCGGGCCCTATGCAGGAATGTCCCCCCAACACTAAAACAGGCCAGTTCTTGCAATAAGAGGTGAACGGGGGGGGCCTCTTGAGCTGCTCAGGGCCCTACGCAATTGCTTAGGCTAGGTCTACACTTACAATTGAACGACAAACTTTTGTCATTCACAGGAACTTAACACCCCCCCCGCCCTGCCCGAAAGACAAAAGTTTTGCCGCTGCAAGTGCCTGTGTGAACGCCCGCGTTGCGGCAGGAGCGCTCTCCTGTGGGCACCGTGAGCCCCGTGCGTTGGGGGTGGAAGTATTTTGTCAGCAAAAGTGCCGACAAAGAGCATTCACACTGCCTGACTTTTAGCGACAGGGTCGTGTCCCTCAAGACTATGTCGGGCAGACACGGCCTTTGTCTGCTTCTGCCCAGTGCTGGCTCTGTCCCAGCGCTGAATCCACACCAGCCAGCCAGCCAGCAGCGATTTGTGGAACGAGGGAGACGGTCACAAGGGGGCAGCATGAGCTAGAGCGAGAGGGGGTGGGGTGGGACTCAGGACTCCTGGGTTCTATCCACAGCTCTAAGAGGGGAGTGGGGCCTAGGACTGGAGAATTGCTAACACGGAGGGCACCAGAACCTTTGTAGAAGGGGGGGCATGGCCCCCAGGCACCCCAGTTCTGGCGTTGTTGGTGGGAGGGGGAAGAGGAGCAGCCTGTACTAGGAGGCGGTGAGGTTGGCTGGGGCAGACCCCCACGCCCTGGGAATTCACCTTGCTGAGAGAGGCAGGGTCTGAGCCAGCACCGCAGGAGCCCCAGGGAGGGGCAGGGGGAAGTCTGTCTTGAGAGTTTAGACTGCATGCTTATATTTTCTTTTGTTTTCTTTTGGTAACCACTCTGACTTTTTGCCTATCACTTATAATCACTTAAAATCTATCTTTTATCATCAATAAATTTGTTTAACTGTTTATCTTTACCAGTGAGTTTGCCTGAAGTGTGGTAAATCAGCTCAGATTTACAAAGGCTGGTGTATGTCCACTCTCCATTGATGAGGTGGTGAACCAATTAATAAATTTGCACGGCTTGTCCTGAGCAGTGCAGGACGGTATATTCCTGAGGTACAGTGATGGGAGCCCGGGGGATTCGGCTGATGCCTTTCTCTGTGTGATTCATGAGTGGCTCTGGGAGCATTCACGCAGTTTAGCCGGGTGTGGGGCTCCACATGCGGGTGTGCTGAGTGATCACAGCGCCTGGAGGGGTTTGCTGCTTGTCACTAGCAGGGCATTGTGACAGACAGCCCAGGCTGGAGAGATAAAGGGGCACAGCAGTCCCACAGTCCCAGGCTGCACCCCGGGGATCCCGTCACACCTACCTTGTAAGAGGAAACTCAAAGAACTTGGCTTGTTTAGCCTAACCAAAGAAGGCTGAGGGGAGATATGATTGCACTCTATAAATACAACAGAGAGATAAATACCAGAGCGAAAGAGGAGTTATGTAAGTTAAACGCCAATGTGGACACAAGAATAAACGGATACAAACTGGCCATCAACAAGTTTAGGCTTGAAATTAGGCGAAGGTTTCTAACCATCAGAGGGGTGAAGTTCTGGAGCAGCCTCCCGAGGGGAGCAGTGGGGGCAAAACACCAAACTGGCTCCAGGACTGAGCTTGGTGAGTTTATGGAAGGGATGGTATCATGAGACTGCCTACGGGGGGACACGTGGCCCATCGGCCACTGCTAATAGCAAAAATCCCCAAGGGCCGGTGATGGGGCACTGGCTGGGGAGGGCTCTGAGTTACTACAGGGAATTCTCTCCCAGGTCTCTGGCTGGCGGTTCTCACCCACATGCTCAGGGTCTAACCGATCACCATGTTTGGGATCAGGAAGGAATTTCCCCCCAGGTCAGATTGGCAGATTTTTGCCTTTCCCGGCTGCATGGGGCGCGGGTCACTGGCAGGTTTAAACTAGAGTGAAGGTGCAGTCTCTGTTACTTGATGTCTCTAAACCATGATTTGAGGCTGTCAGTTACCCAGCCAGAGGCTCGGGGTCTGTTACAGGAGTGGGTGGGTGAGTTTCTCTGGCCTGTGATGTACAAGAGGCCAGGCTAGATGATCACGGTGGTCCCTTCTGGCCTTTGAGTCTATGAGCAAGATGGGGAGCCAGGACTCCTGGGTTCTATCCCCAGCTCGGGGAGCAGAATGGGGTCTAGTGGGTTAGAGCAGGGGGAGCTGGGAGCCAGGACTCCTGGGTTCTATCCTGGATCTAAGAGGGAAATAATGTCTGGTGGGTAGAGCAGGGGATGTCTAGGAGCCAGGACTCCTGGCTTCCCCCCACACACTTCATCTGTGCTTTCTAACGCAGAGGAATGAGGCCCGAGTGACCAAACGGTTCCAGGCTGGAGGGGAATTGAGGTGGCTGGTTGGTGTGTGGGGGGCGGGGTATAGCGCCTTTCCCCTCTAGGGGCACCAGCTCCAGTCCAGCCCCAGTTGGGGAGACAGGCTGGCGGGGCGGGGTGGGGCGGGGAGGGGGAGAGAAAAGGTGTCGTTCCCCCCTCCCCGCCCCCCGCTCTCCTGCTGGTAATAGCTCACCTTACCTGATCACTCTGGTTACAGTGTGTCTGGTTACACCCATTGTTTCCTGTTCTCTGTGTATATAAAATCTCCCCACTGTATTTTCCACTGAATGCATCCGATGAAGTGAGCTGTAGCTCACGAAAGCTTATGCGCAAATAAATTGGTTAGTCTCTAAGGTGCCACGAGTCCTCCTTACCTTTTGTAGTGATAATCAAGGTGGGCCATTTCCAGCAGTTGACAAGAACGTCTGAGGAATAGTAGGAAGGAGGGGGGAATAAACCTGGGGAAATAGTTTTACTTTGTGTAATGACCCATCCACTCCCAGTCTTTATTCAAGCCTAAGTTAGGTGTATCCAGTTTGCAAATTAATTCCAATTCAGCACTCTCTCGTTGGAGTCTGTTTTTGAAGTTTTTTTGTGCAGAATTGCCACTTTTAGGCCTGTAATCGCGTGACCAGAGAGGTTGAAGTGTTCTCAGACTGGTTTTTGAATGTTATAATTCTTGACGTCTGGTTTGTGTCCGTTTATTCTTTTACATAGAGACTGTCCAGTTTGGCCA
The DNA here is from genome assembly GCF_965140295.1 of Lepidochelys olivacea. NCBI lineage: Eukaryota > Metazoa > Chordata > Testudines > Cheloniidae > Lepidochelys > Lepidochelys olivacea. The sequence continues at coordinate 45,844,141 of NC_140424.1, forward strand.
ACGTACATGGCAGAGGGGCATTGCTGGCCCATGATGGCATAGATCACATTGGTAGATGTGCAGGTGAACGAGCCTCTGATCGTGTGGCTGATGTGATTAGGCCCTATGATGGTGTCCCCTGAATAGATCTGTGGACACAGTTGGCAACAGGCTTTATTAGACGACAGGAACACGGTTTAAAACAGAGCTTGCAGGTACAGAGAACAGGACCCCTCAGCCGGGTCCATTTGGGGGGGCAGTGAGCCAGACAACCCCGTCTGCCCTTCACTCCTCGTCCCCAACCAGCCCCAAACTGAAACTCCCTCCAGCCCCTCCTCCTCTGGGCTTTGTCCCTTTCCCGGGCCAGGAGATCACCGGATTCCTTTGTTTTCCAACCCTTTAGTTGGTTTCAGAGTAGCAGCCGGGTTAGTCTATATCCGCAAAAAGAAAAGGGGTACTTGTGGGACCTTAGATACTAACAAATTTATTTGAGCATAAGCTTTCGTGAGCTACAGCTCACTTCATTGGACCCTTTAGCTCTCACCTTGCAGGGGGGAAGGGCCCAGGCCATCAGGTGCCAGGAGACAGAGTGTCGGCCATTTATGTACCCTGGCCCTTTGCTCTGCAACAATTACACCCCCTTATCCCACCACCTGGAGACATAAGAAAAGCCTAGGGGAAACTGAGGCACCCACACTATATTCAGAGAAAACATTAAGAACAGTCCCACTTTGTCACACCTGTCTGTTGCAATGGCTGTTTGCCTCAGCAGGGATGAGTGGGACCTGCCAGCAGCCCGTGCTCTGCGTGCCCTGGGCTCTGCGCTCTCCTTGCCCTGGGGACGGGTGACGCAGGGCCCTTCTCCCTCTCCACTGGCCCCGCCATGGGGTTGCCTGGCCCGGGGGAACCGCACAGCCAGGGCCACTTCCCCTCTGAGCCCTGGAACCTGCCAGCTTCTCCTTTTCACTTCCCCCAAGGCTGGACTCTGCCCAGCGCGGGGCTGCTGGGGAGGAACCGAAACCCCGGGCGTCTGCAGCGTCGCTCGACCCCAGCACTGAGACGCTGGACCCGGGGTCGGCCTCACGGTGCTGGGGGCTTCCCTCATGGAGAGCTGGCCCGATCCAGCCCCAGTCTCAGTCGGGGTCTCTGCAGCACCTGGCACAAGAGGGCCCTGATCTCTGCTGAGGGAATCTGGAGGTGCCTGGCGCAAGGGTGGGGAGCTCAGTTTCGGTCTGGGGTGTATGTACAGCACCCGGCACAACAGGGATCCCAGTCTGAGTTGGGGGCCCCAGACCCCACTGTACTAGAAATAATTTATACAAGAACGAGGGACAGTCAGTGAAATTGAAAGGTAGCTAGTTGAAAGCTGGGAAAAGGAAATACGTGCTATTAGCCTCTGGAACTCACTGCCACAAGATCTCACTGGGGCCAAGAGCTCAGCAGATTCACACAAGAACTGGAGGTTTGTAAGGATGGTGGGTGTCTGCAGTAAGGGGTTAACGGGAGTGTGGGACAAGATCTACCCCCAGGTGTGTCAGGACAGGAGCTGAGCTCTAGCTACTGGGGCAGGTCCCCTGGGGCAGGTTATCCCGTCCCTGCGGGGTTCCTGCCCCTCCCCCTGGACCCGCTGGGACTGGCCCCCCTCAGAGACAGGAGACCAGGTTAGACAGGCCCCGGGGCTGAGCTACTCTGGGGATCCCTGCCCCTCGAGAGAGCCAGAGCCGTTGACATCAGACGCCTGCAGTTGCCCAAACGCCCCAGGCCCGGGGGAGTGTTGACCTGGGAATGTGCCCTGGGGATGGGAGACCTGAGAACCTGTCACCTGAGCCAGGAGGGGGAGGGGGAGGTGACACCTCTGCCCAGGAATGTGAACAGACGCTGCAGCAGGGAACCTGCTGGGTGGGTTTAGTTTCAGTTTGGGGCTGGGGAGAGGAACACAGGGAACCCCAGGGCTGGGGTCTAAGCTCCCTGCTCCCCCAGAAGGACGTGATTGAGGGGTCCTGGTTGTACCCACAAGCTCTGTTTTGGACTGTGTTCCTGTTGTCCAATAAACCTTCTGTTTTACTGGCTGGCTGAGAGTCTCAGTGGATCCCAGGAAGAGGGGTGCAGGGCCTGGACTCCCCCACACTCCGTGACAACTGGTGTCAGCGGTGGGATCTACTGCACCCCGTGAACGGCGCTTCCTGCAGTAAGTGACTGGGGAGCAGTAAAACGAAGGGGAATTGACGGGGACCAGGCGTGCTGAAGATTCAGAGAGAGACGGTTTCGGGGGGCGGTTAACCCCTGGGAATGTGTGACCAGAGAGAAAGACTTTTGCAGTAACAGGGTCCCCCGGGGGATTGCAGCAAGCGGTCCCAGGGGCGGAGGAGTCTGCAGCTCGACCCTGGCAAAGAGTCGGTGACCTCAAGAAGGACTGGCACACGAGGGGCTTTTCCTGGAAACCGTGGGAAGCTGCCCGGCCTGCAAGTGGCCAGCAGGGAGATGTACGCTAAACGCCTTAAGAGCGACCTGGTGGAGCTGTGCAGGCAGAGGGGGCTGCGCATCGGGAGGTCCACCAAGGAACAGCTGATTGCCCAGCTGGAGGAGAGGGATCGCTTGGATGACCCGATCCCTGTCCCTGAGGGAAGCTGCCCGGGGGACGCAGCGTGGGCCCTGGGGCCTGACCGGGCTGGGAGGGGTCAGACTGCTGCCGAGGACATCCCGAGACCCTTCCTACCTAAGCCTGGGGAAGGGGTTGGGGAAAGCCCAGTGAATACCGAGGGCACCCTGACCCCGGCACCCAGCAGGGGATCCTCCCGGCGGAGCTCCCCATCCCTGGAGCGGAGGCGGCTGGAATGGGAGAGGGAGATGAAAATGAGGGAGCTGGAGGATCATGAAAAACAACGTCAACATGAGCAGGAGGAGAAGGAGAGGGAGCGTCAGGAGAAGGAGAAACAAAGACAGCATGAACTGGAGCTGGCCAGGCTGAGGAGTAGTGGGGCCCCGGCTGCGGTGAGTGCGGGGGGACCCAAGACTGCAAGGAACTTTGATAAGTGCTTCCTGGCCCAGCGTAAGGAGGGGGAGGACATGGATAGCTTCCTGACGGCCTTTGAGAATGCCTGTGAGCTGCACAGGGTTGACCCTGCAGACAGGCTCCAGTTCCTCACCCCCTTACTGGACCCCAAAGCCGTGGAGGTGTACAGCCGGATGACAGGGGCGGAGGCAGGGGACTATGAACTGTTCAAACAGGCCCTGCTCCGTGAGTTTGGGCTGACCCCCGAGATGTACCGGAGAAGGTTCCGGAGTCAGCGTAAAACGCCTGAGGTCACCTACCTACAGCTGGTCAACCGGATGCAGGGGTATGCCCGCAAGTGGACAGCTGGGGCCCGAGCTAAAGAGGACCTGCTTGACCTAATCGTACTGGAGCAACTGTATGATCAGTGCCCGTCCGACCTGAGGCTGTGGCTGGTGGACAAAAAGCTCGAGAACCCCCAGCACGCAGGGCAGCTGGCCGACGAGTTTGTGAACAGTCGGTCGGGGGTAGCCGGGAGGAGTCCCAAAAGAACAGGCCTCCCCCGATGCAGAGAGAGGGTCACCAGGGGGCCTCCCAGCGGGGAAATAGGGAGAACCCCCTCCCACGGGGAACGCCTAGCGTCGGGCCCCTCCGACCTGCCCGAGGGGACCAACGTGACCTGAGCTGCTATCACTGTGGCCAGAGAGGCCACGTACGGTCCCAGTGCCCCGGGCTCAGGGACAAACTGAGCAGACCCAACCTACCCAGGGTTAACTGGGTAGGGACCCAGCTGGACGAGGGGCAGATGACCCAGGAAAGGGGGGCTGCCAGTTTACCACCTGCTCAGGAGGGAAGAGTACCCCAGGCCAGCTCCGCCAGAGGGCTGGAGGCTCTGGACTCAGGGTGCTCGGTTTACAGGGTGGGTGCGGGGCTGTCCCTCCGGAGAGAGTGCCTTGTTCCCCTGGAGGTGGATGGGAGGAAGGTCAACGGATACTGGGATACGGGCGCGGAGGTGACGCTGGCCCGGCCTGAGGTGGTGGCCCCAGATCGGGTGGTACCCAACACCTACCTGACCCTGACAGGGGTGGGCGGGACCCCATTTAAGGTGCCCGTGGCAAGGGTACACCTGAAATGGGGGGCCGAGGAGGGCCCCAAGGATCTGGGGGTACACCACCATTTGCCCACTGAGGTTTTGATGGGGGGAGACCTAGAGGACTGGACAAGCAAGCCCCAGGCCGCCCTGGTTGTGACGCGTAGCCAGAGCCGGCGAGGGGCACTGCTCCCTGACCTTGGGGAGGGTACCGCACCGGAGGCGCAGGACCCTACCCTGGTGGGGAGGGAGGGCCGAGGGGCACGGCTCAGAGAGGCTGAGGCCTCAGACCTGGTCACTGAGGGGGAACCGGGCCCCGTCCCTGCCCCAGCTGCTGAGTTCCAGGCCGAGTTGAGGAAAGGTCCCTCCTTGCGGAAGCTCAGGGACCTGGCCGACCTCAGTGTGGGACGGACCATGAGGAGAGGCTGCCAGGAGAGGTTCCTGTGGGAGAAGGGGTTCCTGTACCGAGAATGGGCTCCCACAAGGGAAGTAGAGTCCTGTGGGATCAGGAGGCAGCTGGGGGTCCCCCAGAAGTATCGCCGCAGGCTCCTGTACCTGGCCCATGACATCCCCCTCGCAGGGCACCAGGGAATCCGGCGCACCCGGCAGAGGTTGCTACAGAACTTTTACTGGCCCGGGGTCTTTACCACGGTCCGGCAGTATTGCCGATCCTGTGACCCCGTCAGAGGGTGGGGAAGGCCCGGGACAAGGGGAAAGCGGCTTTGAGGCCTTTGCCCATCATAGAGGAGCCTTTCCAGAAGGTGGCCATGGACATCGTGGGGCCTCTCAGCAGGACGACCCGGTCGGGGAAGAAATACATTCTGGGGGTGGTAGATTTTGCCACCCGCTACCCCGAGGCAGTGTCCTTAGCTTCCATTGAAGCAGACACCGTGGCCGATGCGCTCCTGACCATTTTCAGCCGAGTGGGGTTCCCCAAGGAAGTCTTGACAGACCAAGGCTCCAACTTCATGTCGGCCCTGCTCCGGTGCTTGTGGGAGAAATGTGGGGTCCGGCACGACTGGGCCTCAGCTTATCACCCCCAGTCCAATGGGCTGGTGGAGAGGTTTAACGGGACGCTAAAGATGATGCTGAAAACCTTTATGAACCAGCACCCACAGGATTGGGACAAGTACTTACCTCACCTGCTGTTCGCATACAGGGAGGTGCCCCAGGAGTCTACCGGATTTTTGCCTTTCGAACTGTTATATGGCAGGAGGGTGAGGGGCCCCCTAGACCTGATGAGAGACGAATGGGAGGGGAAGGCCACTCCCGATGGAGAGTCAGTGGTGGAGTATGTCCTGATCTTCCGAGAGAGACTGGCTGAACTCATGGGCCTGGCCAGGGAGAATCTGGCCAGAGCCCAGAGGAAGCAGAAGGTCTGGTATGACCGACCGGCGCGGGCCCGTGCCTACGCCACCGGGGATCAGGTGATGGTTCTCATCCCAGTGAGAAAGAACAAACTACAGGCCGCCTGGGAGGGCCCTTTCAAGGTCGTCAAGCAGCTCAATGAGGTAAACTATGTGGTGGAGCTGTCGAACCGGGCGCACCACCGCCGGGTGTACCATGTGAATATGTGTCACGGAGTCCCTGGGCGATGCTCTGGAGCTGCTCCCCATGAAGCCAGTCAGGACTCTGGGCTAGTCACCTTTCTGTGAGCAGCCTATCTTCAGGACACACAGCTCACACAGCTTCCACCTTCCTGGGTCTGACCTCGGAGCATTCAGCATCCTCTGCCCCTCCGTGCGCTTCCCCCCAGCAAGTCCACTCAGGTGGGGCTCCTGGGGAAGCCAGAGGGTCCTGCACCCCAACTTCGCAGTCAGACGGGACTCTCAGCCAGCCAGTAAAACAGAAGGTTTATTAGACGACAGGAACATGGTCTAAAACAGAGCTTGCAGGTGCAGAGAACGGGACCCCTCAGCTGGGTCCATTTTGGGGGGCAGTGAGCCAGACAACCACGTCTGCACTTCACTCCATGTCCCAGCCAGCCCCAAACTGAAACTCCCTCCAGCCCCTCCTCCTCTGGGCTTTGTTCCTTTCCCGGGCCAGGTGGTCACCTGATTCCTTTGTTCTCCAACCCTTTAGCTCTCACCTCGCAGGGGGGAAGGGCCCAGGCCATCAGTTGCCAGGAAACAGGGTGTCGGCCATTCTCTGTGTCCAGACTCCTGCACACACCGGCCCTCTAGGGCTCTGCAATGATCATACACCCTTACCCCACCCCCTAGATACTTAAGAACTGCCTTGAGGAAACTGAGGCACCCCCACACTATTCAGAGGAAACATTAAGAAGAGTCCCACTTCGTCACAATATGATGAAGCCATATTATGCGAGGGGGAATGTGGTGTTGGCCGTGTGTGGACAGTGGGAAGAGCAGGGAGATGACCCTTTAGTAGATCTATTCCCTGGGACCAGAGCTGGTTTCCCCCTGGAAACAATTCCCCTCTCGGATCAGCTAACCCCTGCCCAGCAAGCTGAGGTCAGGGAGGTGCTGCATCAGTACCGACAGCTGTTTTCCAACCAGCCTGGACGCACTAATCTGACTGTCCACCAGGTGCAGACAGGGTCGCACCCGCCGATAAGATGCTCCCCCTTCCGAGTCACAGGGAAAACTGCTCAGGACCTGGAAAGAGAGGTGCGGGACATGCTTCCTTTGGGGGTGATCCAGCCATCTGCCAGCCCTTGGGCCTCGCCGGTGGTGCTGGTCCCCAAAAAGGACGGGTCGGTCCGGTTCTGTGTGGACTATCGGAAGCTCAATGCCATCACTGTATCTGATGCATACCCCATGCCCAGGCCGGACGAGCTCCTAGACAAGCTGGGAGGAGCTCGGTACCTCACCACCATGGACCTTACAAAGGGCTACTGGCAAGTGCCGCTGGATGCAGATGCCCGACTGAAATCGGCCTTTATCACCCCTCTGGGGCTCTATGAGTTCCTGACCCTGCCTTTCGGCCTCAAGGGAGCGCCGGCCACCTTCCAGCGCCTAGTGGACCAGCTCCTGAGGGGGATGGAGAGTTTTGCCGTGGCGTATATTGATGACATCTGTGTCTTTAGCCAGACCTGGGAGGACCACGTGTCCCAGGTTAGACAAGTGCTGGACCGACTCCAGGGGGCTGGGCTGACTGTAAAAGCGGAGAAGTGCAAGGTGGGGATGGCGGAAGTATCTTACCTGGGCCATCGGGTGGGGAGCGGCCGCCTAAAGCCGGAACCAGCCAAGGTGGAGGTGATCAGAGACTGGCCCGCTCCCCACACCAAAAAGCAGGTCCAAGCCTTTATTGGGATGGCAGGATACTACCGAAGATTTGTGCCCCACTTTAGCGCCATAGCCACCCCCATCACTGAGCTATGCAAGAAGGGAAAGCCAGACAAGGTGGTCTGGACCGAGCAGTGCCAGGAGGCTTTCCGGGCGCTGAAGGAGGCTCTGGTCAGTGGCCCAGTTCTGGCAAACCCAGACTTTGACAAGCCCTTTGTGGTGTTCACCGACGCCTCAGACACGGGACTGGGGGCGGTCTTAATGCAGGAGGATGAAAAGGGGGAGAGACACCCCATCGTGTACCTGAGCAAGAAGTTGCTACCCCGGGAGCAACACTACGCGGCCATCGAGAAGGAGTGCCTGGCCATGGTGTGGGCCCTCAAGAAACTAGAGCCCTATCTCTTCGGGCGACACTTCACTGTCTACACCGACCACTCTCCCCTGACCTGGCTGCACCAGATGAAAGGAGCCAACGCCAAGCTCCTGAGATGGAGCCTGCTCCTGCAGGATTACGACATGGACGTGGTCCACGTGAAGGGAAGTGCCAACCTGATAGCGGATGCGCTGTCCCGGAGAGGGGGCCCCGAACTTCCCCAGGTCACTGGTCAGCGTGACCCCGCTCAGTTCAGTCTCGAAGGGGGGAGAGATGTGAGGATGTGACTCAGCAGGGAGGGGGGAGTGTTGACCTGGGAATGTGCCCTGGGGATGGGAGACCTGAGAGCCTGTCACCTGAGCCAGGAGGGGGAGAGGGAGGTGACACCTCTGCCCAGGAATGTGAACAGAGGCTGCAGCAGGGAACCTGCTGGGTGAGTTTAGTTTCAGTTTGGGGCTGGGTGGAGGAACACAGGGAACCCCAGGGCTGGGGTCTAAGCTCCCTGCTCCCCCAGAAGGACGTGATTGAGGGGTCCTGGTTGTACCCACAAGCTCTGTTTTGGACTGTGTTCCTGTTGTCCAATAAACCTTCTGTTTTACTGGCTGGCTGAGAGTCTCAGTGGATCCCAGGAAGAGGGGTGCAGGGCCTGGACTCCCCCACACTCCGTGACAGTGGGCTCGGACTCCGGGGCTGGGTCACAGGGAGGTTCTTGTCCAGGCATCGCAAGGCTGGCTGGGCCAGCAAAACCCTTCAGGGCACCAATCAGAGACCAGGCGGGAATTGTGGCTACTAACCGGCTGCCCTGGGCCCAAATCTAGGTTTGGTCTGACTGGGGCAGGGGGCCACGGAGCCAAAGGGGGCTGGATCGGAACTGGTGCCCCGCAGAGGGGAAAGGCCCAATGGGCCATTCCCACCCCTGAGCCAGCCCTCCATCCCCCGCCACGGGGCTGCATGGACCCCAGCTGGGATCGGGGCTGTGTTGTGCCGGGCGCTGCCCAGACACACGGGCGCTGCCCTCGGGAGGTTGCAGCCTAAGACAACAAGACAAAGGGGGGTCACCAGCCCCAGAGTGAGGGATTGACCCCAGTGCACACAGCACAGTAGTGGTGAAGGTGGGAACTGAACCCAGGAGTCCTGGCTCCCAGCCCCTCCCGCCCTGTAACCCACCAGACCCCCACACAGAACCCAGGAGTCCTGGCTCCCAGCCCCTCCCTCCTCTAACCCACCAGACCCCACACGGTACCCAGGAGTCCTGGCTCCCAGTCCCTGTGGAGGGGGCCTCACTGGCTGTCCTGGGGCAAGCTGGGTGCTGAGCGGGGCTGGGTCGGGGGGCTCAGAGTGACCCAGGCCGGGGGAGGGGAGGTGTCAGGGCTGGCCTGAGCCCGCGGGGGGGTGAGTGGGGTGGGTGTGAGGCTGCGGCTGGAGGAGCCACTGCCCCATCCCCATCCCCGCTCCCGCCTGTCACCCAGCCCAGCCCGCCTGGCTGCTCCTCAACCTGCCCCATAGCAGCCCAGCATGGCCAGAATCTGCCGGAGACCGATGACGCTGCCCGGAGCCGCGTGCTGATTGGCCGGGAGACGGGGGTTACTCGAGTTCAAGGTGAAGTGGAAGCTTCTGGGGAAAGCCCCAGCTGCTGGGAACCGGGAGGTGGGGAGGTGGGGACGCAGGGCGGAGGGGAAAGGGGGTGTGTGAAGGACTCTGGGCAGCTCACGAGCTCGTCTCTGCCCCCAGCAGAAGTTTTTCCAATCAAAGCTCTGACCTCCCCTCCCCCACCATGTCTCTCTGATCTCCCCGGATCCACCTGGCTACAGGACACAGCAAAGATCGTGTTGGGGCTGGGATCTGCAGTGACCCCTGGGCCCTGCTCTGGGTTGCGGCTTTTGAAGGCAGCCTCTGTGCTGCCCAGCTGGCCTGCCTAGCACTGGCTGTATTTACACATCTCAGCCGGTTCCTTGGAGACTCTTGGGTATAAATGATCCGGGACTGGTGACGTGAGTGTGTCTGATTTTAGCAGCTGCTGCCTCACCTCCTCCTTTGTTAGAGCTGGGAAATTTTCTGGTCCATCCACAGCATCATCAAGGACGGACACAGCCTCCTGCCTCACTCCAAACACAGACAGGAATAGCTACGGGACATTTCTGCCTTTCCTGCTTCACTAGTTACAGTTTCACCATCTGCATCCAGCCCTGGACCTGGACCCGGTTCCAACCTAGGGCTATGTTTGTTCCTGACGTGTTTCTAAGCTGTCTTCTTATTGTCCTTCAAACTATTGGCCATTGGATCCTTTAGTTTCCCTTATCAGTTGCCTACATGTTTACTTGTAACTTATATTCTTTGCCATTTACTTCCTGTTTCCCATCCTCTGTACTGACTGGGCTTTGATCTCCATTCAGCTCAGTGTTTGCATGTTCCAGCCATTCATGCTGTGTTCTTAAAAAGCCTTTTTAACCCAAAGCCTGGACCCCGCTGGTGGCTGTCTGTGAGTGGACTCCTGTGCCCCTGAAGGACTCAATGGGGCTCCCCCCACTCACGGTCGTGGCTGTGTTTGGAGAGCAACGTGCTCCCACCGGCTCAGATGTCGCAGTGGTTAGGGGCCCTCCCTGGTAAAAATGTGACCCGGGTTTCTAGTCTGAGGTCATCTCACGTCAGCTCCCAGACGCTGGCTCTTGTTCTGCTTTGTCTGGGAGACTGACGAGCCCCCTGCTCCCAGAAATCGGCTCCCCGGGTGGGTCCTTACAGACCGGGATTAGGTCACCCCTGAGCCTTGCACAGAACAGGCTCCTTCCATCGCTCACTCACAGGCAGCTTCTCCAGACTTTGAGGCACCTTTGCAGCTCCCCTCTGAACCCGGCTAACGTTTCAGCCTCCTTTCCGCAGGGCCGACGCCAGGGCTGGACACAGCAGCCAGTGACGATCTCACCAGATCCGTGTCCAGAGGTGACACCATCTCCCAGCGCCTGCCCAATATTCCCCTGTTCCTACAGCCCCGGGTCACACCTGCCCCCTAAGCCACAGCATGGCACTGGGAGCTCACACTCAGTTGGGTTCTGCCTTGACCCCCCACGTCCAGTTCAGAGTCTCTACGTCCCAGTGTACAGCCCACCCGACCCCCATCATGTGGGACCCACATCCTCGGTTCCTCCCTGTCCAGCCTGGCACCCGGCTGTGCGAAAACACGTGTGACTGGGCCCAGCTCCCCGCGTGACCCAGCTCGCTGTGTGTAACTGGCCTGTCCCGTCATTACCCCCCACTCCCCAGTCTCGGTGTCCCCACAGACGCACCCCATGGTGGGTTTACATCGTCTCTCGGCTCACCGAGCTATTGACTCGCCCTGGCTCCAGGGCCAGGCCCTGCCAGACCCCACTGGAAACAGCCCCCCCCCCACGTCCAGCCCCCCAGGGCCTCCCCAGCTGGCAGGAGCCCAGGGCCTGCGTCTGGAGCTGCCTAAAGGGACTTGGGAACATTCCCACCAGGGACAGCTGTACGGCCGCAGCCAATGGGAACGCGCAGGAGGCTGGTCGAAGGCTCCAGCGGCCAATGGGAGAGCTTGGTGGGTTGGTGGCATTATTGGGAGCCAGGGGGTCTCCCGGCATGTGCCCGGGAAGGGGTGCGAGGAAGCTGGGCTGGGTCTCGGTGCTATGTTCCGAGGGGGATCTGCCCTTCGCGTCACCGTGACCCCAGCCTGGGGGACATCACCGCAGCACCCGGACAGGCCAGCATCTCTCTGCAGCCGCTTGCCCTGCGGGGTTCGGTCCCGGGGGAGCCTGGCCCATGAGCCCTGCCCTGCCCCAGGGATCCTGACCATAGGATGATTTCAAAGTGCTCCATGGACCATCCCTCAGCCCGAGAGCCCCCACCACCGCCCCAGGAGGAGACCACGTTTCAGACACAGAGAAACTGAGGCACAGGAAGCCTCACAGCTTGCAGCAAGTCAGTGTCACAGTGTCAGCAATAGGAATAGAACCCAGGAGTCCTGGCTCCCATCCCCCCTGCTCTAACCCACTGGACCCCACTCCCCTTCCAGAGCTCGGATAGAACCCAGGAGTCCTGGCCCCTTCCTTAACCCTCATACCAAACTCCCTTAACTCCCGGTATAACCCGGGGCCCCTACTCTAGCTAGAGTCTAGAGTCTGGACCGACTCTAGCTGGGCTGGGCTAACACAGGCTGCCGCGGGCTCGGCCCAGACCGACCGGATTTAAAATCATGATAAAAAACTCAGAAACGTCCCCAAAATCCACTTTATTGCTGTTGGCAAAGCTAGATCGAGGGCAGCCGGGCTGTGGACACACACGGGGCACAGGGAGAAGGGGGGCTATACAGGGACTGGGCCCTTTCCACACAGACCCAGCAGGGATGGACCCCGGGGGAGTCACACACGGGTGCCATGGGGCCTTTAGCCAGGGACTAGCGCTGGGACAGTCATGGGCCCGATCCCGCCCCGTGGGGACCCCATTGACCGGGAATGGCCAAATCTGGCCCAAAGCCTGCTGGGTAATGGCTGGAGGGGCTTTACCTGGGGTGACTGACAGCAGCCTCTGGCCAACAGGGGCCGGGCTCGGGGCCCAATCCAGCACCCACTGGAGTCAAGAAAAACCTTCCCCACGATGGCAATGGGGTTTGGATCAGCCCCGTGGGCCCTGCTGCCCCCTGACGAGGGGCCACCCCCATTCCCAGCCCCATGGGGCAGCAGCCCTCTCCCTGGATAGGTGCCCCCTCCCAAGCCCAGCGGGGGTGCAGGGCCCGCCTGAGGGGCTGGCTCCCCAGGGAGTCTCTAGCGGCTTCGCTCGGCGCGGTTACGGGGTCGGGGGGCCCCGCCTGGGTACAGCAGCTGGCACCAATGGGCACGGAGCAGGGGTGCTGGGGGCAGAGCTGGAGGGGGTGGGGGCCGTGAGCGGGTCTCAGAAAGGCATCTGGGAAGGATTCAGGGGCCCCGGCTTCTCCCTGCGTTTATCTGAAAGGCAAAGAGGGTCGGTTACCAGGAGTCCTGGGCCCTGACGTGAGGCTGGCAGGGATCAGGGCCATTCCCCAGCACCTGCAGGGACTCTCTCATTGACATGGGGGGGGGGGGCTGGGTGGGTTCAGGAGCTGTGGCTGGCTGGGGGCGCACAGTGGGGGGGGATCTCCCCAGTAGCTGCTGGGTGGGGGAGGGGCTGTGGCTGGATGGCGGAAGCACAGTGGGTGGGGGGTCTCCCCAGGGGGTGCTGGATGGGCTATGGGGCTGTGGCTGGCTGGGGGAAACACAACAGGTGGGGGTCTCCCCGGGGAGTGCTGTGTGGGCCCAGGGGCTGCAGGTGCAGCGGGTGCCCTCCCCAGGCAGCAGCTACTCACAAGGGGCCCCGCGGGTTGCGGGCGGCGTTCATCTTCATGCCCTTGATGATGAGGATGGTGCCCACGATGATGCCGATGATGCCCACGGCCAGGCCCAGGGCGCACACCAGGGTCTCGGTGGTCTCGGGGACGGGGGTGGGCATCTGGGCTTCTGGAGAGAGGGGGAGAGGGACAGGGCACGGAGTGAGGGGGGCTGTTCCCACCCCTCCCTCCCAGGGCTGGGATAGAACCCAGGAGTCCTGGCTCCCAGCCCTGTGCCCAGCGGGGTCCCCGGGCACCCCGGCCTTACCCCAGTGCTTCATGAAGGGCTCAGGCAGCCCCCAGTGCTCCACCCGGCAGTCGTAGAAGTCACCCGAGCTGGGGAGGAAGGGCAGGTAGGAGAACTTGCGGAAGGAGTCACCCTGGCGGGGGTAGAAGTCGGTCTCGTAGACGCCCCCCGTCACCTCCTGCCCGTTCTTCAGCCACGTCATGCTGAGCGCGGGTGGGAAGAACTTGTCCGCGAAGCAGATCAGGACGTTGGGCTCCCCCAGCTCCACGGGGTCTTCGGGGAACACGGTCACCTCAGGGGGCACTGGGGAGACAGGGGTTAGTTGGTCCCATCCCCTGCCCCCCTGAGCCAGCCAGTCCCTGGTGATCATGCTCCAGCTCAGGGGTCTCTCCCCAGGACTGTGGGGGCGTCACCGGGGCTGTCCCAGCTCCCTGCCCTGACGACTGATGGGGCAGAAGGGGTAGGGGGGAGAATCCCCCAGGGGCAGGGGCAGGTGCTGGGGAGGGGCAACGAACAGCCCTCAGCAAAGGAGCTGCCCTGGGCCACCAGCCTGGAGGGTGCGAACTGCCCGGGCCCCAGCTGCGTGGCTGCTCGCAGCCCTCGCCAGAGGCTGGGAGGGGATCTAAGCGAGGCCCCACAGTCTTTAGGGTGTCTGGTACTGGGCCCGTGCGTGGCAGGGAAGGTCCATGGGTGAGCAAGGTGTGGGATGGCCCCAGGAAGGGGACGGGGAAGGTGCCCCCCCCCGCCGTGCCGTACCGTTCTGGGCCCGCGAATGGTTGGACCTCTTGATCAGGATCTCCAGGTTGTTCTTCAGCACGGCGATGTTGCCCAGGGCGCCCTGCGCCTCGAAGCTGGTGAACTTGCTGAAGTCGGGCAGGCGCCAGACGGTCTCCTTCCTCTCCAGGTCCACGTGGAAGATCTCGTCCTGGTCGAACTCCTGCATGTACTCGCCAGACTCCTGCTGGGCCAGGTCCGTCCGCTGGTAGAAATTCACCTGGGAGCTCATGTGCTCCACTGTGGGGAGAGGGGCATCAGCAGCAGCCCCCCCACGGGGCATGGTCTCTGGAGGACTTCCCCTACAGCCACAGCCCCCAGCATTCATCCTAGGCTTCCCGCTGCGAGGGGAAAGCAGCCGCAGGGAGCGCAGGGACCCCTGACATCACGCTGGGGCATTGGGGTCAGCGCTGTCTGGGAGGGGACAGGCCCCCGCTGTGCCCCCCCCCACCACTCATTTGTTCTAACAGGTCTCCCATCCAAGTGCATCCGATGCAGTGAGCTGTAGCTCAGGAAAGCTTACGCTCAAATAAATTGGTTAGTCTCTAAGGTGCCACGAGTCCTCCTTTCCATCCAAGTAGTGTCCAGGCCGACACCCACTTAGCTTAGGAAGGGGGATGTCACCCCAGTGCAGAGTGGGGGGTGTCTGGAGTGGGGGTGGGAAGGTTACACATTGTGACTGCAGGACATTTCATTCTCCCGTCTGTGCCGAGGGCTCGTTCCGGGTCCTCGCATCACCACAACCTGGTTCTCGGGACGATTTCAATCCCTGGCCCCCGACACTCACACCCCGGGGATAGTCACTGGGAGACCCGGGAACCCCCCAGCCAGAGACATTAAAGCTGCGCTGGGGGGTCAGACACCCTCCGGGAGGGGGAGGGGTCTGGCTCAGGCCTGAGGTTGGGATTGCCCAGGGCCCAAGGGAGTTGGGCACCTACATCCTAGGGAGTCGTTCGCTGATCCCAGCTCGCCCGGCAGGATCTCACAGAGCGACTGCAAAGGAGGGGACCTGCCACCACTAGTCAAGGAGAGAGTCTGCCCCACAGAGCGCCCCCCCACCGTGGGTCTGAGCCCTGGGGGGACAGGGGACAATGGGGCCAGGCTGGGGAGCGGAGACAGGGGCTCCCTGCTCTGCACAGACGCACTCACTGCTCGGCAGGGTCTGGCCCTGGCGCAGCTCTTTGGGGAACGTTCCCCCATCCCTCCTGGGGGGATCAGCCCCTGAATCCCTGTTGGGGAGGGGGCTGCACCCCTAGGGCAGGGCTGTGTTGTACCCAAACCACAGCGGCTTCCCCACGATCCCTCTGCTGCCCCCGCGCCAGCCTCCCCTGCCCTCCCCCGCTGCCATTGGGGGGGGGGGAGACCCTCCACTCCATGCAGCACGCGCCCTGCCCAGATCAGCCCCCGACCCCTCCCTCAACACTGTGGGGTGAGATTCTCCCTCCCTGCAGCCCCCCTATCTGGCTCCTCCCCATACCCCTCCCTGCCCCGTCAGCCCCCATTGTCCCCCCGAGGGTGGGGGAGCCGGGTACTATGGGGGTCAAGCTGCCCCCCCCAGGCCCAGGCATCACAGCCCCCGCCCCGCCCCGCCCGTACCTCTCACCGCCCCGGTGCCCGGCAGGGCCAGCAGGGTGAGCAGGGCCAGCTGGGCCATGGGGACGCCCCGTCCTGCGCCCATCTCCTCTCCCCGGACACTGGGCTGGGCGCAGGGCTGGCAGTGCTAGGGGGCTGGGGGGCACATGTCACACCCGGGGGGGGGCAGGGTTGGGGGGCAGCGCCCGGCATTGGCCAGGGGAGCCCGGCCCAGTGGCCCGCACCCAATGGCAGAAATCCCTGCGCCGACCAGGCTGTTACCGGGCAGAGCAGCAGGGCTGAGCCTCGCCGAGAGGAGATGGAGAAGTTGCAGGCAAATCAGGCAAATTAAAAGAACCTCACAGCAGCTGGTATTTTTACATAACTTCAGGATTTCTGAACACTCAGGGTTGGCAATACTGCAAATTCCCACCCAGCCACCTGGGGCCGCGGGCTGAGTCTGCGTGGCAGGCCCAGCGTGGTGTGGCTCTGCCAGCAGCCCAGTGTGGACGCAGCGCAGCCAGGAGGGGTTTATCCCCAGTGTGGACGCAGCGCAGCCAGGAGGGGTTTATCCCCAGTGTGGACGCAGCGCAGCCAGGAGGGGTTTATCCCCAGCGTGGGCGCAGCACCTCCCCGCACGGCCCTCGCCCAGTCCACACATGCCCTGCTCTGCAGAGCGACTGTGTGCACAGGGGGCTCGGCGACACAGCGGTGTGCTGGGGTGTGGGGTCACACCTCTGACCCCCGGAGCTCTGTGTGTGTCCCGGGGGTCGTGTCACACCTAACTGCAGAGCTCTGCTGGGATAAGCGTTAAGTGTAGACCAGGCCACAGGCAGGGTTCGGGGAGACCATCCATGGGAGACCGGGACGCCCGGCCATTCCCCTCTGGGGCACTGGTTCCCACCTGGCCTCAGGGTGGGATCCTGGCTGGCTCAGGTGGCGGGATTGGGACACAGGCCCTTTCCCTCGGGTGGATCTGCTGTTAGTGACCAAACTTCCTTCCCCCCGGAGTCTGTCCTGGGCCCCGTGTGTGGCACGCTGGTCCCTGTCCCCTGCCCCAACCCACTGCCTCCTGTCCCCATTGGCACCAACTTGTCCCCCCCACCCCCACAGCTAACGCGGGGTGTTCACACTGCCCCCGGCAGGAGGGGCCGAGAGGGGCTGGCCTGGGACCCAGGAGCCCTGGGGTCATTCCTGGCCCTGCCACAGACTGTGTGTGACCCTGGGCCAGTCACTGACTTCTCTGGGCCTCCCTCCCCAGCTGGGCATTGGGGACAATGGCCCTGCCCCACGGGGGGTGGGGGGTGTATGCGCGCAGCAGAGAGGGGGAGGGGCTCAGAGACAGGGGGGCCAGAGAAGCCCCTTTGGGAGATCGATGGTGGGAGCAGCTGGGAGGCCGAGCTGTGCCTGACCCATGGAGACTGAGCCCCCTGCTCTGGTGGGGTGCCTAGGGGGGCAGGGCTCAGGCCCATGGAGGTGGGGGTGGGGGAAGCTCAGAACTTCTGCCTGTGGGGCCAGCCCCGAACCTTCCACTGGGCCTAAATTTATCCACAACCAGAGACCCCACACACAGACCCGGCCTGCCCCAGCCAGCAGCAGAGGGTCGAGGCACCAGGGGAAGGGGACGGAGGGTCCCAGGCCCGTTGCTGGGGGTCCTGCTCTGGTGGGGGCTGGTCCCTGGCCTGGCCCCGCTCTCCAGCTGCCCCGGGGCCATGGCAGGCACCAGGCGAGTCCTGCAGCCCGACCCCAGACCCTGCTCTGCCCCCTACGAGGGAGAAGTATGGAACCGAGACCTGCTGGGGCCGGCTCTGCCTGGCAACGAATGATGCTGCCCAGACCCGATGCTGACTGGCCCTGGGCTGGGGGTGCCCAATCCCCGGGGCCGTGGGCAGTGTCCCGGGTCTGGTGCTTGGAGCTGGACAGAGAAGGTCTCAGTCTGCGGGGTCCCGACGACTTTCCAGATCTCTCCCTCCTGAGCCGCGATGGGGGCGGGTCGGATCCTGGGGGCCGGGAGCCGCTGGGCTGGGGCTCTGCTCGTGACACTGACGGTGCTGAGAACCCACCTGGCTCATTGCACGGAGCCCCCAGGTGAGCAGAGACCCCAGCGCCCTGGGGAGCCCCGTCCTGGGCAGGCGCTGGGTGTATCTGGGGGTGGGGGGGTGTCAGAGCCCAGCGCCCCGGGGAGCCCCGTCCTGGGCAGGCGCTGGGTGTATCTGGGGGTGGGGGGGTAATTGGACGCCAGTGCCCCGGGGAGCCCCGTCCTGGGCAGGCGCTGGGCGTATCTGGGGGCGGGAATCGGATGCCAGTGCCCTGGGGAGCCCCATCCTGGGCAGGTGCTGGGTGTTTCCGGGGGGGGGGAATTGGACGCCAGTGCCCTGGGGAGCCCCATCCTGGGCAGGTGCTGGGTGTATCTGGGGGTGGGGGGGTGTCAGAGCCCAGCGCCCCGGGGAGCCCCGTCCTGGGCAGGTGCTGGGTGTTTCCGGGGGGGGGGGGGGGAATTGGACGCCAGTGCCCTGGGGAGCCCCGTCCTGGGCAGGTGCTGGGCGTATCTGGGGGGGGGTAATTGGACGCCAGTGCCCCGGGGAGCCCCGTCCTGGGCAGGCGCTGGGTGTATCTGGGGGTGGGGGGGTGTCAGAGCCCAGCGCCCCGGGGAGCCCCGTCCTGGGCAGGCGCTGGGTGTATCTGGGGGGGGTCAGACCCGACATGCCTTGGGGTCCCCTGTCCTGGTGTCCTGTCTGCTCAGTGTCTCCCCCGTTCTCTGTGTCCCCTCCCGGAGGTGCTGGGACGAGGGGGCTGGGGGCTGCCGCACCCCCCGGATTGAAGCGGTTTCCCTCCCACACGGGGGTCACGGTTCGGGTCAAGGGCTCTCAGCACCCCCCCCCCCGGTACACATGGGCCCAGCGCCCCCCCGCTCGGTGTTACCGTCACTGCCCCCCCCCCGTCCATGCCCGCCTGGGTCCGGGGCTGGGGGGGCGGCTACGGGCTCGTGGGCGCTCCCGGAGGATTTGGGCCCCCCCGGGGGCAGCAGGGGGCGGGGCGGGGCGCCTGAGCCGAGCCGAGCCGAGCCGAGCCCGTCCCCCCCAGGGCGGTACGTGTACCAGCAGAACGCGGAGTGTCTGTTCACCAACGGCACCGAGCGGGTCCGGTTCCTGGACCGGTACCTCTACAACGGGCGGCAGGACGTCCACTTCGACAGCGAGCTGGGGGTGTTCGTGGCGGACACGGAGCTGGGCCGGCCCGACGCCGAGTATTGGAACAAGGACCCGGCGATCCTGGCGTACAAACGGGGGGCGGTGGACACGTTCTGCCGGCACAACTACGGGGTGCACACGCCTTTCACCGTGGCCCGGAGAGGTGAGTGCGGGGGCGGGGCTCCGGGGGGGCGGGGCCGGAGAGGTGAGTGCGCGGGGGGGGGGCTCCTCCGCTCTGCCCCCCCCCCCAGTTATCTCCATGCTCCGGCTCTTGGCCGGGGGGGGCTGAGCTGCTCCTGCGCCGGGCGGGGTCACGGGCAGGGGGCGGGGCCCAGGGAGCGGGGGGGGGGCGGCGGGGGCCGGGGTCACCCAGCGGCAGGAGCAGGCGGGAACCCGGCGCTGGGGCGGGGACGTCTCTTCCCTTCGCCTTCCCCCCCCCCGCCCGTCCCGGCCCCCCCCGGGTCTGGCTGCGGCGCCCCCTCTCTGCAGGCCGGGGACTGACCCTCCCCCCCGCCCCTCTGGGGGTTCAGCTCCCAGCACCCCCCACTCAGACCCCCCTCGGGGCAGGCGGCTGCTGCGGCTCCTACCCCCCTCCCTGGGGTGGGCGGGGCCGGACGATGGGGCAGAACTTTCCCCTCCCCCCAACCCTGCCCCTCCCCCCTTGGGGTGCCCCTGGCAGGAGGGTGGGGGCAGCCCCTGGTCCCTGGGCCGAGACCCCGTTTCCCTGGGCCCCGAGGGTCAGACAGTCCCTGGCTCTGTCCCCATGGGGGTGACAGGACGCGACTCCCCTCGGGCCCTTTCTGCTGATCCTGGAGCTGGGGCCTTTCCCTGGGGGACGGGGGGGTCACCCTGCTCTGTCTCCAGCCCCTATCCCAGCCCCTCCCCTTCTCTCCCCCCAGTTCAGCCCAAGGTGAAAGTTTCCCCCACAACATCGGGGTCTGGGTCCCACTCCCACCTGCTGGTTTGCTCCGTGACGGGGTTTTACCCCGGGGGGATCGAGATCAAGTGGCTGAAGAACGGGCAGGAGCAGACGGCCGGGGTGGTGTCCACGGAGCTGCTCCAGAACGGAGACTGGACCTTCCAGATCCTGGTGATGCTGGAGATGAGCCCCCGGCGCGGGGACGTCTACACCTGCCAGGTGGAGCACATCAGCCTGCAGGACCCCCTCAGCGTGCACTGGGGTAAGAGCCTCTGGGTGTGGGGCAGCCCCTGAGCCCGCAGGGGCAGCCCTCGCTCTGTGGAGCCCCCAGGGGATGGGCCTGGGGCAGAGCGCTCACATGAGCCCTGCTAACCCAAATCTATCAACCTGGGCTGGGAGCTCACTTCCACGGGCTCCAAAACACTGTGTAGACACAACCTGAGTGGGGCAGTGTTAGGGTTTCCTCCCCACTCTGAACTCTGGGGTACAGATGTGGGGACCAGCATGAAAGACTCCCTAAGCTTATATTCCACCAGCTTAGGTTAAAACTTCCGCAAGACACAAATTCCTTCCCTCGTCCTTGGACGGTATCGCTGCCTCCACCAAGTGATTTAGACAAAGATTCAGGAAAAGGACCACTTGGAGTTCCTATTTCCCCCAAATCTCCCCCCAAGCCCCTTCACCCCCTTTCCTGGGGAAGCTTGAGAATAATCTACCAACCAGTTGTCTTTAATAAAAGTACAGACCAGACCCTTTATGGTTAGGACACTAAAATTAATTAAGTTTTTAAAAGAAGAACTTTATTATAAAGAAAAAAGTAAAAGAAGCATCTCTGTAAAATCAGGATGGAAGGTAATTTTACAGGGTAATAAAAAGATTTAAAACACAGAGGATTCCTCTTTAGGCTTAACTTTACAAAAACAGGAATAAACATCCCTCTTAGCATAGAGAACATTTACAAGCTAAAACAAAAGATAATTTAACACATTTTCTTGCTATTACTTACAATTTTTGTAATTTTAGATGTATCATTTTAGTAGGAGCTGGGTTACCTGCTTGGTTTTTTTCTTTGTCCTGAGAGGGAACTAAACAAAGAGCACAAACAAAACCTGCCCCGCCCCCCATTTGAAAGTATTTTCTTTCCCCATTGGTCCTTCTGGTCAGGTGCTCTTAGCACAGGCTCAGACATGAGTGTCACCTTAAGCTGGTTAAAGGCCTTCTGGCACTCTTCAGTTCCCTGAACGGCATTTGGCTGGGTTTTTTTGGTCAGCTCTGTTAGTGGGGCAGCGATTTGGCTGCATTGCGGTACAAATCGCCTGTAATATTTGGCCAAGCCTAAGAAGGATTGGACCTGGTTTTTTGACTTTGGGACAGGTCACTTTTGGATAGCATCCACTTTGGCCTGTAGGGGGTTGATAGTTTCTTGACCCACCTGGTGTCCAAGGTAAGTCACTCTGTTTAAGCCTATTTGACACTTTTTAGCCTTAACAGTTAGTCCTGCCTTTCTTATGCGCTTGAAGACTTTCTGGAGATGCTCCAGGTGTTTTGCCCATGAATCAGAAAAGATGGCCACATCGTCAAGCTAGGCGACTGCAGATTCTCCCAATCCCGCTAGGAGACTATCTACAAGTCTCTGGAAGGTGGCGGGTACATTTTGCAGCCTGAAAGGGAGCACATTAAATTTATACAGCCCTACATGGGTGGTGAAGGCTGACCTTTCCTTGGCGGATTCATCTAGCGGTACCTGCCAGTACCCCTTGGTTAAGTCCAAGGTAGAGATGAACTGGGCCCATCCCAGTTTCTCTAATAGGTCATCTGTGCGTGGCATTGGATAGTTGTCTGGGCGAGTTACAGCATTTAGCTTATGGTAGTCCACGCAAAAGCGTATTTCCCCATCTGGTTTGGGAACTAGAACCACTGGAGATGCCCATGCACTTTTAGAGGGGTGGATTATACCCATCTGTAGCATGTCCTGGATCTCCCGTTCTATAGCAGTTTTGGCTTGAGGAGCCACCCGGTAAGGTTGGGCTCTAATTGGGCGAGCATTCCCTGTGTCAATGGAGTGGTATGCCCGTTCAGTCAGTCCTGGGGTGGCTGAGAACATTGGCGCGTAGCTAGTGCACAGCTCCTGGATGTGCTGTCGCTGCGTACGCCCAAGGGTCACGGAGAGCTTCACCTCTTCCACACCATCCGCACTTTTCCCTTCGTAGTAGACACCTTCGGGCCACTCAGCGTCATCTCCTCCCTGGGCTGTAAACTGACAAACCTTTAATTCTCTGGAATAAAAGGGCTTTAGAGAATTAACATGGTACACCTTGGGCTTTCGGTTTGAGGTGGTGGATGCTATGAGATAATTAAAGATAAACCCCTCCCATTTCTGCTTCACCAGCTGCAATGGCCCCTTAACTTCACGGCCATATACAAGTTCAAATGGTGAAAACCCTAAACTGGGATGTGTTACAGCCCTGTAGGCAAAGAGCAACTGCTGCAACACTAGGTCCCAATCATTGGAGTGCTCATTTACGAATTTACGTATCATGACCCGCAAAGTTCCATAAAACTTCTCCACCAGGCCATTTGTTTGATGGTGGTAAGGAGAGGCAACCAAGTAGTTCACCCCATGAGCTTCCCAAAGGCTTTTTATGGTCCCTGCCAGGAAATTAGTTCCCAAATCCATAAGGATGTCGGAGGGCCAAACTACCCTGGCAGAAATGTCTGTTAAGGCCTGGCACACACTTTTAGCCCTGGTGTTGTTGCTTAGAGCTACTGCTTTCGGCCATCGGGTGGCAAAATCCATGAAAGTCAGTCTGTACTGCTTCCCTCTGGGTGTCTTTTTCGGGAAAGGACCCAGAATATCCACAGCTACTCGCTGAAATGGAACCTCAATGATGGGGAGTGGCTGGAGAGGGGCTTTGACCTGGTCTTGGGGGTTTTCCACTCTTTGGCACACCTCACAGGACTGGACGTAAGTAGAAACGTTCTTGTCCATTCCCTCCCAGTGGAATGACCTCCCCAAATGGTCTTTGGTCCTGTTCCCCCCAGCATGGCCTCTAGGATGATCATGGGCTAAGCTCAAGAGCTTTTCCCAGTATTTAGTTGGAACTACCAACTGTCTCTGAGGATGCCAGGTTCCTGGTGTCCACCAGAAAGAGTTTCCTTGTATAAAAGTTCTCGTTCTACCACAAACCGGGATCGATTAGCAGAGTTGAGAGGCGGTGGGTTGCTCCGTGCCACTGTCCAAGCTCCCTGGAGGCTTTCATCTGTTTCATGTTCGGTCTGGAACTGTTCCCTTGATGCTGGAGACCTCAGTTCCTCACTGGATGGTGGGCCTGGGCTTGGTCCCTCGGGAAGCGCGCGAGGGACAGGGCTGGTTCCGGGGACGGTGACCCGCTCTCCGTGGGTGCGCTAGGTTGGGGTTCAGGCTCCGGTGGAGCCTCTTGCGCTGGTTTAGCTGCTGCTGCCAGGGTGGGCTTGGTGGGGCCCTCTGGTGTTGGGGTTGCAGACGGGGTTGCAAGCGCTGGACTCAGGGCTGGCAATGGTTCTGGTGCTGGGTGCTCCGCCCGTTCCGGTTCTGGGCCTGGCTCTGGCTGGGTCTCTGGGACTGGATCCACTACGGCCGTTGCAGACGTTGGCCTGGGGTCCGGTTCCACCACCTCAGTCTGGGTCTCTGGTAGCACAGACGGGGCCCTAGTGGAAGGCTCAGCAACAGGGATAGGTGTGAAGGCTTGCTTAGCCTGGCTGCGGGTGACCATTCCCACCCTCTTGGCCTGCTTCACATGGTTGGCCAAGTCTTCCCCCAGCAGCATGGGAATGGGATAATCATCATAGACTGCAAAAGTCCACATTCCTGACCAGCCCTGGTACTGGACAGGCAACTTGGCTGTAGGCAAATCGAAAGAGATGGACTTGAAGGGTTGAATCGTCACTTGGACCTCTGGGTTGATGAAGTTGGGGTCCACTAAGGATTGGTGGATAGCTGACACCTGTGCTCCAGTGTCCCTCCACGCGGTAACTTTCTTCCCGCCTACACTCACAGTTTCCCTTCGCTCTGAGGGTATCTGGGAGGCATCTGGGCCTGAGGACCTTTGTTGTGTCCCAGATGCAATGAACTGTAATCTGTTGGGGTTCTTGGGGCAGTTGGCCTTTACATGCCCCAGCTCGTTACATTTAAAACATCGCCCAGCTGACGGGTCACTGGGGCGAGGTGGATTGCTGGAGAATGATGTGGTGGGACGATAAGGTGTCTGGGGTTTTCCTTGGGGTGTAGGTGGGGCCTTGGGCTGCCCCCGGTGGTATGGTGTGGTCTCAGTGTCTCCCTTCTGGTATCCGCCCAAACTGCGACCAGGGCTGTTCCTCTCTGGTACCGCCACCTGTTTTGTTCCGATTTGCCCTGCCTCTCTGACGGTCTGGGACTGCTCGTATTGATCAGCATAAGAAGCAAGACTTTCTGCTGAGTTAATTTTTTTATCCCATCAACACTGTTTTACATCATCATTGGCCATAGTCAGGAACTGCTCCTGTACAACCAAATCACACATTCCTTCAAAGCTAGTTACACCCCTTCTTTTGACCCATTTATCTAACAGATCCTTTATCGGGTTTACATAAGCCACATTACTTAGTCCAGCCCCTCTCTTAAGGGCTCTAAATTTTACTCTGTAAGTTTCAGGTGGAATTTAAAATTGTTTCAAAACCAAATCCTTAAATTTACCATAGTCAGAAGCATCCTTAATAGGCATTTTGTTGAATATGTCCAGAGCTCTTCCAGTTAATTTTGCTACCAATGTGGTCATCTTGTGATCTTTAGGAATTGCTTGGAGGGTGCACAGTCTCTCAAAGGTGAAGACATATTCAGTAATATCACTGGATTCATCATACTATGGACATAGTCACTCCCATTTGTGGATTTTTGGGGAATTGGAGCCAGCTGCTGAAGGGTTCTGTCTTTTCAACTCCATAACAGCCAGTTCATGCTTCCGAGCCTCAATCTGGGCCTGTATTTCTTTGTCTTTTAACTCCAGATCTCTTTTATGGGCAGCCTCCTCTCTGGCTGTTTCTGCCTCCATAGCTCTCTTGTGGGCAGCCTCCTCCCTGGCTGTTTCTGCCTCCAAGCATTTTGCCTCCTTCCTCTCCTCCGCGTCCAACTTCAAGCACTTTAAGGCCATTTGTCTTTCATGTTCTTTCCGTCTCTCTTCAGCTTCCTATCTGGCTAATTCTAGTTTCTTTTGGACCTCACTTTCCATCATCCCAGCCTTCCTGTGCTTAGCCTAGCCTAACCTGAGAGCTAGAAAGAAAGAAAAAAAAAAAGCTTCTCAATTCCCTTGCAGGAACTTAACTACTCTGCCTTCAGGCAGAGAAAAAAACCTCCAGCTGCTCTCAGCTAAAAAAAAACCTCCCTGGTTTTCAAGCACAAAAGAAAAAAAAATGTCCTTTTAATATCCTCAGGTCTCTGCTTCTGGTTCAAAATGATCCCACCGCGCTGCCACCATGTCAGGGTTCCCTCCCCACTCTAACTCTGGGGTACAGATGTGGGGACCCCCATGAAAGACCCCCTAAGCTTATATTTTACCAGCTTAGGTTAAAACTTCCCCAAGGCACAAATTCCTTCCCTTGTCCTTGGACGGTATCCCTGCCTCCACCAAGTGAGTTAGACAAAGATTCAGGAAAAGGACCACTTGGAGTTCCTGTTTCCCCAAATCTCCCCCCAAGCCCCTTCACCCCCTTTCCTGGGGAGGCTTGAGAATAGTCTACCAACCAATTGTCTTTAATAAAAGTACAGACCAGACCCTTTATGTTTAGGACACTAAAATCAATTAGGTTCTTAAAAGAAGAACTTTATTATAAAGAAAAAAGTAAAAGAAGCACCTCTGTAAAATCAGGATGGAAGGTAATTTTACAGGGTAATAAAAAGATTTAAAACACAGAGGATTCCCCTTTAGGCTTAACTTTAAAGTTACAAAAACAGGAATAAACCTCCCTTTTAGCATAGGGAAAATTTACAAGCTAAAACAAACGATAATTTAACACATTTTCTTGCTGTTACTTACAATTTTTGTAATTTTAGATGTATCATTTCAGTAGGAGCTGGGTTACCTGCTTGGTTTTTTTCTTTGTCCGGAGAGGGAACAAAACAAAGAGCACAAACAAAACCTCCCCTCAGATTTCCCCATTGGTCCTTCTGGTCAGGTGCCAACTAGGTTAATTGAACTGATTAACCCCTTACAGGTAAAGGAGGGATTTTATGCTACCCTTAGCTGTATGTTTATGACAGGCAGTGACAGGCCTGGGAGAGGAGAAAAGTCTCCATAATTATGACTGGTCTGGAGAAGGGAGATCACAGCACAAGGACAAGGGGAGACTCAGTGGAAGGGAAAGGGGGCAAATTCACACCTGGTAAAAGGAAGGACGTTTCCCACACACTGTGTAGTTAGCCTGTGGAACTCACTGCCAAAGGATATAACTGCACCCAAGAACAGAGCAAGGTTCACACAGAGACGGGCTATTTCTGTGTCTCACAGACTATTCAGGGCTAGACTCAGAGCTGTCCCTTGGGTAGGGCGAATCAGGGCAACCACTCTGGGCCCTGCGGGCCGGTGCGATTGGCCAGCGTGGTCACTCCCGGAAGAGAGACAAATCTGTCACTTCCCCCCATGGGCCTCGCACCCCCCTAGGGACGGCCCTGGCTAGACGAGTTCATGCTGACAATGGGCAGGGATATCAGACCTCACGCTGCAGGGTCTGAGCCGATCTCTGACAATCACAGACCAGGAGGAGCCCTGACATGGGGCAGATTGTCCCACAGCTGATCCTGCGGGCTCTGCCCCGGCCGGCGCTGGTCACTGGTGCGGACGGGAGCCTGGCCCGGAGGCCCCTGGCTCTGACCCAGCCCGTTCCGTGTCCCTGTTTCAGAGGCGCAGTCTGACTCCGCCAGGAGCAAGATGCTGACGGGCGTTGGGGGCTTCGTGCTGGGGCTGATCTTCCTGGTGCCGGGACTCCTCATCTACCTGAAGAATAAGAAAGGTGAATGGCTCCGGGCGGGGGCGGGGCATCAGGGTGTCTCTGGAGGGATGTGGGGCTGGGGGGGCTCAGGGGAATCTGGGGGCCGGAGGGGGGCTGGGGTCCTAGTGAGGGGTGTTCCATGCCATGGGACAGGGGCTGGAGCTTTGACCCCCAGGATCCGGCTCCTCCCCGCCCAGGGCTTTGACCATCTCTCTCTTTGTTTTTCAGGGCGCCCCGTTCCCCAACCTGCAGGTAATTTCAATCCCCCTCCCCCTGTTAAACCCGCCTACCCCACACTGACCACAGACTGCCTGGGACACCCGTGGGGCGGCTGCTTCTGCCCCTCGGCCCATGACACCCGCCCGGCTCAGCCCGGGGCAATGGGGCGTTGGCATCGCGGAGGAGGAGTCTGCGGCTCCCTCGGTCCCCGTTCAGGCCGATCCCCGAGCTGCTCCCGGGGGCAGAGGGTCCTGAGTCCTGCCGAGCATCGCCCAGCCCTGCGGCTGCCGGGCAGAGTCCCTGGGGGTGCCCTGGGGCCTGGCAGAGAAAATCCCCCGTCCCTCCCACTAGCCCCACGGCCAGGGGCTGATTTCTCTCCCCTCTCCCTGCAGGGCTCCTGAGTTAGACCCTGGGCGTCGGATCCCCCGGCCGGCAGGAGTTTCCGTCCGTCTCTCCCAGCCCCTCGCCCAGCCCGGAGAATGCAGAACCTGGGGCCGGTCCCTTCCCGTCCCCGTCTGCTCCCCGCGCTCTGCCCGGCTCCAGCCCGCGCTGCCCCCGCCTGGGGACCCGTCCCTGCCCCTCAGTCCCCACAGGGTCCTGGGGGGACTCTGTCACGCTGTCGAGTGGCTCACGAGTGTGGGTACCAATCTCAGGGCACAGTTAGTACCTGGGGCACCAACCGCAAATTGGCTGAGTTCTGTCCTGAGATTTCACCAAAGTATCGGGTGTGAACTCCGCAGAACCTGTAACGATGTCACTGTGGGGCCACAGACAGTCCCCTTGGGCTCTCCCATCTGTCTGGCCACCCCGGCCAGCCTGCCTTTGTGATCGATCAGTCACCCCTTCCCCCACAAATCACAGCAATATTCAGGTCTCTCCCTGTCCCAAAGGACCAGTCGCTTTCCCCAGGTCAGTAGCGCCTTCGGTCCCACTCCACAGACAACGCTTGTAGCCAATCCTGCAATAACCTCAGTAAAGACTTGTTAACGGAGACCAAGCACTGGGATTTCTTTACAAGGTTACAGCAGGTCCCACACACACACCAGGGAGTTACAGCCCTCGGGGCCCAAAGGTCGCAGGAGCTCCTGTCAGAAGCAAGCGCTGTGTCTGCTATGGGGCTGACTGGGGCACAGCCAGGGGATCGGTGCCTGGTCATTCCTGCCCCTTCCCATCCACGCCGCGCCCAGCGAGGGATTTCTCCTGGACGGGGGTTTTCATGCCCTTCCTGCCCATGTTCAAGCTGGTGGGACGAGCGCTCCTGCACCTCTTCCTTCATGGGGGTGTGGGGGGGGCCTCAACCAAGTCCTGTGTCCTCTGAGGCCCCCCAAGGGCCCACCTGGGGCGTGGGGCTTGTCCGCACGCCCAGGGCTGCTGCAGCGGGTCTGGTGAAGACGCTTTACGCCGCTGGGAGGGGGATCTGCCCTTGGCCCGATAACCCATCTCTGCGCGCGGCATGGGAGTGGGGGGGACGCTCTCCGCCGGCAGCGCTGGGCCCACGAGGGCTTGTGTCCGTCTCACTTCTGTCACTCCGGGAGGTGGTTTATTCACACAGGGGCGTGCGCCGGGGGGGGGAGCGAGCAGGGGCACCCCCCCAATCAGCGCAGGCACAGAACTCCCCCAGTCCCAGGGCGGGAGACATCAATTACGGTGAGACGAACCGTAGTGCAGACTTCCCGGGGGCATCTGTTGCTGGGCCGGGCGGAAAGAACCCGGCCTGGGCACTCTGGTGTTTCACGCTCGGTGACTCGTCTCTCCTGCCTGGATTCACTGATTCAGAGCAAACCCTTCCCTGTCGCCTGATGGCCTGGGACCCCCCGTTCTGGGGGAGACTAACGCAGACAGCCCTCACGAGCATTTCACACAGTCTGACCCCACTGGGATCCATCTAACGCCCCTTGGAACAGTGCGAACACACAGCTGAGCCAGGCTGGGCACGGGGCAGGGGCCGGATCTGATTGGGGGGAGGGAGCAGGAGCCCACGGGGCGGCTCTGAGAGGGGGGTGATTCCTGAGGGAGGCTGCGGGTTTGTTCCCAGGCTGGATGGGCTCCTTGCCCAGGGGTGGGGAGAGCAGGGAGGGGGCCCCAAAATCCCTTTCCCAGGGGAGAGGCAACTGGAGAGATGCTCCAGTCCCAAGCCTGGGCTGCAGGGACCAGCCTGACACCCCCAGCCCCGGGGGCTCAGCAGTGGGGCAGCAGGGCTGGGGAGCAGCTCGGGGGCAGCACATGGGGTGGGGGCAATTATTACCCAGCATTCCAACCCCTCCACCCCCAGGGAGTCACAGCCCCTCACCACCTGGGGCCCAGAGATTCACTCCCCAGCCACCCCGGAGCCCTGTCCCTGGCAGAGAATCCCAGACCTGGCTCAGGGGGGTCGGCTCTGAGCTCCAGTGTTTGCTGGCAGTTACCAGGTGTGACGACAAGGGAATTTTCTGTGATGTTTTTATGAGTCCTGTGTGTGCCTCAGTTTCCCCCATGTGCTGCACTGTTACCCAGTGTGGTGAAGGACTGTCTGCTCTCAGGGCAGGCTAGGAGCCACAGGTATGGGTATCACCCAGCTGCCTGGGCCGTAGGCCCCAGATCAATGGAGCAGCTGAGAATGGCAGATCCAGTGGCCAGGGCATTGACACACTCAGCACCCAGCACCCCAGGGGGAGACGGACTCCCTGCCTCTCCGCAGGGGGGCTGAGCAACGACCCCCCAGCTGGAGAGCAAAGGGCTGGGAGGGGTGATGGGGGGAGAGGAGCTGGGTGGAGTCGGGGCTCCCATCTGGCATCTGCCGAAGCAGGAGAGACAGACGGAGCTTGAAGCCAGGGGTTCCCTGCAGCCAGGCTGGGCGCTGGGCTGACCGTGGGCCGGGCTGTAACGCTTGGTCCTCTGGGTGCCCCACAGGCCTCCCTGTGCTGGGGCCGCCTGGCTAATAAACCCGCCTGTTCTGACAGCACCGTCTGCGTGTCCCTGCAAACACTGGGCCGGGGCACTGATCCCCGCAGAGTGGCCAGGTCTCCCCCAGGGTCTGCCTCAGTGGGGCTGGCTGACGAGCTCACGGGGGGAGCAGGGGGCTGCAGGCCCAGATGTCCAGCCTAAGGAGGTGGTGAAGCCGTGGGGCTCACCCTGGCAGCAGAGTGAGACCCCAGAGGTCTGGCCCCCTGGCCTGACGGGGCCTCCCAGAGCCTGATCCACAGCTGGGCCGTAGCCCCGAACCAGTGTACTTGGGACACTGGTTCCCAGCTGGCTCGCACTCAGCCGAGACGGCGACTCTCATCACAGCGACACAAATAAAAACCAGTAACCAGATGTAACCGCTCCCTGAGGAGCAGGTGTCACGGAGTCCCTGGGCGATCCTCTGGAACTGCTCCCCATGAAGCCAGTCAGGACTCTGGGGCAGTCGCCTTCCTGTGAGCAGCCTGTCTGCAGGACACACAGCTCACCCAGCTTCCACCTTCCTGGGTCTGACCTCGGAGCATTCAGCATCCTCTGCCCCTCCGTGTGCTTCCCCCCAGTGAGTCCACTCAGGCGGGGCTCCTGGGGAAGCAGAGGGTCCTGCCCCCCAACTTCGCAGTCAGACGGGACTCTCAGCCAGCCAGTAAAACAGAAGGTTTATTAGACGACAGGAACATGGTCTAACACAGAGCTTGTAGGTGCAGAGAACAGGACCCCTCAGCTGGGTCCATTTTGGGGGGCAGTGAGCCAGACAACCACGTCTGCACTTCACTCCATGTCCCAGCCAGCCCCAAACTGAAACTCCCTCCAGCCCCTCCTCCTCTGGGCTTTGTCCCTTTCCCGGGCCAGGTGGTCACCTGATTCCTTTGTTCTCCAACCCTTCAGCTCTCACCTTGCAGGGGGGGAAGGGCCCAGGCCATCAGTTGCCAGGAAACAGGGTGTCGGCCATTCTCTGTGTCCAGACTCCTGCACACACCGGCCCTCTAGGGCTCTGCAATGATCATACACCCTTACCCCACCCCCTAGATACTTAAGAACTGCCTAGGGGAAACTGAGGCACCCCCACACTATTCGGAGGAAACATTAAGAACAGTCCCACTTTGTCACATCTCTCCCCCCTTCGAGATCGAACTGAGCGGGGTCACTTTACCTGGTGACCTGGGGAAGTTCGAAGCCACCAACGTTCCCATGGATGCCCCAGCATCTCTCCCATTCCTTGGTAGGAGTTACACCAGGCCCTTCCAGTTTCACGCCCTCCCTTAGGTCGGGGGTGGTCGATAGCACTAGCAGGCTGCATGTGGGAAGGTTTCTGCAGCCCATGCCCTTTGGCCACCCCAAAACCCCAGGGGGTCAAACTGGGATTGGGTTTTCTCCGAGTGCTCCAGTCTGGAGGGCTGCAATTCGGGCTCTCTTGGTTAAGGGCCCCCATCTTGACCTGGGCCACATACTGTTCACTTACAGAACTAGCATGGAGACATCCCTTTCTCCACAACCTTGTCTCCCAACAAGCTGGCCAAACACAGCCACTTGGTTATAGGACGGTATACCTTTCTTAACAGCTTTCACTGCATCTGAGACCTTCTCAAAGCTCTCCACACTGGATCTTTCAACAGGAAAGTCAGTGGATCCATTCACAACAGAACATTTCTGGCTGTTAGGAACTGAAACTTTCTTGATTAAATCCTTTTCACACCCTTCAGTTGCAGTAAACTGCTTGCAAAGACTCCATGAGGATTCCTTTCCCTAGGGCTTTTCTATGCAACAATTCACCCCTCCCAGAAATTCTGCTCTTACCCTCTTTACCTAGGGCTTGCTCTAGGGGAACACTTTCCTGAGCAACAACAGACTCTTTCTGGGTCTCCCTTACATCCAGAATCACCTCTGGCCCATCAGGCGGATTCCTACATAATCCCCTTTGAGGCAAACTTACAGACTTCCTAGATAAAAGGTTAGAAGCATTCTCCTTCCCTTTGCCACACACAAGTTCAGGAATCTTTTCCTTCTTGCTACAGGTTTCCACACCCTCAGTAGGTAACACAGTCACACACCTTCATGCTCTCCTTGTGCCCTGGCTAGGATCTCACCCTGATTAGACAGAGTTGCTCCACCCTTTCCAACAACACACTAGCAACAGGCAAAATACAAGCACCAGAATTGTCTGGTCTCTGGGATTTTACCTAGACCCTAACTGGATGCGACCTAGTTACAGGGCCATTCTCCCGAGCAGACAGAAACTTAGGACCCTTCCCTTCCTGGGCTTTAGCTGAGTCCAGAACCAGCTCTGAGACAACTGCACGACCCTCAACCATCATAGGCTGAAAGGCCCCTTCTGTCTGCTCCACAGACCAAGAAGAGCCGGACACACTTTCTCCTTTACCAGACACACAGGTTGGGATCTCTTTCCCTTTGTCCCAGCACACAAGGCTGGTCACAGACAACTGCTTGGAGATCAGGGTAGCTCCCTCCATAGGCAAGTCAATACCCCTGACAGACAGAGACCCATTTCCTTCACTGTCCCAATTCTCCACCCAGCTAACAGGTAAGGTCCAGGGACTCTCATCTTCCGCTCTCCTCGCCTTCCCACCCTGCTGACTGGACACAGCCATCAGATCGCAAGGCTGCCTAGGCTCATCCAAACTTTCCTAACCAAGCACCTTGCCACTCCCCACAGATCCCCTGCCCTGCCTGTGTCTCCCCCCACTCTGCTGGGGTCTCAGCTCCCACTGTGCTCAGCGCTGCCCTGGCTGTCCCAGTGGGGCAGGCCACTGCTTTCCTCAATGCATCAGAGCCAGGGAGAGTCCCCACTCTTGTGTGCAAGGGGGCAGGGAGCATCTCTCTGTCCCACCCAGCCCCAGGGGTCTGGTTACAGGCAGGCAGGTATCCTGAGCCTAGCGGCTCCTCCCTGCTGCCAGCCAGGTCATCTGCATTTTCACTGACCATTTCCCTCTCCGCTGATTGGTTCCCTGGATTCAAATTCAAACCCTTGGCAGTTACAGGAACAGGGCCTGGATCCTGTCCCAAAGAGACACAGTCACCCCACAACAGGGTCTCGCAGCTGGTGTCCTGGGGCACCCCAACGACCAGCCAGCCCCACTCCTCCTGGGTCTGCACAGGGATCTGGGCCATAGGCAGGGCGAGGGGCTTCGTCCCT
The DNA here is from genome assembly GCF_965140295.1 of Lepidochelys olivacea. Classification (NCBI taxonomy): domain Eukaryota; kingdom Metazoa; phylum Chordata; order Testudines; family Cheloniidae; genus Lepidochelys; species Lepidochelys olivacea. The sequence goes on from NC_140424.1 coordinate 45,877,185, forward strand.
GGGACCCTCACACAGCTCACACAGCCCCTCAGCATCTGAGGCTGCACCACCCAGGGCCTGACACCAGTTCTCTCTGTCCCAGGATCTCGCCACCCCAGGAATGTCTCCCCATTGACCATCACCTTCTGCTCCCACTGGGGGTCCGAGGGGCCTGGCCCCAGGAAACTCCACACAGACATATAGGTTGGGGTCAGGAGTGGGAGCGTGTCCACCTCCCCACCCATCTGGCTGACGGAGTCTGTGGCCTTGGGACCCAGCAAGGGAGCTAGACACCGGGGCTTTTCCGCAGGGTCCCCTTGGTTCAAATCGCCAGCCTGCTCAAAGGCAGTGAGGTGGGCATCCACACACCCCCCCTCCTTAACTAGGGGCAGCAATTTAGTCTCGAGGTTCCCTGTGGAACTGGCCCCCCGGGGTCTATCCCCACTCACCCCGGGGGGGTCCCCTAGGCCTCCGCTCCCCCACCGCCAGTTCATGCTGCTGCCGCTTCTGCAGCTCTTTCTCGGGCTCTCGCTGTCTCCCACAGTCCTCTTGCTCTCTCGGACTCAGCTCCAATCCCGTCCGTCTCCGATCCCCCGATGGGGAACCCGATCGTGAAGACCCCCGTCTGGTCGGGGACAGGAGTCTTGGCGATGCCTGGCTCCCACTCCAGCTGCTCCCAGATCCTGCTGTAGCCCCATTGGGGGTCAGGAATCTGTTCCTTAGAGCGGTCATCCTCCTCCAGCTGCACAATTAACTGTGCTTTGGTGAACTTTCCAACGCTCAACCCTCTCTTTCTGCACAGGGTTACAATGTCCTTCTTAAGGAGACGGTGACAGGCCCTCACTCCGCTCCTCCCAAGGTGTTGTGGACTCACAGGCCCGTGTGTTCTCAGCTCCCCACGGTTTCCAGGGAGAACCCCTAGTGTGCCAGCCCTTCTCGAGGTCACCACCTCTTTGCCAGGGTTGAGCTGCAGACTCCTCCGCCCCTTGGACTGGTCGCTGCAATCCCCAGGGGAACCCTGTTACTGCAAAATTCCTTCTCGCTGGTCACACACTCCCAGGGGTTAACCGCCCCCCGAAACCGCTCCTCTCCGAGCCTTCAGCAGGCCTGGTCCTCGGCAATCCCCCTTCGTGTTACTGCTCCCCAGTCACTTACTGCAGGAAGCGCCATCCACGGGGTGCAGTACATCCCACCGCTGCCACCAGTTGTCACGGAGTCCCTGGCGATGCTCTGGAACTGCTCCCCATGAAGCCAGTCAGGACTCTGGGGCAGTCGCCTTTCTGTGAGCAGCCTGTCTTCAGGACACACAGCTCACACAGCTTCCACCTTCCTGGGTCTGACCTCGGAGCATTCAGCCTCCTCTGCCCCTCCGTGCGCTTCCCACAGCGAGTCCGCTCAGGCGAGGTCCTGGGGAAGCCAGAGGGTCCTGCACCCAAACTCCGCAGTCAGACGGGACTCTCAGCCAGCCAGTAAAACAGAAGGTTTATTAGACGACAGGAACATGGTCTAAAACAGAGCTTGCAGGTGCAGAGAACGGGACCCCTCAGCTGGGTCCATTTTGGGGGGCCGTGAGCCAGACAACCACGTCTGCACTTCACTCCATGTCCCAGCCAGCCCCAAACTGAAACTCCCTCCAGCCCCCACTCCTCTGGGCTTTGTTCCTTTCCTGGGCCAGGAGGTCACCTGATTCCTTTGTTCTCCAACCCTTTAGCTCTCACCTGGGGGGGGGGGGGGGGGGAAGGGCCCAGGCCATCAGTTGCCAGGAAACAGGGTGTCGGCCATTCTCTGTGTCCAGACCCCTGCACACACCTGCCCTCTAGGGCTCTGCAATGACCATACACCCTTACCCCACCACCTAGATACTTAAGAACCGCATAGGGGAAACTGAGGCACCCCCACACTATTCGGAGGAAACATTAAGAACAGGCCCACTTCGTCACAGCAGGAATTGCCCGTCTCCCTCACGGGGCGTCGGATGGGCCCAGGCTCTTCCCCGCTCACCAGCCAGAATTAGGGCCCCAGGACCAAAGCCCCATCTGTCGCTGGATCCAAAACAAGGCCCCAAGCCTGTTAAATGCCGTCTCTCTAGCCCTGGTTCATTTTGTGGCCCTCACCTCTCCTCTGACCCAGCCCTGCCAGTCTGGGCGACCCACCCCGGGCAGGGGGATACGTCTCTGCGCTGGCCACAGTCCCAGGCACTGCAGTGATCACCCCACGCTGCTGTTAGTGCCTGGGGACCAGGGGCGACCCCCCGTCACGGACTCCCAGGTCGTGCCCACTCTTGGCCCCATGTGGTCCATGGGAGGAACCTCCTTCAGTGAGACAGCCCTTCTCCCGGGGGTCCACTCTCTCTCGGGGGTCCAGCCCCTCCACCTCCTGGAGCTGCACCGCTCTGAGCCTCAGCATCCCTGTCTCTGCCGTGGGCCCCCTCAGGGAGTCCCCTCGCTCTGGACCCCCTGGGCCTCCACCCCCCAAAGGGGATGATGCCCCCCCCTGTTCTCTAGACCGGAGCGACTCTCCGCCAGCGTAAAACAGGAGGGTTTATTGACTGTCTGAACCCAGCACAGGAAACTCTCCGGGCCTCAGACCTGGCCTCCCTCAGCCCAGCGCATCCCAGTCTCCCCTGCATCTGGGGGGCTCTGCCTGCTCCCTCCTCCAGCCCAGAGCCCCCCTGCTTCCCAGCTGGGCATCTGCTATCACTGGCCCCAAGCCCCCCCGCCCTCCCGTCCATTGTCTTCTCTCCAGGTAAACAGGGTCACCTGGGCCCCCTCTGGCTGGAGCCGGCTGGTCAGGTCACCGGGGTCCTCTCCCCGCAGCCCATTGTCGTCCCACTGGCCAGAACCGGCTGCAACTCCTGAGCTGGGCCTCCGGGTCCCCAGGTCACCAGGCGCTGGGGTCTCCATTCTCCAGGCCATTGGCTGGGGTCCCAAGTCTCTCGCTGGTCCTGTGTCCCCACAAACTCCCTCTCCCATCACCTCGTTAAACCCATAACACCCAGGGAAACTGAGTCCCACCCCCTCTGCATGCAAACCATTGACAAAACCAAGGAAAAACCAAGAAAACCCCCCACTTCATCACACCCCCCCTGCCATGGAGCAGATCAATCCCTGGCTCGCAGTGATCCACAAACCCCTCATGGGCATAACCCAGCGTGGGCCGCACAGACACCGCCCGGGGCTGTGATATCACCTTCCTCATGAAGAAGTCAGGGACCCAGGCTGCCCGACTGGCAGGCTTGGGGAATCCATGGCTCATGGGGTGACGCAGTAGGGAGCGGGGTGGATGACCGGGGAGTGTCGTCTAGTTTTACTGGCACTGTCTGCACTGGGGATGGGCGAGCAGGGCGTGACTTTACTGGAGGGACGATACCTGAGCCTGTCACCTGAGCCAGGAGGGAGGCTGGGGCCAGGTGACACCATCTGCCCGGGAAACTGGACAAACGCTGGAGGAGGAGCTGGGGGGGAGGCTGGGTGAGACAGCTGGAGGGGGTTTTTCAGTTTTGGGCTGGATGGGGAAATGGAGGGAACCCCAAGGCTGGGGTCTAAGCTCCCTACCCCCCAGAAGGACTTGACTGAGGGGTCCTGTTGTCTGTACCTACAAGCTCTGGTTTGGACTGTGTTGCTGTCCTCTAATAAACCATCTGTTCTCCTGGCTGGCTGAGAGTCACGGTGAATTGCAGGAAGTGGGGGTGCGGGGCCCTGACTCCCCTTCACGCCGTGACACATGGCCTGGCCAGGCACCAGCTGGGAGAGCTGCAATCCCTGTAGCATGGCTCACCCCCACTCCGTTCGCTAGGGGCACCAGGCTCCATGGCAGTCCCCTGGCCTTAGCCCGTCACTGGCTGCGGGCCGGCAAGCGGTCGGTACAGACAGGGCGACGTCTCCAGGACAGACAGGCTGTAGTTTGCAGAGGGCCAGGCCCTGGACCAGATGTTCATTGTCTATTGTCCCCTAGTTCTCTCAGGGAAGCAATGTCTTGCTCAGATCCGGCCCCGGGTGTGTGTGTGTGTGTGGGCGGGGGGGCGTCTCCCCTGTTCATGGCTTCACAGAAGCAGTGCAGCCCGAGAGAGGCGGCTGTGAAACCCACAACCGGTTTGTCACAGTTGCGGCCCCCCAGAGCTGGGTCAGTGCTCAGGGCTGCCCCCTGCTCCCAGCCGGCCCGTGGACCCCGTTAGACCGGACGCCCTTGTCTGGCTGCCCCGGCTCACACAGGCCAGTGACGGGGCGGGCGGGTACCGCAGCGAGGGACAATCTCCGGCAATCCCCTGCCAGCCGCTGGCGGCCGGTACCGGCTCCCTTGGCTGGGGATGGGCCAGGTCTCAGCTGCCTCCACTTTTGCAGGCTCTGGTTTCATGCAGCCCCCTCCCGCCTCCATGGCCAAGATCTCCCACTTCTGCCAGCCCCACCTTGCCCTGCTCCCCCTTCCCAGGCAGGGCTGGGGTCTGAATGCCTCGCAGCCCCCACCTGACGTGAGTCACGGGCTTGTCCCAGGTCTGACTAACCTACAAACACCCTCTAGCCACGCCGGGGGACACTCCCCAGCCCACCCCACACCGGAGCTACCGGCCGCTGGAAGGGAGCTGGGGCCCCCTCCAGCCAAAGCGACAGGACCAGGAACTGCAAGAGCCCCAGTGCGGGGGTAAATGCCGACTGGAGCTGGGTATCTGAGGCCAATGCCCGTTAGTGAGGTCAGCTGTGATCAGGAACTGGGCCCCTCCCAGCCTGGCCAGGATCTCACCTATCCTAGGCACGGGGCAGGTGTCAGACATGGGGATAGCACAGAGCTCTCTGTGACCCACACAGGGTCTGATCGCCCCTACCTCCTCAGGTACCTGCACAGTGGGGGCTGCCCATGGACGGTCAGATCCCCCCTCGCTCCGGCCTGGCAGCGATTTCCCCCGCCAGGCTCCGGGCTATCTCCCGGTGACCCTGAAGGGTGGGCTTGTTCCTGGGGCCTGGGCTCCCGGCCCAGCCGGTGGCAGCCAGCGAGGGGCGTCCCCGCTCCCCGGAAAACTGATAACCAGGCTGCCCGCACCGAGCTGTGCTCGCTGGCCGGGGTTCAGTGACCAGGGCGGCTGGGGAGTCTGGGGAGGGGCTGGCTGGTGGGTCTCGCCCACATACTCAGGGTCTAACTGATCACCAGATGTTGGGTGGGGAACGAATTTCCCCTGGGTCAGATTGGCAAAGACCCTGGGAGGGGAGGGGGGGTTTCGCCTTCCCCTGCAGCCTGGAGCGTGGGGCATGGGCAGGTTTAAACTAGGTTTCAGAGCAGCAGCCGTGTTAGTCTGTATTCGCAAAAAGAAAAGGAGGACTTGTGGCACCTTAGAGACTAACCCATTTATTTGAGCATGAGCTTTCGTGAGCTACAGCTCACTACATCGGCTCACGAAAGCTCACGAAAGCTCATGCTCAAATAAATGGGTTAGTCTCTAAGGTGCCACAAGTCCTCCTGTTCTTTTTAGGTTTAAACTAGTGTCACTGGTGGAATCTCTGTCATGTGATGTCTTGAACCCACGGGTCGAGGCTGTCAGTTACCCAGCCAGAGGTTCGGGTCTGTTACAGGAGTGGGTGGGTGAGGGGCTGTGGCCTGCGATGTGCAGGGGGTCGGACTAGATGATCACAATGGTCCCTTCTGGCCTTAAGAGTCTATGAGCAGGGGGGCTGGGGGCCAGGACTCCTGGGTTCTCCCCCTGGCCCTGGGAGAGGAATGGGGTCTAATGGTTAGAGCATGGGGGAGGGGGGCTGGGGGCCAGGACTCCTGGGTTCTCTCCCTGGCCCTGGGAGAGGAATGGGGTCTAATGGTTAGAGCATGGGGGAGGGGGGCTGGGGGCCAGGACTCCTGGGTTCTCTCCCTGGCCCTGGGAGGGGAGTGGGGTCTAATGGTTAGAGCATGGGGGAGGGGGCGCTGGGGGCCAGGACTGCTCCTGGGTTCTCTCCCTGGCCCTGGGAGGGGAGTGGGGTCTAATGGTTAGAGCATGGGGGAGGGGTGCTGGGGGCCAGGACTGCTCCTGGGTTCTCTCCCCGGCTCTGGGAGGGGAGTGGGGTCTAATGGACAGAGCATGGGGGAGGGGTGCTGGGGGCCAGGACTCCTGGGTTCTCTCCCTGGCCCTGGGAGGGGAGTGGGGTCTAATGGATAGAGCATGGGGGCGGTGCTGGGGGCCAGGACTCCTGGCCTAATCTCACACACATCATCTGTGCTTTCTAATGCAGAGGAATGAGGCCCGAGTGACCAAATGGCTCCAGGCTGGAGGGGAATTGGGGTGTCTGGTTGGTTTTGGGCGGGGGGGAAGGGCTTCTCCCCTCTAAGGGCACCAGCTCCAGTCCAACAGGCTGGCGGAGGGCGGGAGAGGGGGGGCAATAAGCTATGGGACTGTTCCCCTCTAGGGGCCGCTGGCTCTGATGCTGGGGCCTGTCTGTTGCAATGGCTGTTTGCCCCAGAAGGGACGAGCGGGCCCTGCCAGCAGCCTGTGCCCTGGGCTCCGCGCTCTCCTTGCCCTGGGGACGGGTGACGCGGGGCCCTTCTCCCTCCCCACTGGCCCCGCCACGGGGCTGCCTGGCCTGGGGGAACCGCCCAGCCAGGGCCACTTCCCCTCAGAGCCCTGGAACCCGCCAGCTTCTCCCTTTCACTTCCCCCAAGGCTGGACTCCGCCCAGCGCGGGGCTGCAGGAGAGGAACCGAAACCCCGGGCGTCTGCAGCATCGCTCAGCCCCCGCGCTGGGACCCCAGCACTGAGACGCTGGACCCGGGGTCGGCCTCACGGTGCCGGGGGGCTTCCCTCATGGAGAGCTGGCCCCGATCCAGCCCCAGTCTCAGTCGGGGTCTGTGCAGCGCCTGGCACGATGGGGCCCTGATCTCTGTTGTGGGAATCTGGATGGTGCCTGGCGCAGGGGCGGGGCTGAAGTCTTGGTCTGGGGTTGTATGTGCAGCCCCTGGTACAACAGGGAGTCTGGGGCCTCCAGACACCCTGTATTAGAAATAATTAATAGAAGAACAAGGGGACAGTCCGTGAAATTGAATCGTGGCCAGCGTAAAGCTGGCAAAAGGAAAGATGCACCTCTGGCCTGTGGAACTCACTGCCACAAGATCTGACTGGGGCCGAGAGCTCAGCAGGATTCACACAAGAACTGGAGGTGTATATGGACCGTGAGGGTGTCCAGTAATGGCTAATAAGGGATTGGGATGGGAGCAAACACCACCTGCCGCAGGACAGCATCTGAACTCCGGCTATGGGGGGTTAAACTTCTCCCAGGGCAGGTTATCCCATCCCTGTGGGGTTCCTACCCCGCCCCCCGGAGCAGCTGGGACTGGCCTCTGTCAGCGTCGGGAGACCAGGTTAGAGGGGCCCCTGACCAGGCTGAGCCGCTCGGGGATTCCTGCCCCTCGAAGGGCCTGTTTACACCAGACACCTGCCTGACCTGACCCCAAACGCCCCAGGACCACAGTTCAGTGCGTGGGCTCAGCGTCTGCGTCCCGCACCTCCTGCTGCCCGGAGCCGGCTGTGCAGGGAAAGCCCTGGAGGGCACCAATCAACCGCTGGGGCTGGAAATCGGGATGGTACCAACAGGCTGCACCTGGCTCAGGGGTGGGTTTGGAGTGACTGGAGCAGGCACCTGAAGAGCCAAACCTGGGGCTGGATCGGAGCCGGCGCCTCCTGGGTGGAAAAGGGCCTGTGCCCCATTCCCTGCCCCCATGAGCCAGCCAGTCCCCTCCCCGGGGGCTGCACAGACCCCAGCTGGGATCAGGGCCGTGTTGTGCCGGGCGCTGCCCAGAGACACGGGCTCTGCCCTCGGGAGGTTACAGCCTAAGACAACAAGACACCGGGAGGTCGCCAGCCCCACGTCAGAGCTGGGAACGGAGCCCCAGACAGGGAGGGATTTACCCCAGTGCACACAGCACAGTAGTGCCAAAGGGGGGAACTGAACCCAGGAGTCCTGGCTCTCAGCCCCTCCCCCCACTGTAACCCACCAGACCCCCAGTGCTGGGGAGAGAACCCAGGAGTCCTGGCTCTCAGCCCCTCCCCCCACTGTAACCCACCAGACCCCCAGAGCTGGGGAGAGAACCCAGGAGTCCTGGCTCCCAGCCCCTCCCCCCACTGTAACCCACCGGACCCCCAGAGCTGGGGAGAGAACCCAGGAGTCCTGGCTCCCAGCCCCTCCCCCCACTGTAACCCACCAGACCCCCAGAGCTGGGGAGAGAACCCAGGAGTCCTGGCTCCCAGCCCCTCCCCCCACTGTAACCCACCAGACCCCCAGTGCTGGGGAGAGAACCCAGGAGTCCTGGCTCCAAGCCCCTCCCCCCACTGTAACCCACCAGACCCCCAGAGCTGGGGAGAGAACCCAGGAGTCCTGGCTCCCAGCCCCTCCCCCCACTGTAACCCACCAGACCCCCAGTGCTGGGGAGAGAACCCAGGAGTCCTGGCTCCCAGCCCCTCCCCGCACTGTAACCCACCAGACCCCCAGAGCTGGGGAGAGAACCCAGGAGTCCTGGCTCCCAGCCCCTCCCCCCACTGTAACCCACCAGACCCCCAGAGCTGGGGAGAGAACCCAGGAGTCCTGGCTCCCAGCCCCTCCCCCCACTGTAACCCACCAGACCCCCAGAGCTGGGGAGAGAACCCAGGAGTCCTGGCTCCCAGCCCCTCCCCCCACTGTAACCCACCAGACCCCCAGTGCTGGGGCTCAGGGGGCGACTGAACTCAGCTCCCTGCTGGGGAGGAGGAGCCGGACTGAGCCTGCGCGGGGGGGGGCTGGGGGATCCGCTGCCCCCTAACACCAGCCGGGCCCTCCGTCGTGTCCCCCCCTCCCCTCCCCTCCCCGCTGCACCGCTCAGCCTGCCCCAGCGCGGCCCGGCCCGGCCGGAATCTGCCGGAGACCGATGACGCTGCCCAGAGCCGCGTGCTGATTGGCTGGGAAAGGGGGGTTACTTGAGTTCAAGGCGAAGTGGAAGCTTCTGGGGAAAGCCCCTAGGGCTGGGAATTGGCGGGGGGGGGACACTGGGCCCGGGGGGGGATGGGACCACGCTCGCACCAGCCCTGCCATGGACACGGACCCCCGCCCCCGTGGAGATGCACCAAGAGCCATGGGGGGGCTAACCAGGGAGGGGGTGTTAGCCCGGGGGGGGGGGGACTGGGATGTGGAGGTTGAAGTAGGGGGCAGGGCTGGGGGCTAGCGCTGGGGGGAGGGCGAAGGTCAGGGCTCTCCTCACCCCAATGAGCCCCGGCCTCCAGCCCCCGGCCACGCTGCGCCCGGCCCAGCCTTCGGGCCAGCGCCCAGCCGGGTGAATCGGGGCCGGACTCCCCCGCAGTGGGGCCCGGGCCGGGAGCGACACCCGCCAGGAGCGGGCCCCCAGCACGGCTCCATAGAGAGCCAGGCCAGCAGGGACCATCGGATTGTCTGGCCTGTCCCACTGCAGCCCAGCCCAGGCCAGAGACCCACGGCCAGTCCCCGGTGCCTGGTCGGACCAAGGCATTTCAGCCCTTGGGGGACCGTGCTGATGTGGCCCCAGCCAAAGCCCAGGTGGGACCGAGGGGCCCCAAGGACCAACACCCCTGCAATGGCTGGGACCCGATCCCAGCCGGCGACCCACACCCCGCGCTACAGCAGAATGGGAAACTCCCCAAGGGCCCCTCCAGTCTGCCCTGGGGGGATTCCTTCCCTGCCCCCAATCTGGGGACCCCCAACATGTGAGCCAGACAGAGTCCCTGGAGCCACTCAGAGTATTCCCCACTCCCACCCCCGTGCAGTGCCCCGTCTCCAGCTGGGCCGAGTCCTGACGCTTCAGAGGAAAAGCCCCAGAGACATCTGGTCAACTGAGTCAAATCCCTTCCTGACCCCGCAGGTGACTGGCTGAAGCCCTGAAGCCTGAGGTTGGATGAGAGCCATTGTCTGAGTGTTACAGCATGCCAAGAACAACGCAGGCAACCCTATTCTCCTGTGACCTGTGAAGGGAGGAGACAAACGGGAACCCCAGATTCACAGACTCCAAGGCCAGAAGGGACCCACCCAGCCCAACCCCTCCCCATTACACGGGCTGTAGGGAGGCTGGACGAAAGCAAATCCTTTATGCAGAATCACCACCCACCTTCCCTGGGAGCTGTTCCAGTGTCAGTCACCACCCTCTGCTAGGAAATATTTGCACCTTATTTCAAACCGAGTTTTGTCTGTCTTCAGCTTCTAGCCATTGGCTCTTGTTCTGCCTCTGTCAGCAGGACTGAGAAGCCGCCCCACTCTCAGATCCGTCTGTGGGTCAGGACCTAGCCCCAGTGACCAGGCCCCTCAGCCTTTAGCCTCACCTCCTAGGGGTTGTTACCCGGCCCATGGACCTGGAGCGTTTTTCTGGCCCTCCTTTGAACTCGCTCCAGCATTTCTACATCCCTCTTCAAGTGTGGACCCCAGAGCTGGACACAGCAATCTCTGGCGGTCTCACCAATGCACCATACAGAGGCAGGGTCACGTCCCTGCTTCTACTCGATATTCCCGTGCTTATACATCCAAGGATCTCCTCAGCCCGCCTTCCACAGCCCTGCCCTGAAAACTCATGGTGAGGCAGGTGTCTGCCCTGACCCTGAGCCCGTCTCTGAGTCACAGCTTTCCAAGGCAGTCCCCACCCTGCAGGTACAAACTGCGTTCTTGGTGCCCAGATGGGCTGCCTCGCCTTGGGCTGTATTTACCCTCAGAGTGCTCCTCAGCTGGTTCCTCTGATCTTGGGTGTAAATTATCTGGGACTGTTGATGTGAAAGTGTCCGATTTTAGCAGACACCTCCTCCTTTGTTAGAGACGGTGAATGTTCTGGTCCATCCACAGCTCCCGCAGGGACGGACCCAGCCTCCTGCCTCACTCCAAACACAGACAGGAATAGCTGTGGGACATTTCTGCCTTCTCTGCATCTTTAATGTTTTACCATCTGCATCTAGTGATGGACCTATACCTGACTGAGGGTTATTTTAGTTCCTAATATGTTTTAAAATGTCTTTTTATTGTCCTTAACTCTGTTGGCCATTGAATCCTTTAGCTTCCCTTATCAATAGCCTGTATTGGTTGACTTGTAACATCTTTGTTTCCATGTACTTCCCCTTTTTATATTGATTGTTTAATATTTGATTGTTGTTCCCATATCTCCTTTCAAGCAGGATGGCTTCTTGCTGAGTCCAACTTTTTCCATGCCTGTAGAATCGTGGCTTGTGAGGGGTCTGTGAGCTGTCAGGGGGAGCCCTAGGGCCGGGGGGTCTGTGAGCCAGGGGATCCTTTTCCCAAGGGAAGGTTCATGAGCCCCTGGGTTGGGGGGTGTGAGATGAGGGGATCCCTCTCTCTGAGGGGAGGGGGGGTCCATGCAGGATTTTCTGAACTGGCCCAGCCATCCTATCTGGCTTTGCTGCCCTCAGGGCGTCTCTAGGCTGGGCTGCTCCCCATCCCCCGCACTGGGCCGGGGCCAGGGACTCTCCCAGGCTCGGTTCCCTGGCACGTGCTCCCAGGACCCAGGGCTTTGCTAGGGACTTTCCGTGCACCGGGTGTGGATCCAGCAGCACCAATCGCAGGCCCTGGGGCCGCTGGGTCACCGGTTGCCGGGTGAAAGTGCTGCAGCGAGAGCCGGGTCCGGGCTCTGCATGAGCCGTGCCTGCTAAATCCCCTACCCCAGGGGACAGGGCGCGCCCCGAGCTCGAGAAAGATCCCAGTCAGCTGGAGGGACAGCAGCCTCCCTGCGCCCTGGCACAGGGCAACCAGTGCCCTGCAGCCCTGTGACCCCTGACCTGCCGGACCCTCCTGAATCCCAGCCCCTCCCTCAGCCCCACCCCCCACCCCGGGTAACCCCTGATGACCCCTCCAGACCCTGTCCTGTGTGCTCCTGAATCCCCCGATCCCAGCTCCTCCCTCAGCACCTCACCCCTCACCTGGGTAACCCCTGACCCCTCCACACCCTATCCTGTGTGCCAGCCCCAAACTCCCTAGGGGAGTCCTAGCCCCAAACCCTAGACCCCACGCTGGGTAACCCCAGAACCTCACACGTCCCTGCCTGAGCCCAGCCCCTGCTACACCCTGTCCAGTGTGCCCCTGAGACCCACCCCCCAGGCAGCGCCCTGAGCCCCAGACCCTGCCGACCTCTGTCTCTGAATCCCCCCAGCCCCTGCGGGCACCGTGCCCTGCCCGCCCCACCACTGTTCAGTCTGCAGTTCTACCCATTGTTCTCCACCCCGCAGTGCTGCCTTGCAGCTCAGGGTCCTGCCCCCCGCCCCCGTTGGTATTTCCAGGGCTCTCTCCCTGTTGCTGTTAGTTCTGTAACCCCAGCCACGGCACAGGAGTGAGCTTTGCAGGGCAGTAATCGCCAGGAGTGCTCTGCTGGCCTCTCCTGAAGGTCGGTACCACATCCCTGGGGCCTCTTCCCTGCACCCCAGTCATGGAGCCAGAGCTGCCACGGCCAGAAGGGACCGTTCTGAGCATCTGGTCTGAGCACCTGCAAACACAGTCCAGAGAGTCACACCCAGGGATCCTGGCATCCAGCCCATGTCTGGTAGTCGAGCTAGAGCGGGTCTGTTAGAAAGAGACGTCCCAGCCTGATGTACAGACTCCAACTGCTGGCAAATCCATCACATCCCTGGGTCGGCCGTTCCAATGGTTAGTGCCCCTCACAGTTAAACGTGCGTCCCTTATTTCTAGTCTGAATTTGCCTCACTTCAGCTGCCAGCCATTGGTTCTTGCTCAGCTTTGGCCGTGAGATCAAAGAGCCCCCTGCTCGCAGATACCTCCTCCCCAGAACCCTTCCCTTGGAAAAACCACACAGCTGGGAAAGAGCCCCGGCTCCTTCCCGTGTTTATCTGAAAGGCAAAGAGGGTCAGTTACCAGGAGCCCTGGGCCCCAACGCGAGGCTCGCAGGTGTCGGGGCCACTCCCCAGCACCCCCATGGAGCCTTTCATTGACACAGTGGGGGCTGGCTGGGGAGGGGCACAGCCGGTGGGGGTCTCCCCAGGGGGTGCTGGGTGGGCCCAGGGTTATGGCTGGCTGGGGGGGCACCAAGGGTGTGTGTGGGGGGCTCTTAGTGGGTGCTGGGTGGGGGAGGGGCTGTGGGTGTGGCTGGGTGCCCTCCCCAGGCACCAGCTACTCACAAGGGGCCCCGCGGGTTGCGGGCGGCGTTCATCTTCATGCCCTTGATGATGAGGATGGTGCCCGCGACGATGCCAATGATGCCCACGGCCAGGCCCAGGGCGCACATCAGGGTCTCAGTGGTCTCGGGGACAGGAGTGGGCACCTGGACTTCTGGAGAGAGGGGGAGAGGGACAGGGCATGGAGTGAGGGGGGCTGTTCCCAATCTTCCCTCCCAGAGCTGGGATAGAACCCAGGTGTCCTGGCTCCCAGCCCCCCTGCTCTGACCCACTAGACACTGCTCCCCAACCAGAGCTGGGATAGAACCCAGGTGTCTGAGCACCCAGTTTTGCCCCCGCTCTGACCCACTAGTCCCCACTCCTATCCCAGAGCCAGGAGAGAACCCAAGCATCCTGGCTCCCAGCCCTGTGCTCAGCGGGGTCCCCGGGCACCCCAGCCTCACCCCGGGGCTTCGTGAAGGGCTCGGGCAGCCCCCAGTGCTCCACCCGGCAGTCGTAGAAGTCGCCCTGGCTGGGGAGGAAGGGCAGGTAGGAGAACTAATGGAAGGAGTTGTCCTGACGGGGGTAGAAGTCGGTCTCCAAGACGCCCCCCGTCACCTCCTGCCCGTTCTTCAGCCACGTCACACTGAGCACGGGTGGGGAGAACTTGTCCACGAAGCAGATCAGGATGTTGGGCTCCCCCAGCTCCACGGGGTCTTCGGGGAACACGGTCACCTCAGGGGGCACTGGGGAGACAGGGGTGAGTGGGTCCCATTGCCTGCGCCTGAGCCAGCCAGTCCCTGCCCTGGGGCTGGATCAGAGCCAGCACCCCCTAGAGGGGAAAGGTCCCGTGCCCCATTCCCTGCCCCCCTGAGCCAGCCAGTCCCTGGTGCTCACGCTCCAGCTCAGGGGTCTCTCCCCAGGACTGTGGGGGCGTCACCGGGGCCGTCCCAGCTCCCTGCCCTGACGGCTCATGGGGCACCAGGGGCCGGCGAGAGAATCCCTCAGGGGCAGGGCCTGGGGCTGGGCACGGGCAAGGAACAGCCCTTGGCAAAGAGATGCCCTGGGCCACCAGCCTGGAGGGTGTGAACTGCCCGGGACCCCTGCCCTGCACAGCCCTGGCCCGGCTGACTGGCTCCCCGGAGCCCTGCAGGGGCTGTGGGGGGAGCTGGGAGGAGACTCTCAATCTCTGGTGGGGTCTGGTATCAGGCCCGGGTGGGTGTGCGAGGAGGGGAAGGTAGGGGAGAGATGGGAGGGGTCTCTGCTCAGGAAGCTGGGGAGAGGGATCCGGGGAAGCGGGGAAGGGGCCAGACCCCTGGCAGGGAAGGTGGTGGGAGGGCTCAGGCCCCTGGTGGGGAAGGTGCCCCCCCCTTACCGTTCTGGGCCCGCGTGCGGTTCGACCTCTGGATCATGATCTCCATGTTCTTCTTCAGCACGGCAATGTTGCCCAGGGCGCCCTGCGCCTCGAAGCTGGTGAACTTGCCGAAGTCGGGCAGGCGCCAGACGGTCTCCTTCCTCTCCAGGTCCACGTGGAAGATCTCGTCCTGGTCGAACTCGAACATGAACTCCCCGGCCTCGCGCTGGGCCGGGTCCGTGCGCTGGTAGAAGGCCACCTGGGAGAGCATGTTCTCCGCTGCAGGGAGACGGGCGTCAGCACCGGCCACCTGGGGGGCTGATCCCCCGCCCGGGGGAGGGGGTCTCAGCGCTTCCCCCAACAGCGCAGCCCCCCAGCTCCCGGGCTGTGACATTCGCACGAGGACTCCCAGGCGTCGGGGGGGGAGGTGCAGGGACCCCTGGCATCACGCTGGGGCATGGGGTCAGCGTTGCCTGGGAGGGGACAGCACCCCTACTGTGCCCCCCCGCCGCTCATTTGTTTACCCCAGGGTCTCCCATCTAAGTAGTGGTCAGGCCTCTACCCACGTAGCCTGTGAAGGGAGACGGGACCCAGCCCAAAGCGGCTCCTGCGGGGAGTTGGGGGCTGCACCTCAAGGGCAGGGCTGTGTCATACCCAAACCACAGCGACTTCCCCACAATCCCTCTGCTGCCCCTGCACCAGCCTGCCCTCCCCACCCTTCCTGCCATGGGGGTGAGACCCTCCTCCCTGCAGCCCCCACCCCATCCAGATCAGCCGCCCCCTCCCGCAGTTGGGGATTGGTCCTGCTTTGAGCAGGGGGTTGGACTCGATGACGTCCTGAGGTCCCTTCCAATCCTGATCTTCTATGATTCTATGATCCTCCTCCTTGAAACCCCCACCCTGTTCAGAGCAGCACCCCATCTCCCTCCCTGCCCCCATCCCCTCCCCACTCTGGGGCTAGACCCTCCTCCCTGCAGCCCCCTCCATAAGAATGGCAGTACTGGGTCAGACCAAAGGTTCATCTCACCCAGTATCCTGTCTGCTGACAGTGGCCAATGCCAGGTGCCCCAGAGGGAATGAACAGAACAGGGAATCACCAAGTGATCCATCCCCTGTCGTCCATTCCCAGCTTCTGCCAAACAGAGGCCAGGGACACCATCCCTGCCCATCCGGGCTAATAGCCACTGATGGACCTGTCTTCCATGAAGTTATCTAGTTCTTTTTTGAACCCTGTTATAGTCTTGGCCTTCACAACATCCTCTGGCAAGGAGTTCCACAGGTTGACTGTGTGTCGTGTGACGAAATACTTCCTTTTGTTTGTTTTAAACCTGCTGCCAATTCATTTCATTGGGTGACCCCTAGTTCTTGTGTTATGAGAAGGAGTAAATAACACTTCCTTATCTACTTTCTCCACACCTGTCAGGATTTTATAGACCTTAGATGTCTCTTTTCCAAGCTGAAAAGTCCCATTTATTAAAAAAAGTCTTATTAACCGCTCCTCATAGTGAAGCTGTTCCATACTCCTAGTCATTTCAGTTGCCCTTTTCTGAACCTTTTCCAATTCCAATAGATCTTTTGTGAGATGGGGCGACGAGATCTGCACGCAGTATTCAAGATGTGGGCGAACCATGGACTTATATAGCGGCAATAGAATATTTTCTGTCTTATTATCTATCCCTTGCCTAATGGTTCCTAACCTTCTGTTTGCTTTTTTGGCTGCCGCTGCACATTGAGTGGATGTTTTCAGAGAACTCTCCACAATGACTCCAAGATCTTTCTTGAGTAGTAACAGCTAATTCAGACTCCATCATTTTGTATGTATAGTTGGGATGATGTTTTCCAATGTTCATTGCTTTGCATTTATCAATATTGAATTTCATCTGCCAGTTTGTTGTCCAATCACCCAGTTTTGTGAGACCCCTTTGTAACTCTACACAGTCTGCTTTGGACTTAGCTATCTTGAGTAGTTTTGTATCATCTGCAAATTTCACCCCCTCCCTGTTTACTCCTTTTCCCAGATCATTTATGACTATGTTGACTAGGACTGGGCCCAGTACAGACCCCTGGGGGACACCACTATTTACCTCTCTCCATTCTGAAAACTGACTGTTTATTCCTACCCTTTGTTTCCTGTCTTTTAATCAATTACTGATCCAGGAGAGGACCTTCCCTCTTATCCCATGACATGCTTAAGAGCCTTTGGTGAGGGACCTTATCAAAGGCTTTTGGAAACTCTAAGTAAACTATATCCACTGGATCCCCCTTGTCCACATGCTTGTTACACCCAAAGCATTATACTAGATTGGTGAGGCATGATTTCCCTTTACAAAAGCTGTGTTGACCCTTCCCCAACAAACTGTGTTCATCTCTGTGTCTGATAATTTTGTTCTTTATACTATAGTTTCGACTAGTTTGCCTGGTACTGAAGTTTAAGAGACCCTCCTCCCTGCAGCCCCCACCCCAAACACCCCAGGACCAAAGCTCAGTGCGTGGGCTCAGCATCTGCGTCCAGCACCTCCTGCTGCCCGGAGCCAGCTGTGCAGGGAAAGCCCTGGAGGGCGCCAATCAACCGCTGGGGCTGGAAATCGGGATGGTACAAACCGGCTGCACTTGGCCCAGGGGTGGGTTTGGAGTGACTGGAGCAGGCAGCTGAAGAGCCAAACCTGGTGCCCCTAGATGGGAAAGGGCCTGTGTCCCATTCCCTGCCCCCTTGAGCCAGCCACCCCCCCGCCCCGGGGACTGCACAGACCCCAGCTGGGATCGGAGCCGTGTTGTGCCGGGCGCTGTCCAGACACATGACAAGACAACAGGGAGGTCGCCAGCCCCATGTCAGAGCTGGGAACGGAGCCCCAGACAGGGAGGGATTTACCCCAGTGCACACAGCACAATAGTGCCAAAAGGGGGAACTGAACCCAGGAGTCCTGGCTCTCAGCCCCTCCCCCCACTGTAACCCACCAGACGCCTCGAGCTGGGGAAGAGAACCCAGGAGTCCTGGCTCCCAGTTCCCCATGTACTGGGCCCCGCTGGCTGTCCTGGGGTGAGCTGGCTGCTGGGGAAGGGCTGGGTCGGGGGGGGCTCAGACTCAGGACCGAGGCCTGGGGGGCAGCTCGGACTGTGGTGCCCCTCCCCCACTCCGGATCCTGATTTCAGGCTTTGTGCAAAAATCCCCTGAGGTCAGAGGGCGGCTGAACTCCGCTCCCTGCCGGTGGAGGGGGGGCTGTACTGAGCCTGCGGGCGGGGGGGCAGCCGCTGACCCCCTCCCCCCTTCCCTCCAGCAGCACCTCTCAGCTCCACCAGCCGCAGCTCAGCCCTGCCAGCCGGGATCTGCCGGAGACCGATGACGCTGCCCGGAGCCGTGCGTTGATTGGCCGGGGTTTGGGGGGATTACTTGAGTTCAAGGTGAAGTGGAAGCTTTCTGGGAAAAGCCCCGAGGGCTGGGTGGGAGGGGAGAACCGACACTCACACCAGCCCTGCCCAGGGACATGGGACCGCCCCCCGGAGATGCACCGAGAGCCATGGAGGGGGGGGTTAACCTGAGGAGGGGGAGGCTGGGCTGTGGGACCCAGCAGCCCCAGGGCACACAGGGGCAGAGGGGCTGGGGTGGGGCCAGCTGCCAGCACAGGTGTGACAGGGGTCAGAGTCAGGTTGAATTAGGATTTTAAAATGTCATCTTATTGTCCTTAACCCTGTTGGCCACTGAATCCTTTAGCTTCCCTTATCCGTCGCCTGTATTTGTTTACTTGTAACTTATATTTGTTGCCATTTACTTCCCCTTTTTCCATCCTTTGCATGTTGATTTTTTAATGTTTGATCATTGTTTCCACATCTCCTTTTAACCAGGATGGCTTCTTGCCCGGCACAACTTTTTCTGTGTCTGTGGAATCTGTGAGGGGTCTGTGAGCTGTCAGGGGGAGCTCTGGGGGTGGGGTCTGTGAGCTCGGAGATCCTTTCACCGAGGGAAAGGCCGGTAGCCCTTGGGGTGGGGTGTGAGCTGAGGGGATGTGGGGTCCAGGCAGGATTTTCTGAGCTGGCCCAGCCGCCCTATCTGGCTTAGCTGCCCTCATGCAGTTATGTGCTGGGAGCTGCTCCCCATCCCCCATGCTGGGCCGGTACCAGAGACTCTCCCAGGATCGGCTCCCCAGCACATGCTCCTGGGAACCCGGGGCTTTGCCAGGGACTTTCTGCACACCGGGTGCAGATCCAGAAGGACCAATCGCAGGCCCTGGGGCCACCAGGTCACTGGGTGAAACTGCTGCAGCGAGAGCCGGGTCCAGGCTCTGCCTGAGCCGTGTCTGCTCCATCCCCCACCCCAGGGGACAGGGCGCGCCCCGAGCTGCAGAGACACCCCGGCCGGCCGGAGGGGCATCAGCCTCCATGTGCCCTGCTGGAGGGCAGCCAGCACCCAGCAGCCCTGCGGCCCCTGACCTGCCGGGCCCTCCTGAATCCCAGCCCCTCCCTCAGCCCCACCCCGGGTAACTCCTGACCCATGAATCCCAACCCCTAGCCCCAAACCCCACACTGGGTAACCCCAGTATCACGGAGTCCCTGGGTGATGCACTGGAACTGCTCCCCATGAAGCCAGTCAGGACTCTGGGGCAGTCGCCTTTCTGCGAGCAGCCTGTCTGCAGGACGCACAGCTCCCCCGGCTTCCCCCTTCCTGGGTCTGACCTCGGAGCATTCAGCATCCTCTGCCCCTCCGTGCGCTTCCCCCAGCGAGTCCACTTAGGCGGGGTCCTGGGGAAGCCAGAGGGTCCTGCCCCCCAACTCCGCAGTCAGACGGGACTCTCAGCCAGCCAGTGAAACAGAAGGTTTATTAGACGACAGGAACATGGTCTAACACAGAGCTTGCAGGTGCAGAGAACAGGACCCCTCAGCTGGGTCCATTTTGGGGGCAGTGAGCCAGACAACCCCGTCTGCACTTCACTCCATGTCCCAGCCAGCCCCAAACTGAAACTCCCTCCAGCCCCTCCTCCTCTGGGCTTTGTCCCTTTCCCGGGCCAGGTGGTCACCTGATTCCTTTGTTCTCCAACCCTTCAGCTCTCACCTTGCAGGGGAGAAGGGCCCAGGCCATCAGTTGCCAGGAAACAGGGTGTCGGCCATTCTCTGTGTCCAGACCCCTGCACACACCTGCCCTCTAGGGCTCTGCAATGATCATACACCCTTACCCCACCGCCTAGATACTTAAGAACTGCAAAGGGGAAACTGAGGCACCCCCACAATATTCGGAGGAAACATTAAGAACAGTCCCACTTCGTCACACCCAGAACCTCCCATCCTGGTCCCTGCCTGAGCCCAGCCCCTGCTACACCCTGACCAGGGTGCCCCTGAGACCCACCCCCACCCTCCAGGCAGTACCCTGAGCCCCAGACCCTGCCGACCCCTGTCTCTGAATCCCCCCAGACCTTGCCCACCCCACCACTCTTCAGTCTTCAGTTCTACCCCTTGGTCTCTCCCTCCTCACCCACCCCCTGGCGGGGCAGTAATCGCCAGGAGCGCTCTGCTGGCCTCTCCTGAAGGTCGGTACCACGTCCCTGGGGCCCTCACCCCACACCCCTGTCAGGGACCCAGAGCTGGCAAGGCCAGAAGGGACTGTTCTGAGCACCTGGTCTGAGCTCCAGCATGGCCCAGGGCAGAGAGTCACACCCAGGGATTCCGGCATCCAGCCCATGTCTGGTAGTCGAGCTAGAGCGGGTCTGTTAGAAAGAGACGTCCCAGCCTGATGTACAGACTCCAAGGGCTGGCGCATCCACCACGTCCCTGGCTCAGCTCTTGCCACGGTTAGTCCCTCTCCCGGTTAAAAAAGTGTCTCATTTCTCATCTGAAGTTGTCTCACTTCAGCTGCCAGATATCGGCTCTCGTTCAGCTTTATCTGCGAGACCAAAGAGCCCCCTGCTCGCAGAAACCTCCTCCTCAGGAACCTTACCTTGGATAAACCACAGAGCTGGGATAGAACCCAGGAGTCCTGGCCCTTCCTTAACCCTCATACCAAACTCCCTTAACTCCCGCTATAACCCGGGGCCCCTGGACCGACTGCGGCTGGGCTGGGCTAACACAGGCTGCCGCGGGCACGGCCCAGACGACCAGATTTTGAATAAAGATCAAAACCTCAGAAACGTCCCAAAAACCCACTTTATTGCTGTTAGCAAAGCAGCAGGGCGAGATCGGGGGCGGCCGGGCTGTGGACACACACGGGGCGGGGGCTATACGGGGACTGGGCCCTTCCCACACAGACCCCGCGCTGGGCCCTTGGACCTGGGGGAGCCGCACACGGGTGCCATGGGGCCTTTAGCCGGGCACTGGGGCTGCCTCACCCCCAGCCATGAGCCTGATCCCGCTCCGTGGGAACCCCATTGACCTCAAATGGCCGAATCTGCCCCAAAGCCTGCTGGGTAATGGCTGGAGGGGCTTTACCTGGGGTGCCTGACAGCAGCCTCTGGCCAACAGGGGCTGGGGTCGGGGCCCAATCCAGCACCCACTGGAGTCAAGAGAAACCTTCCCCATGACAGCAATGGGGTTTGGATCAGCCCCATGTGCACTTCTGACCCCTGACAAGGGGCAACCCTCATTCCTAGCCCCATGGGGCAGCAGCCCTCTCCCCTTCTGCCCCCCTGACGAGGGGCGACCCCCATTCCCAGCCCCATGGGGCAGCAGCCCTCTCCCCTTCTGCCCCCCTGACGAGGGGAGACCCCCATTCCCAGCCCCATGAGGCAGCAGCCCTCTCCCTGGATAGGCGCCCCCCTCCCAAGCCCAGCAGAGGGTGCGGGGGAAGCTCGAGGGGTTGGCTCCCCGGTGAATCTCCAGGGGGTTGGCTTGTCACAGGTATGGGGCCAGGGGGCTCCCAGCTGGGTACAGCAGCTGACACTGGCGGACACGGAGCAGGGACGCTGGGGGCAGAGCTGAGGGGGGTGGGTGGCGCGAGCGGGTCTCACGAAGGCACCTGGGAAGGATTCAGGGGCCCCGGCTCTGCCCCACATTTATCTGAAAGGCAAAAAGGGTCAGTTACCAGGAGCCCCAGGCCCCGATGCGAGGATGGCAGGGATCGGGGCTGTTCCCCAGCGCCCCCAGGGAGCCTCCCATTGATGCAGGGGGAGCTAGGTGGGGGCTGGGCTGGGAGTCTCCTGATACCAGTCAGCTCTGTGTTCTTGGGGAACCAGGGCGCAGTATCCAGCCTGTCTGACACATGAAGGACACCCCCCCTCCGCCCCCAGCCTCTGCTTGAACCAAAACCGATCAGAGAAAAGACTTGCAGACAGCAGTGAAGGGCGCTGAGAGACACACCTAGACCCCTCCTGACAAGCGTGACAGGATTAAGGCAACTCCCCCAGCCTCATCTGCATCAAAGATGGGACAGGGAGGCATCCCCATTAGCACACAGAATGGAGAACGGAGATTCCCACACAAGAACCGCACTGAACTCTGGGCCCAGGGAAGCACGGCATGATGGGGGATCTCTGCTCCAGATGTTAATGAACCTGCACACACCCAGCTCAGCCGTTATCAGACCAATCCTAGTAATGAATCCTTGATTGATATCCCAAAATACTGAAGCTGCCTAATTGCACTGTGAGCTCCCTGGAAGGAACACCTCCCAGAGCCAGGAGTGATCAGCTCTTCCTGTCTAGTCTATCCTGAGTCATCAGATTACCCATAAACAAATCTAGTGTTTTCCCTTGAACCCTTGTTGTTTCCCTACAAAAAACCCCGACCCACCCTCCAGTCAGTGTTCTGATGCATGGACCCAAACTCTGTATCAATTCCACTGGGATTTCATCTTCTCCTGACTGATCGTGCTGGGGGCTCTGCCTGTTTCCAGCACTCAGGACCCCGAGCTACTCCCGCCACCTGGGAACCCCGACCCGTTCAGGCTTCATGGAGTGGTGAGATCCCTCTCTTTCTCTCTCTCTCTGTTCTCTTTTCTACCTCAGGTATAACGTTCTAACCCTGACTTGTTTGATCAGCTCCAGTTTTCTACATATGACTTTTGTAACCTTTAATAATGTTCTGTCGGTTTAGGCTCTCCTTGTGTGGTTATCACTATTATTCAATAAATAACTTTTATGGTTAAGCTGGTTGCTTCCCTCCCTCTCCCTCTGAACTTTACGCTTTTGTGTTTTTAGCTTCCCCATTTACTCTGGAGCAATGCTTCTCTTACCTAAGCTAAAGAGCCCTGTAGTGCCCCCAGATATCGTGGGGTTTGCTCATCCAGTGGGTTACGACCAGAACAATTGTAACGTGAAAGTGGGGACAGGGACGTGCTGAACCTGTGACATAAGAGGGTGGCAGCTTGGAAGTGCTGCTCGACCCAGACTACAAGTCCAGGGGCATATAAGGGTGGCAGATTGAAAGTGCTGATTGACCCGGTCCACTCAGACAGCGTCTGTGTCTGGAGGAACCCAGCCCTAGGGAACCTAGGTCCTGCAGGATCGCTCCGCTGAGAGGGGACTTGCAGGAGGGAGAAGCAGAGCTCCATATCAACACACAAGTGACACAAAAGGAACATGGATAGAATTACAGACCCCCCCGCCCCCCAGAAGAGTAACCCTAATATATGAGCATACTTCAAAGTCATGGGCAAATCTGGTAACACTCCCCAGCGGGTGCTGGGTGGAGGAGGGGCTGTGGCTGGCTGGGGGAGCACAGCAGGTGGGGGGGGTCTCCCCAAGGGGTGCTGGGTGGGCCCAGGGGCTGCGGGTGCAGTGGGTGCCCTCCCTGGGCAGCGGCTACTCACAAGGGGCCCCGCGGGTTGCGGGCGGCGTTCATCTTCATGCCCTTGATGATGAGGATGGTGCCCGCGATGATGCCGATGATGCCCATGGCCAGGCCCAGGGCGCACACCAAGGTCTCAGTGGTCTCGGGGACGGGGGTGGGCACCTGGACTTCTGGAGAGAGGGGGAAAGGGACAGGGCATGGAGTGAGGGGTCTGTTCCCAATCTTCCCTCCCAGAGCTGGGATAGAACCCAGGTGTCCTGGCTCCCAGCCCCCCTGCTCTGACCCACTAGACACTGCTCCCCAACCAGAGCTGGGATAGAACCCAGGTGTCTGAGCACCCAGTTTTGCCCCCGCTCTGACCCACTAGTCCCCACTCCTATCCCAGAGCCAGGAGAGAACCCAGGCGACCTGGCTCCCAGCCCTGTGCTCAGCGGGGTCCCCGGGCACCCCAGCCTCACCCCAGTGCTTCGTGAAGGGCTCGGGCAGCCCCCAGTGCTCCACCCGGCAGTCGTAGAAGTCGCCCTGGCTGGGGAGGAAGGGCAGGTAGGAGAACTTGCGGAAGGAGTTGTCCTGGCGGGGGTAGAAGTCGGTCTCCGAGACGCCCCCCGTCACCTCCTGCCCGTTCTTCAGCCACGTCACGCTGAGCACGGGTGGGGAGAACTTGTCCACAAAGCAGATCAGGACGTTGGGCTCCCCCAGCTCCACGGGGTCTTCGGGGAACACGGTCACCTCAGGGGGCACTGGGGAGACAGGGATTAGTGGGTCCCATTGCCTGCGCCTGAGCCAGCCAGTCCCTGCCCTGGGGCTGGATCGGAGCCAGCACCCCCTAGAGGGGAAAGGTCCCGTGCCCCATTCCCTGCCCCCCTGAGCCAGCCAGTCCCTGGTGCTCACGCTCCAGCTCAGGGGTCTCTCCCCAGGACTGTGGGGGCGTCACCGGGGCCGTCCCAGCTCCCTGCCCTGACGGCTCATGGGGCACCAGGGGCCGGCGAGAGAACCCCTCAGGGGCAGGGCTGGGGCTGGGCACGGGCAAGGAACAGCCCTTGGCAAAGAGATGCCCTGGGCCACCAGCCTGGAGGGTGTGAACTGCCCGGGACCCCTGCCCTGCACAGCCCTGGCCCGGCTGACTGGCTCCCCGGAGCCCTGCAGGGGCTGTGGGGGGAGCTGGGAGGAGACTCTCAATCTCTGGTGGGGTCTGGTATCAGGCCCGGGTGGGTGTGCGAGGAGGGGAAGGTAGGGGAGAGTTGGGAGGGGTCTCTGCTCAGGAAGCTGGGGAGAGGGATCCGGGGAAGCGGGGAAGGGGCCAGACCCCTGGCAGGGAAGGTGGTGGGAGGGCTCAGGCCCCTGGTGGGGAAGGTGCCCCCCCCTTACCGTTCTGGGCCCGCGTGCGGTTCGACCTCTGGATCATGATCTCCATGTTCTTCTTCAGCACGGCGATGTTGCCCAGGGCGCCCTGCGCCTCGAAGCTGGTGAACTTGCCGAAGTCGGGCAGGCGCCAGACGGTCTCCTTCCTCTCCAGGTCCACGTGGAAGATCTCGTCCTGGTCGAACTCGAACATGAACTCCCCGGCCTCGCGCTGGGCCGGGTCCGTGCGCTGGTAGAAGGCCACCTGGGAGAGCATGTTCTCCGCTGCAGGGAGACGGGCGTCAGCACCGGCCACCTGGGGGGCTGATCCCCCGCCCCGGGAGGGGGTCTCAGCGCTTCCCCCAACAGCACAGCCCCCCAGCTCCCGGGCTGTGACATTTGCACAAACATTCCCCGGTGTCGGGGGGGGGCAGGTGCGTGGAGCACGGCGCCCCACAGCATCGCTGGGGGCAATGGGGCCAGCACTGACTGCGAGGGGAGAGCGCCCCTGCCCCAGTCCCCCCAGCACAAGCCCCCTAGGGCTGCCCCGGTGCAAGGACTGAGAGAGCAGAGACCCCCCTACTGACCCCTGCTCGCTTCCCTGGTTTCCATTCACGTCTCCCAGCCAAGCAGGGACCAGACCAAACCCGGCTCAGCTGGCAAGGGGGGACGGGACCCAGCCCGAACCAGCTCCTGGGGGCGTTGGGGGCTGTGGCTGCAGGACATTTCATTCTCCCCTCTGTCCATGGGGCTCGTTCTGTATCCCGGCATCGCCATGATCTGGTTCTCGGGGCGATTTCAATCCCTGGCCCCCGACACTCACCCCCCGCCCCGGGGCTGGTCACCAGGAGACCCGGGAACTCCCCAGCCAGAGACATTAAAGCTGCACTGGGGGGGTCAGACACCCTCCGGGAGAGGGAGGGGTCTGGCTCAGGCTGGCATTCCCCAGGGCCCAAGGGACTTCAGCACCCACATCCCAGGGCAGGGGTTCTCAAACTGGGGGTCAGGACCCCTCAGGATGTCACAAGCTTATAACACGGGCGGTCATGAACTCTCAACCTCCACCCCAAACTCCACTTTGCCTCTAGCATTTATAATGATGTTAAATATCTAAACAAGCGTTTTTAATCTATAAGGGGGGTCGCATTCAGAAGCTTGCCGTGTGAAAGGGGCCACCCATACAAAAGTTTGAGAGCCACTGTCCTAGGGATTCCAGCTTGCCCGGCAGGATCTCACCCAGCCATCGCAAAGCAGGGAACCCGCCACCACTAGCCAAGGAGAGACAGTGCCCCACAGAGCCCCCGTGGGTCTGAGTCCTGGGGACAGGCCAGGCCAGTCCAGACAATGGGGACAGGCCAGAGAGCAGGGCCAGGGGCTCCCTGCTCTGCACAGACGCTCTCACTGCTCAGCAGGGTCTGGCCCTGGAGTGACCCTCTGGGGAACGTTCCCCCATCTCCCCTGTGTGGAATGGGGGGGCTGCACCCCTAGGGCAGGGCTGTGTCATACCCAAACCACAGCGACTTCCCCCCAATCCCTCTGCTGCCCCCGTGCCGGCTTCCCCTCCCCCCTCCCTGACACAGGGGTGAGACCCACCACCCTCCACCCCATCCAGATCAGCCCCCCCCCCTCCCTCCTATGGGACGAGACCCTCCTCCCTGCAGCTCCCGCCATGCCCCATCAGCCCCCCATTGTCCCCTCCCTGGGGGTGGGAGTCAGGCGCTATAGGGGTCAAGCTGCCCCCCCAGGCCCAGGCGTCACAGCCCCCGCCCCGCCCGTACCTGTCACCGCCCCGGCGCCCGGCAGGGCCAGCAGGGTGAGCAGGGCCAGCTGGGCCATGGGGACGCCCCGTCCTGCGCCCATCTCCTCTCCCCGGACACTGGGCTGGGCGTGGGGCCGGCAGTGCTAGGGGGCCGGGGGGGGCACGTGTCACACCCTGGGGGGCAGGGCTGGGGGGCAGCGCCCGGCATTGGCCAGGGGAGCCCGCCCCAGGGTCCCGCACCCAATGGCAGAAATCCCTGCGCGAACCAGGCTGTTACCGGGCAGAGCAGCAGGGCTGAGCCTCGCCGAGAGGAGACGGAGAAATTCAGTGTTCCCGGCTCTCAGGATAGTGTCACGAGTCTCAGGATAATTCTTGTGTTTTCCTAAAGCCCCAGCTCCTGGAGTCACGTGGGTCTGGGACGATTCCAGCCTCGATCTTAGAGACAAAGTGAGTGTCCAGCCCTTGGGGCTGTGGGGAGAGCTTCAAACTGTGACCCCCGGGCACCCGAGGGGCTCAAAGAGCAGAAGGCAAATAAACCCCACAGCTGGTATTCGTACATCGTCGCAGGATTTTAAAGCATTTGGGGCTGACCACACGGCACATTCCTGGCCAGATGCCTGCTCCTGGTGTGGACACGGCGCCTCCAGTGGGGGGTTGTCCCAGGTGTGGACACAGCGCCGCTGGGGGGGGGGGGTATTGTCCCAGGTGTGGATGCGCTGCCGTCGGGGGGATTGTTCCCGGTGTGAAGACAGCACCTCCCCAGACGGCGCTCATGCCCCCCCCAGGCACCCTGCTCTGCAGCACGGCTGGGCGCAGATGGGGGACTTGGCCGGCCCAGCTCTCCACTGGGGGGTCACACCCCTGAGCCACAGAGATCTGCTGGGACAAGTGTAGACCAGGCCACACACGGGGTTTGGGGCATCATCCATGGAAGACTGGGACACGGGACCATCACCTATGAGGCCCCAGGACGGGGACGGACTGGCTGAGGAGGTGGGGACGGGGAAATGGGGCCTTTCCCCTCTGCTGGCACCGGCTCCGACCTGCTGTTAGTGACCAAACCCCCTCCCCCCGGGGTCTGTCCTGGGCCCTGTGTGGGTGTGTCAATCCGTGTCCCCTGCCCAAACCCGCTGCCATCCGTCCCCCCACCCCCACCCCGCTAACGCGCTGGGTGTTCACACTGCCCCCGGCAGGAGGGGCCGAGAGGGGCTGGCCTGGGACCCAGGAGCCCTGGGGTCATTCCCGGCCCTGCCACAGACTGTGTGTGACCCTGGGCCAGTCAGTGACTTCTCTGGGCCTCCCTCCCCAGCTGGGCATTGGGGATAATGGCCCGGCCCTGCCCCACGGAAGCGGGGGGCAAATGCAGTGGAGAGGGGCTCAGAAACAGGGGGGCCAGAGAAGCCACTTAGGGAGATCGATGGTGGGAGCAGCTGGGAGGCTGAGCTGTGCCTGACCCATGGAGACTGAGCCCCCTGCTCTGGTGGGGTGCCTAGGGGGGCAGAGCTACGGCCCATGGAGGTGGGGGAGGAGGAAGCTCAGAACTTCTGCCTGTGGGGCCAGCCCCGAACCTTCCACTGGGCCTAAATTTATCCACAACCAGAGACCCCCCCCCACAGACCCAGCCTGCCCAGCCAGCAGCAGAGGGTCGAGGCACCAGGGGAAGGGGACGGAGGGTCCCAGGCCCGTTGCTGGGGGCCCTGCTCTGGTGAGGGCTGGTCCCTGGGCTGGCCCCACTCTCCAGCTGCCCCGGGGCCATGGCAGGCGCCGGGCGAGTCCTGCAGCCCGACCCCAGGCCCTGCTCTGCCCCCTACGAGGGAGAAGTATGGAACCGAGACCTGCTGGGGCCGGCTTTGCCTGGCAACGGATGATGCTGCCCAGACCCGATGCTGACTGGCCCCTGGGCTGGGGGTGCCCAATCCCCGGGGCCGTGGGCAGCGTCCTGGGTCTGGTGCTTGGAGCTGGGCAGAGAAGGTCTCAGTCTGCGGGGTCCCGACGACTTTCCAGATCTCTCCCTCCTGAGCCGCGATGGGGGCGGGTCGGATCCTGGGGGCCGGGAGCCCCTGGGCTGGGGCTCTGCTCGTGACACTGACGGTGCTGAGAACCCACCTGGCTCATTGCACGGAGCCCCCAGGTGAGCAGAGACCCCATCACCCCGGGGGCTTAATCTGTAATGAAAGAGGGGCCGGGGCTCAGCCCTGGCACAACTTAAGCACTGCCCAGTGCCCAGGGAGCCCCGTCCTGGGCAGGCGCTGGGTGTATCCTGGGGGAGGGGGGTGATCAGACCCACACGCCCCAGGAAGCTCCATCCTGGACAGGCACTGGGTGTATCGGGGGGGGGAGATCGGACCCCACCCACCCTGCGGATCATGGCCCAGGTGGGTGCTGTGTGTATCTGTGAGGTTGGATTGGACCCCACAAACATGCCCAGGGAGCCACATGCCAGGCAGGCGCTGGGTGTATCAAGGGGTTCAGACCCCACATGCCCTGGGGAGCCCCATCCTGGTCACGGGTGCATTGGGGGAATCAGACCCTGCTCACCCCGGGGAGCCTGGGCAGGCGCTGGGTGTATCAGGGAGGATCAGCCCCATATGCCCTGGCGAGACCCATCCAGGCAGACAGCAGATGTATGAGGGGGGGATTGGACCCCACACACCCGGGGAGCCCTGT
Source organism: Lepidochelys olivacea (assembly GCF_965140295.1). NCBI lineage: Eukaryota > Metazoa > Chordata > Testudines > Cheloniidae > Lepidochelys > Lepidochelys olivacea. Next base: position 45,906,062 of record NC_140424.1, read on the forward strand.
CCTGGGCTGATGCTGGGTGTGTCGGTCTCTGTCTTTTCTCCATGAGCTCCGGCTCCCTGTGTGGTGTTTGGGGGGGTCCCAGGCTGGGGAGGGGCCATGGGGGGAACCAGGCCCCTCCCATGGGGGTGAGACTCAATGCAGAGAATCGTTCCCTTTTACACCCTTCCCCCCCTCCGGGGAACCTGGAGTCAATCCACATTAACAGGCTGCTCCAGAGCCAGACCCGGGACCTTCTCCTGCCCCACAGCGACCGGCCCCCAGCCCCCGTGTCAGTGCCCCCGGCCTGGCTCCCCACCCCTCTGCGCCCCCCATCTGTGCTGTGCCCCCGGTGACTCAGTCTCCCCACACCCCGCCTGTGCCCCACCCCCGTTTCTCTGCTGTTCCTTCTGCCCCGCCCCTCCCCCCGTGTCCCCCCCGCTCAGTGTCCCCCCGCCCCCCCCGCGTCTCCCCACGTCACTGTCACCCCCCCCAGACCTGCGGGCTCCCGCGGCGCCCAGTGGATCCAGGGCGGGGCTGGGGGGGTCCCGGGGCTCGGGCTGTCCCCGCCCCCCCCCCGCTGAGCCTGAGCCCGAGCCCGGCCCGTCCCCCCCCAGAGCATTTCCTGCTCCAGTTCAAGTCGGACTGTCTCTACGCCAACGGCACCGGGCGGGTCCGGTTCCTGGAGCGGTACGTCTGGGACCGGCGGCAGGACGTCCACTTCGACAGCGAGCTGGGAGTTTACGTGGCGGACACGGAGCTGGGCCGGCCCGACGCCGAGCTCTGGAACAAGGACCCGGCGATCCTGGCGGACGCGCGGGGGGCGGTGGACACGTTCTGCCGGCACAACTACGGGGCGGTCCAACCGTTCAGCGTCGACCGCAGAGGTGAGTGCGGGGGCGGGGCTCCGAGGGGGCGGGGCCGCAGAGGTGAGTGCGGGGGCGGGGCTCCGAGGGGGGCGGGGCCGCAGAGTGAGTGCGGGGGCGGGGCTCCGAGGGGGCGGGGCCGGACAGGTGAGTGCGGGGGCGGGGCTCCGAGGGGGCGGCGCCGCAGAGGTGAGTGCGGGGGGCAGGGCTCCGAGGGGGCGGGGCCGGAGAGGGAGCGCGGGGGCGGGGCCGCAGCAGGACACGCCCCGCCCCGCCCCCTCCTCCCCTCGCTGGGCGCGATCCGCCACCTGCACCCCGGGGGGGGGACCGAACGTCTCGCGCCACGGCGGGAGGGGGGGGGCAGCAGGCGCTGGGGCGGGGTCACGGGGGGGGAATCTCCCCTTTCCCCCCCCCGCCCCGCCCCGCCCTGGTCTGGCTGCGGCGCCCCCTGTCGGCAGGGAGCAGAGCCCCACCCCGGGTCAGTCTCTGGGGGGCCGGTGACCCCTCCCCCTTCCCAGCCCCCCCCCGCCCCTCTGAGGGGTTCAGCCCCCAGCGCCCCCCCAGACCCCCCTCGGGGCAGGCGGCTGCTGCGGCTCCTACCCCCCTTCCTGGGCTCGGGGGGCCGGGCGATGGGGCAGAACTTTCCCCTCCCCCCAACCCCGCCCCTCCCCCCTCGGGGTCCCCACTGGCAGGGGTCAGCGCAGCCCCTGGTCCCTGGCTGAGACCCCGTCTCCCGGGGCCCCGAGGGTCAGACCGTCCCCGGCTCTGTCCCCATGGGGGTGACGGGACGCGACTCCCCTCGGGCCCTTCCTGCCGGAGCCTGCCCAGGGCAACGGGGGGCAGGAGAGAACCAGCCCCACCCCAGGGCAGTGAGGGGGGAACGGGGTGGCCAGGCAATCAGACCCCACACACCATGGGGAGCCCCGTCTGTCCTGGGCGTGTCCCGGGGAACGGGACCTTACACATCCCGGGTGCCCTGCCCCGGGCAGCTGCCAGGTGTCTTGGGGGGGTCGGATGCCCTGTCCTGGAACGGCACCGTGTGTGCGGTTGGGGGGATTGGACTCCACACACCCTGGGGGGCATCGCCCTAGGCAGGTGCTGGGCACATGCGGGGGTTGGGGGGAGTATTTCCCTGGAGGGGCCCCTGTTCTCTCTGAGCCCCCGTCCATCTCCAGACCCTTTCCCAGCTCTCTCTCTCTCCCCCCAGTTCAGCCCAAGGTGAAAGTTTCCCCCACGACATCGGGGTCTGGGCCCCACTCCCACCTGCTGGTTTGCTCCGTGACGGGGTTTTACCCCGGGGGGATCGAGATCAAGTGGCTGAAGAACGGGCAGGAGCAGACGGCCGGGGTGGTGTCCACGGAGCTGCTCCAGAACGGAGACTGGACCTTCCAGATCCTGGTGATGCTGGAGATGAGCCCCCGGCGCGGGGACGTCTACACCTGCCAGGTGGAGCACATCAGCCTGCGGGGCCCCCTCGCCGTGAACTGGGGTAAGAGCCTCTGGGTCACCCAGCCCCCACAAATACCAGCCCAAGCCAAGACTTCAAAGCACTGTCTGCCGTAGCCTTTCGTTCTGTTTACGCTGAATCGCACTCCAGTGGGTTCAGCTCTGGGCTGCAGTCTCAAGTTCCACAACGTTGTCTGTGTTTCTTCTGGATTTAGAGCCCATAGGAACACATGGAGCCGTAGGCACCCAACGCATACGAGAGCATCTGTCTTTTAGCAGTTTTATTAAGGTTACCAACAAAGTTATACATGTCACCGCATATACAAGTCCTAAACATACGTCCCACGTGCCAGTTACACCTCCAGACTTACTCGCCTCCTCCTCGATGGTGTTAGAGTCTCTTGCCCCCTCCTGGATTGACCATCAATATACGGGAGTGGTTCCTGCTGGTTTTCCGTAGGACGCTCCATTTTCCTGCTCCGAGCACTTGGAAGTATTTATTGACAGGTTTCAGAGTAGCAGCCGGGTTAGTCTGTATTCGCAAAAAGAACAGGAGGACGTGTGGCACCTTAGAGACTAAGCAGTTTATTTGAGCATGAGCTTTCGTGAGCTACAGCTCACTTCATCAGATGCATACTGTGGAAAGTGAAGAAGATCTTTTTATACACACAAAGCATGAAAAAATACCTCCCCCCACCCCACTCTCCTGCTGGTAATAGCTTATCTAAAGTGATCACTCTCCTTACAATGTGCATGATAATCAAGGTGGGCCATTTCCAGCACAAATCCAGGGTTTAACAAGAACGTCTGAGGGGCGGGGGGGGGGGGTGTAGGAAAAAGCAAGGGGAAATAGGTTACCTTGCATAATGACTTAGCCATTCCCAGTCTCTATTCAAGCCTAAGTTAATTGTATCCAATTTGCAAATGAATTCCAATTCAGCAATCTCTCACTGGAGTCTGGATTTGAAGTTTTTTTGTTGTAATATTGCAACTTTCATGTCTGTAATCGCGTCACTAGAGAGATTGAAGTGTTCTCCGACTGGTTTTTGAATGTTATAATTCTTGACATCTGATTTGTGTCCATTTATTCTTTTACGTAGAGACTGTCCAGTTTGACCAATGTACATGGCAGAGGGGCATTGCTGGCACATGATGGCATAGATCACATTGGTGGATGTGCAGGTGAACGAGCCTCTGATGGTGTGGCTGATGTGATTAGGCCCTGTGATGGTGTCCCCTGAATAGATATGTGGGCACAGTTGGCAACGGGCTTTGTTGCAAGGATAGGTTCCTGGGTTACTGGTTCTGTTGTGTGGTACGTGGTTGCTGGTGAGTATTTGCTTCAGGTTGGGGGGCTGTCTGTAGGCAAGGACTGGCCTGTCTCCCAAGATTTGTGAGAGTGTTGGGTCATCCTTCAGGATAGGTTGTAGATCCTTAATAATGCGTTGGAGGGGTTTTAGTTGGGGGCTGAAGGTGATGACTAGTGGCGTTCTGTTATTTTCTTTGTTAGGCCTGTTCTGTAGTAGGTGACTTCTGGGTACTCTTCTGGCTCTATCAATCTGTTTCTTCACTTCCGCAGGTGGGTACTTTCTTCGATACTTTCCACAGTATACATCCAATGAAGTGAGCTGTAGCTCACGAAAGCTTATGCTCAAACAAATTGGTTAGTCTCTAAGGTGCCACAAGTACTCCTTTTCTTTTTAAGTATTTATTGGTAACTTTGGTTTTATTTGAAACTTTAATTTCACTTCCTGCTTTTTATACTCCTTGGGCGGAGTTGAAATCCAGGGTGCTGGTTTAGTTGCTACGGCCGTGGGTTGAGGGGGGGTGTGCTGACTGCTCAGTGGCATGGAATTCATTTGCTGCTGTATTTCTTACATGTCAACGCTCGTGAGAATTTAGGTTCGGGGTCCAGTACCGATGCGTGTCCACCCTGGGAGCACTCTTCCAGAAGTGCTGAACTCATTCTCTAAAGCTTATAGTTATATTCAAACCCAACAGGTGCCAATGGTAGAAACTTATTTTGCTCTGGGATTTACAGATTAATTAGATTAGGGATTTTGGAAACAACAGCTGTAACAGCTGGAGAGACTTCATTTAAGTTTTGATCATCCGTACGAAGACGCCATGATCCATCTGGTTTTTGTCCTGGCCAAATGGGAGAATTGCACATGGAAGTACACACACAAATGATTTCTTGTTGCGGAAGAGAGTCAATGGTTTTAGCAATTTAAGGTTTGGCCTGATTTGGAAAAGGACACTGCTTTTGCGGGGGGAAACTTTCTTCTAAAATTTTAACAGTTACATCCAGATTTTTACATTTACGTTGTGTTTAGCAAAAGCATCGACCCTACTCACAATTTTTAGAGCACTTGTTTGAGCCCTGCTAACCCAAATCTATTGACCTGGGCTGGGAACTCCTGTTCTCCCTGTCTCACAGCACAAGGACAAGGGGACGCTCGACGGAGGGGGCAAATTCACACCTGGGAAAAGCAAGGACTTTTTCCACACACTGTGAAGTTCCCCTGTGGAACGAACAGCCACAGGATATAACGGACCCAAGAGCTGAGCAAGGTTTACAAAGGGGTTGTCCAGTTCTGTGGCTCACAGGAGTATCCAGGGCTCGACTAGTTCATGCTGACAATGGGCAGGATGTCAGACCTCGCGCTGCAGAGCCGGAGACCGATCTCTGATGATCACAGACCGGGAGGAGCCCTGATGTCCCATAGCTGCACCTGCGGGCTATGCCCCGGGCTCTGCCCCGGCTGGCGCTGGTCCCTGGTGCTGACGGGAGCCTGGCCCGGAGTCCTCTGGCTCTGACCCGACTGCCCGTTCCCCTTTCCCTGTCTCACAGAGGCACAGTCTGATGCTGCCAGGAGCAAGATGCTGACGGGCATCGGGGGCTTCGTGCTGGGGCTGATCTTCCTGGTGCCAGGACTCCTCATCTACCTGAAGAATAAGAAAGGTGAATGGCTCCGGGCGGGGTCGGGGCACCAGGGTTTCTCTGTGGGGGGGATGTGGGCCTGGCTGCAGGCTCCTTCCCACCCCACAGCAGGGGCTGCTCAGAGCCTGGCAGGGGCCTCCCAACTTCTAGTCGGCTGGGGCTGGGTCAGATCTCCCCCCCACACCCACCCTTAGGGTAGGGACAGAGCAGGGGCCATGGGGAGATCTCAGTGGGGGGCCCCAGGGCCAGCCTGGGAGCTCCCATTCTCCCCTCTCCCGGCCGAGACCCCGGGGTGGGACAGAGACCCCGACCCCTCGCAGTGCAGGGAGCTGCCCGTACCCCGGGGCTGAGAGCCTTTCCCGTCCCCTCCCCCAAGGCGGGGATCCTGGGGCAGGGATTTACAATACTGTAATAACAGGCTAGGGGGGAACCCCAGGTCTGGGGGTTAGACGGGGGCTGGGGTCCTAGTGAGGGGCGTTCCATGCCATGGGGCGGGGGCTGGAGCTCTGACCCCCAGGATCCGGCTCCCTCTGCCCACAGCTTTGACCATGTCTCTCTTTCTTTTTCAGGGCGCCCCATTCCCCAACCTGCAGGTAATTTCAATTCCCCTCCCCCCGTTAAACCCACCTCCCCCCACACTGACCATGGGCTGCCTGGGACACCCGTGGGGCGGCTGCTTCTGCCCCTCGGCCCATGACACCCGCCCGGCTCAGCCCCGGGGCAGCTGGGCAATGGGGCCCTGGCACCGCAGAGGAGGAGTCTGCGGCTCCCTCGGTCCTCGTTCAGGCCGATCCCCGAGCTGCTCCCGGGGGCAGAGGGTCCTGGGTCCTGCCGAGCATCGCCCAGCCCTGCGGCTGCCGGGCAGAGTCCCTGGGGGCGCCCTGGGGCCTGGCAGAGAAAATCCCCCGTCCCTCCCGTTAGCCCCACGGCCAGGGGCTGATTTCTCTCCCCTCTCCCTGCAGGGCTCCTGAGTTAGATCCTGGGCGTCGGATCCCCAGCCGGCAGGAGTTTCCGTCCGTCTCTCCCAGCCCCTCGCCCAGCCCGGAGAATGCAGAACCTGGGGCTGGTCCCTTCCCGTCCCCATCTGCTCCGCGCGCTCTGCCCGGCTCCAGCCCGCGCTGCCCCCGCCTGGGGACCCGTCCCTGCCCCTCAGTCCCCGCAGGGCCCTGGGGCGACCCCTCCTGTGTTAACCCTTTCCCTGCCCCAGCCCAGCCCCACGTTCCCTCTCGCTGACCCCGCGGCCCTCGGGGAACCTTTGGGGGACGCTGCTCCACAGCCCGGGGGGAAGCTGGACCGAGGCCGGGCGCTGTTAGAACTGCTGCACCCTAATAAACCATCCCCAGCCCCCCCGGCTCCGTGCTCACTGCTCCCCCGGGGCCGGGACAGGGCTGGGGCCACTGCGCCCGCTGGGCTCTGGCTGGGGGGAGCGGGACGCAGGGCACAGAGCAGCTGCCCTGGGGGAGGGGACTCCCCAGACACACCATGGGGCCATTTAGCGGCTGGAGGGATCAGGGTTGTTGTGCTGGGGAGGGCCCTGGGCAGGGCCGGATCTGACGGGAGGGAGGGGGCAGGACCCCAGAGGGGGGCTCTGTGGGTGGGGGTGACCCCTGGGGGAGGCTGTGGGTTCCCAGTCCCAGTGCAGACCGGTTCCTTCCCCAGGGGAGAGGCAGCTGCAGAGGGGGGGATGCTCCCGTCCCCCTGGTGAGCCTGGGGGGCACCCCAAGAGCACGGACACCCCGGCCTGGGGTCAGCGACAGGGCCGGGCTGCGATGGGGGGGCTGTCATTGAGCTGGGCTATGGGGCAGGGCAGTTATTATCCAGGAGCCCAAACCCCCCAGGGAGTCACAGCCCCATCCCCCCAGGGGGCCAGAGACTCACCAGTGACACGGGAGCCCCATCCCAGTCAGAGAGTCCCACATCCCGCTGTGGGGGTTGCTTGTGGGGTCCCAGCTATTCGGGACCCCACAACCTCTGGGGCGATATGTGGGCTGGGTGCTCACATTCCCCCTCCCCCCAGCCCGGCCCTGCTCTGTCGCTGTTACCCTGCCCCAGGGCTGCCGGGGAGACCCCAGCCCCTGCCCCACCATGGCCATTCATGCTCCCCTGGCCCTTCCCCGCCGCTCCCATTGGATGCTGTTTCCCAGCTGCCAGGCCCCACCCCAGCGGTGGCTGCATTTCTGTGGGGGAAATTGGCCCCAGTGCTATCGGGGTGCAAAGAGCCCTGGGACCCTGGTGGGGGAGTGTCCCGGAGAGCGGGGAGATGAGGCCGTGGGGACGTCCCTGTCAGCTGCTCCCATGGGCTGTCCCCGTGGGAGGGGACACAGGGCCAGGGCATGAATCTGTGTGAGTCACTCAGAGCCTGGCCCGCTGCTCCTTCTGCTGGCCAAGACCCCCCTGCCATGGAGTCTTCTCTCTCCAGCGCCCCACATGGACCATCCCGGCCCTACTCCTGCCCCCCGCCACACCCCCGCCCCGGCTATTCACCATCCTGCCTCTGCGCTAACCAAAGTCTGTGTCACACCTAACTATGGTGCAGCTACGGCAGCCCCATGGGCCAGACAGAGCCCAGCCCTGGGCACCAGGACTCCTGGGTTCCAGCCCAGCTCTGAGTACGGGCCCCTCCAGACTCCAGCCCTCGAGCGCGGCCTCGCTGGGCTTTCCCTGCACAGGCTCCGTCAGGGAGGGCAAATGGACAGGGCTGCGCTGAAGGGCCGGGATTGGGGGGAGGGACTGGCTGGCTCAGGGGGCCAGGGCCGGGACATGGGGCCTTTCAGTCCAGGGCCATCAATCCCGTGTCAGCGGAAAGTCCCCGTGCAATTGCCCACAGCCCAGTGGAGACATTTCTCAGGCCCCGCGACCCCGAAAGGGTTAACTCTCTACGTCCTTTCACACCCCGGCAGCCTGTGGGCGGACAGACAGACAGACTGACGTCTGCTTTCCCCCTCACCTGGTTTCACTCCCCCCCGCCCCCAGGGATGGTTCTGAGCCCCCAGCCCGGGGCCCCAGCAGCATCCAACACACTCTGCTCCCCGCCCCGACTCTGCCCGGCGCCCGGTGATGCCCGGTCGGTGCCGCGCTGCCCCTGGCCGAGCCCCGGAGGTGCTAACCCCGGCCCAGCGTCCTGCTTGTTGGTGCGTCAGTGAGACACCAGGGTCCCATGGGCGGGCGTTATTTCGGTGCCAGGGACTTTCCACCCGAAACCACCCGGCATCCGGGGGGCCTGGCCCAGCCCCACACCTGCACTGGAGAGGAATAAACTACGAGTGAAATGCAGCCCCGGTCGGTGTCCTCACCCCATGGTACAGAGGGGGACACTGAGGGAAAGCGACTTGTCAGAAGCCACAGAACTGTGATAGAACCCAGGAGTCCTGGTTCCCAGCCCCCCGCGCTAGTCCCCACTCCCCTCGCAGTGTTAGGAAAGTACCCAGGAGCCCTGGCTCCCAGCCCCCCACCCCCCACATGCTAGAGACAAGCATGGGGGCTGTCTGTCCATCTGGGGTGCTCAGTCAGAGGAGTGGGGCTGGTGTGGAATGAGGGGTCCTGGCTGAGGATGGGGGTTTGGAGGTGCTCAGGCTCGGGGTGCAGACGGAGGGACAGGCTGCGGGTCACGGATACAGACATCCCTGCCCAAGCAGGACCCTGTGCGGCCGGCTTTCCTGGGGGCGGGTTCTGGGTGTGTGTGGGGGGGGGCGGGAGGTCTGTCGGACACGTCCCCTCCCTCATGGGTGAGGCACGTCCCAAGAAATCAGGGCCATCCTGCGCTTTCCCCGCTGGATTCCCCCCACCACACCCCATGTTCCTGCTCCCTGCCCCTCTGAGCTCTATGGAGAGGGTGCTGCCATGGGGGTGAACGGAGCACCCCCCCGTGACACTCTCAGAGACAGACACGGGTCGCTCCCTGTCCCCACGGCGTCAGCAAATGCTGCTCCCTCCAGGGACCCCAGGCCAAGGGATCCCCCTGCCCCATCCCACCCCGGCACAGACCCATAGTGTGACGAAGCAGGACTGTTCTTAATGTTTCCTCTGAATACTGTAGGGGTGCCTCAGTTTCACCAAGGCAGTTCTTAAGTCTTTAGGGGGTGTAATTGTTGCAGAGCAAAGGGCCAGGGTACATAAATGGCCGACACTCTGTCTCCTGGCCACTGATGGCCTGGGCCCTTCCCCCCTGTGAGGTGAGAGCTAAAGGGCTGGAGAACAAAGAGATCAGGTGCCCTCCTGGCCCAGGAAAGAAACAAAGCCCAGAGGAGAGGGGGCTGGAGGGAGTTTCAGTTTGGGGCTGGCTGGGGACAAGGAGTGAAGTGCAGACGGGGTTGTCTGGCTCACTGCCCCCCAGAATGGACCTGGCTGAAGGGTCCTGTTCTCTGCACCTACAAGCTCTGTGTTTGACCATGTTCCTATCATCTAATAAACCTCTGTTTCCCCGGCTGGATGAGAGTCACGTCTGACTACGGAGTTAGGGGGCAGGACCCTCTGGCTTCCCCAGGACCCTGCTTGGGCGGACTCGCTGTGGGAAGCGCACGGAGGGCCAGAGGATGCTGAAGGCTCCGAGGTCAGACCCAGGAAGGTGGAAGCCAGGTGAGCTGTGTGTCCTGCAGACAGGCTGCTCCCAGAGAGGAGACTTCCCCAGAGTCCTGTCTGGCTTTGTGGGGAGCAGTTCCAGAGCATCGCCCGGGGACTCCCTGACACATAGCGAATCCCATCCCAGAGCCGACAGCCTGCCCCACGGGGCTCCAGAGAACAGGACAGGGTGTGAGCAGCAGTGGGGGGAATCCAGGGGCTCTGTAAACACGAGCTGCTCCCCCTGGGGCGGGGGTCAGGCCCTCTCCCCCCTGCCCACCCAGCTCGTGCCCACCCAGCAACGGCTGCCACCACCACAAGATCTTGTCTTTAGAGCTGGGCATTTGCAAGGGACAGACCCTCCCCCAGGGCAGGAGACACATCGGGGGACCTCAGGGGGAAACACAGCCCTGCTCCCCCACCTCCACCCCTGTCAGAGAGGGCAGGGTCCCATGGTGGGGGGACCTTGGTGGGGCCAGGCTGAGCAAAGAGCAGGCCGGGTCCTAGGGCAGTGCCAGGCGGTTGTAGGGCCTGGCTATGGAGGGCCGGGTCCCCAACCGGGGTCACTCGGGACTGACTCATGGAGCGACCTCGAGTCACAGCCGGTCTGGGGGGGCCAGCCTGGGCTATAGCCGGGTGGACGTACAGCCCATCAGGACAAGCTCCGGGCGAGGCCGGACGCAGAGATCCCGGCTGAAATCCCCGGGGCCGAGTTACGCAGGAGGCCAGGCTGGCTGAGCAGAACCTGGGGGACGTTTCAGAGACCCAGGACTGCACCCCCTAGAGCCCTGGCTCGGGCGATTCCGGGGATCCCCTGGCCCCAGGCCTGTAACCCCCCAACACAGAGACCATCAACATTCACAGTTCACACCCCTTAAAATGCCCCTCCCCGGGCTGCTACCGCAACCAGCGCCGGGCACCTGCCTGGACACCTCTGAGCCCAGCTCCTCGGCAATGAGGGTGATAGATTGAAAGAGAGTGGAAATATTCACACTTCTCTACTGATTCTAGGCAAATGCCTCCATGCACTCAAGAACAGTCAACAGCCAAAGCTGCCGCTGCACGTACCATTTCGGGACACTCGCTTCCTTCAAGGCTTTTTCAGGGGAAGAGGAAAGCTTTATAGGATGGTAAACATCAGCCAGTGTGCTGCTGCGTGCGACGAACGCTCAATGTGCTCAAGCTCTCAGCAGTTGCCCCAAAAATTTGTGTTCAAGACTCTTCTAACGCTCCCCAAGAGCGGCCAGTTGTCCAGAAGTCTGCAAGAGACGCGTCTCTCCTAAATAACGCTGACAGGAAAATGCAGGTAGCAAGAAAAAGAGCCCCTGTACTTTGGGACAGGAGCCTGGAAGATGTGATAGAAGACGATGAGCATTTAACTGTGGATAACAATGACACACATGAAGAGCATGATCTGGCAAAAGAGATGGCAAATGAGGAGGAGGAGGAAAAGAAAGTAATTCTTGGAAAAGAAGAGTATCTGAGGCTACTAACTCTAATAGAAGACCTGGAAAGCAAGCTGATCAATGAAAGCAAAGATAAATTAATCTTGGAATTAAAAATTCATGAAGAAGGCACACAAGAATTTACTCCGTATTTTGCTCAACGGGAAACAGTTTTCAAGCAATGCCTTTCTCAGGATCCAGAGTTGCTGGAAGAAGATTCTGAACAACGCTTGGAAATCTACGAGGATTTGGTAAATGAATGTGCCAAAAACCTGGATGAAGAACAGGAGATGAAGAATTCCCACTGTAATGAAAGAGCTGGAATGCTGGAAGGAGGCGAGAATGGAGATCCCGAAAAGTGTACTGCTCTTGAGGGTATTATTGATTCTCTGCAAGACGATGTCACTGATATTAAGAAGCAGGCAGAAGGAGGTTGCAGGTATATTGGATCCCGAGAAGACCCACAGGAAGCGACTGCTTGGCTTGAAGAAAAACTGGGGAAAGTTACTGTTGAACTAACTAAAACCAAAGAAGAGCTGACATGGAGAACTGACGAGCTTGAAATGCAGGTGATTAAATAAAGTGAATCTGCCCGACAACTTGAAGAAGCTACTGAGAAAATGACGACAGTGAATAACCGGATTCAAGAGCTAATGCAGATGGTGGAGCAAAAAGAGGATGTTATCAGTAGGCTACAGGACTTAATATCCCATTGAGAAGCTACAGTAAAAGACTATGACAACCCTGGAACTGCTATTGAAAGACAAACGGCAAAGGAGACCAGCAATGGGACAATAGAAGGACTCAGTCTGGTGGAAATGTGAAGCACGTGTTCCTCTGAGGAGAAGAAAGCCAGCAATGTGAAATGCTACATGGAAGTCACTGGTTATTTTCCTTGTCTTGGGTGTTGCCTCTAAATTCTTAAAATAAAATAAATAAACTAACTGCTTTTAGAAAAAACAAACCATCTCCCCCGTGGGTGGAGACACTGATCACTGTCACTGCAGGAGGGAACAATAGAGTGGGATGCCCAGAAGAAGGAATGACTTGAGGACAATGTCCTGAAGGGTCCCTTACCCTTGCAGAGCTTTCCTAGCTCCGACACTCACATTTCCGCGTCGGGTGGGTTCGCCCACAGAAATAAAAGTCTGCACCTCTTCCACGTGCCTTTGGACCAACGGCAAAAACCAGCTACAATTCAAGGGACTTTTAAAACTGCCTCTGAAACTGAGTTAACAAAATAAATGAACAACCGGAAAAGACACTTGGCAAGTGAACAGGGATGCATGGACGTCTTTGCAAAGCAGGTGTGCGGTTTCTTACGGGAAAAGCCACCAGCTGTCTGGAAGGGAAGAGCAGCTAGAATTCCTCGCCCCGGGGAAATGAAATCCCCAAACAGAGAATGGCTGTGGCTGTGATGATGCTGACGACTGGAGCTTGCTCACCTGTGGCTCCCCCTCCCCGCGCTGTGCAGGCACCAGGCAGGTCTGAGTCTGCAAGCAGGCGCCCTGCCTCAGGGGCAGCTCCCACTGGGCACGGGGGACAATGGGCTGGGGGGGAGGGGGAAGGCAAAGGGGGAGTGTGACGAAGTGGGGGAGTTTCCTGTTTTTCCTTGTTTCCTGTGGGGGATTTTCTTGGTTTTGTCAATGGGTTGCATGCAGAGGGGGTGGGACTCAGTTTCCCTCGGTGCTACGGGTTTAAGGAGGTGATGGGAGAGGGAGTTTGTTGTTACAGAGGACCAGGGAGGGAACTTGGGACCCCAACCACTGGCGTGGAGAATGGAGACCCCAGCGACTGGTGATCGTTGACTGGTGACCCGGAGGCCCAGCTCAGGAGGCCCAGCCGGGTCTGGCCAGCGGGACGACAATGGGCTGCGAAGAGAGGAGAGGGGGCCCAGGTGACTCTGTTTACCTGGAGAGGAGACAATGGACGGGGGGGAGGGGCTTGGGGCCGGTGAGATCAGATGCCCAGCTGGGAAGCAGGGGGGCTCGGAGCTGAAGAAAGGGAGCAGGCAGGTCCCCCCTGGATGCAGGGGAGACTGGGATGTGCTGGGCTGAAGGAGGCCAGGCCTGAGGCCCTGAGAGTGTCCTGTGCTGGGTTCAGACAGTCAATAAACCCTCCTGTTTTACGCTGGCGGAGAGTCGCTCCTGTCTAGAGAACAGTGGGGCATCATCCCCTTCGGGGGGTGGAGGCCCCGGGGGTCCAGAGCGAGGGGACTCCCTGAGGGGGCCCACGGCAGAGACAGGGGTGCTGAGGCTCAGAGCGGTGCAGCTCCAGAAGATGGAGGGGCTTAACCCCGAGAGAGAGTGGACCCCCGGGAGAAGGGCTGTCTCACTGAATGGGGCACCCCCCACGGACCGCACGGGGCCAAGAATGGGCACGATCTGTGAGTCCGTGACAGTGAGATGGTAGGGAGCAGGCGGGAGGGGAGCTGTCTCTGGAGGCACAAAGGGGGGGCTCTCTGGAGAGGAGTGACGGGGGCACAGGGGTCGGTGGGGGTTTTTTTTGGGGGGGCAGAGGGTTGTGTGGGTCTCTGTGGGGCGGGGCGGAGTGATGGATGGAGCTAGCTGCAGCCCAGATCTGCTCTGTGGTGGGGGGAGTTGCTATAGCCCCCCCCAGGAAGCCCCCTCTGTAGTCGGTATTTAATGCCAACCCCAGGGTGCCCATCGCTGCTCCCCCGGCCTCCATCTGTCTGTCCCAACCCCCACCCCGTCTGTGTCTGTCTGACAGTGACCGACACCTGCTGCTCCGCGGGCTGAGGGGCTGCCTGCGGCTCCCCCCACACCGTGCCCGACTCCGGGGGCGGGGCCCGGCAGCTCTGGCCCCGCCCCCCGCAGCTCCCACTGGCCGCGGTTCCCGGCCTTGGTTCCCCATGGGCTGGAAGCCGGGTCAGCGCCGTGGGCGTGGAGCCGCCCCGTGGGAAAATGTCACTGGTCCACAGAGCTCAAGGTGTTTCCCACGGACACATGGCCGCCCCGTGAGGGTGGGGGCAGGGAGTGGGAAGGGCGGGGGGTGGTGGGGAAGGGGGCAGGCAGCAGGGTAAGTAACCAAGCCAGGCAGGGGGACGACGCGCTGAGCGAGGGATGGTGGGGGACAGCCAAGGGGGAGGGATAGGCGGGTAGTGGGGAGGGGAGAGACGGAGGGAGCAAAAGGCAAATGGAATTAAAGCAGCTGGAGATCAATGCAGGAGAAGCAGCAGAGCAAAGAACCACAGAAGCAGAGATGCCGGACAAGAGGCTGCGCACCAGAACGCCCTGGAACTGAGACCGATAGAGGCTGATAAGGAAATCGAGGCCCAGAAGCTCGCCATGGAGCAGAAGGAAAGAGAGAGGAAGCATGAACTGGACTTGATAGAGGGGCGGAACCAGCGCCCCACAGAGACACCACGGGGTCCCACCGCTCCAAAAAGCCACCAATGGGAGCGGTTGTGTCCTGCATACAGCGAGACAGGGGACATTGCTGAATATTTCATCACCTTGAGAGGCTGTATGTGCTCCATGAGATTCCTGAAGACCAAAAGATGCCCATGTTGGTTGCAAAGTTGTCTGGGAAAGCTCTGGACAGATTCAGTAAGATGCCTATTGGTGATGCTGCAGATTATGGTAAATTCAAGGAAATGGTTTTAAAACACTTTCACACTTGAAGCAGATTGAGTAAAATTCAGAAGCCTAAAGAGAGGGGCTGGAATGAGTAATGTGGCCTGTGGAAGCAGATGAGAGATGTGATGGGCAAGGGGGAAAAGGTGTTAGAAGCGCTGCAGAAATGGCTGATCATGTTGCTCAGGAGCATTTCCTGAGTGTGTGTAATGACGATGTAAAACAGCGTTTATGGGATAAAAAGGTGAAAACTGTCGATGAACTGGCTACTCTAGCTGACCAGTTTGAGCAATCCCAAGCATCTATTAGAAATAAATCACAGGCGGAGGGGGTTAAGTTTGGTAAACTTGTTTTTGTTTTCTCTAAACCCAGGGTGTGAAAATCATAACCGGGGGCAGAAGGCTGTGCATATTCCTCTCCACACTGAGGGAGGGGGTGAATTTCATGAGCTTATGCTGTACCCATCTCTGTGCAGTGCAAGACGGTATAATTTGGGGTTTATCCTCTAGAGGGGGGTGTGCACTTGAGTACCGGGCAGTTCCTTAGCTGAGCCTTCCCATGCAGAGCTGATCTCAGCATCTGTGTGAAGCTGCAGCTGGGGGTGTCCCTACCTGTGTGTGTGCTGGTAACGTGCAGGCTGAAGCCGGGGGGGCTTGGCAGGCTGCAGAGCAGTACGGTGTAAAGGGAGCCCTCGCTGGTGAGTCAGGTGGGCTCAGTGGTGCCCTACTTCCAAGTGGCACCATGGGGCGGGGGGGAACCATCACAGGGGTCTCCCAGCAGGTGCCAGTGAAGGGGTGCAAGGAAGCGCTGGGTTGGGGGCTCAGTGCCGTGTTTGGGGTGGGGGGATCTGCCTTTCGCGTCACAGTGACCCCAGCCTGGGGGACGTCACCGCAGCACCCAGACAGGCCAGCATCTCTCTGCAGCCGCTCGCCCTGCGGGGTTCAGTCCCGGGGGACCCTGGCCCATGAGTCCTGCCCTTCTGCAGGGCTCCCGGCCATGGGACGATCTCAAAGCTCTTCAGGGACCATCCCTCAGCCCCAGAGCCCCCACCACCACAGTAGGAGG
Organism: Lepidochelys olivacea; assembly: GCF_965140295.1. NCBI lineage: Eukaryota > Metazoa > Chordata > Testudines > Cheloniidae > Lepidochelys > Lepidochelys olivacea. The sequence goes on from NC_140424.1 coordinate 45,921,957, forward strand.
AGACTGGCCATATATCACACAAGGGGAAACAGGCATAGGGTGCATCACAACTCGCAGCAAGTCCGTGTCAGCAACGGGAATCGACCCCCCGAATCCTGACTCCCAGTTCTCCCCCACTAGCCCCCACTCCCCGCCCACAGCCGGGACAGAACCCAGGAGTCCTGGCCCCTTCCTTAGCCCTTCTACTGAACGCCCTTAACTCCCGCTATAACCCAGGGCCCCTGGACCAACTGCGGCTGGGCTGGGCTAACACAGGCTGCCGCGGACATGGCCCAGACTGACCAGATTTAAAATCATGATAAAAAACGTCCCCAAAACCCATTTTATGGCTGTTCGCAAAGCTGCAGGGCGAGATCGGGGGCGGCCGGGCTGTGGACACACACGGGGCGGGGACTATACAGGGACTGGGCCCTTCCCACACCGACCCCGCGCTGGGCCCTTGGACCCGGGGGAGCCGCACACGGGTGCCATGGGGCCTTTAGCCGGGCACTGGGGCTGCCCCACCCCCAGCCATGGGCCTGATCCCATCCCACAGGGACCCCATTGACCGGGAATGGCCGAATCTGGCCCAAAGCCTTCTGGGTAATGGCTGGAGGGGCTTTACCTGGGCTGACTGACAGCAGCCTCTGGCCAACAGGGGCCGGGCTCGGGGCCCAATCCAGCTCCCACTGGAGTCAAGAGAAACCTTCCCCACGATGGCAATGGGGTTTGGATCAGCCCCGTGGGCCCTGCTGCCCCTGACGAGGGGCGATCCCCATTCCCAGCCCCATGGGGCAGCAGCCCTCTCCCTGGATAGGTGCCCCCTCCCAAGCCCAGCAGCGGGGTGGGTGAGGGAAGTCCGAGGGGCCGGCTCCCCGGTGAGTCTCTAGCGGGTTGGCTTGTCCCGGTTACGGGGTCGGGGTACAGCAGCTGGCACCAACGGGCACAGAGCAGGGACGCTGGGGACAGCGGGGGGCAGTACGAGTGGGTCTCACGAAGGCACCTGGGGGATTCAGGGGCCCGGCTCCTCCCCGCGTTTATCTGAAAGGCAAAGAGGGTCAGTTACCAGGAGCTCTGGGCCCCAACACGAAGCTGGCAGGGATCGGGGCCACTTCCCAGCACTGCCTGGGAGTTTCCCTGTGACACAGGGGGTGCTGGCTGGGAGGAGCACAGCGGGTGCGGGGAGTCTCCCCAGTGGGTGCTGGATGGGCTATGGGGCTGTGGCTGGCTGGGGGACACACAACAGGTGGGGGTCTCCCCGGGGAGTGCTGTGTGGGCCCAGGGGCTGCGGGTGCAGCGGGTGCCCTCCCCGGGCTGCGGCTACTCACAAGGGGCCCCGCGGGTTGCGGGCGGCGTTCATCTTCATGCCCTTGATGATGAGGATGGTGCCCACGATGATGCCGATGATGCCCACAGCCAGGCCCAGGGCGCACATCAGGGTCTCGGTGGTCTCGGGGACGGGGGTGGGCACCTGGACTTCTGGAGAGAGGAGGAGAGGGACAGGGCACGGAGTGAGGGGGGCTGTTCCCAACCTTCCCTCCCAGAGCTGGGATAGAACCAGGTGTCCTGGCTCCCAGCCCCCCTGCTCTGACCCACTAGCCCCCACTCCCCTCCCAGAGCCAGGACAGAACCCAGGCATCCTGGCTCCCAGCCCTGGGCCCACGGGGTTCCCGGGCATCCCAGCCTTACCCCAGTGCTTCGTGAAGGGCTCGGGCAGCCCCCAGTGCTCCACCCGGCAGTCGTAGAAGTCGCCCTGGCTGGGGAGGAAGGGCAGGTAGGAGAACTTGCGGAAGGAGTTGTCCTGGCGGGGGTAGAAGTCGGTCTCGTAGACGCCCCCCTTCACCTCCTGCCCGTTCTTCAGCCACGTCATGCTGAGCACGGGTGGGGAGAACTTGTCCACGAAGCAGATCAGGAAGTTGGGCTTGCCCAGCTCCACGGGGTCTTCGGGGAACACAGTCACCTCAGGGGGCACTGGGGAGACAGGGGTGAGTGGGTCCCATTGCCTGCCCCTGAGCCAGCCAGTCCCAGCCCTGGGACCAGATTGGAGCCAGCACCCCTGTCATAAATATCAAGGGAAGGGTAAACCCCTTTTAAAATCCCTCCTGGCCAGAGGAAAAATCCTCTCACCTGTAAAGGGTTAAGAAGCTAAAGGTAACCTCGCTGGCACCTGACCAAAATGACCAATGAGGAGACAAGATACTTTCAAAAGCTGGGAGGAGGGAGAGAAACAAAGGGTCTCTGTCTGTCTGTCTGCTGCTTGTGCCAGGGACAGAACAGGAATGGAGTCTTAGAACTTTTAGTAAGTAATCTAGCTAGGTATCAGAGTAGCAGCCGTGTTAGTCTGTATTCGCAAAAAGAAAAGGAGGACTTGTGGCACCTTAGAGACTAACCAATTTATTTGAGCATGAGCTTTCGTGAGCTACAGCTCACTTCATCGGATGCACCCGATGCATCTGAGGAAGTGAGCTGTAGCTCATGAAAGCTCATGCTCAAATAAATTGGTTAGTCTCTAAGGTGCCACAAGTACTCCTTTTCTTCTAGCTAGGTATGTGTTAGATTATGATTTCTTTAAATGGCTGAGAAAAGAACTGTGCTGAATAGAATGACTATCCCTGTCTGTGTGTCTTTTTTGTAACTTAAGGTTTTGCCTAGAGGGATTCTCTATGTTTTGAATCTAATTACCCTGTAAGGTATCTACCATCCTGATTTTACAGAGGTGATTCCTTTACTTTTATTAAAAGTCTTCTTGTAAGAAAACTGAATGTTTTTTCATTGTTTTAAGATCCAAGGGTTTGGGTCTGTGGACACCTATGCAAATTGGTGAGGATTTTTACCAAACCTTCCCCAGGAAGTGGGGTGCAAGGGTTGGGAGGATTTTGGGGGGAAAGACGTGTCCAAACTACGTTTCCCAGTAAACCCAGTTAAAGTTTGGTGGTGGCAGTGGAAATTCCAAGGGCAAAGGGTAAAATTAATTTGTACCTTGGACAAGTTTTAACCTAAGCTGGTAAAAATAAGCTTAGGAGGTTTTCATGCAGGTCCCCACATCTGTACCCTAGAGTTCAGAGTGGGGGAGGAACCTTGACAACCCCCTAGAGGGGAAAGGCCCCGTGCCCCATTCCCTGCCCCCCTGAGCCAGCCAGTCCCTGGTGCTCACGCTCCAGCTCAGGGGTCTCTCCCCAGGACTGTGGGGGCGTCACCGGGGCCGTCCCAGCTCCCTGCCCTGACGGCTCATGGGGCACCAGGGGCCGGCGAGAGAATCCCTCAGGGGCAGGGCCTGGGGCTGGGCACGGGCAAGGAACAGCCCTTGGCAAAGAGATGCCCTGGGCCACCAGCCTGGAGGGTGTGAACTGCCCGGGACCCCTGCCCTGCACAGCCCTGGCCCGGCTGACTGGCTCCCTGGAGCCCTCCAGGGGCTGTGGGGGGAGCTGGGAGGAGACTCTCAATCTCTGGTGGGGTCTGGTATCAGGCCCGGGTGGGTGTGCAAGGAGGGGAAGGTAGGGGAGAGATGGGAGGGGTCTCTGCTCAGGAAGGTGGGGAGAAGGATCCGGGGAAGCGGGTGTGACGAAGTGGGACTGTTCTTAATGTTTCCTCTGAATAGTGTGGGGGTGCCTCAGTTTCCCCTAGGCAGTTCTTAAGTATCTAGGGGGTTGGAGTAAGGGTGTATGATCATTGCAGAGCCCTAGAGGGCATGTGTGTGCAGGAGTCTGGACACAGAGAATGGCGGACACCCTGTTTCCTGGCAACTGATGGCCTGGGCCCTTCTCCCCCTGCAAGGTGAGAGCTGAAGGGTTGGAGAACAAAGGAATCAGGTGACCACCTGGCCCGGGAAAGGAACAAAGCCCAGAGGAGGAGGGGCTGGAGGGGGTTTTCAGTTTGGGGCTGACTGGGACATGGAGTGAAGTGCAGACATGGTTCTCTGGCTCACTGCCCCCCAAAATGGACCCAGCTGAGGGGTCCCGTTCTCTGCACCTGCAAGCTCTGTTTTAGACCATGTTCCTGTCGTCTAATAAACCTTCTGTTTTACTGGCTGGCTGAGAGTCACGTCTGACTGCGGAGTTGGGGTGCAGGACCCTCTGGCTTCCCCAGGACCTCGCCTGAGCGGACTCGCTGGGGGGAAGCGCACGGAGGGGCAGAGGATGCTGAATGCTCCGAGGTCAGACCCAGGAAGGTGGAAGCTGGGTGAGCTGTGTGTCCTGCAGACAGGCTGCTCACAGAAAGGCGACTGCCCCAGAGTCCTGACTGGCTTCATGGGGAGCAGTTCCAGAGCATCGCCCAGGGACTCCGTGACAGCGGGGAAGGGGCCAGGCCCCTGGCAGGGAAGGTGGTGGGAGGGCTCAGGCCCCTGGTGGGGAAGGTGCCCCCCCCTTACCGTTCTGGGCCCGCGTGCGGTTCGACCTCTGGATCATGATCTCCATGTTCTTCTTCAGCACGGCGATGTTGCCCAGGGCGCCCTGCGCCTCGAAGCTGGTGAACTTGCCGAAGTCGGGCAGGCGCCAGACGGTCTCCTTCCTCTCCAGGTCCACGTGGAAGATCTCGTCCTGGTCGAACTCGAACATGAACTCCCCGGCCTCGCGCTGGGCCGGGTCCGTGCGCTGGTAGAAGGCCACCTGGGAGAGCATGTTCTCCGCTGCGGGGAGACGGGCATCAGCACCGGCCACCTGGGGGGCTGATCCCCCGCCCGGGGGAGGGGGTCTCAGCACTTCCCCCAACAGCGCAGCCCCCCAGCTCCCGGGCTGTGACATTCGCACAAACGCTCCCCGGTGTCGGGGAGGGGGGCAGGTGCGTGGAGCACGGCGCCCCCCAGCATCGCTGGGGGCAATGGGGCCAGCACTGACTGCGAGGGGAGAGCGCCCCTGCCCCAGTCCCCCCAGCACAAGCCCCCTAGGGTTGCCCCGGTGCAAGGACTGAGAGAGCAGAGACCCCCTGTGATGAAGTGGGACTGTTCTTAATGTTTCCTCGGAATAGTGTGGGGGTGCCTCAGTTTCCCCTAGGCAGTTCTTAAGTAGCTAGGGGGTGGGTGTCACGGAGTGTGGGGGAGTCCAGGCCCTGCACCCCTCTTCCTGGGATCCACTGAGACTCTCAGCCAGCCAGTAAAACAGAAGGTTTATTGGACAACAGGAACACAGTCCAAAACAGAGCTTGTGGGTACAACCAGGACCCCTCAATCACGTCCTTCTGGGGGAGCAGGGAGCTTAGACCACAGCCCTGGGGTTCCCTGTGTTCCTCCACCCAGCCCCAAACTGAAAACTAAACCCCCCCAGCAGGTTCCCTGCTGCACTCCCCGTCCACATTCCTGGGCAGAGGTGTTACCTCCCCCCCCCCCCTCAGGTGACAGGCTCTCAGGTCTCCCCTCCCCAGGGCACATTCCCAGGTCAACACTCCCCCCTCCCTGCTGCCTCACATCCTCACAGTGGGATAAGGGGGTATGATCACTGCAGAGCCCTAGAGGGCAGGTGTGTGCAGGGGTCTGGACACAGAGAATGGCCGACACCCTGTTTCCTGGCCACTGATGGTGTCTCTGTGTTAGACCATGTTCCTGTCGTCTAATAAACCTTCTGTTTTACTGGCTGGCTGAGAGTCACGTCTCACTGCGGAGTTGGGGGGCAGGACCCTCTGGCTTCCCCAGGACCCCGCCTGGGCGGACTGGCTGTGGGAAGCGCACGGAGGGGCAGAGGAGGCTGAATGCTCCGAGGTCAGACCCAGGAAGGTGGAAGCCGGGGGAGCTGTGTGTCCTGAAGACAGGCTGCTCCCAGAGAGGAGACTTCCCCAGAGTCCTGCCCGGCTTCATGGGGAGCAGTTCCAGAGCATCGCCCAGGGACTCCGTGACACCCCCCTACTGACCCCAGCTCAGTTCCCTAGTTTCCATTCACATCTCCCAGCCAAGCAGTGACCAGACCAAACGCGGCTCAGCTGGCAAGTGGGGACGGGACCCAGCCCAAACCGGCTCCTGGGGGCGTTGGGGGCTGGGGCTGCGGTTGCAGGACATTTCATTCTCTTGGCTGTCCATGGGGCTTGTTCTGTGTCCCGCCATAGCCATGACCTGGTTCTCGGGGCGATTTCAATCCCTGGTCCCCGACACTCACCCCCCCCCGGGGCTGGTCACCAGGAGCCTGGGAACTCCCCAGCCAGAGACATTAAAGCTGGCTCAGGGCTGAGGCTGGGATTCCCCAGGGCCCAAGGGACTTCAGCACCCACATCCCAGGGCAGGGGTTCTCAAACTGGGGGTCGGGACTCCTCAGGGTGTCACGAGCTTATTACATGGGGGGTCACAAACTATCAACCTCCACCCCAAACTCCACTTTGCCTCTAGCATTTATAATGATGTTAAATATCTAAACAAGCGTTTTTAATCTATAAGGGGGGTCGCACTCAGAAGCTTGCCGTGTGAAAGGGGCCACCCATACAAAAGTTTGAGAGCCACTGTCCTAGGGATCCCAGCTCGCCCGGCAGGATCTCACCCAGCCATCGCAAAGCAGGGAACCCGCCACCACTAGCCAAGGAGAGACAGTGCCCCACAGAGCCCCCGTGGGTCTGAGTCCTGGGGACAGGCCAGGCCAGTCCAGACAATGGGGACAGGCCAGGGAGCAGGGCCAGGGGCTCCCTGCTCTGCACAGATGCTCTCACTGCTCAGCAGGGTCTGGCCCTGGAGTGACCCTCTGGGGAACGTTCCCCCATCTCCCCTGTGTGGAATGGGGGGCTGCACCCCTAGGGCAGGGCTGTGTCATACCCAAACCACAGCGACTTCCCCCCGATCCCTCTGCTGCCCCCGTGCCGGCTTCCCCTCCCCCCTCCCTGACACAGGGGTGAGACCCACCACCCTCCACCCCATCCAGATCAGCCCCCCCCCTCCCTCCTATGGGACAAGACCCTCCTCCCTGCAGCTCCCGCCATGCCCCTCAGCCCCCCATTGTCCCCTCCCTGGAGGTGGGAGTCGGGCACTATGGGGGTCAAGCTGCCCCCCCAGGCCCAGGCGTCACAGCCCCCGCCCCGCCCGTACCTGTCACCGCCCCGGCGCCCGGCAGGGCCAGCAGGGTGAGCAGGGCCAGCTGGGCCATGGGGACGCCCCGTCCTGCGCCCATCTCCTCTCCCCGGACACTGGGCTGGGCGTGGGGCCGGCAGTTCTAGGGGGCCGGAGGGCACGTGTCACACCCTGGGGGGCAGGGCTGGGGGGCAGTGCCCGGCATTGGCCAGGGGAGCCCGCCCCAGGGTCCCGCACCCAATGGCAGAAATCCCTGCGCGAACCAGGCTGTTACCGGGCAGAGCAGCAGGGCTGAGCCTCGCCGAGAGGAGACGGAGAAATTCAGTGTTCCCGGCTCTCAGGATTGTGTCACGAGTCTCAGGATAAATTTTGTGTTTTCCTAAAGCCCCAGCTCCTGGAGTCACGTGGGTCTGGGACGATTCCAGCCTCGATCTTAGAGACAAAGTGAGTGTCCAGCCCTTGGGGCTGCGGGGAGAGCTTCAAACTGTGACCCCCGGGCACCCGAGGGGCTCAAAGAGCAGAAGGCAAATAAACCCCACAGCTGGTATTCGTACATCGTCGCAGGATTTTAAAGCATTTGGGGCTGACCACACGGCACATTCCCGGCCAGATGCCTGCTCCTGGCGTGGACACGGCGCCTCCAGTGGGGAGTTGTCCCTGATGCGGACACGGCGCCGCTGGGGGAGGGGCGGGGGGGTTGTCCCTGATGTGGATGCGCTGCCACCGGAGGGGGAAGGGGGGTTGTCCCCAGTGTGGACACGGCGCCACTGGGTGGGGTCTCCCCAGAGGGCGCTCACGCCCCCCCCAGGCACCCTGCTTTGCAGCACGGCTCGGTGCAGATGGGGGACTTGGCCGGCCCAGCTCTCCACTGAGGGGGGTCACACCCCTGAGCCACAGAGATCTGATGGGACAAGTGTAGACCAGGCCACACACGGGGTTTGGGGCATCATCCATGGAAGACTGGGACATGGGACCATCCCCCATGAGGCCCCAGGTGGGGACGGACTGGCTGAGGAGGTGGGGACGGGGACATGGGGCCTTTCCCCTCTGCTGGCACCGGCTCCGACCTGTTGTTAGTGACCAAACCCCCTCCCTCCGGGGTCTGTCCTGGGCCCTGTGCGGGTGTGTCGATCCGTGTCCCCTGCCCAAACCCGCTGCCATCCGTCCCCCCACCCCCACCCCGCTAACGCGCTGGGTGTTCACACTGCCCCCGGCAGGAGGGGCCGAGAGGGGCTGGCCTGGGACCCAGGAGCCCTGGGGTCATTCCCGGCCCTGCCACAGACTGTGTGTGACCCTGGGCCAGTCACTGACTTCTCTGGGCCTCCCTCCCCAGCTGGGCATTGGGGATAATGGCCCGGCCCTGCCCCACGGAAGCGGGGGGCAAATGCAGTGGAGAGGGGCTCAGAAACAGGGGGGCCAGAGAAGCCACTTAGGGAGATCGATGGTGGGAGCAGCTGGGAGGCCGAGCTGTGCCTGACCCATGGAGACTGAACGTCTCTAGCAGGGTCCCAGGGGGCAGGGCTCAGGCCCATGGAGGTGGGGGTGGGGGAAGCTCAGAACTTCTGCCTGTGGGGCCAGCCCCGAACCTTCCACTGGGCCTAAATTTATCCACAACCAGAGACCCCCCCCACAGACCTGGCCTGCCCCAGCCAGCAGCAGAGGGTCGAGGCACCAGGAGAAGGGGACGGAGGGTCCCAGGCTTGTTGCTGGGGGCCCTGCTCTGGTGGGGGCTGGTCCCTGGGCTGGCCCCGCTCTCCAGCTGCCCCGGGGCCATGGCAGGCACCAGGCGAGTCCTGCAGCCCGACCCCAGGCCCTGCTCTGCCCCCTACGAGGGAGAAGTATGGAACCGAGACCTGCTGGGGCCGGCTCTGCCCGGCAACAGATGATGCTGCCCAGACCCGATGCTGCCTGGCCCCTGGGCTGGGGGTGCCCAATCCCCGGGGCCGTGGGCAGCATCCTGGGGCTGGTGCTCGGAGCTGGGCAGAGAAGGTCTCAGTCTACGGGGTCCCGACAACTTTCCAGTTCTCTCCCTCCTGAGCCGCGATGGGGGCGGGTCGGATCCTGGGGGCCGGGAGCCCCTGGGCTGGGGCTCTGCTCGTGACACTGACGGTGCTGAGAACCCACCTGGCTCATTGCACGGAGCCCCCAGGTGAGCAGAGACCCCAGCGCCCCGGGGGCTTAATCTGTAATGAAAGAGGGGCCGGGGCTCAGCCCTGGCACAACTTAAGCACTGCCCAGTGCCCAGGGAGCCCCGTCCTGGGCAGGCGCTGGGTGTATCCTGGGGGAGGGGGGTGATCAGACCCACACGCCCCAGGAAGCTCCATCCTGGACAGGCACTGGGTGTATCGGGGGGGGGGGGGGATCGGACCCCACCCACCCTGCGGATCATGGCCCAGGTGGGTGCTGTGTGTATCTGTGAGGTTGGATTGGACCCCACAAACATGCCCAGGGAGCCACATGCCAGGCAGGCGCTGGGTGTATCAAGGGGTTCAGACCCCACATGCCCTGGGGAGCCCCATCCTGGTCACGGGTGCATTGGGGGAATCAGACCCTGCTCACCCCGGGGAGCCTGGGCAGGCGCTGGGTGTATCAGGGAGGATCAGCCCCATATGCCCTGGCGAGACCCATCCAGGCAGACAGCAGATGTATGAGGGGGGGATTGGACCCCACACACCCGGGGAGCCCTGTCCTGGGCTGATGCTGGGTGTGTCGGTCTCTGTCTTTTCTCCATGAGCTCCGGCTCCCTGTGTGGTGTTTGGGGGGGTCCCAGGCTGGGGAGGGGCCATGGGGGGAACCAGGCCCCTCCCATGGGGGTGAGACTCAATGCAGAGAATCGTTCCCTTTTACACCCTTCCCCCCTCCGGGGAACCTGGGGTCAATCCACATTAACAGGCTGCTCCAGAGCCAGACCCCGGGACCTTCTCCTGCCCCACAGCGACCGACCCCCAGCCCCCGTGTCAGTGCCCCCGGCCTGGCTCCCCGCCACCCTGCGCCCCCCATCTGTGCTGTGCCTCCTGTGACTCAGTCTCCCCACACCCCGCCTGTGCCCCACCCCCGTTTCTCTGCTGTTCCTTCTACCCCGCCCCTCCCCCCGTGTCCCCCCCGCTCAGTGTCCCCCCGCCCCCCCCCCGCGTCTCCCCACGTCACTGTCACCCCCCCCCCAGACCTGCGGGCTCCCGCGGCGCCCAGTGGATCCAGGGCGGGGCTGGGGGGGTCCCGGGGCTCGGGCTGTCCCCGCCCCCCCCCGCTGAGCCTGAGCCCGAGCCCGGCCCGTCCCCCCCCCAGAGCATTTCCTGTACCAGGAGAAGTGGGACTGTCTCTACGCCAACGGCACCGGGCGGGTCCGGTTAGTGGTCCGGGGGATCTACGACCGGCAGCAGACCGACCACTTCGACAGCGAGCTGGGGGTGTTCGTGGCGGACACGGAGCTGGGCCGGCCCGACGCCGAGTATTGGAACAAGGACCCGGCGATCCTGGCACGGATGCAGGCGGCGGTGGACCGGTTCTGCCGGCACAACTACGGGGCGGTCCGACCGTTCAGCGTCGACCGCAGAGGTGAGTGCAGGGGCGGGGCTCCGAGGGGGCGGCGCCGCAGATGTGAGTGCGGGGGCGGGGCTCCGAGGGGGGCGGGGCCGCAGAGCTGAGTGCGGGGGCGGGGCTCCGAGGGGGGCGGGGCCGCAGAGGTGAGTGCGGGGGCGGGGCTCCGAGGGGGGCGGGGGCCGCAGAGGTGAGTGCGGGGGCGGGGCTCCGAGGGGGGCGGGGCCGCAGAGCTGAGTGCGGGGGCGGGGCTCCGAGGGGGGCGGGGCCGCAGAGGTGAGTGCGGGGGCGGGGCTCCGAGGGGGCGGGGCCGGAGAGGGTGCGCGGGGGCGGGGCCGCAGCAGGACACGCCCTGCCCCGCCCCCTCCTCCCCTCGCTGGGCGCGATCCGCCACCTGCACCCCGGGGGGGGGACCGAACGTCTCGCGCCACGGCGGGAGGGGGGGGGCAGCAGGCGCTGGGGCGGGGTCACGGGGGGGGAATTTCCCCTTTCCCCCCCCCGCCCCGCCCCGCCCTGGTCTGGCTGCGGCGCCCCCTGTCGGCAGGGAGCAGAGCCCCACCCAGGGTCAGTCTCTGGGGGGCCGGTGACCCCTCCCCCTTCCCAGCCCCCCCCGCCCCTCTGAGGGGTTCAGCCCCCAGCGCCCCCCCAGACCCCCCTCGGGGCAGGCGGCTGCTGCGGCTCCTACCCCCCTTCCTGGGCTCGGGGGGCCGGGCGATGGGGCAGAACTTTCCCCTCCCCCCAACCCCGCCCCTCCCCCCTCGGGGTCCCCACTGGCAGGGGTCAGCGCAGCCCCTGGTCCCTGCCTGAGACCCCGTCTCCCGGGGCCCCGAGGGTCAGACCGTCCCCGGCTCTGTCCCCATGGGGGTGACGGGACGCGACTCCCCTCGGGCCCTTCCTGCCGGAGCCTGACCAGAGCAACGGGGGGCAGGAGAGAACCAGCCCCACCCCAGGGCAGTGAGGGGGGAACAGGGTGGCCAGGCAATCAGACCCCACACACCATGGGGAGCCCGTCTGTCCTGGGCGTGTCCCGGGGAACGGGACCTTACACATCCCGGGTGCCCTGCCCCGGGCAGCTGCCAGGTGTCTTGGGGGGGTCGGATGCCCTGTCCTGGAACGGCACCGTGTGTGCGGTTGGGGGGATTGGACTCCACACACCCTGGGGGGCATCGCCCTAGGCAGGTGCTGGGCACATGCGGGGGTTGGGGGGAGTATTTCCCTGGAGGGGCCCCTGTTCTCTCTGAGCCCCCGTCCATCTCCAGACCCTTTCCCAGCTCTCTCTCTCTCCCCCCAGTTCAGCCCAAGGTGAAAGTTTCCCCCACGACATCGGGGTCTGGGCCCCACTCCCACCTGCTGGTTTGCTCCGTGACGGGGTTTTACCCCGGGGGGATCGAGATCAAGTGGCTGAAGAACGGGCAGGAGCAGACGGCCGGGGTGGTGTCCACGGAGCTGCTCCAGAACGGAGACTGGACCTTCCAGATCCTGGTGATGCTGGAGATGAGCCCCCGGCGCGGGGACGTCTACACCTGCCAGGTGGAGCACATCAGCCTGCGGGGCCCCCTCGCCGTGAACTGGGGTAAGAGCCTCTGGGTCACCCAGCCCCCACAAATACCAGCCCAAGCCAAGACTTCAAAGCACTGTCTGCCGTAGCCTTTCGTTCTGTTTACGCTGAATCGCACTCCAGTGGGTTCAGCTCTGGGCTGCAGTCTCAAGTTCCACAACGTTGTCTCTGTTTCTTCTGGATTTAGAGCCCATAGGAACACATGGAGCCGTAGGCACCCAACGCATACGAGAGCATCTGTCTTTTAGCAGTTTTATTAAGGTTACCAACAAAGTTATACATGTCACCGCATATACAAGTCCTAAACATACGTCCCACGTGCCAGTTACACCTCCAGACTTACTCGCCTCCTCCTCGATGGTGTTAGAGTCTCTTGCCCCCTCCTGGATTGACCATCAATATACGGGAGTGGTTCCTGCTGGTTTTCCGTAGGACGCTCCATTTTCCTGCTCCGAGCACTTGGAAGTATTTATTGACAGGTTTCAGAGTAGCAGCCGGGTTAGTCTGTATTCGCAAAAAGAACAGGAGGACGTGTGGCACCTTAGAGACTAAGCAGTTTATTTGAGCATGAGCTTTCGTGAGCTACAGCTCACTTCATCAGATGCATACTGTGGAAAGTGAAGAAGATCTTTTTATACACACAAAGCATGAAAAAATACCTCCCCCCACCCCACTCTCCTGCTGGTAATAGCTTATCTAAAGTGATCACTCTCCTTACAATGTGCATGATAATCAAGGTGGGCCATTTCCAGCACAAATCCAGGGTTTAACAAGAACGTCTGAGGAACGAGGGGGGGGGTGTAGGAAAAAGCAAGGGGAAATAGGTTACCTTGCATAATGACTTAGCCATTCCCAGTCTCTATTCAAGCCTAAGTTAATTGTATCCAATTTGCAAATGAATTCCAATTCAGCAATCTCTCACTGGAGTCTGGATTTGAAGTTTTTTTGTTGTAATATTGCAACTTTCATGTCTGTAATCGCGTCACTAGAGAGATTGAAGTGTTCTCCGACTGGTTTTTGAATGTTATAATTCTTGACATCTGATTTGTGTCCATTTATTCTTTTACGTAGAGACTGTCCAGTTTGACCAATGTACATGGCAGAGGGGCATTGCTGGCACATGATGGCATAGATCACATTGGTGGATGTGCAGGTGAACGAGCCTCTGATGGTGTGGCTGATGTGATTAGGCCCTGTGATGGTGTCCCCTGAATAGATATGTGGGCACAGTTGGCAACGGGCTTTGTTGCAAGGATAGGTTCCTGGGTTACTGGTTCTGTTGTGTGGTACGTGGTTGCTGGTGAGTATTTGCTTCAGGTTGGGGGGCTGTCTGTAGGCAAGGACTGGCCTGTCTCCCAAGATTTGTGAGAGTGAGGGGTCGTCCTTCAGGATAGGTTGTAGATCCTTAATAATGCGTTGGAGGGGTTTTAGTTGGGGGCTGAAGGTGATGGCTAGTGGCGTTCTGTTATTTTCTTTGTTAGGCCTGTTCTGTAGTAGGTGACTTCTGGGTACTCTTCTGGCTCTATCAATCTGTTTCTTCACTTCCGCAGGTGGGTACTTTCTTCGATACTTTCCACAGTATACATCCAATGAAGTGAGCTGTAGCTCACGAAAGCTTATGCTCAAATAAATTGGTTAGTCTCTAAGGTGCCACAAGTCCTCCTTTTCTTTTTAAGTATTTATTGGTAACTTTGGTTTTATTTGAAACTTTAATTTCACTTCCTGCTTTTTATACTCCTTGGGCGGAGTTGAAATCCAGGGTGCTGGTTTAGTTGCTACGGCCGTGGGTTGAGGGGGGGTGTGCTGACTGGTCAGTGGCATGGAATTCATTTGCTGCTGTATTTCTTACATGTCAACGCTCGTGAGAATTTAGGTTCGGGGTCCAGTACCGATGCGTGTCCACCCTGGGAGCACTCTTCCAGAAGTGCTGAACTCATTCTCTAAAGCTTATAGTTATATTCAAACCCAACAGGTGCCAATGGTAGAAACTTATTTTGCTCTGTGATTTACAGATTAATTAGATTAGGGATTTTGGAAACAACAGCTGTAACAGCTGGAGAGACTTCATTTAAGTTTTGATCATCCGTACGAAGACGCCATGATCCATCTGGTTTTTGTCCTGGCCAAATGGGAGAATTGCACATGGAAGTACACACACAAATGATTTCTTGTTGCGGAAGAGAGTCAATGGTTTTAGCAATTTAAGGTTTGGCCTGATTTGGAAAAGGACACTGCTTTTGCGGGGGGAAACTTTCTTCTAAAATTTTAACAGTTACATCCAGATTTTTACATTTACGTTGTGTTTAGCAAAAGCATCGACCCTACTCACAATTTTTAGAGCACTTGTTTGAGCCCTGCTAACCCAAATCTATTGACCTGGGCTGGGAACTCCTGTTCTCCCTGTCTCACAGCACAAGGAGAAGGGGACGCTCGACGGAGGGGGCAAATTCACACCTGGGAAAAGCAAGGACTTTTTCCACACACTGTGAAGTTCCCCTGTGGAACGAACAGCCACAGGATATAACGGACCCAAGAGCTGAGCAAGGTTTACAAAGGGGTTGTCCAGTTCTGTGGCTCACAGGAGTATCCAGGGCTCGACTAGTTCATGCTGACAATGGGCAGGATGTCAGACCTCGCGCTGCAGAGCCGGAGACCGATCTCTGATGATCACAGACCGGGAGGAGCCCTGATGTCCCATAGCTGCACCTGCGGGCTATGCCCCGGGCTCTGCCCCGGCTGGCGCTGGTCCCTGGTGCTGACGGGAGCCTGGCCCGGAGTCCTCTGGCTCTGACCCGACTGCCCGTTCCCCTTTCCCTGTCTCACAGAGGCACAGTCTGATGCTGCCAGGAGCAAGATGCTGACGGGCATCGGGGGCTTCGTGCTGGGGCTGATCTTCCTGGTGCCAGGACTCCTCATCTACCTGAAGAATAAGAAAGGTGAATGGCTCCGGGCGGGGTCGGGGCACCAGGGTTTCTCTGTGGGGGGGATGTGGGCCTGGCTGCAGGCTCCTTCCCACCCCACAGCAGGGGCTGCTCAGAGCCTGGCAGGGGCCTCCCAACTTCTAGTCGGCTGGGGCTGGGTCAGATCTCCCCCCCACACCCACCCTTAGGGTAGGGACAGAGCAGGGGCCATGGGGAGATCTCAGTGGGGGGCCCCAGGGCCAGCCTGGGAGCTCCCATTCTCCCCTCTCCCGGCCGAGACCCCGGGGTGGGACAGAGACCCCGACCCCTCGCAGTGCAGGGAGCTGCCCGTACCCCGGGGCTGAGAGCCTTTCCCGTCCCCTCCCCCAAGGCGGGGATCCTGGGGCAGGGATTTACAATACTGTAATAACAGGCTAGGGGGGAACCCCAGGTCTGGGGGTTAGACGGGGGCTGGGGTCCTAGTGAGGGGCGTTCCATGCCATGGGGCGGGGGCTGGAGCTCTGACCCCCAGGATCCGGCTCCCTCTGCCCACAGCTTTGACCATGTCTCTCTTTCTTTT